>NW_026042308.1:1601250-2308125 GCF_023856365.1 Brienomyrus brachyistius
TGCTAACACTGTCAGCTCATTATAATCAGGGCTTAAAATGTTTTTGTTGCTGCTTTGTTTCAATAAATTAAATTAGCAGGAGTTTAGTCATACGCTGCCTCTACAATCTCACTTCTTTTTAGTTAACTGTTTATTTGTGTTTTGGGCTTTTAGACTTTTTAAAATTGTTTTTTAAATTGACAATGAACGTGTTTGTAAGTCCCACACCAAAGTTCCGAAGTATCGAAAAAGTACCACAGCTGCAATGATGCTTTTGGTACTGGAACTTCTGGTACTGGTACTCGACTGGAAGTTAATGGAAAAGGGAAAGAACCAAAAGTACCGAACCTGGTGCAGTGGAAAAGCACCCTGAATAAACTTGCCTTACTTAGCAATTGGATTTAAAGTCCACTGAGATAAAAAGCTCATGTAAATGTGAAAGACCCGGAGGCAGCGGGAGAGAGAAAGAGAAGCTCCACTAGCAGTAGAAAATGAAACACAGTAAAACACAGTAAAACACACTCCACCTCATACAGGGAGAGAGAAGCGTGTGTGTGAACAGACTCACAGTGTAAGAATTCTGCTCTGGTCCTGGGCACTAATACTGGTAGGACGGTGTCTTTGGTAACTAGAAGGAGACAGAGAGAAACAGCGATGTGAGTAAAAGGAATTTACTTGTGGGAGATGGACTTCACTCACTGTGGAGATAACAGCAGTGGGGTATTATCATTATGAGGGACAATAAAAAATTAAATTGCATTTTAACAAACTGCAAATCATGGTAAGTTACACATAATACAGATTTTTGGTTTCTATAATGTAGAAGAAACATGTTTCATGTGATCTGGGTTTTGCAGCCAGTAGAATGTGAAGCTCTTTCACCAGTTATCACAAAGATTTAAACTTATTGTAAACAAACTGACTTGGTCACACAAATGTGAGGCTGACTGTACTGCATACTCTCTCTGCACGGTTTACATCGGGGGGGGGGGGGGGGGGGGAATTATACCCGCAAAGTCCAGTGTGTACGCAGGTCTTTGGGGTAACCTTTAGGTCAGCTGTTCAACCACAGGTGTGAGACCCTTCAGCCAATCAGTCCTCTAATTAGTAATCCAGCAAAAGCAGCCCTTTCTGGGTAAGACTGGCCAGCCCTGGTCTATATTAACATGAACAGACTAGAAAATGTATTAACCTGGTGATGGATCTCTGCCATTTTCATTCTGCAAAAATTCTCCAGTTGATCTTTCAGTTCAGAAACCGCCTTCCTCAAATTCCCAAAATCAGATCTGGGACTGACAGAGATTCTGGGTCCAAATCCAGCTTCAGGAGTGACAGGAAGAGCCTGGCGCCTCTACAGACAAACAGTCTGATTAAACAGCTTCATCAATACAAATGTGTATTGCAATCTAATTAACAGAACCATTAACATCTGACAAATGACAGACTAGTTGAAATACAAATGACAATATGCATTCATTTGAATACTCTGGTTTTCTTATTGCCAAAGTAGCTGTTCTGTTACCTGGAGGAAATGGATGTGATCTTCTGTGTGTGAAAGCTGCTCCAGCTCAGAGTGTCTCCTCTTCAGTTCATCGATCTCCTGCTTCAGTCTGTCCATGTCTCCTTCAGCCTGACTCACTGCAGCCTTCTCCTGATCTCTGATCAGCTTTGTCACCTCAGAGCGTCTTCTCTCAATGGAGCGGATCATCTCAGTGAAGATCCTCTCGCTGTCCTCCACTGCTGACTGTGCTGAGCTCTGTTGGTGACACAGGGAGCAGAGGACAGTAAATTACAATTGGCCCCTTTTGAGACTCCAGAGAGCCTCATTGTACAAAAGAGATGTGAGCTGACAGGAGGTATAAAAACAGCACAGGGCTGAGGTTTGGAGCGTCACCATGCTGGACGCCTCAGGTGCTGAAACCCAGCCAGCACTGATTGGAAATGATCCCTCATTAAGCTCATACACTGTCAGCTGCAGGGATTTGGCAGAGACTGGTGGCTGTATGGGGCAGGTTGGTTGTCACCATTAGGTCTCAGTTTAATAGGTGACTTTTTTAGTGTTTATTTGCATTATGCTGGGTTATGAAAAGTTTCATTTTTCTCAAATAGGCCTTTTATGGTATTTTTTTAAATAAATAAACTACTACTGCTGCAACACTTGGTTAAACTCTGTAATCCAGCAACTTTATCCCACTGACCCAGAATAAACCACAGCAGCATTAATTTGATTAATCCGCGCAAGTCTGTAAATCTACAATCTGTTGAATCTGAGAGAAGATTCATTATGATCACAAGCCAGCTGTTATCTTCTCCTCAGGTTCATACTCACAGTGATTGAGGCCACAGCCTCTCTCAGCTCCTGCAGCTCCTTCTCTCTCATCTGAATTCTCTGCTGAAATTCCCTCTGTATTTCACCCATTTGTTTCTACAGATAGGAAACAAGATGACAAAACAAGTTTGTTTCATTAGCTGAGATTACATTCATTTATCATCCTGTCCAGGGTGGACCCCAGCCTTGGGCCCTATGCTGCCTGGGAAAAGCTCCAGGCACTCCCCCTGACCCTGACCTGGATTACCGGATAGGAGATGGATGGATGGATGGATATTCATTAATGATTTATTGACTGTAGGTAGGATACAATGGACATAGACCTTTTGGTCCTGTTTCCACCTGGTATTAACATGCGTCCTGGGTGATCCAATCACAAGTGGACAGCGCTAATTACCCAGGACGCATTGGAGATACATTGAGATCCGATCACTCAACCCACACTGGGAGTTGGTCTGGGCTGCATATGGCCACATTCTTATAGCAATGTGAAGGCGAATGTGTCCTGGGCTGCACTGCAGGACCGGCTACTCAACTGACGTCCTATTAGATTGATGTCAGATCACATGTCAGTTGATAATGGGCCACTGTGTATAAACTGCACTGTGAACAACAATAATGCATCTTTTCTCCTGCGACACTGAAACCTCTGAATCTGCTGGGAAGTTGGTTTAATATTGGACTGTTGTGACCCATTCATATGGAAACTGTGTCAAAGTCTGCATCGTTGATGTTCCACGCAAATTCAGAAAGGAAAATGTGTAAAATGGGATTCATTAAAGATTCTTCAGAATTTGAACATATCATATATTTAATGTGCATGTTGGGGCGCAGCCTGGTGCAGGCAGGGAAACAAGGTGAGGATCCACTTAAAAGCTCCAAGACAAAGGGAATTAAGGAGACTGAACCAAACTGGAAAGACACACAATAAAGGAACAATAAGGGGTCAAAACTCACCAGGGAAAAAGTAGCTAAGAAAATGACACGTAGACTAACAGAGGGAATGGGGCAGCTAGTGATGTTAAGCTTGACAATAAAAAAGCGATTCACTACATTCTGAAGCACAGCTTCAGTTTCCTTCGTTCCACCCTGAATACGTGACCATGGTCATCTGAAGCTTCATTCTGCACTCAACCATGTGACTGCTTTGGAAACTGAAAATGTGGCACAATCCTCATTACCGGTTTCAAACCTGTTGTACAGCACATATTTCGGCGTACACACACACTGCAGCGTAAGTTTTAATCATCATAATAATTTAATAATAATTCATTTTCAATAATTAATTTAATAATAATAATTATTATTATTATTAGTCATTATTGTGTCCAAGGTTCAGTTTAATTGTATGAATACATAATATCAGATTTGGGTGAGGGTATTACCCAATAATCTGTATAATTTTCCCAGTATAGAGACCAAGAAACAAATGATTGATGAGGCTTTGGTCAATATGCACAACCCTTCACCATAGTGGATAACGCAGGATTTAGGGAGGTTGTGGGGATCCTGGATCCAACCTACATTCTCCCATCCAGGCAAACATGAAAGGGTTTGGTGACAGAAACATTTAAGATAGAAAAAGAGACAAAGGAAGAGGTGAGAAAGGCCAAAGCAGTAAGACTAACATCTGACATGTGGACATTCATACATATGGAAGCTTATTTAGCAGTCAAATGCCATTTTATAAATGATAAGACTGAGCTGTCGACCTTATTATTGGGAGCAGGAAAATTCCCAAAGTCTCATTCTGCAGAAAACATGGCTGCAGTCGAGGCAGCCTGATGGAGGAGTGGGGAATACAGAATAAAGTCCGATGGCTCACACTGACGCTGCACAAAATGTGATTGCCTGTGTCAGACACACAACCTGCATTGTACATGCACTGAATTTGGCTGTGAAGAAGAACATAGAACAGACACAAGGACCTGAGGATATCAGATCCAAGGTAAGACAGATTCTGTGTGACCTACTTCAGAACCAGTACAACTGCTAGAGAAAGGCTTTGTCAAATCCAGCAGCAGATGGGCAGACCCACTCTGAGAATGATTACAGAAGTGGAAACCAGCTGGAATATCACCTATTTAATGCTGCGATGATCACATGATCAAGGAGAGCCAGTTGTAGCTGCATTGGTCACTCTGAAGACAGAGCTCACATAGCATAATGACACTGGCCACACTGCTGGGTCCAAGATATAAAACTGCAGGTTTCTGTTCTAATGCTCAGGCTGCTGTACCGAACTAACAAAGAAGCAGATGTGACATATAAGACAATTAACCAATAACAACAGTGCAGGGAAAACAGGCAACAAGTGCAGTAACTTATATTAATGAACACAAGACTAGGAAAACTCCCACAAACACTGAAAGTAAGAAACACACACAAGGAATTCAATACTTAGAAAGTACAGAAACATGTGGAACATAATAAAACAAGGCACAAGCTTCACAAGCAGAACAGAGAACTAACAAACACTGGGAAGAATAGAAAAGCAATAATTAAATGAAAGAGGTGTGGTTGGTTCCTGACCTGCCTCAAACCCTTAACCAGCTGGTCCCAGCCTCTGTGTCACACACTCATCCCATTGAGTCAAATGCAGCCATGTGGGGAAAAGGAAGAACACACTAGGGCCAAAGACGATGAGAGGACAAAGGGGATGGACAGCGATGGCTGCTGGCCACACGGGGAAGAGACAGAAGGATAGGCACTGAGGCGAAGCTTCATTATTTATGTCAAAGCTGCTCCACGCGTTATTAATATTAGTGAAATGTGCCGGTAAAAATGACATGAAGGTAAAATTAAAGCATGTAGGTAAGAATGTGTGTTCAGTAGCCAAGCAAATGAATGTGTGAATAGAAACATATAATAACAGTGTAATTGTTTATATAGTTTTATATTGGGCTGTCCGGGGGCTTGAATTCCTGGTTAGATATTCAGTCCCACTCCAGCCCTGACTACTTTTACTGTATTTGTTCCAAGTCAGACATAATTCAACATATCAGACAAAACAATGAACCTCTTTGTTAATATTTTCATAAATTTTGAGCTTCACTGGTTATCATTGAAAGCCAAAATATTATCCTATGGCAACCAACACAATGCTTTAAAGGCTGAACCCTTTAACCTTGAATAGAAAAGTATTAATCTACGTACATCTTAGTACCGAAAGACCTTTTTTAACATGTACATTTGTACTGTGTTGATGTAGGTAAGGTAAGGTAAGGTAAGGTAAGGTAAGGTAAGGTAAGGTAAGGTAAGGTACGGAGGTAAGGAGCACACACTGAGTACAGTGCCTTACCGCACCCACCACACGACGAACCACCTCAGGGATGAGAACCTGAGTGCAGCTGTGCAGTGGGTGACACCTCAGCACCACACCAGTCCCAATGGAACAGTGTGAGTTTTATCCGGTGGCTGCAGTGCCAATCCTGCAAAACACCTCCTGATGCAGTATAAATATGCATGTGGATAATGTGAAAAGTTAAACTTTATTGTGAAAATATTATTTTATAATAATAATTGTCTAATGAAAATCGCGACATTATTACGAAACAATAAATTGTAAAATTTAAAAATTATACATAGAAGACAAGTGTTATTATGAAATATAATTTTATGAAATTCATGAAATTTTATGAAATTATTTAAAAATAAAAGGATACATTATTGAAATATTTATCATTTTATTTATATTTTTTGATATACTTATTTTATTTTGAGTGTCATGGCGTCCCGTACAAACATCTTCGGCGGCACGGCCTTACTGTACTGTGGCTCTAGTGAGTTATTCTGTACTATGAAGGGTTACTGGCTTGTCGGATGTAAGGTACCACAGTTTAAATGGACTTCATATTCGTTTACTTACATTTTGCCCAGACTACCTTAAATCCGACAAGCTAGTAACCCCGCTAGTAAGACCGGACAAGTAGGTCATGACAACTTTACCGAACCAGACTTGATCTGAGTGTTTCGTAGCAATTACACGAACAAGTGTTAAGACAAAATCCATTTATTTAAAATTAACTTTTAGATAATAACAATAATTGATACTTTCACTGATCCCTTTGGGGAAATTCTTTTAGATAGAAAGGGGAAATTCTTTTAAATTAGCCTGACCTGTATCTCCGCCCTTCCTGTAGCAGCTGAGACTGTATCATGGCCTCTGTGTTCATCCAACGTACAGAGATAACAGATACACTGCTGGTCGGTACGGCAGTAGACCTCCAGGGGTTTGTCATGGTGGGAACAGACCTTGTCCTTCAGATGGCCGATGGCATCAATGAGCTTGTGCTGTTTTGCATGGTGGAGTTTGTTGTGAAGCTGCAGGTCAGTTTCACAGTAAGAGGCCAGACACACCAGGCAGGACTTGACAGCTTTGTGTTTTCTCCCAGTACAGACGTCACACTCCACATCTCCAGGTCCAGCATACTGGTCAGCAGGAGCAGCTGCTTGTAGTCCAGTCTTCTTCAGTTTCTCCACCACTTCAGCCAGCATGGTGTTTCTGCCCAGAACAGGTCTGGGTATGAAGGTCTGTCTGCACTGGGGGCAGCTGTAAACTCCAGCATGATCTTCCTGATCCCAGCAGCTCTTAATGCAGCTCATACAGTAACTATGTCCACAGGGAATAGCCACTGGATCCTTTAGTAGATCTAGACAGATTGCACAACTTAACTCATTTACATCCACTGCAACTCTGGCTTCTGCCATTTTACCACGAACACTGATAGGATTCAGTCTCGTTTTCTCTCACAGTCGTCTGTGTGTGACAGTGGGAGGAACTTCCTGCTTCTCAGACTGCAGCAGGTGTGGTTTTGGACTGAGACCAGACTGAGAAGAGCAGACTGGGCAAACAGTGGAGCTGCAGTTTATGAACAAAATAGTACATTATACAAACTGTACCCAAAGCGAACATTTATTTATCTTTTATGAGAATAACAGCTACTGACATTGTTTTTCTGTAAACAAACTATAATCCTACTCTTTGATTTTGTGCAGTAGATAGAAATTAGGTATAAAGGTATAAGAGAGCAGATCTACTGAGAATGAATTTCTGTGTCGGTTTAGAATCACGTTTGGGATCATGTGGTTTCAGGTGAAACATGCAGGGATGTGCAGTTATAGACAGACTGTGTCAGGATTAGACAGAACAAGCTTTGACAAGTGCTGTCAATGCACAGATTTGTTTTTTTACATTATTCTATATACAATATTCATGAAAATATATGTAATCTCTTCCTTTTCTTTCTGTGTGTTTGTGCAGGGAGTGTATTTATGTTAGGAAGGACAGTCAAGTTCAGAGTGATCATTTTAATCATCCAAAATAATTCCATACTCTAATAATGAAAATTGAACACTACTCTTATATTTAAGCCAAAAGTTAATGGACCAGCTTCAGCCATCCCCAGGAACAGAAAGATCATATATCAAAAAAGTATCCAACAAATTCCAATAACCACAGTACAGGGTTATGGGACACACACATCACAGGAAGCACAGGGCACAAGGCAGAGACACCCTGGATGGGATGCCAGTCCATCACAGGGCAAACACTCACTCACATGCTGAGGACAATCAAGAGACACTAATTCACCAAACTGCATGATCTTCGACAGCATGAGGAAACCTGAGGAAACCCACAGGAACACGGGGAGAACATGCAAGCTGTACATGCAGAACCAGGAGTGGGAACCACACCCACAAGCCTGGAGGTGTGAAGTGAGAGCAGCTGGTCTGAAGTCCTGAAGGGAGCTGGAGCGCCATTTCTTTGGAACAGTGTGGAGCCGTCCTGCATTACTGCTTATCCTGTACGGGGGGGTGGGGAGCCTGGAGCCTGTCCCAGGTGGCACAGGGCGGGGGACACAATGGACAGGATACTAGTTTATAGCAGAGCACAAACTCACACATACAGACTCACACTAAGGGCAGCTTAGAGATTCCAATCGGCTGATCGCAGTTTCATGTTCTCCAAAGTAGGAGGAGAAAGCCCACATTGGAAGAACATGCAGACTTCACACATACAGCAGGAGGGACAGGAAACAAGCCAAGAGACAGAGGTTACACCCCGAGACCCCACACCCCCCCACAATCACACATACTGTTAGGATTTATTTAAAAGTTACATTTTAATGCTACAAAATTATGACTGACTATGAACTTCAACAAAATTATGACTGACTATGACTATGACTATGAACTTCATATTCCAGAACAGAAAGCCTGCCGCTTTCTTGGACTCCTGTTGATACTGGTGACCAGAAACTGGGACCAGAGTAACCGGAGTCTGGGATGAAGGAGGGACCCACGTAGCAGGACCCAGGGCAGTCTAGCAGGACATCCTCTGGATCCATGTTGGAATCTATGCTGACTTTAATAATGTTACCTTACAGGATTTACCCGTTTCTGTGCCCTGTACCTACAGTAAGGAGCTGGGATCTCTGCTCCTTCAAAGCAGACAGACTCACTCACATATGATTACAGTTCTAGTACATAGCAGATACTGTTGCTGAAAGTGGTGAACAAGTGAGGCAAATGTAACAATGCAAACATGCCGCTGTCAAGGTGCTGCCTGGGCACTAGTGCAGCTAGGCTGGTATTTCTGGGCTCCACAGACATCACTGGTGGTTGGTGTCGTGGTCACCGGGATGAAAGACTCGTGCAGCAGGTGTTTCTCAGACAACAAACAGGGACTTACTGGGATCAGGATGGGAGGCTATGGAACCGGCAACACGTAAGGCACAACATCAGTGATCGAACTGGGGAACACAGGACCAGGAAGCACTTAAATGGAGGACTAATGATGGAAGAGACTGGAGACAGCTGGGAGTGTTTAACACGAGGGCTGGAACGAGACGTGAGACCAACAAGCAGCAAACATGGCCTGTTAGAGCCACGTCAGGGAGGAGGCGGGACATTTAATTTCATTTTTATATAGTGCCTCACAGAGTCGTCCCAAGGCACTTTACATAGATGTGTAGTCATACATTACAACATCATTAAAGACAGTAATACACAACGGGAAAAAGGAAAGAAAGATATTAAATAAAGAAAGCCAGATGACAACGGAGGAGAGGAACCAAAAAACCCCAAGTAAGGAGAAAAAAGGACCTCTGGAGGTCCATGGACAACTGGCTGCCCAACCCCCCCGGCAGACTAATATTACTGAGAACAGAAAAGAGTGGAGCTGCTTGCTAAAGGCCAGGTGTGAGGTGTGATTAAAGTCTGTCAATAAGCCTGTTCTCCACGCTGGCCTGTGTAGGGTGACACTCAAGGCTGCACCCAGGATGACACAGTTAGCAGGTCCAATTCGCAGTGTCACCCCTCCATGGGACAGAACCAGGACTCCAGCTCAGATGGTGCGCCCCCCCCGGGCAGCACCTGGAAATGTGGGGAGGCAGAGAGCATGGATGGTCAGAACATGCGTTGACACATAAATGGACAAGCATATTGGATAAGAATGGCATTGCTTAATGTGACAGTACCCCCCCCCCCCAACCCACCAGAAGCATGTGCTCCGGCCATGAAGTCCAAAGGGGTTAGACAACAGGGATGGAACCAGAGTGGACTCTGGACTAGACAGGGGACGACAGAACAGATGGTAGACAGGACAAGACCAGACAAGACTAGACAGAACACTAGACAGACAGCAACACCAGACATAAGAGCAGTTGCAAGACATCACTAAGGACATGGAGCGGATAAAGGAAAAGCTAGGAACCACAGGTACAGCAGTCCTGTCAGACCCCAAAACAGGACGGACAGGTGGAGGGTCAACAAGAACAGGGGCACAGGATGCACAAGACAAGGAGAGATACAGGCGGGACAGAGCAACAAGACAAACACTGAGGCACAAAAAGGAATAACATGGGGCATCCAGGGAAGCCAGGCGAAGATTCGGGGCTGGGGACCCTCCTAGGCCCCTTTCCAGGTGAGGCTGAATTCTGCCGAATCACAGGACCAGAGGGTCTGGGAGGGCCAGCAGGGCCGGAGGACGTGAGGAGTTGGCGGGCGATGAGAGAACCGCAGAGCAGTAGGGCAGCAAGGAGACAACAGGAGAGGAACAGGAAGATGACAAGGGACATACAGGGCAAGAGCAGAGACTGGCAAACCCTCTCTGGGAGACAGACATTCTGCCTGCCGCTTTCTTGGGCTCCTGTTGATTCTGGTGACCAGAAACTGGGACCAGAGTAACCGGAGTCTGGGATGAAGGAGGGACCCACGTAGCAGGACCCAGGGCAGTCCAGCAGGACATCCTCTGGATCCATCTTCTCTGGGCTGGTGGCAGCCTGCAGGCATGTGCCGGTGGGACGTCAGGATAGAAAGTGGGCACCAGCAGGCCGTCAGGAGATGAGGTGGGCGCTGGCTGGACGTCTTGGGACATTGAGGTGGGTGCTGGCCAGGCATCAGGGGACAGAGAGGTGGACGCTGGCCTGACATTATGGAGCAGTGTGGCAGGTGTCGGCTGGTACCGGGAACAGGGAACCGTGTCAGATTCTATGAGAAGCCTAGAGGCAACCAAGGCCTCACCTGTGTTGGACACTGTGGGTGCGGCCTGAGCGGCCCTCTGGGCTGGGAGCCTTAAGTGCGGATGTAACGACTGCAACGGCTGGCTCTCCTGGGCCAGATGCTGTAGATGCAGTGTCTTTCAATCACGAGTGCGCTTCCCTAACCATTACGTCACCACTGCTCACTACTATGTGTACTATTAAAAGAGGCAGTAGGGTCTTGTCCAGCCAGCTGACACAACATTTCCACATTTAATTGGAACGAAGGACAGTAGGAAACATCTGTATTGTGTGCAGACTTCCAATAAAACCACGTTGAAGCAAAGTCCGACCTCTACTGTGGTCCAGCACTCTGTCAACTATACAACTAGGAGTAAAGCCTGTTCTTCTGTGCTGGAGAGCTTTGGGGAGCATGTTTTCGCGAACAGGGGGACCACAGTAAATCCCGGAGATGCATCATGTTGTCAGACTTCAACTGACAATGAGGAGGCAGGTCGCCCCACGGCGAGTGACGTGGAGTCGGCGGGCTCCTTTTCTCCAGAGCACCCCACCTCTGCGGGGTTCAGCACACTCACTCCATTCCAGAGGGCCCTGAGGATCTCCGCTATAGCTGTCACACCCTCCACTTGGGAGTCCGGGGAGAGGGCGGCTATGCCCTCCGTCAGAGATGGGCCATTCTCTCTGGGGAAAGATGTACTGCGGCCTGAACCAGCGACATTAGGTATGCTTGATACAAGCAGCAGTGATCGGCTGTAGGGACCTGGGGAACCTACTGGGGCTTGTCGAGTTCCGTCAGTCTGTCGGGTGCCAGGATGAACGACTCTGGGAGCAGGTGTTGTCAGACAATAAACTGGGATTTACTGGGATGAAGATGGGAGGCTAGGGAACGAGCAACACGGAGGGCACCACATCAATGGGGAACACAGGGCCAGGAAGCACTTATACAGGAATAACAAGGGAACAGACTGGAAGTAGCTGGGAGTGTTTAACATGAGGGATGGAACGAGACGCGAGACCAACGAGCAGCAGGCATGGCTTATTAGAGCCACGTCAGGGAGGTGACAGGACATGACGTTTGGGGCTATGGTTAGGGTTAGGATTAGGCTTAGGTTTAGAGTAAAGTGTTTGTGGCAGAGAGCGGTCAGTAGTACAAGGACACGACTATGCCACCTGGGGAATTTCACCACAGGAAAAATTACTCTAAATTAAGAGCACACAAGTTCATTTACTGATTGGAGCTGGACGTGTTTGTACTATTGACAGTTTGTTGAAAATATAAAACCAAGAAACAAGACAAGCGCTTTAGCATCAACGACCTTAAAAAATTAACCAGCAATCAGCCTTTGGCCACTGGCTGACAAAACCCAAGCAAGAAACAGGTGTCCGGTGAAGTTGATCAAAAAGGGGAATGGAGTCCCCTAAACACACACACACACACACACACCTGTGCTCCACCACACTGATCCCCACACAACTATACTGCACACGGTGAAAGTGTGAACACCACCACCCCAGACCAATCAAATCTTAGTCAACCAGATCAATAGAGGCAGCCACTGGTATACAAATAAACGGAAAACAAAAAGAAAATACCCCAATCTAACCAAGAATCTGAGTGTTGAAATCTATGAAGAGTTCAAACAATGAGTAACAGAATACAGGCCGTCACTCTGCAGCCGTCCCATACAGAAAGAAAGGGCGGCCTAAAGTCTGTTAAGTCGCAAAATTAGGGAATGAAACAGCTCCAAATGCAGGAAAAGGTGCGGCGATCCTTGTCCAAGGTTGCAGTGTTGATGTGCTGCCACCTTCTGGGAAAACGATGAACTGATTTTGAGATTAAGAACATGTATGGTTTTCTGGTGGGTGGCATGGTGGTGCAGTGGTCAGCACTGTTGCCTCACACCTCTGGGACCCGGGTTCGAGTCTCCGCCTGGGTCACATGTGTGTGGAGTTTGCATGTTCTCCCCATGTCATCGTGGGGTTTCCTCCGGGTACTCCGGTTTTCCCCCCCACAGTCCAAAAACATGCTGAGGCTAATTGGAGTTGCTAAATTGCCCGTAGGTGTGCATGTGTGAGTGAATGGTGTGTGAGTGTGCCCTGCGATGGGCTGGCCCCCCATCCTGGGTTGTTCCCTGCTTCGTGCCCATTGCTTCTGGGATAGGCTCCAGACGCCCGTGACCCAGTAGGATAAGCGGTTTGGAAAATGGATGGATGGATGGATGATGATGATGACGATGATGATGATACGTAACTTTCCTATGAGGCCACCGCGGCGCCCCCTCCACTTGTAACTGCCCTCAATCACGAACACAAGTTGATCTCTGATCACGGGCATTTATTCGCATATCCATCCGGTCAGGCATGCCGTGAGAACTAGATAAAAAAGCACATAAATCATAAAATTAATCAGCAAAAACACAGGCATCCTCCTAAAAATAACCAAAGACAAACAAGAATACAGCTCGCTCACGCCATTAACTTGCAAATTGGACATAAAATCTCATACCTCATTGGCCGTGATAATTCAAGAGGAGTTAAAGAAATAAAACTTATGACTGCAGCTTATACAATAACTCCAATCCCCATGAATATTGACACTTATAAATTAAAACACTTTCTCAGCCTCATAACAAGTCCCGCACTTACCTGATCGGAACAAAAATGTCACCAGCAAAACTGACCAGACCGCAACTCAAACGCCAGATTAGTTCCTCTATAGAAATACTAGAAAGCTCCTTACAAACGTATGCCTTTAATTATAATTATGTTAATTACTAAATTCTTCATTTAAATCAAATAATGCTGCGGATTCAGTTATGTTTAAATCATTCTTATATTTAAATTAATTAAATAAATGTAAAGCAGCATAACTGATCCTAACAGCAGTTACACTCCTCCATCTGTTAGTTTTTAATTTAGGGCACTGTCTTATTATTTAATTTAGGTTCACATTCATTCGGTTTACATGTGCAGCATTTAACAGACGCTTTTATCCAAAATGACTTCAATTTCTTAACTACTATATAACATGTGGTAACATCATCAAAATCACACTTTAGATAGTTGATTTTTTAAAGACTGAACTGCACTTTAAAGTGTGACAAAGTGCTGCTCTGTACTTCTGTACTACTGGTAGAATCTGGAGGCCATTAGCTGGGAAAGATGAAAAGAATTGAGGTATGAACATTATGTAGTGAAGGCTTCGCAAATAAATCTGCCGATCAGCTGGCTGTCATGACTTTCACAGTCACAAATAATCCATGTTGTTGCACATTTAAAAACGATGTCTATGAATAGATATGAAGGTGATCAAAAGGCTACAAAAAACACTGACAAATCCTGACAATCCCCAGTCATAACAACCACTTTTGAAAGGCCAATACATCAAAATGTATTAGAAAAAATATTGTAGGTCAGTGAAACGTGTCCCACCCCAGTGGTTAAATGACACAGAATTTGATGCACTCCCCAAAGGTGTGGCCCCAAGTAAAAATACCAAGTTTGGCGTCAAACGACCAAAGAATTGCTAAGATATGTTAACACACAGTGATTGGCGGCATCACCATCAAAATCATTTGAATGTGATGGACAAATCGCTTTGCAAGTCAAAAGTCCCTCAGGTTTCACTTATGAGGCTGGGTACTAAGACTATCCATCCATTCATTTTCTATACCGCTTATCCCACTGGGTCGCGGGGGGTCCGGGGCCTATCCTGGAAGCAATGGGCACGAGGCAGGGAACAACCCAGGATGGGGGGCCAGCCCATAGCAGGGCACACTCACACACCATTCACGCTCACACGCACACCTATGGGCAATTTAGCAAGTCCAATTAGGCTCAGCATGTATTTGGACTGTGGGAGGAAACCGGAGTACCTGGAGGAAACCCCACGACGATATGGGGAGAACATGCAAACTCCACACACACGTAACCCAGGTGGAGACTCGAACCCGGGTCCCAGAGGTGTGAGGCAACAGTACTGACCACTGCACCACCATGCCGCACCCCTAGGTCAATCCATTCAACAGTTATTAGCCACAAGGCATGTTTACTTATTGCAACACCACCTAGTGGTGGAATGACACTATTTTTGTTCTTATTCCTCAGAATTGGGCCCCAAGTCCAGTCACCAAATCAATTTTATCCAATCAAAGTTTTGTTGAGATATGGTCACACATCCTGTTCAGTGGCTTTGTCATCAAATTCATTGGATGATAGTGGCCATAGCATCTGACTTTTAGTAATTTTTGGTCACAATCCCTTCTAGATGATGCAACCCAAATTTGATGATAATTTGATCAACAGCCTAGGTTTCCAAAAAACTTTTTTTTCAGAAAAATTCAAAATGACAATATGACAGACTTAATTAATGAGTGCAATCGAAGTTAGACAAGCCATGGCTTTAAACACACCAAAGATCATAATCCCAGGCTTAAGAATTCAGAATTTACATGCAGAAACATATCTTGAAATTTGACCTGATGGTGTTGCTACAGGAATGAATGGATTAAACCCAAATTTGGTGAGCCAGTATTTTGGATGGGCCTGTGTCAGGGTGCCAAATTAAAAAATTGAAGATTGGACCAAATTTTTGGCCTGTGCAAAATGTTCACTAAAATCCAATAACAAATCATTGCTGAGTTATTGCCTGACATCCTATTTAGTGGCTTTGTCATGAAATTCTTTGGACGACAGTGGCCATAGCATTTGATATAGCATGATTCTTTGAATACCTTTCGGTCCCCTATATTGTAGATCATGCACACCAAGTTTGGTGGTGATTGGATCAACTGCCTAGGACAAGTTCACAAAAGTAGGTTTACTGAAAAATTCAGAATGACAGAAAATCCAATAAGGAAATTAACGGCAATGGATGAATTTGAATCGGGATGAGCAAAGGATTCAGAGGAATGAAAGATCACAAATCTGGGCCAAGGGGTGTTAACATACTTCATATAACAAGTATAATACCCGTAAGAAATGAGTTTATTATAAGAACGTCCGCTAAAGTCAGCTAAAACTGCTTAATTTCATTCTTTTTAGCTTTGCTCTGACTTTAGCTGAGTATTTTGTTCACCCTGGTGCTTGTTGGTAATACCCCAGTGAGTACAGTGCACGCCCCCTCCCCCAAACAGATTCTTCCCAAAAAAATGCGCCAACTTCCTTCACGAGGGAAAGATTTGGGATCCATTTAGCCTTTATTTATTTGTAATAGAGTATAAACGACTGACATATTTTAATTAATTACTTACATTCAGTGCTGTGTGTGGTTGTGCATTGACTTTAATAGGAAGGAGTGTCTGCAGGTTTCCTGCCACACACAGGTACCAGCCCGTGTCCTTCCTCTCCAGTCGCCTCATTGTGACGCTGAGCACTTTATTAACTCTTTCATCACTGAGCTCCACAGGCCTCCCATCCAAACTCCCAGAATTCTCTACACAGGAGCCCCTGCCCATCCTACACCACATCATGTCAATGTAAATGTCAGTATAGTGACACTGAATACTGACAGTGTCTCCTTTCATAGGCGTCACCTCCTGTTTGTCCACAAGCTGCCCTGGAGATCCTGAAGACACAAATCAGAAACAAAGGAAGCACTAACGTTTGCATAACAATAAGATATTCTCACTATGATTATGAACCAGTAACAAGATGTTTATATCGTCTTTCCGTACATTTTATGCATATCTATAGCTAAGCTATGACATTTGTCATATTACTTATCATACTTAACACGGGGGCAGCATGGTGGCGCAGTGGTTTGCCCTGCTGCCTTACAGCAAGAAGGTCCTGTGTTCAATCCCAAGTCCTTTCTGCATGGAGTTTGCACGCTCTCCCTCTGTTTGTCTGAGTTTTCACCAGGCGCTGTAGTTTCCTCCCATGGTCCAAAAGCATTCAAGAGGGGTTGAATGGTGAGTCTAAATTGGTCCTGTAGTTGTGTGTGCACCCTGTGGTGTGTTGGTGATTCCCCAGGGTTGGTTCCCACTTGTGCCCAGTGTTCTTGGGATAGGTTCCAGTCCCCAGGCAACCCCAGTTGGAATTAAGTGGCTTCAGAAAATGGATGGATGGATACTTAACCCCCTGTAGAAGCCCATGTAAACTGATATGGTTACTTTTTCCACGCTACATTTATCATATTGGGAAAAATTTAAATGCATAGCAGCGGCCCTTCTACCTCCGACGAGCTAAAAGGTGTGTCCCCTTATCCTCAGGACACTTTATAACTGTGTCATCAAGAGCATCCTAACTGGATGCGTCGCCGGCTGGTATGATAGCCACACCACCTACCCCAGCAAAGCTCTGCAAGAAGTAGCACGGTGTGGGGAATATCATTATGAGATGAACTTCCTGTCAGGGTCAGCTCCTGTTGTCCCAATCTTGCATCCATAGCTTCTGGCTTTGACCTTGAATAGGATAAGTGCTACAGCCAATGGATGGATATTCCATACTTACATGCACTTCACACATTAATGTCAAATGAGAGTATAATTTTCTTTACATGCACTATTAAGTATTAACATGGTCTATATGAGTAATTATGTAACTAATATTAAATAAATTTAAAGAATATATACCATGCAGTGTTGGCCTCCCATCTGCAGGGTAGGCCACACGAATCCCAGCCATAGTCTGTGCCTATGTGTATAGACTTTGCATGTCCTGAATATGTCACATTAGACATGGATTGATATCAAGCTTGGTACTTCATGATTAAAGCTAAATCAATAACGTAAAACATTCCCATTTAAATATTCAATTGCTTTGAAAAAGGCCTATTTACCAATTAAACCAGTAGCAATAGCACACAAATCCATTAAATACACAGATTAAGTTTAATTTGGTCTCAGATATTACAAAACCTCATGAATAATACACTGACATTAGGTCCATATATTTGTGTGTTTTTTTCCCATTAGCCCAGCCTACTTTTTGTCTCTGGGGAAAAGGATACGAATGAACTCGCATGTCCGCTAAACATGACTTTATACACAAACACGGAATGTAGTGTCCAGTGTTCAAACTCATTGATTTCAGGTCATTTTCACCTGTTGAAATGATTGAAGACAACAAAAAGATCATTTAAAGCATAAATGCATTTATTTTCTAATTAGATGTCAGCAAAACATTAAACATTTGTATGTAGTAATTGCAAGAAAACAAAAAGAAAACAAAATGTACCATTTTAAGTTTCTGGTACTGTGACATAACACTGATATAAGCGCATTTAACAACGTTACACATGACAGGCTAAACTATTCCTTCTAAGCTAGGTATCCTAAACTCAGTACGTCCAAACAAAAGCAAAAGCAGAAATACTGTCACAGGTCCAGGGCGGATTGAGAGCAACAGCGTGTCATGGAGCAAGCAGAAACAGAGAGTGGACGACTCACTCAGGGATTCAAAGGAGGAAAGGGGAAAAACACTAGAGACACTAATAAAAACAAAAGCAGACCACGAGGGGTCAAAAACAAGACAAGGAACAACAGTAATCAAATAAGAAATCGGTCGGTGGGTCACAAGCTTTTTTTTTTTTTTTCCCTCCACCACCCCCCTCTGCGGAGGACCACTTTATTGTGCCCGAGATGTTATTTCAGGTGGAGTCTAGGACCCAACCTGACACGTGTGTATAGACAAACAGGCACACACATATACAAGCATACGTTCCCACCCTCATGCAGACATAAACAAATATTTACACATTCACCCAACATTTAGACACACAGAAATGAACGCTGTACACATACTCTCACTCCCCATATATACTCTATGTGGACCCCTATTTTTCCTCTGGCGAGGAGACCAGAAGATCACCCCAGACCCCGCAGTAGCCGAGAAGCCCACCAGCCCAGACCCCGACCAGACGGCCAGCTCTTCCTCTCAGCCCCCAGCCCCAAATGGCGAACAGGGAACGGGGGTGTGAAAAGACCCCATGCCCCCCTTCGCCCGCTCAGATGTGGTGTTGGTGTGTGTTGTTCTAAAGTGCTTTTAAAACAGGTGAAGGGCATGGCACTAACCACCCCCTGCCGACCAACAGCTGGTGTTAGCTCGGCCTCTCCCCAGAGCCCTCAATGTCTATGTGTGATTAAAATTGAGATGTGGGCCCTGGCACACACATTGACAGGTAAGGCTGAATGAACAGACCGCCCTCTGGATGCCATTCTGTGTGCCCATCCCCAACGCCATAAATGTATGTGTCATGAGAGAGTAAGTAATGAGAGTGTCTACGTTGTAGTGTATGAATGAGGTACAGGTGGTCGCGAGGGGACAGAGGAGGAATACCTACCCTGCATCCCAGCAACGCACCTACACCTCAAAGCCCTACATGTGTGGTGGTGTGATGGAGCGGGAGGAGGGAAGCATTTAGGGATGGGGAGGAAAGGAATGGGGGGGGGGCAAAATACCTCCCCCCCCGGAGCCAGCTCCCCCGCTGACCCCCATAGGCACTCCCCGTTCCCCGAAATCCATCCAGGGAGGGGGGCCCAGGCCCATCCAGACCGGGGCCCAAGGCAGCAGCACCACCGGGCCCCACAGAGCCCAAGGCGCCCCACCGGACCCCACTACAAAGGAAAAGCTACCCCCGCCCCAGCATTCAGTCAACTCCCAGACTGCACAAGACAAAAGACATCCAAAGACATTGTACCTCTCTGAAAGGTAGAAACGTTTCACCGCTCGTCCAAGCAGCTTTGCATGTGCAAATGCACAACCCCTCACTCAACAGAGGTAGAGGCATTAGGCACAACCTGTCTCCAATTTAACCTGCGACCCTCTCATCATTTGCCAAAACAAAAATAATTCCCAGGAAAAAAACAGACCCAAGTCACACCTCCACCAGGTGGACCACCCTTAACGACCCACTCTATTGGAGTAGGAGGGACTGGTTACATCTACCCACAACTCCCCCCCCCCCCCCACTTTGTTTCACTCAACGAGCCCCCTTAGACTACTTACCCAGGAGGATAAATATGTGGACACTTACTACCTCCCTCAGTCTGAAGAAGCTGATTGGATGAGCAGCGAAATGTTTCTAAGTTTCAGAGACAAGTCCAGTTGCCACGAGTCAACCACCAGAGAGTATGGTCTAAGGTTGCCTGGTCCTTCTGTTCCTCTGTGGTGAAGGGTACCTTAAGGGTACCTTCACCACATTGCCATTTGATACTGACACCTTCACATTGCCTGCTTCTAAATCGCCAACGATCAGTTCTTCCAATAATAATTTGTCCACCTTAGTTTCAACAATATCCAAATTTATAGCATTCGGCTGGAATTCACTGTTTATAACTTCTACTGCCACATCCACAATTTCCAATTCAAATGCTTTTTCAAAAGCCTTTTCTCTAGTCTCCTCCACTTCAACTTCTCCAATTTGTACTTGCACAATTTCAAAATTAAATTTACTTTGATCTAAATATTCGAGATCAAACTGGCAGAGGTCTACCAGCACAGCTCCTATCTTCAGACTGTCTTGATGGTTGTCTACAGGCTTTATGGAGATTGTCCTGTTATTTATCACAAAAGCCTCCAACCCATGTACATCTATCCCCTTATCCCTCCCAAGCTGACTAGTGGGTGGAGTTACTTGGGAGCACTCCTCTTCATCACCCCAGCAGATGATCTCTTCCCACTTGTCCCAGGCTGCCCAATAAGCATCATCCGTCCAGCTAACTGCCTTGGCAATTCGCCTTCGGGAATGTGACTCAGTGGAACTGTCAGCCTGGTCAGAAGGTGATTCTGCTGGGGAGCACAGCTCTTTCTCATCTCCCCAGTCAATCACCTCTCCCCACTTGTCCCAAGTTGCCCAGTATCTGTCGTCGCTCCAGCAAACAGCTTTCTCAAATCGTCTGATTCTGAATGAGGAAAAACAACATACAGGCAATGCAATGGAGCTGTCAGTCACTCCTGACATGTGGACTACACTTCTGCACTGACCCACACCTTCCCAATCAACAACCGCATTACTGCACAGGCAGAGCTGCTATCTTTGGTCAGCTGGCTGGCGTGAGATTCTCAATTCCAGACAAGTCTGCACATTCATCTCCATATGTGTAACAGTCTTACTACCTTGTAAATAGTCTGGATGGTTTGCAGACTACCCCAACACTTTTGATGGAACTAATTTTAGGTTTATAATGGAACAAAACAGGTTGACTACAAGACATCTTGAGTGAGGGTTGGCAACCCTGCATATGACACTAACTAACCTGCACATAAAATTTAAATATAATCCAAACAATATACTGAATTTTACACAAACATATTTCAATATACAGTCATACCTCGGCTCACGAACTTAGTTCCTGACGTGAAAAGTGCGTGACCTCAATCAATTTCTCCCATTTCAAATAATGTAAATGTGTATTATGTTCAATATGTTTAAACTTCAGAAACGCTGCATTTTCTTCAATTTTTTATATTTTTCTGTGATCAAGAATCCATCCATCCATTTTCCAAACCGCTTATCCTACTCGGTTGCCTATCCCGGAAGCAATGGGCACGAGGCAGGGAAAAATCGAGGATGGGGGGGCCAGCCCATTGCAGGGCACACTCACACACCATTCACTCACACATGCACTCCTACGGGCAATTTAGCAAGTACCCGGAGGAAAGCCCACGACGACATGGGGAGAACGCGACCAAGAATATAGACTTAAATTAAAATAACCTTACTTGTAACAAATAATGCTGTTGGCACGTCGAACTGTCGGTGCAGCGGTAAGAAAATCGGGAGAAGACTAACAATAATAGAGGATTTATAAATGGAAAAATAAGTTCACACAACACGTTATTCACCATGAACTAGGACATATCGCCGTCTTTCTCTTTAGGTCACTCTATACATACATATATACAATTCGAGCACGCGCAGTACAACTCAACACCCCCTACCGTACAATCAAATTATGACAGACTGTGTACATATAACTGAGAGCATACATTTACATTTACATGCTAACAAATGCTAAATTAAATAAAACATTAAAACTGAGCATACGCTGGTCGCTCGAAAGACGCCAAAACACGGAAAAGAACCACAAAACATCCCACCAAAAAACTAAACAATCAACATTAAAAGACTGAGTAACAGTCAAATGCAGTAATTTCGAAAATATGATTTTTTTAATTATTATTATACTGGACATTTCTTCGCGTTTCGGGTGGTTCTTTGGGGAGCTTTCATTGGACCCTTTTCGGGAAGTTTGTGGGTTCGCGGCCCGAAACACGGTTCGACAACCGGTACAAAACATTTTGGAACATTTGGTTCGTAACCCGATTTATTCGTGATCAGGACAGTTCGTGGGTCGAGGTACCACTGTACATACAAAGACAGATACTAAATAATAAGATAAGTTATACGGTAAAATGGGAGCAGAAATGCAACGTACCTTGCCATCTTGGTGCAGAAAAGCAAGTGAAGCCGCATCTTTCAAACCGGTAGCTTCCCACGTGCGGAGGCATCAAATGTAACCAAGCAACAACATAACTAAATAATAACATCATAATACGTATAGTTGTTATATAATAATGACAGCTTTATAAGTTTTTTATTTACTTTTAGAAGTAAATAAGAAAAAAATTGTGTAAGAACTGCAAAGCAAGAATATAGTAGTAAGCATGAATCACACATTCAGCTCTGGATAATATCAGACAATGACTTAAAGACACGTGAAATGAACTGCACTCTTGGAGTCTGTCTCTCCCCAAAGCACTATGCACGGTAACTTGTTTAATATGGGAATTATAAAATGACACTTTGGTAACATTGCAAACTGTTGTATCGCGATACATAGCGATCAGTATGTCTAATTGTCACGCCCAGCTCGTACGATCCTCATGTGTGCCATGCCCCCCTGATTATCCACGTGTGCTTCCCCATTATACCCAGCTGTGTCCGATTATTTTCGATTATTATAGTCCATGTCTTGCTTTCGTTCCTGGTCCGTCATTGATGTTAGTTAGTCGATGTTCGTGCTTCGTCCCGTTTTAGTGTTAATAAATCCCAGTTTCCCCGTGTTCTGCCGGCCTGTTTCCTGCCCGTGCGATCGCGCTCGCAACCAGCCCAAAACCTGACAAGAACAACATCACACAAGCTTCCCACAAGAACCTGTAATTAGACTAAGCGCGTACCACACTGGGCCCGGCTGCCTTATACGGCAACCGAGCACGATCGCATCCTGCCCCCCTCCCCAGTTCTGCCCCCCTGTTGCACTTACTGGTCCGGACGCGAGCACGTTTTGTCATCAACCTGCAACTTTTTGTGTGAAAGAAACGTAAGAAGCAAAGCTGTGTACCACAGTAGGGTAGAATTCATGGTTAATTTCGTGGCTTATTTGGGGCGGTTTTGAGTATGATGACACACACAGATTTGTCAAGTATACAAAGCAGAGATTTTTATTTATTCGTGCTGCACGTATAGGAAGATCCACACTTTATCAAATATCTCAGGCAGACTGATGCTGCGCGGGATACCGGTGCCAAAAAGGTATTGCGGTACCGCATTTTTGAAAACTGTTCGGTATTACATTACATTACATTTCTTTAGTACTTGTACTAATTACACTATTTTCGCTTCCGCTAACTATGGGATCATGACGATGGACTCTATATAGCAAAACCACTGCCGAAACTAAGTTATACACTAAGTTAGATCTGCACCCATCATGCTATATAAAATACTAAAACGTCAGCTAGTTAAGTATGATGTCCATAGCTTCACGTCAGTGATTTATGTCAGCGATATACATTGACGTCATCAAAGTTTGATGTTTGAATAATAAATAGATAGTAAAGCATAATGTGCTGCGTGGGAAGTGTTTTATATGTGATCAGGTCATCAGAGTTGTATTATGGGATGTCACCAAGACAGGTAATGCTAATACTTAAAAGTAAATAGCATAATCATACAATGATAAGAAACAGAATAAGACAAAAACATTTCTTGAAATTTGGCCTGTGGGTGGCGCTAGAGTGATGGATGGATTGAACCCAAATTTGGTATGAATAGTTGGAACTGACCTCTATTGATGTGCCAAATTTCAAAAAAGTTGCCAATCAGCTCTATGGGCTGCCATAGACTCCCATGGCAAAAAGCATACTAATAGCGAAAACTACTAAAAACTATAGGTATCCTAATAATAATAGACTGTCATCTCTAAATTGCCCACAGTGTGTGAGTGAGTGCATTCCCTGCAATGGACTGGCATCCCATCCAAAAGTATACCATTGTGTCCTATGCTACCTGGGATAAGCTCAAGGCCCTCGTCTCCAGGATATGCGGTACGAGGATGGATGAATAATAATCATGTTTATTTCAATTTCAATTATTGGCAAATATAAACATGTACCAAGGATAATAGCAAGAAATACAGTATGCCAAAATAAATGCTAGAGGAGAATCTTGCAATTCCTGCCCCAGTCCTGGGTCTGGGGAGTTTATTCTCACTGAGATTGCATAGGATTCCTCTGGCTGCTGTTTTTCTCCCGAACACGTGAAGTGCTACTTCTTCATTGCCCACATGTGAGCCAGTATGTGAGCCCTGATCCGGGCTACCATCCCGCCCAACGCATTTCCTCTGTATGCTGCTTCCTGCAGCCCTGCAGTGGATAAAACTAAAGGACAATGGTTTATTGATTTATAGCACATGTATTGTTATATTTTATATTATTCAAATATACATTACTCAGTAATAACTCAGTAACTACTCAAGTACAAATGATGAACAAATACAGTAACTGTTATGATTAAGAATGAACAAACGTGGGATCAGTATATAACTAATACTTTCTGGTTAATTAATGAATTAAGTAAGAGTGTACTACTTCAGGGGCGGCATGGTGGTGCTGTCATGCCCGGCTCGTACGATCCTCGTGTGTGCCACGCCCCCTGATTACCCACGTGTGCTTCCCTGGTCTTGCCCAGCTGTGTCCACTTATTTTCGCCCCAGTCTCGTCTATTTCAGTCCATGTCTTGCCTTAGTTTCTGGTCCGTCATTGATGTTAGTTAGTCTTAGTGCTGTCTGCTCCGTCCCGATCCCGAATAAATCCCCGTTTTCCCCGTACTCCGCCTGCTTGCCTGCTTCCTGCCCGCTTGTCAGCCTGTGCCCACTACCCGCTTTAACCAGCGAACTCTGACAGATGCACTGGTTAGCACTGTTGCCTCACACCTCTGGGACCCGGGTTCGAGTCTCTGCCTGGGTCACATGTGTGTGGAGTTTGCTTGTTCTCCCCATGTCGTCGTGGGGTTTCCCCCCACAGTCCAAAAAACATGCTGAGGCTAACTGGAGTTGCTAAATTGCCCATAGGTGTGTGTGTGTGAGAGTGAATGGTGTGTGTGTGCCCTGCGACAGGCTGGCCCCTCATCCTAGGTTGTTCCCTGCCTTGTGCACATTGCTTCCGGGATAGGCTCCGGACCCCCCGCGACCCAGTAGGATTGGAAGCGGTTTGGAAAATAGATGGATGGATGTACTACTACATTATTTGTGCCCCCTCAAGTAAAGTGTTGCTCCTAACTCATCTGGTCTTTTTATATGTTGTTAAAACATACTGAATTAATCCCTGCAAGAAATTCTTTGAGGGGGTTAGAGAGAAAATGCAGGAGACTGAATCCAGGACCTCAGCTATATCTTTATTAAGTGTTTACGTGTAAACAGTCAAGACTTAATTACATGGGCTCATACTAAAATTTAAAATTCATGGCAAAGTGTTACTCCATTTTGAACAATATGAGCAGAGTATGCACAACCTTTTTATGTGAGACACAGCTATATGCACTATATATTTGTGCTTCCGGGTATTTCCATGCTGATTGGGAAAATTAGGCAAAATTTTTCTAACTGTGTTGCACTTGCATTTTCAGTATTTTTGATAGAAAATAAGGTATTTTTTCAGGAAACAAAAGACCTCTGGTGGTTACACGTTTTGTTCATGAAAATTTCATCGTTTGAATATTGCAACTGTTTTCATTAATTTTTTCATCACTTTAGATAGGATTTTATGCTATTCTCTGCAGCCCTATTTTTGAAGAAATCTCAAACTTTCACTGTGATGATATTTTAAGTGGGTCTTGTTCTTAATATTTTCTGAGGTAAAAGTTTGTTCTAACATGTACTTTCTCTTTGGCAGTCTTCTTCACTGAGTATAAAAGGTTCTGTAACGCGAGTCACAAAAAAGTACAGCTTTTCTCACAAAAAAGAAGCCTATGCTAGTAGCAAACTGACAGTGATATATCTGCATCCCTAGCCCTTACTGATTATGGGAAAACCAGCAGCAGGCCTGGTGTCCCCTCTTAGATAAGTTATTGGGCATTGAATATCTGTAACGCGAGTCACATATAACGCGAGTCACAATGTTTCAACTGCACTTCATACTGATTTCTTTAATTGTTTCAATCATAATAGCTTTATAGTAGTTTCTAAGATAAACTACAGATGGAAGCACTTTCTTTTACCCACAATTCATCTCGCTTCCTGTTTGTTCTGAAGCCACACCTCATAAACAAAAACAAAAGAAATTATATCCGACTTCATCTTGAATTTCAGGTATGTTTAAGGAATTTTTTACATTATTGTGATGCCCAGCTCGTCCGCTCCTCGTGTGTGCCACGCCCCCTGATTACCCACGTGTGATTTCCTAATTGTCTCCTGTTGTGTTCGATTATTTTGATTTAGTCATGTCCTATTTAAATCCTGGTCTTGCCTGTTACCCTCGTTCGTCATTGCGTGACTCTTGTGCGTGATGTTAGTTGGTCTCCCGTAGTTTCCATGTTCCCAGTGTTCCTTTCCCCTAATAAACCCCCGATCTCCCCGATCCTGCCGCGTCTGCCTGATTTTTGGCCAACTGCCCGCACGATCGCCTGTTCGCCCGAACCGGAGCGTGACAATTATACTTTTAAGTTTTAAATACTGAAAACTATATAGACTTACTTAATACTATCCATCCATCCATCCATCCATCATCTCCCGCTTAATCCGGAGTCGGGTCGCGGGGGCAGCAGCCTCAGCAGGGAGACCCAGACTTCCCTCTCCCCGGCCACTTCGTCTAGCTCCTCTGGGGGGACCCCGAGGCGTTCCCAGGCCAGCCGAGAGACATAGTCTCTCCAGCGTGTCCTGGGTCTTCCCCGGGGTCTCCTCCCAGTGGGACATGCCCGGAATACCTCCCCAGGGAGGCGTCCCGGAGGCATCCTGATCAGATGCCCGAGCCACCTCATCTGGCTCCTCTCGATGCGGAGGAGCAGCGGCTCTACTCTGAGTCCCTCCCGAATGACTGAGCTCCTCACCCTATCTCTAAGGGAGAGCCCAGCCACCCTGCGGAGGAAACTCATTTTGGCCGCTTGTACCCGCGATCTCGTTCTTTCGGTCACTACCCAAAGCTCATGACCATAGGTGAGGGTAGGAACGTAGATCGACTGGTAAATCGAGAGCTTCGCCTTTTGGCTCAGCTCTCTCTTCACCATGACAGACCGATGCAGCGCCCGCATGACTGCTGACGCCGCACCGATCCGCCTGTCGATCTCCCGCTCCATCGTTCCCCCACTCGTGAACAAGATCCCGAGATACTTAAACTCCTCCACTTGGGGGAGGACCCCATCCCCAACCCGGAGAGAGCATTCTATCCTTTTCCGGCTGAGAACCATGGTCTCGGATTTGGAGGTGCTGATTCTCATCCCAGCCGCTTCGCACTCGGCTGCGAACTGCTCCAGTGAGAGCTGAAGGTCACGGCTCGATGAGGCCAACAGAACCACATCACCCGCAAAAAGCAGAGACCTAATCCTGAGGTCACCGAACCGGACGCCCTCAACGCCCTGGCTGCGCCTAGAAATTCTGTCCATAAAAACTATGAACAGAATCGGTGACAAAGGGCAGCCCTGACGGAGTCCAACCCTCACCGGAAACGAGTCCAACTTATTGCCGCCCATGCGGACCAAACTCTGGCACCGGTCATACAGGGACCGAACCGCCCTTAAAAGGGAGCCCGGTACCCCATACTCCCGGAGCACTCCCCACAGGACCCCACGAGGGACACGGTCGAATGCCTTTTCCAAGTCCACAAAACACATGTAGACTGGTCGGGCAAACTCCCATGAACCCTCCAGAACCCTGCTGAGAGTATAGAGCTGGTCCACTGTTCCACGGCCAGGGCGAAAACCACACTGCTCCTCCTGAATCCGAGGTTCGACAATCCGGCGGACCCTCCTTTCCAGGACCCCCGAATAGACCTTACCAGGGAGGCTGAGGAGTGTGATCCCCCTGTAGTTGGAGCACACCCTCCGGTCCCCCTTCTTAAAGAGGGGGACCACCACCCCGGTCTGCCAGTCCAGAGGTACTGCCCCCGATGTCCACGCGATGCTGCAGATGCGTGTCAACCAGGACAGCCCCACAGCATCCAGAGCCTTGAGGAACTCTGGGCGAATCTCGTCCACCCCCGGGGCCCGGCCACCGAGGAGCTTTTTGACCACCTCAGCGACCTCCACCCCCGAGATAGGCGAGTCCACCCCCAAGTCCCCACACTCTGCTTCCATATTGGAAGGCGTGTCGGTGGGATTGAGGAGGTCTTCGAAGTACTCCCTCCACCGACCCAAAACGTCCCGAGCTGAGGTCAGCAGCGCACCATCCACACCATAAATAGTGTTGATACTGCACCGCTTTCCCGCCCGGAGCCGCCGGATGGTGGACCAGAATCTCCTCGAAGCCGTCCGGAAGTCGTTCTCCATGGCCTCACCAAACTCCTCCCACACCCGAGTTTTTGCCTCAGCGACCGCCAAAGCCGCATTCCGCTTGGCCTGCCGGTAGCCGTCAGCTGCGTCTGGAGTCCCACAGGCCAGAAAGGCCCGATAAGACTCCTTCTTCAGCTTGACGGCATCCCTTACCCCCGCTGTCCACCAGCGGGTTCGGGGATTGCCGCCGCGACAGGCACCGACCACCTTACGGCCGCAGCTCCGGTCAGCCGCCTCCACAATGGAGGCACGGAACATGGCCCATTCGGACTCAATGTCCCCCGCCTCCCCCGGGATATGGGAGAAGTTCTGCTGGAGGTAGGAGTTGAAACTCTCCCTGACAGGGGATTCCGCCAGACGTTCCCAGCAGACCCTCACTATACTTAATACTAAAGAAAAGAAAATTAAGGTAAACAAAGGCCTGTTATTGAGGTCTCTAAGTATGACTACACATCCATTATCTACATGAACATGAATACAGAGTGATGCATCCTGTTACTGCCTGCAGAATAAGGCTGTGTGTTTTTATCTTATCTTAAACTTCTTAAATACAGATAAATTTATTTAAAAAACACTGGATTTTCTTTGCTACATCACACGGGAAGGGCCCTGTCGATGGCATTGGTGGGGCAGTGAAACGGGTGGTATGGAATGCAGTGAGAAATAGAAAAACTATTGTCACAAATGCTTCTACCTTCACTGAGGCAGCCAGGGCAAGCAATGTCCAAGTCATTGAAATGAAGACCTCCGACACTGATGGGATCAATAGTGAACTGGGGATAGAAGAGGTATTTACAAATGCTCCCCCAGTTCCTGGCATTGCAAATGTTCACTGCATGAAGTTGGTTAATGGGAAAGCCACCTATTACACCCTCTCTTCAGATGCAGTATTTAATGCTGCTGAACCTTGTGCTGAATCAGATTCAATACTAAGTGAAAGAGGATTAAATACCGACTCTGGAGAGAAGGCTGACACAAACGTCAGAGAAGCCAGTTCTGAAAATACATGTATGTGTTCTAGGTGGGTGACTGGTTTGGTGTAGAATATGATGGGAAGGTTTACCCAGGGGAGGTAAAATGTATTGACAATGGTGAATACCAAGTTTCTGTAATGACACAAGCTGGCAAATTTTGGAAATGGCCTGTGAAACCAGACGAGATATTTTACACCCATGACAAACTGGTGAGAAGACTGAAGCCCCTTTTACTGTTAACAACCGCGGTCACTTTGGTTTTCCTGATTTTAATTCGTAGTTGTCTCTTGCAAGACGTCTGAAGAAAAAGAGTAGACTTCAGCATTGCATAAATACTTATACAAGTATTATATTTAGAAATCAGCGGTACATGTATGACTTGATCTATTTAGTAGGTAAATCATGTACACTAGATCCAGGAAACAAAGGGTTAATGCTTATTTTGATTCACCTGGAAATTTGCTAGGTCAGAGATTAGTGTAAAATAAAAAATGCTTTTCATCTGGTGACTCAAGTGAACTTTTCCAGTTACAGGAAAAATGTAACGTGAGTCACGGTAACACGAGTCACACCAATTCTGCAAGTCCCCAAGAATATTTAGAGAGAAGTATTTTCTATTCCATCTTAATATAAGAGCCTAATGTGTTTCTAATGCATTACAAGTATTCCTTTGTTCCAGTCATTTACCATTGAAGGAGACTTTTTTAAAACGTTGGCTTAGTTTTTTGCCCTTTGCTTTTCGTGTAACGCGAGTCACACTGTAATTAGAAGTAATTAAAAGACTAATTAAAGACTTGTCTTACTTTTTGTTTATGTCATTTCACACCCATTGCCAATTGGCACATGCATGCAAGAAATGGTCTATAAAAATGTATATGTGTGGGCGGTACACAAAACAATAACTTGAAAACAGACCAAAAAATGTACCGCGAGGCACATGGAAATGCCCTTCCCCTAGACTTCCTGAGACCTTAAATAGTGTGACATTTGCAATAGCGAAAGCCTTCGTTTTAAAGATGACTTTTCATGTTTTCACTTGAAATCATGTGGAAAGATCACATCTCCACGCACAAAGCTCTTTCATATTTCCTGAGAGCCATATTTCATATTTGCTGGCGAGCTGTCTCAAAATTTTATCAGTTCCATTCCAGCCCCCTATAATGCCTCTTCAAAGACTGAAAAAGATCCATCAAACGGTTATTGAATTTTGGTCTTAGCAGGGTCAAGCATCAAAACTGCTGCTTTTTTCATTATCACTATGTGGCGCTGCTTCCATTTTGGGACTGTTTCAAAATTAAATCAGTTCTAGTTCCTCACCAATACCTGTACAAAGTTTGAAAAGGATTCGTCAAACGGTTTATGAGTTATTGGCTTGCATGCCAAAGTATCTGCAGCGACAGGGGAACAGTGCTAAAACCAAAAGTATTCCCTGAAGGCCAGGGAATACCATCCATCCATCCATTTTCTAAACCACTTATCCTACTGGGTCGCGGGGGGTCCGGAGCCTATCCCGGAATCAATGGGCACGAGGCAGGGAACAACCCAGGATGGGGGGTCAGCCCATCACAGGGCACACTCACACACCATTCACACACACATGCACTCCTACGGGCAATTTAGCAACTCCAATTAGCCTGAAGGCCAGGGAATACAACAAAGGTAATTTATGCTTACAGATCTGAAATCAGCAGATCACATTTATGTACCATCATGTATGTTAAGTTCTTGTTGCTGTTAAGCGGAGAACTACTACACGGGAGAGAAGTATCCAGGCTGAAAAATATCTTCTGGAATTTTACTGAGGTCAGACTGTCATTGGCCCCAAAGTGGCATTCCCATATCAGTTGAAATATGCAATTGTCTGCATGCATAAACTTGCCTCTTACGCCATACTCCATGCTAGGAAATAGCTATGAAAATATTGTCCTCGTACTCACCTCAATCTGGGAATACTATTCTTGTTAAATAGCTATGCATAAGATTACATTTGCCATGGCTGAGACTGAATCACTTTCAATCACTACATGATGGTTATTAGGCATTTAATTACTAGCGGCTGTCAGTGATTGTTAATTGCTGTATAGTAACCTGGGAGAATGACACTGTGGATGCTGGAGCAACCGATGCTGTGTGCAGACTCACCCCTTTAATACGATGACAGCGTAGTTCTGCTTTAGCGGGATGATTACTGTGCATCTGGTGACAAAGATTTACGATGGATAATTTAAAACCCAAGTACTGGAATACTTTGCCAAACAGAATATCCTGATGAGCAAATTAATTTCATTATGAAACTTTAAAATAAAAGTTATTTTTGGTGATGGTAACTTTCAATTCCCCACGATTCCCCAGTTCCAGTCCTGCAGGCCTAGTCTGCACCCAGATTTTAATACTCAAACACCTTATTCAGCTCACCAGCCAATTGCCAGGTTTAGTAGGTGTATTTGACAGGTCCTTGCAAACTGGTTCTCCAGGACTGGAGTTGGGGAACCCTGATATATAGCATTATATACTGTATATAAAAAAATGTAATCATAATTGTGGGGTGTATTTTTCTAAATCAGATTTTCAGGAACTGGACTGATGTTTTTGTTTGTGTCATTTTTTTTTTAAATATATGTATCATACTACTGTGTTTATTTCTCCCACAGTAAAATAAAGGACATTCTTTTTTTGTCAAGAAGAGCAAATAAAGCTGAACAATGCATCATTGAAGTAATAAAGTTTGTCCGTTTTATCAGTACAGATGCAGCTTAACTGTGAAGTTGGACTTTACTTAGGAATACCATTTCTATGCTGTTATACTCGTATGGGTCATTTGTCTTTGTTGTGTAGCTGTTAATTGTCTCCAAATGTCATAAACTCTACTTCAGAGAAAATCAAGCTCTGATAACAGTGTGTGAATTGTATGTTTGTGGTGTTCTGCTTTCCATGTACAGTTGAAGTGCTTTTCATACTCTTCACTACCTCTGTTACAATTCAGTAAAACACAATTTTTCCCACCAAGTGACATTTGTTATTAATTCATTTTGGGTAACTTGGGAAATTCATGTTTAAAATCAGTTTTTTAAACAAGCCTGGCTCTGAGCACATAACATTTTGCATTTATACATTTATAGTGTCACTTGTTTGCATTTTTTTCCCTTATATAACATGTGGTAACATCATCAAAATCATACTTTAGCTAGTTGATTTTTTAAAAACTGAACTGCACTTTAAAGTGTGACCAAGTGCTACTCTGTACTTCTGTACTACTGGTAGAATCTGGAGGCCATTAGCTGGGAAAGATGAAAAGAATTGAGGTATGAACATTATGTAGTGAAGGCTTTGAAAATAAATCTGCCGATCAGCTGGCTGTCATGACTTTCACAGTCACAAATAATCCATGTTGTTGCACATTTAAAAACGATGTCTATGAATAGATATGAAGGTTATCAAAAGGCTACAAAAAACACTGACAAATCCTGACAATCCCCAGTCATAGCAACCACTTTTGAAAGGCCAATACATCAAAATGTATTAGAAAAAATATTGTAGGTCAATGAAACGTGTCCCACCCCAGTGGTTAAATGACACAGAATTTGATGCACTTCCCAAAGGTGTGGCCCCAAGTAAAAATACCAAGTTTGGCCTCAAAGGACCAAAGAATTGCTGAGATATTTTAACACACAGTGATTGGCGGCATCACCATCAAACTCATTTGAATGTGATGGACAAATCGCTTTGCAAGTCAAAAGTCCCTCAGATTTCACTTATGAGGCTGGGTATTAAGACAATCCATCCATTCATTTTCTTAACCGCTTATCCCACTGGGTCGCGGGGGGTCCGGGGCCTATCCCGGAAGCAATGGGCACTAGGCAGGGAATAACCCAGGATGGGGGGCCAGCCCATAGCAGGGCACACTCACACACCATTCACGCTCACACGCACACCAACGGGCAATTTAGCAAGTCCAATTAGGCTCAGCATGTATTTGGACTGTTGGAGGAAACCGGAGTACCTGGAGGAAACCCCACGACGACATGGGGAGAACATGCAAATTCCACACACACGTAACCCAGGTGGAGACTCGAACCCGGGTCCCAGAGGTGTGAGGCAACAGTGCTGACCACTGCACCACCATGCCACCCCCCTAGGTCAATCCATTCAACAGTTATTAGCCACCAGGCATGTTTACTTATTGCAACACCACCTAGGGGTGGAATGACACTATTTTTGTTCTTATTCCTCAGAATTGGGCCCCAAGTCCAGTCACCAAATCAATTTTATCCAATCAAAGTTTTGTTGAGATATGGCCACACATCCTGTTCAGTGGCTTTGTCATCAAATTATTGGATGATAGTGGCCATAGCATCTGACTTTTAGTAACTTTGGGTCACAATCCCTTCTAGATGATGCACCCGAAATTTGATGATGATTTGATCAACAGCCTAGGTTTCCAAAGAACTTTTTTTTCAGAAAAATTCAAAATGACAATATGACAGACTTAATTAATGAGTGCAATCGAAGTTAGACAAGCCATGGCTTTAAACACACCAAAGATCATAATCCCAGGCTTAAGAATTCAGAATTTACATGCAGAAACATATCTTGAAATTTGACCTGATGGTGTTGCTACAGGAATGAATGGATTAAACCCAAATTTGGTGAGCCAGTATTTTGGATGGGCCTCTGACAGGGTGCCAAATTACAGAGTAGAAGATTGGACAAAATTTTTGGCCTGTGCAAAATAAGTAGGTTTTTTGAAAAATTCTGAATGACAGAAAATCCAATAAGGAAATTAACGGCAATGGATGAATTTGAATGGGGATGAGCAAAGGATTCAGAGGAATGAAAGATCTCAAATCTAGGCCAAGGGGTGTTAACATACTTCATATATCAAGTATAATACCCGTAAGAAATGACTTTATTATAAGAATGTCCGCTAAAGTCAGCTAAAACTGCTTAATTTCATTCTTTTTAGCTTTGCTCTGACTTTAGCTGAGTATTTTGTTCACCCTGGTGCTTGTTGGTAATACCCCAGTGAGTACAGTGCACGCCCCCTCCCCCAAACAGATTCTTCCCAAAAAAACTTCCTTCACGAGGGAAAGATTTGGGATCCATTTAGCCTTTATTTATTTGTAATAGAGTATAAACGACTGACATATTTTAATTAATTACTTACATTCAGTGCTGTGTGTGGTTGTGCATTGACTTTAATAGGAAGGAGTGTCTGCAGGTTGGGGCGGCATGGTGGTGCAGTGGTTTGCCCTGCTGCCTTACAGCAAGAAGGTCCTGTGTTCAATCCCAAGTCCTTTCTGCGTGGAGTTTGCACGCTCTCCCTCTGTTTGTCTGAGTTTTCACCAGGCGCTGTAGTTTCCTCCCACGGTCCAAAAGCATTCAAGAGGGGTTGAATGGTGAGTCTAAATTGGTCCTGTAGTTGTGTGTGCACCCTGTGGTGTGTTGGTGATTCCCCAGGGTTGGTTCCCACTTGTGCCCAGTGTTCTTGGGATAGATTCCAGTCCCCAGGCAACCCCAGTTGGAATTAAGTGGCTTCAGAAAATGGATGGATGGATACTTAACCCCTGTAGAAGCCCATGTAAACTGACATGGTTACTTTTGCCACGCTACATTTATCATATTGGGAAAATTTTAAATGCATAGCAGCGGCCCTTCTACCTCCGACGAGCTAAAAGGTGCGGCACAAGTCCCCTTATCCTCAGGACACTTTATAACTGTGTCATCAAGAGCATCCTAACTGGATGCGTCGCCGGCTGGTATGATAGCCACACCACCTACCCCAGCAAAGCTCTGCAAGAAGTAGCACGGTGTGGGGAATATCATTATGAGATGAGCTTCCTGTCAGGGTCAGCTCCTGTTGTCCCAGTCTTGCATCCATAGCTTCTGGCTTTGACCTTGAATAGGATAAGTGCTACAGCCAATGGATGGATATTCCATACTTACATGCACTTCACACATTAATGTCAAATGAGAGTATAATTTTCTTTACATGCACTATTAAGTATTAACATGGTCTATATGAGTAATTATGTAACTAATATTAAATAAATTTAAAGAATATATACCATGCAGTGTTGGCCTCCCATCTGCAGGGTAGGCCACACGAATCCCAGCCATAGTCTGTGCCTATGTGTATAGACTTTGCATGTCCTGAATATGTCACATTAGACATGGATTGATATCAAGCTTGGTACTTCATGATTAAAGCTAAATCAATAACGTAAAACATTCCCATTTAAATATTCAATTGCTTTGAAAAAGGCCTATTTACCAATTAAACCAGTAGCAATAGCACACAAATCCATTAAATACACAGATTAAGTTTAATTTGGTCTCAGATATTACAAAACCTCATGAATAATACACTGACATTAGGTCCATATATTTGTGTGTTTTTTTTCCCATTAGCCCAGCCTACTTTTTGTCTCTGGGGAAAAGGATACGAATTAACTCGCATGTACGCTAAACATGACTTTATACACAAACACGGAATGTAGTGTCCAGTGTTCAAACTCATTGATTTCAGGTCATTTTCACCTGTTGAAATGATTGAAGACAACAAAAAGATCATTTAAAGCATAAATGCATTTATTTTCTAATTAGATGTCAGCAAAACATTAAACATTTGTATGTAGTAATTGCAAGAAAACAAAAAGAAAACAAAATGTACCATTTTAAGTTTCTGGTACTGTGACATAACACTGATATAAGCGCATTTAACAACGTTACACATGACAGGCTAAACTATTCCTTCTAAGCTAGGTATCCTAAACTCAGTACGTCCAAACAAAAGCAAAAACAGAAATACTGTCACAGGTCCAGGGTGGATTGAGAGCAACAGCGTGTCATGGAGCAAGCAGAAACAGAGAGTGGACGACTCACTCAGGGATTCAAAGGAGGAAAGGGGATAAACACTAGAGACACTAATAAAAACAAAAGCAGACCACGAGGGGTCAAAAACAAGACAAGGAACAACAGTAATCAAATAAGAAATCGGTCGGTGGGTCACAAGCTTTTTTATTTTTTTTCCCTCCACCACCCCCCCTCTGCGGAGGACCACTTTATTGTGCCCGAGATGTTATTTCAGGTGGAGTCTAGGACCCAACCTGACACGTGTGTATAGACAAACAGGCACACACATATACAAGCATACGTTCCCACCCTCATGCAGACATAAACAAATATTTACACATTCACCCAACATTTAGACACACAGAAATGAACGCTGTACACATACTCTCACTCCCCATATATACTCTATGTGGACCACTATTTTTCCTCTGGCGAGGAGACCAGAAGATCACCCCGGACCCCGCAGCAGCCAAGAAGCCCACCAGCCCAGACCCCGACCTGACGGCCAGCTCTTCCTCTCAGCCCCAAATGGCGAACAGGGAACGGGGGTGTGAAAAGACCCCATGCCCCCCTTCGCCCGCTCAGATGTGGTGTTGGTGTGTGTTGTTCTAAAGTGCTTTTAAAACAGGTGAAGGGCATGGCACTAACCACCCCCTGCCCACCAACAGCTGGTGTTAGCTCGGCCTCTCCCCAGAGCCCTCAATGTCTATGTGTGATTAAAATTGAGATGTGGGCCCTGGCACACACATTGACAGGTAAGGCTGAATGAACAGACCGCCCTCTGGATGCCATTCTGTGTGCCCATCCCCAACGCCCTAAATGTATGTGTCATGAGAGAGTAAGTAATGAGAGTGTCTACGTTGTAGTGTATGAATGAGGTACAGGTGGTCGCGAGGGGACAGAGGAGGAATACCTAACCTGCATCCCAGCAACGCACCTACACCTCAAAGCCCTACATGTGTGGTGGTGTGATGGAGCGGGAGGAGGGAAGCATTTAGGGATGGGGAGGAAAGGAATGGGTGGGGGCAAAATACCTCCCCCCCCGGAGCCAGCTCCCCCGCTGACCCCCATAGGCACTCCCCGTTCCCCGAAACCCATCCAGGGAGGGGGGCCCAGGCCCATCCAGACCGGGGCCCAAGGCAGCAGCACCACCGGGCCCCACAGAGCCCAAGGCGCCCCACCGGACCCCACTACAAAGGAAAAGCTACCCCCGCCCCAGCATTCAGTCAACTCCCAGACTGCACAAGACAAAAGACATCCAAAGACATTGTACCTCTCTGAAAGGTAGAAACGTTTCACCGCTCGTCCAAGCAGCTTTGCATGTGCAAATGCACAACCCCTCACTCAACAGAGGTAGAGGCATTAGGCACAACCTGTCTCCAATTTAACCTGCGACCCTCTCATCATTTGCCAAAACAAAAATAATTCCCAGGAAAAAAACAGACCCAATTCACACCTCCACCAGGTGGACCACCCTTAACGACCCACTCTATTGGAGTAGGAGGGACTGGTTACATCTACCCGCAACTCCCCCCCCCCCCACTTTGTTTCACTCAATGAGCCCCCTTAGACTACTTACCCAGGAGGATAAATATGTGGACACTTACTACCTCCCTCAGTCTGAAGAAGCTGCTTGGATGAGCAGCGAAACGTTTCTAACTTTCAGAGACAAGTCCAGTTGCCACGAGTCAACCACCAGAGAGTATGGCCTAAGGTTGCCTGGTCCTTCTGTTCCTCTGTGGTGAAGGGTACCTTAAGGGTACCTTCACCACATTGCCATTTGTTACTGACACCTTCACATTGCCTGCTTCTAAATCGCCAACGATCAGTTCTTCCAATAATAATTTGTCCACCTTAGTTTCAACAATATCCAAATTTATAGCATTCAACTGGAATTCACTGTTTATAACTTCTACTGCCACATCCACAATTTCCAATTCAAATGCTTTTTCAAAAGCCTTTTCTCTAGTCTCCTCCACTTCAACTTCTCCAATTTGTACTTGCACAATTTCAAAATTAAATTTACTTTGATCTAAATATTCGAGATCAAACTGGCAGAGGTCTACCAGCACAGCTCCTATCTTCAGACTGTCTTGATGGTTGTCTACAGGCTTTATGGAGATTGTCCTGTTATTTATCACAAAAGCCTCCAACCCATGTACATCTATCCCCTTATCCCTCCCAAGCTGGCTAGTGGGTGGAGTTACTTGGGAGCACTCCTCTTCATCACCCCAGCAGATGATCTCTTCCCACTTGTCCCAGGCTGCCCAATAAGCATCATCCGTCCAGCTAACTGCCTTGGCAATTCGCCTTCGGGAATGTGACTCAGTGGAACTGTCAGCCTGGTCAGAAGGTGATTCTGCTGGGGAGCACAGCTCTTTCTCATCTCCCCAGTCAATCACCTCTCCCCACTTGTCCCAAGTTGCCCAGTATCTGTCATCGCTCCAGCAAACAGCTTTCTCCATTCGTCTGATTCTGAATGAGGAAAAACAACATACAGGCAATGCAATGGAGCTGTCAGTCACTCCTGACATGTGGACTACACTTCTGCACTGACCCACACCTTCCCAATCAACAACCGCATTACTGCACAGGCAGAGCTGCTATCTTTGGTCAGCTGGCTGGCGTGAGATTCTCAATTCCAGACAAGTCTGCACATTCATCTCCATATGTGTAACAGTCTTACTACCTTGTAAATAGTCTGGATGGTTTGCAGACTACCCCAACACTTTTGATGGAACTAATTTTAGGTTTATAATGGAACAAAACAGATTGACTACAAGACATCTTGAGTGAGGGTTGGAAACCCTGCATATGACACTAACTAACCTGCACATAAAATTTAAATATAATCCAAACAATATACTGAATTTTACACAAACATATTTCAATATACAGTCATACCTCGGCTCACGAACTTAGTTCCTGACGTGAAAAGTGCGTGACCTCAATCAATTTCTCCCATTTCAAATAATGTAAATGTGTATTATGTTCAATATGTTTAAACTTCAGAAACGCTGCATTTCCTTCAATTTTTAATATTTTTCTGTGACCAAGAATCCATCCATCCATTTTCCAAACCGCTTATCCTACTGGGTTGCCTATTCCGGAAGCAATGGGCACGAGGCAGGGAAAAATCGAGGATGGGGGGGCCAGCCCATTGCAGGGCACACTCACACACCATTCACTCACACATGCACTCCTACGGGCAATTTAGCAAGTACCCGGAGGAAAGCCCACGACGACATGGGGAGAACGCGACCAAGAATATAGACTTAAATTAAAATAACCTTACTTGTAACAAATAATGCTGTTGGCACGTCGAACTGTCGGTGCAGCGGTAAGAAAATCGGGAGAAGACTAACAATAATAGAGGATTTATACATGGAAAAATAAGTTCACACAACACGTTATTCACCATGAACTAGAACATATCGCCGTCTTTCTCTTTAGGTCACTCTATACATACATATATACACTTCGAGCACGCGCAGTACAACTCAACACCCCCTACCGTACAATCAAATTATGACAGACTGTGTACATATAACTGAGAGCATACATTTACATTTACATGCTAACAAATGCTAAATTAAATAAAACATTAAAACTGAGCATACGCTGGTCGCTCGAAAGACGCCAAAACACGGAAAAGAACCACAAAACATCCCCCCAAAAAACTAAACAATCAACATTAAAAGACTGAGTAACAGTCAATGCAGTAATTTCGAAAATATGATTTTTTTAATTATTATTATACTGGACATTTCTTCGCGTTTCAGGTGGTTCTTTGGGGAGCTTTCATTGGACCCTTTTCGGGACGTTTATGGGTTCGCGGCCCGAAACACGGTTCGACATCCGGTACAAAACATTTTGGAACATCTGGTTCGTAACCCGATTTATTCGTGATCAGGACTGTTCGTGGGTCGAGGTACCACTGTACATACAAAGACAGATACTAAATAATAATATAAGTTATACGATAAAATGGGAGCAGAAATGCAACGTACCTTGCCATCTTGGTGCAGAAAAGCAAGTGAAGCTGCGTCTTTCAAACCGGTAGCTTCCCACGTGCGGAGGCATCAAATGTAACCAAGCAACAACATAACTAAATAATAACATCATAATACGTATAGTTCTTATATAATAATGACAGTTTTATAAGTTTTTTATTTACTTTTAGAAGTAAATAAGAAAAAAATTGTGTAAGAACTGCAAAGCAAGAATATAGTAGTAAGCATGAATCACACATTCAGCTCTGGATAATATCAGACAATGACTTAAAGACACGTGAAATGAACTGCACTCTTGGAGTCTGTCTCTCCCCAAAGCACTATGCAAGGTAACTTGTTTAATATGGGAATTATAAAATGACACTTTGGTAACATTTCAAACTGTTGTATCGCGAAACGTAGCGATCAGTATGTCGAACTGTCACGCCCAGCTCGTACGATCCTCATGTGTGCCATGCCCCCCTGATTATCCACGTGTGCTTCCCAATTATACCCAGCTGTGTCCGATTATTTTCGCCCAGTCCTGTCTATTTCAGTCCATGTCTTGCTTTCTTTCCTGGTCCGTCATTGATTTTAGCTTCGTCCCGTTTTAGTGCTAATAAATCCCAGTTTCCCCGTGTTCTGCCTGCCTGCTTCCTGCCCGTGCGATCGCGCTCGCAACCAGCCCAAAACCTGACATGAACAAGGTTATACATCACACAAGCTTCCCACAAGAACCTGTAATTAGACTAAACGCGTACCACACTGGGCCCGGCTGCCTTATACGGCAACCGAGCACGATCGCATCTTGCCCCCTCCCCAGTTCTGCCCCCCTGTTGCACTTACTGGTCTAGACGCGAGCACGTTTTGTCATCAACCTGCAACTTTTTGTGTGAAATAAACATAATGTAATGAACGAATCTGGGCGTGGTCATTCGCTGTCATGTTAATGGGGAACACCGGTGATTAGGATTGGGGTGGGGGAGGGAGAGTTATAAAGAGGATGCCTATGTGGGAGGGGGGGAGAAAAGGTCTTTCTTTGGTCTTGTAGGGAAACTGGGGGAGTTGGAGTAGCTGTCAGTCTGTGGGAAAAGGAACCGTGGTGTGTCCGTCGCCGGTGGTAGACTGGCCGCGGATGAAGTTATAGTTAGTTATGGGGGGGGATAATGCTTTCAGGAAGATAGCGGTTTAAAGGGCTGGCAGCGAAGTACAGCGGGGAGACGAACCCCGTGGACTGAGAGACCTCAACTTCTTTTCCCTGGAGAAAGCGGGGGGGGCCAGGTGTGCCTCTTTCCAGGGGAGTAACCGCTTTTAATGGTGTAATTTTGGAATGAATGAGCGTATGTTTGTGTATGAATTTTATCCCCGGATTGCGGTCGTGAGTAGGAGGGCGGGGTTAGAAGGTGCATCGGGAATGATTTGTTTGCTGTGTGTAAGGGTTTGCACGGGCGTTGTGATTTAAGCTTGCTGTGCTGTATATTTGGATTCTGAGTGGCGTGGGGGGAACTGTGGTTGTATCATTAGAGAGAGATGCAATACCGCTTTTGTCAAAATGACAGGTCGGGTCAAAGGTCACGTTCAAAAGTTCAGTGGGCGGAGCTTATGTTGTAGTGGGTTGAGCTTGGTTGTGTAACTGACGCAATAGCATGTGGATTTAATTATTTATTTATTATTTTAAATGATTGTGGCTTAGGGGGCCTGGGTTGGTTGTGTTAGTGATGCAATGGTATTTGGATTTAATTATTTATTATTTTAAATGCTTATTTTAAATGTTTATTATTTTAAAATGATATTGAGGAGAGTGCTTATGAGTGTGTATTATTTTAAAAATGATATTGATGAGAGTGCTTATGAGCGTGTGTTATTTGAATAAGTTATTATTATTATTATTTTGTGGGGCGCGGGCGGGAGTGAGCGTGGCTGGGTTACCTGATGGAGCGCGAGCGTACGGTGTGCGGTAGCGTGGTAAGGTCCCCGGGCTTCGGAGAATCAGCAAAGGACTTATTCACATACTGGTGCGGTAGCGCGGAAAGGTCCGCACGGCTTTGGATAATCCTCGGAGAGAGCGATGCGGGAGAGCTGAGAGGCGTGCTGCTGCGCGAGTCTGAGAGAAACTGTGAGAGACTGTGGGATAAAATGGTAAAGTTGGAGCAAAGAATGAGAGGAGGAGGTGCAGGGTCTATCGTCCAATAAAAACGCTCGGCGCTAGTTTTGACCGTGTGTTTTTTCCTCACGCGAGCGTTTGTATCACATCGGCGTATGGCGCCAATTTGTAAAGGTCATAAGTCGAGACATACATCGAGTCTGTCAATTTGTCCGCCAGTAAATTCTGCAGGGCCGTGCCACCTGGCCATCGAGGCGCCCCCCTACCCGGCCACGCGGGCCATACATCGAGTCTGACACTTTTGCCCTCCAGTAAATTCTGTTTAAAGTTTTGTTTTCACATACGTCCCAAATTACAGATAATTTTCTTACACAGGCACGAGTAGCATCATCAAGGCCGTACCACCTGGTCATACATCATGTCTGACAATTTGACCGCCAGTAAATTCTGTTTATAGTTTTGTTTGTCATACATGACCGTGCAGATATGGGGTGACAGAGACAATTAAATTGTATTACGTCGAGCGGGGGGCCTTTTCCTCCTCCTAGAGGCATCATCTTCATCCGTACCACGCCCCCACGAGCAGGCCGTGTAGAATATAGGGAGCTTCGCGCTGCAGGGCCAACTCTATCTTTTCAAAAAATACAGACATGTCTGGGACTTCCGAAATGAAAGATTCAACCTCACCTTCTAAGACTCAACAGGAGCAGGAGGCCATTATGCAGCCTCCGGGGGCTCCCAGGAAGATTCATACGGCACGTAGACGGGTACCTATGATGCGACCGTCGGAAGACCCGAGGGCTATCTGGGAGTTGCCCAACGGGAATAAACTGGTCTGCCTCTTTGACAACGTTGCGGAGGAACTGCGCGTCTTTCAGGTCACCGGAGACGGCCCAGACCCCCCGAAAGACGACCCGTATCTGGTGACTTTTTCCGAAACGGAATGGGGAAACTTGAAGACTGTCGTTACCCCGATGATGGAGGAGAGCACCGACTCCGACCTTGAGGTCGAGACTGGAAGAATGGAGATGCACTATAGAGATGCTCGTAAACAGCGTACCACCATTATGAAGTGGGACGTGACCGGGGAGCTGGACAAGAGAATGGTGAATATATGGCAGTGGCCTAAATGCGACTGTTTTGGCCTGAGAATACCGTTTGTGATTTGGATGCAGATGATTCAAGAAAAGTCTGGTTACTACCAAGCGATGTTTAAGGAGAGTCGGGGGCGTAAGCAGATGCAAGAGATGACAAAACCTACGCCGTAAGGACCCCCCTCACCCCCTCACCCGCCGTCGCTATATAAAGTGGACTCTGTTACAACCCCTTTTCACAAACATCATGGCAGCAGCAGCAGCAGCAGCAGCAAATTATAGCGACGGTGAAAGCGGGGACAATGAGGCTCCAGCAGCAACCCTGACCTCTGATCCCGGGGAGCTCCTTCCAACCCCCCCTCCATCACCGGCCTCTGATCCTGGAGAGGACCCTCCGACGCCTGAGATCTGCACGCTTCTCTCCAGACCGGCTCTCTGCCGTGGGATGTTGGCTTGTATTAAGGCTATGATAGTGGGCCTTTTAACCTCAGTCATCAGGAAGCATCAAGAGAGAAACTGCTTCGGCTGCGAGGTGGGGCACCCCAGTCAGAGACAACACCCTTGTCTGTTTCCTCCAGGCAGAAATTACTTTTACATACACTTTGACTCTGTGTTGCGTGACCTCTGGACCGATCGGCTGACACCCGCCTTGACCCACGTTCTATCGACCCTGGGCATCGGAGCGGCCGTCGGCAGGTTGGAGGGGGCAGTGGAAGCTATCCTGTACGATCTGCGTGAGGCCCGCAACGGCATGGTGGAAATCACTCGACTGGAACAAGATCTGTTTGAACAGAACCCAGCGTTTAAGCAGATCCTGGAAGAAGAATTTCTGACTCGTTGGGAGGCCCGAGACTAAAACAAAAAGCATCTTGTGATGGGGAACGGTATCAGCAGACCCTTACGGCGGTTTATGTTAAATGTTTTTTTAGAAAAAGTTAGTCCACTATTGTTGCGTGCTATTGATAAAAGCGATTGTCGGGATGATTATGCTTGTTGCTGCTTTCATAGAGTGTTATTTGAGATTTCTCAAGTCGGAGAAAATTATCAGCGGGGGATGGATTTACTTACTCAACTGATGTCAGAGGGTGAAAGACATTCCCCCGAAAGTCTCATACGCGCTTGTCTATCTTGTATTCCTGACAATGAATTTGACTGTAATCACATTTTTGTATTTTACGCTTTAATAGTAGATGTAGTCACCTCTAAATTTCATGATAAGCAGCCTATCGATGTTAATCAGATGCTTTCTACTCTACATACATGTATCGTTGAAAAAGCCACTATATCCACTTTACTGCATGTGACATCGCTAATCTACCTCAACAACTGTCACGGCTGTAACTAAATGTATACCTGCATTTTGAAAATGTAACCTTCACAAATTGTATACCAGCTTTTTTAAAATATATATATATATCTTTCACTAATTGCAAAAATAAAAAAAAAAAAATTAAAACTTGAATACCGTTGTAATAGTCTTTGTAAATAACGGGTAAAAATGTTGAGCAGGGTGGCCGAGTGGTTAAGGCGTTGGACTTAAGATCCAATGGACGTATGTCCGCGTGGGTTCGATCCCCACCCCAGCTAAACTCTTTTGTAAAATAATAATAATTAAAAAACAAACTACACAATATGGGTTAAATGTAGAAAAAACACACAAAAATTTCACTGATGTTCACTCAGTCTCTTAACAACCCCCATCCACAGTCAGCTATAAAACGCCGCACCCCGCTCTCCCCCCACTCAGTGTGTGAAAAGCATGTCTGTTGCCAAGACTACAGCTCGCGTCTTGAGCAGTTCGTACTATGACCCCAGCCAACCGGGGTCATACGGAGGTGTCTCCAGACTGCAGAGAGCCGTGCAGCAAGATACGGGGAAAAAAGTGGCTGCTGATGACATCAGAGACTGGCTGTCTATGCAAGACAGTTATACTTTACATAAACCGGTTAAAAAGAATTTCCCCAGGAACAGAGTGTTTGTTCCGAGAGCCATGTATCAGTGGCAGGCCGATTTATGCGACATGCAAGGGCTGGCCACGTACATCGACGGGTTAAAATACCTCCTTACTGTGATTGATGTTTTTTCTAAAAAAGCCTATGCTCGCGCGTTAAGAAACAAGACTGGGGCGGCTGTAACCCAGGCCTTTGATTCTATTTTAACCGAGGGGGGCGTCCCCCTCAAGCTACAGACGGATGCCGGTAAGGAGTTTTTAAATGGGACTTTTCAGAAACTTTTAAAAACTCATAAAATCACCCATTTCACTACGGCTAGTGAACTTAAAGCTTCCATCGTAGAGAGATTTAATCGAACGTTAAAAGAGAGGATGTACAGGTACTTTACGGCTAAAAACACCCGGCGATATGTGGACGTGTTGGACGATCTAATAAAGGGGTACAACCAGTCATTTCACAGCGCTATTAAAATGAAACCTGCCGAGGTCAGGCCCGATAATGCTCATCTAGTATTTGATAATCTATACGGTCCCCTGAAGAAAAAAAGCACACGGCCACGTTTTAAGTTTAACATAGGGGACACTGTGAGAGTCTCCAAGCACAGTCAGATATTTGACAAAAAGTACGAGCAGACATTTACGGACGAGTACTTTGTCATATGCGAACGTGTACCCAGATCCCCACCGGTATATAAATTGAGGGACGTGAGCGGTGAAATACTCGAGGGAACATTCTATGAAGCGGAGCTGCAGAAAGTCAAAATATCTCCGAGACGCGCGTTCAAGGTCGAGAAGGTTATAGGCTCAAAGACCGACAGAAAGGGGAAAAAGTGGATTTTAGTACATTGGCAGGGTTGGCCCTCGAGGTTCGATTCGTGGATACCGCGGTCGGACTTGATACAGGTTTAATTTTTTAAAAAAGAGAAAAAAAAGAAAAAAAAAGAAAATGGACGCCCGCCCCTCTTTTTACCTCACGCTACCGTCAAACTCTTGTCTCTCCATCTTCCCCGATAACCAGAGTTCGGATTACACCGTGATGCTCTCGCGACCTATAGAGCTACGGGGGCCTTACGAAGTAGCTCTGGCTGAAATCATGTATTGTTACACGTGGCGAAATGTTACACACCCGGATAATACTTTTGAATTGCGGGATACGGAGGCGGGGGCAAAGAGAGAGGCCGATCCTTTAGTGGACCTACCTTACCTTTTTCCTCGGAAAATTAAAGTGGGCTATTATGAATCTCTGAAACAGATTGTGACAGAAATCAACGCTACGTTAAAAAAATTAGGTACCGAAGTTTCCTTCTCATACAGCGAGATTACACGAAGGGTTAATATGACGGGAAACCATAAATACAAGATCCAATTTAAACCTACTCTGGCCTACATGCTGGGCTTTGAGCCGGGTCACTGGTATAACCTAGGAGGAGGTAGCGGGTCGACCTCACCCTACCCGGGCGACATTCACGCGGGATTCTACAATATGTACGTCTACTGTAACATCGTGGAACCGCAGCACGTGGGGGAATTTGTAGTCCTGCTCCTCAGAACCGTTAAAATAGACGGTGCGTTCGGCGACGTAGTCACTTTGCCGTTCCACAAGCTGCAGTACGTACCGGTGAACAAGCAGAGCCTACAGAATTTGCATATCGAGATAAAGAACGATCAGAATACTCTGATTAATTTCTCCTACGGAAAAACGATCGTCAAACTGCACTTTCGGCCCGTTTAAAAAACAAAACAAGAGAAAGCGCAGGTGTTGGGGGAAGCATGGCATAACACAATCCTCAGAGATTTATTACGTATTACACCAGTCAGGCGGGACATGGGCTCCCCGGTTTTGCGGGGAGCCCCGTGATGTACGGGCGTGGGTTGGGGTCCATGCTCAGTAGGGCTTTTAGATTCGTTTTACCCTTTCTTAAGCGTGGGGTCGATATAGCGAAACCTCATTTGAAATCGGCGGTCAAAGGAATAGGATCGGATCTAGTCAGCTCTGTAGTCAGTGGCCGTTTTACAAACACAGGTGACCCCAAGCAGGAAGGGTCGGGTCTGCTGTTCCTCTCTCGGAGGGGGAGTAGAAAGAGAGCCCAAGCACCTCTAGCCCTGCTGCAAGGTCATAAAAAAAAAAGAAAAAAAAATCTGGCAGAGGCGTCAGGATTCCCAAGTCTCCATCCGCCAAGAGAAACAGGAAACCCCCCGGGGACATATTTTAAGAGAGAGAGAAAACGCAGCGTAAACAAGAATGGCTCTAGCTCACCGGCTCTCGGCTGAATGTACCAAATCTGAATTGGACCTGTTTGCGGCCCCTATGACGCAATTATCCATAGATCAGACCAATTATGTAGAAATCAACCCATTAAATTCCATTACCGATCAGGATGTTTTGGATTTCCTAATACCGGGGTCGGGCAATTTCTATGTGGACCTCAACTCTACACTGCTATATCTAAGGCTCAAGATCGTTAGGGCCGATGGAGCCCCCCTGGTTGACGCCGACCCCTGCGGTATTATACAGTACCCGCTAAACGGCATATTCTCCCAGCTGGATGTGAGTCTGAACGATGTCCTGATCAGTTCTTCGTCGGCCACGCACCCCTATAGGTCAGTCATAGAGACCCTGCTCAATTTTTCTACGGATACGCTAGAGAGTCAGTTTTCGGCAGGGCTCTGGTACAAAGACGTCGGGGGCGACTTGGATAGCGTGGACGTCTCAGCGCAGGGCCCCAACGTGGGGTTACAGAAGCGAGCCGCCTTCTGTAGAAACTCTCAGGAGTTTTCTCTGATGGGTCCTATACACGCCGATATTTTTTTCAGCGAACGAATGCTGTTAAACAACGTGGATATACGCTTAAAGTTTGTAAAGGCTAAAAGCGACTTTAGTCTCATGTGTAGAAATGACACCGATTACGAGCTGAAAATACTGAGGGCCAGCCTGTTTGTGAAAAAAGTGGAGGTCTCCCCGGCGGTGTCACTGGGTCACTCGGCCGCTCTCATGAAAGCAAACGCCCTGTACCCTATAAGCAGGGTAGTCGTTAAAAATTATACGCTGCCCGCACAATCGCGGGTTTGCCCGCAGGACAACCTCTTCCTGGGCAACTTACCGCGCTACATCGTTTTGGGGATCGTGGACCACGCCGCGTTCGTGGGCACGCGAAACAGAAACCCGTTCAGGTTTCAGCATTGTGACCTGGAATTTCTGAGCCTCTCAGTCAACGGGCGACACATACCCAGCAAACCGTTCCAGCCCGATTTTAGAGCGAGGCAGTCGGTCAGAGAGTTTTACAACCTTTTCCTGGCTACAAACAGGCATTTAAAGGATTCGCCCTTATGCATCAACCGCGAGGATTTTGAAAACGGATACTCGCTATTTGCTCTCAATCTCTCCCGAGACGACGAGCTGGACGGCGGTGCCCTGTCACCCGCCATCAGCGGCACGTGCCGTCTGGATTTAAGGTTCAGAGCCCCACTACCTCGAACCATGAGTCTCATCGTCTACGCCTGCTTCGACAGCGTGATTGAAATAAACGCCAAGAGACAGGTTTTGGTGGACTTTTAATCATCATCATCATCATGAACACTCACCAGCTGGAATGCGTTTTACGGCCCCTGCTGGGGGATGCTTTTGGAGGCGTGTGGCCTAGCGATTTATTACCCACCCGCATAGAGACCAGGCCCGCTTTTCTGGTCGCAAACACGCATGACCAGAATAGAGAGGGTGAACACTGGATCGGGATAATTTTGGAGCCCCAAGAGGGTAAAGCCTCCTTCTTTGATTCTTACGGTTATCCCCCCGATTCCCCTTACTACCCAAAGAGTTTTATGAGCTTCTTGGGGAGGCACGCTACCGAAATAAGGTATAATACGCGTCAAGTTCAACATGACTTTTCTTCCACGTGCGGGGCCCACGTCGCCTTTTTCCTCTACCGGCGCTTCAAGGGACTTTCATTTCAAGAGACTATGATGTTGTACTCTGACGACTTGAGGAAAAACGACGCTCTAGTATCCGAGTTTATCAAGAAATATCACAAGTGTATTAGCCGTGTTAATGCCGATAAACTTTCAAAGCCGCAAAATGTATGTTCGTTAAAACTATTTAAAGATTGTTATGCTTGTTAGATTCATGTTGGGGAAAAAATAAAAACGTGACACCCTTTATTCAATAAATTTTACATTTTATTAACCGACGCGTTACAGGCGTTTTAATTCTTTTTCACACACGTATATAAAACACTTAATCGTTGTAATCTATCCACGGAGCATAAGGAGTACCCTTTAAAGGCCATAAATGATATTCTGGGGAGGAATCGCGCGCTGTGTGAGGGGTTCCCTCAAGCGGTGGTGGTGAGTCGTCAACAATACGTTTTCTACGTCTCCCGAGGTTCTGTTTCACAGGAGGGGAGGAGGGAGGCGGGGGATCCCTTCCGCCGTAATCTTTAAGATGACTTAGGGCTTTCCTGGCTTGGATGTTACCCACGCTCGTGAGGGGGATGTTTAATTCTGATATCACGTTTAAAAAGGGTTCCCAGCCTTTAGGATATCCGCCGGCGTGGGATTTAGGCTGCGATAAAGTTTTCATCAAATCTAAAATATGGGAACCTTTAATGGGTCTATCTCTGATGATGAGTTCACCCGACTGGGTCCAACGTACCGCCCCGTCGGAATCGAGCAGTTTATGCAAGATGTACCCCACGTTCTTTCTAGCCCTAGGCGCCACTTGCTGGATAACTTCCTGTACAGATTTGTCCCCAGTCGCGCCGCCGCCGTCAGGCTGTCTCCCCTCCTCCTCCTCGTCTGTTTTTTCTTTCCGCTCTGTAAGGACAATTTCTCGCCCCTGATTTTCCTCTTTTCGGGCTAGATTCAGATACCTCTGTAGCAATTGGTTGTATCTCTTCACTTTTTCATCCAGATGCATAGCCGGCTGATTTATTAAACCCTGCATCTGGTGTTCGAGTTCACCCAGGGCCGATTCCCCGATGGTATGCGGGGTCGCCCTCTGGGTCAGCGTACGCAGTTGCTGGGGGCTGAGCATAAACATTTTCTTGACTTGGCTCATGTTGCTGGAAAAGGCTAGTTAGCCGTCTTACCGGCAAACAGGCTTGTAACGAATGGCAGAGCCACTGATAAGAGCGGTAATAAGAATCCTCCTTTTTGAAGAATTGCCACGCGTTTCCTAGCGACGCTGTTTTTCTTACATGCGAAAAGTTTAATCAATCTTTTCTGTTTCTTGAGTTTGGTAAATTGAGCTACGGTTAAAGGTATGCGACCACTTATGAGATTGAGACAGATTTCGGAGAGAGCCAAAATTATGTCGTTAGATGGGTCAGCCGTAAGAATCTTTTTACGTTTCACCCCCCTCGTCCTCTGTAAAACTTTAAGGGTCGGCAGGTGTTTCCTGAGATGTTCGGACATAGCTTAGTAGTGATAAATCAATGGCTCGCCGGTAGAAAGACGATGGGTAACGACCCCGGTAATAATCCGGTCCTGAGTCGGAACTCTTCTGGGCACGTGGCTCTCAAATCGACCAATAAATAGCCGTGCGCGGGCCCTGTGGCCTCATGGTAGGCATCTAGAAAAAACTTTTTCTGCCAAGGAAACATTTGCTGAGCTAAAACTTTGATTTGCATTCTGTCTCGCACATTCTTAAACAGACAATAATAAGTCGTATTTAGGGCTATAGTCCTGCTGTACTTGCCCTGGTGAAATACGTTCTGCACCAGGTAGATGACCGAGATTTGACGGTGATGTCTGAACCTCGTGAAAGCTTCTGCCACGAGTTTGTTTTCGGACGCGCTGTCCATCAAATCATCGATGATTATCAAGGAGCCTGAGGGGAAGCGCTCCTCGTCCTCCCAGCTTTTGGGAAGCCCTTGTATAAATTCAATTTCGCTGATCCGATCGCGTAGTTCATCATAAAGCGGCTGATGGGAAGCGAAACACCACACAATTTTTTTAACGGGGCCCCCTATGAAACAGTGACTCTGATTTAAAAGCATTTCTTTAGTGAAATAGGTTTTCCCCGAAGAACTTGCCCCTGCGATTATAGCCGTAAACGGGAGTTCTAAACGGTGATCAAAGTCGACCTCTCTCACGCCGCTACCCATCATTTTGCAAAAAAAAAAAAAAACACACTGACGAAACGGTAAATACTGCCCTAATCTTTTAAATCTTTCCGAGGACACACACACACACACACACACACACACACACACACACACACACACACACACGTGCAAACCACTGCTGGAGGGGTGTCAGCTTTCACAGACACAGAGTGCATGGGTAAGTTTTTAATAAAAACTCTTGTGATAAATGTACAAAACATTTCAGTACACAAGTTTGAAAATAAAAAACATCTTACTAGGAACATTTTAAAAACATCTTAAAACATCTTTCATTTTTAAAAACATCTTTGGAAAAAACTTTTCATTTTTAAAAACATCTTACTATGAACATTTTAAAAACATCATACTATGATCATTTTAAAAACATCTTTGATTTTTAGAAAACATCTTTGTAAAAAACTTTTCATTTTTAAAAACATCTTACTAGGAACATTTCTCAGTTTAAAACATTTGTACATCTTACTTTGATTTTAAAAAACATCTTTGAAAAAAACTTTTCATTTTAAAACAAATGAACATCTTTGATTTTTAGAAAAAACTTTAAAAGCCCTTTTGCGATGCTGCTAGTTTTACATTTCAGTAACCGAAAGGCAGAGTTTCCCCGCTAGCCAGCAATCTGCGTTTGTCGTAGACGACCCTGACCTTTTTATCTAGAGGCCTATTAAACAGGCGAAAGCTTTTCATGTCGCGTTCGATTTTGTTGTACTGCGTCATTATAGCGGGGTTATTCCTACAACCTCCGATGTAGTTTTCAATCAATCCGATCATACTGTCAAAGTTTACCTTTTGACAGGTTTCGTAATTTAGAGTTATACCCTTACATTTCATTTGTGTTTTCCCGTTGTTGAGTCGGTAACAGTAACTTTTTGGTCCCAGCGCACCCCACGAAGCAATGTATTCGTCGGGGGCTAATTCGGACGTCAGCTCGCCCAGGTAATTGCCTAAGGTCGGGTCATATTCACCAGGCCTGCTTATGTACACGATGCTGTCGGTGTCGTGATACAGCACCCTCCGCCCCAATCTTTCCAGTTCTTTGTAAAGCGTCAACCGACCCCACGCGGTAGTTTGACACGCTATGAATATGTTAGTCTTTCCCGGCGGCACTTTGTAGGAAGACTTGAAACGCCAGCGGATGAGGGCGACCTCGTCGTTGACAAACGCGAAGCTGGAAATCTCGTACAGGTCCGAGCAGAAAAAATTAAAAAATTCCCCCGGGTCAGACACTATACATGTCTGGAGCATGTTGCTCCTCTGCGCCAGTTTACCCCACAGAGAGTTAAGCAGAAGTTTGGACACTTGCCGCTTCCCTTCATTAGACACTATCTGATCGGGCTCCAATTCGATCCCCTCACGCTCGAGATAGTTTTTTATGTACTCCCTGCGACCCACGTCATCGGTCGCGTCGTCGGGGTAGCCCGAAGCCTGCTGCTTCACTTTGAGAAAGGTTTTAATGTAATCTCTAAATAGGTCGCCGCTGGTCTGGGGAAAATGCCACACTTCGTGAATTTTAACGAGCGAGTACCCCCTGTCTAAAGCCAGATTTAGCTCCGCAGTTACCCACACGCCTATCAATGCCCGCTCTGCGTCGGAATGCCCGCACGCCCCCTCCTGTCTGTTCTCGATCGCGCACGTCCTGCACAGTGTAAACACCAGTTTCCCATTTGGCAGTCTGCTGGGTAGGACGGGGAAAAACAGCTCGCGCGGGGTGTTGACCGTGGCTTTGATCAGGCCAAAGTATTCATTCAGAGGCTTAAAATTCGAATGAATGATTTCCGGGTGCCCCACGGGGAATTCACATTTACGCAGGCGAATGGCCGACGTCCGACCCCCAAACAGAGCTTCTCGCGGCCTTAGGGGCTCAGGGGGCTCAAAGTCTGACAGGAAACGCTGTACCTGTGGGTCGTGAGTTTTAGCGTGAGCCCATTCGTGTTCCCAGATGGATTCCACGTTCATATTAAACTCTTGGCGCAACGCCTCGAGTTTTTCCCTTGTTTTAACGTACAGGGCACCGAAGCTCTCGCGGGTCAGGGGGCAGATATCGTGTTCGTTGTTGCAGGTAGGACAGCCGTGAAACTGACAGCCTAGAAACTCGAAAGCCCATTTCTCCCCCTCAATCTCGGCGTATCCGTCTAGGTGAAAGCGCCCCACACTCACTTCACCCCCGCGCAGCGCGTGTCGAATTTCGATGCCGCGCGCGCGCCCGATGAATTCCAGCCACTGGATGGACACGCTCGAATAACTTTTGTATTGCCTCCTGTAATCCCATACATCCGGGATCGCGATCGTATCTCTGGGCAGGAAATTTGTCCTGTAAACTAGCAACGCGGCCGAAGCGATGGTGGCCGCGGAGAAGGGATCGCAACCCGTGAGCGTTTTAAACTCCCGCAGGAAGCGCAAGCAGCCCTCTCTCAGAATCTCCACGTCGTTCTTACAGTAAGCGATCATCTCTTTGTGAAAATTAAAGGTCTGGTGCTTTACAGCGTCGTACCATTGATAAAACTTGTCGCGTTCTTTGGTGGACATTTGATCGGGCCCAAATTGATCGGGAGGGGGGTAGGGTCCCACGTAACTAAAGTTTTCCACGTCTGTGAAATGATGCGGAAAATAGCCTTTTCGCATCTGAGTCGAGCATCCCATCGCATCGGGGATTTTTCTCAACGGCATGCTTAGAAAGGAGTGACTGTCGATGTACCTCTGCTCAAACAGGCTGTCCAGGATGAGAATGATTTTATTCCCCTGCGATACCACACGCGGTTCCACGCCTTCCTTCACCATCGCGTTCAGTATGATGTAATTATCGAATGCCTTACCGTAGTGACTAATGAAACAGACGCCTCTATAACAGGGCGCCCTGAAATGTCTGAGAAACTGTAGCGCGCAGTTGGGCCCCTCGGCGGTCATTGTCTCGTTCTGATCGGAGATGGCGCAGACGTACACCGGGATATGGGTACCCGACCTCTGAGATGTTTCAAAGTCAAAAAACACATATTCGGTGGCCTTTTTACGCCCCTCACCCCTTTCGGCCCGTTCCCCTATGTTAGGCTTCTCGGGTGGATTTAGATAGCAGAGATGTGGGGTGGATATGTCTGACACGGCCGTGTGGAGTTTAGCGTCGCAGATATTACATTTTTCCGCTTTACACGAGTGCGGTTTTGGGTTCTCGGGAGTGAGGTAGTATCTGAGCCCGCAGGCTTTGCATTTTCTGAACTTGTCACAGGGGGTAGCGAGCTCCCCCCTAACTGGGCAGACCCTAGGCGTACGGTGGCGCTCAAAGCAGGTGTCATTTAAACATCTGAAATTACAACGCTCACATAGTATCGCCGGTGTGCTTTCACCTTCTCTGCAATTAGTCTGACAGACGCTACAAAATTTTTCGCATTGATGAGAGTGAGGGGAATCGTACCCTTTGAAACAGCTCGGGCAAACGTACCCCACGCCTAAGAAGCCCTTTACGCTTTTAATGCCGTAAAAATGCTGATTGTGTAAAAAGAAATACACCGCCCATCTACCGTCGCTAGGCGTGGGTGTCTGGTAAATTTGGAGATTGTTTGAATAAGGTTGTTGATAATACACCACTGCTTTGCAATCAATGATTTTCTCGAAATTGATAATGTCATTCAAAGCGACTGCGTGATCGGGGGTGAATCCCGCTTTCTCCTGTAACTCCAGGCCGAGCTTTTCAGCCTCGGCAACAGTAAAGTTTTCGTGCAGCAGATGCGCCAAGTTTATGGCGAAACACGCGTTGGTGTTGTTATTAATGATAAACATGTGTCTGGCTTTTTTAGAAATTATTTCTGAAGCTAACATGGTCTGTAGTTTACGTTTGTTCGCACCGCCGCGTGGGATATTTATTACGTCTACGATTACTTCTAGGTTGGAATCGTTTAAAATCTCTTGATTAGACTGCACCAGGCGATCCAGCAGTTGCTGCAAGTCTGTCAGCTCCCCCACCCCATACCGTACAATTTGCGACAGCTCGTCGTTTAAAAAGTCAGCGCGCAGGGTGACCTGTATATAGGCTCCCCATACGGCGTAAGGAATCGCCTCATTCACAATATTTTGAAACCCCTCGATTACATTTTCATAGTACTCGCGGAAATTGCCTTCGTTTCTAGGTCGCGGGATATTTAGAATCCGCCTAATCTGTACGTTATTGAATCTGCGGCGATGAAGGACCCCGTCAGGCTGGGGATCCACGTCACCGACGGCACCGCCACCTTCCTGTTGAACATTTTCAAATTGTCCCAGCCCAAATTCATTTTCAATCTCCTCAGCATCGAGAAGAAATTCCACGTCTGACAAGGCCTCCCACAATTCAGAATCCGCGGGGGACCATGCGACCTCGTCGGTGGGGGGTAGCCCCGCTTCTGCTTCAGAACCCCTTTCATTTAACATGCTTGTTAATGTCTCTAAGGATGGGAGAAAACAGGGGTCCTGGGCCAGTGTTTCAGCAGACGCCGCTGGTGGCAAGTCGTGTTGAGCAGAGTAATCCGCATCATTTTCATTATTAGCATTGTTGATAATGGCTATTTCATTTAATAAGGCTTCGGGTATAGCCGCTGGGGGTGTTGCTCCGTCCATACCTGTTGATTCTCTCGCAGATTTTCTCTTGACCGGTCGGCGTAGTCTCTCTCTCTCTCTCGTACATAGAAAAAAAAAAAAAAGAGAATACCTATTATTAGAATGTTATTTTTTAATTGAATAGCATTTTTATAACAGGAATAAAAGAAATAATATACTTACCGGGTAAGGTCTCGATGAAACTTGTGGTTCTTTGGCTGGTACAAACTTTGGTAAGGCGTTGTGCCTCTAGGAGGAGGAAAAGGCCCCCCGCTCGACGTAATACAATTTAATTGTCTCTGTCACCCCATATCTGCACGGTCATGTATGACAAACAAAACTATAAACAGAATTTACTGGCGGTCAAATTGTCAGACTTGATGTATGACCAGGTGGTACGGCCTTGATGATGCTACTCGTGCCTGTGTAAGAAAATTATCTGTAATTTGGGACGTATGTGAAAACAAAACTTTAAACAGAATTTACTGGAGGGCAAAAGTGTCAGACTCGATGTATGGCCCGCGTGGCCGGGTAGGGGGGCGCCTCGATGGCCAGGTGGCACGGCCCTGCAGAATTAACTGGCGGACAAATTGACAGACTCGATGTATGTCTCGACTTATGACCTTTACAAATTGGCGCCATACGCCGATGTGATACAAACGCTCGCGTGAGGAAAAAACACACGGTCAAAACTAGCGCCGAGCGTTTTTATTGGACGATAGACCCTGCACCTCCTCCTCTCATTCTTTGCTCCAACTTTACCATTTTATCCCACAGTCTCTCACAGTTTCTCTCAGACTCGCGCAGCAGCACGCCTCTCAGCTCTCCCGCATCGCTCTCTCCGAGGATTATCCAAAGCCGTGCGGACCTTTCCGCGCTACCGCACCAGTATGTGAATAAGTCCTTTGCTGATTCTCCGAAGCCCGGGGACCTTACCACGCTACCGCACACCGTACGCTCGCGCTCCATCAGGTAACCCAGCCACGCTCACTCCCGCCCGCGCCCCACAAAATAATAATAATAATAACTTATTCAAATAACACACGCTCATAAGCACTCTCATCAATATCATTTTTAAAATAATACACACTCATAAGCACTCTCCTCAATATCATTTTAAAATAATAAACATTTAAAATAAGCATTTAAAATAATAAATAATTAAATCCAAATACCATTGCATCACTAACACAACCAACCCAGGCCCCCTAAGCCACAATCATTTAAAATAATAAATAAATAATTAAATCCAAATACCATTGCAGCAGTTACACAACCAACCCCCCGGGGAAGAAGAAGAAAAAAAAATATTTAAATAAATAATTAAATCCACATGCTATTGCGTCAGTTACACAACCAAGCTCAACCCACCACAACATAAGCTCCGCCCACTGAACTTTTGAACGTGACCTTTGACCCGACCTGTCATTTTGACAAAAGCGGTATTGCATCTCTCTCTATCATTCCTAGTGAGATGAAGTTAGCCCTCGGGAAGGGGTTGTAATCCGGGGAATATTTAATAAAGATCTTCCTATATTTTGGTGTCCTTATTTGGTTGGACCTTCCCAGCCTCTTTAAATTAAAAAGGTGGTGGCAGCGAACTTCGACAAGTGCGCCCTGGTAGCCCACTTGTTACACTGGTGGCAGCGGTGGGATCCTGCAAAGGGGGAGAAGAGTGAAAAGAGAGAGAACAAGTTTTTTTTCGTGTCCTTTTCCCCTGTGTATTAAACGACTTGAATTTTTATCATGTCACAAAGTGAGCAGGCAGCGTCGGCATCCGCCAGTTCCACATTAGAGTTCCCTCAACTCGGACAGCGTGAGTTATCGGGAGTAAGTGCTCGTGCCCTCAGTCGGCCGGTTTTTATGCCGGATACATTCACTGGGGTAAACCGGGAATGGTCAGATTGGGTAGAACAATTTGAGATGGCTGCAGTGGTTAATGGGTGGGATGAAGAAGTCAAGTTAAAGTTTATGTCTCTTTTACTTTCGGGTAAGGCACGAGAAGTCTATACGGGGCTGCCTCCGCAGGCTTGTATTACTTATGGGGCTTTAAAGGGGGCCATGCAGGGATGCATGGAACCCAGTGGGAGTACTGATTGGTATCGTGCAGAATTCTCATCTCGCATTCGTTTACCTCAAGAATCAGCTATAGAATTTGGCACAGCGTTGCGAAGGCTTGTTATGCGAGCTTATCCACTGGTTGATTATGCTACTCAAGATATGTTGGCACGGGACCATTTTGTGGTTACTGTGGGGGCTGGAGATTTGCGTATTCAGCTACGTAGTGCCAAACCTTCCACTTTGGAGGACGCCATCAGCCTTGCAACTGAAATTGAGTCTATTAGACGGTTGGAGGGACATGCTGGCCCCTCGGCGGTACAGGTACGTGGTATAAGTGGATCAGGGTGGAATAAGGATCAGATGGAGACATTGTTGGGGGTGGTGGAGGGTTTGCGACAGGAGGTGCAGGCCCTGCGTGCAGAAGTGGTTACGTTAAAGGCCCGCAATAGTCCCCCTACTGCTGGTGAGAGCATAGTAGCTCCTTTGCAATCATCCCGGGTAGCAGTGTCTGAGGCACTTCGGCCGGAGCGAATGGTGTGTTGGGAGTGTGGATGTGACAGACATCTAAAAAAGGATTGTCCCTATGAGTCGGGAAACTTTCGAGGGCGGGCACGGTAGGTCGTGTGCCCGCCCTGAAGCAGGAAGGCCCTGAGGTAGAAATTCCTCCAATGGCGAGTCTGTGTGGTCAAGGGCTATATATAGGTGCCCAGGTTGGGGGGGTTGAGGCATATTTATTGGTTGATACAGGGGCTCAGGTTTCAGTAGTGCCAAGGAGTTTTTGGGAGTCTGCCACAGGGGGGAGACCGGGGTTGGTGCCCTATGTTGGCGCTGTGGCTGTAGCGAATGGGGCTGAGCTTAAAATCTTGGGTAAATGGTGCACTGTGTGCCAATTTGAGTCTTTAGCCTTGGGGGTGGAATTTTTAGTGACTGATGGGGATATGCGAGATCTGTTGTTGGGGAATGACTTTTTAACCCAATATGGGGCAGTGATTGATTTAAAGGGGCAGAGTTGTCAGGTGATGGGGAAGATGGTGCCCCTAGTGGCACATGCCTCTAGTAAACAGCCCTGGATAGTGACCCTGAGTACTGATGTTATAGTCCCCCCACGGAGTGAGGTGGTCATTCCGGGAACAGTTAAAGTGGTGTCTGCCCACCCCTTAGTGGGGATGCTGGAACCTGCTCCATTATTAGCCAGCCGACATGATGTTTTGGTGGCACGGGTTGTTTGTCGTGTAACCCAAGGAGCTGTACCTGTAAGAGTGATTAATGTGACCGAAGATGAGTGTAAACTCAAGCGGGGAATGAAGGTGGGTTCATTGGTCACAGACATCGAAGTGGGGCAGACAGCTGTCCTCACAGATGGTGGGGGGCCCGAGCAGTGCTGGACGGGTGAGGAACTTTTCCAACATCTAGGTCTGGATAAAAAGGGACTCAGTTTAGCAGAATCGTGTGCAGTCCAGGCGATGTTGCACCGACGAGCAGATGTTTTCAGCATGGGGCAGGCTGATTTGGGTAGAACGCAGCTGGCGATGCACACGGTTGACACTGGGGAGGCCCGGCCTATTAAAATGCCGGCTCGGCGAGTCCCTTTACATTTACAGAGAGAAGTGGATGACCAGATAAAGCAGATGTTGGAGGCGGATGTTATTCAGCCATCCCGTAGTCCATGGGCAGCGCCGATTGTACCTGTGCGAAAGAAGGATGGGGGCCTACGGCTCTGTGTTGATTATCGCCAGCTAAATGAGGTCACTCGTAAGGACGCCTATCCACTGCCGCGCATTGATGATGCGCTGGATAGTTTGTCTAATGCATCATGGTTCTCTACATTAGATCTTGCCAGTGGGTACTGGCAGGTAGAGATGCACCCGCGGGATAAACCCAAGACTGCATTTGTTACTAGGCAGGGCTTGTATGAATTTAACGTGCTTAGTTTTGGTTTATGTAATGCCCCCTCGACATTTCAGAGGTTGATGGATTTAGTCCTTGCTGACCTACAGTGGTCCACATGTTTGGTGTACCTTGATGATATTATTGTGTTTGGTCGATCATTCGAGGAACATCTTCAGCGATTGGATGAGGTATTGGGGAAGCTGCAGGGGGCAACTTTAAAAGTGAAACCAGCTAAGTGTGACCTGTTTGCTAAACAGGTACATTACTTAGGGCATGTTATCTCAGATGAGGGAATTACAGCTGACCCTGCAAAAATTAAGGCGGTCCAAGAATGGCCAGTACCTAGAAATCAAACTGAGGTGCGCAGTTTTGTGGGTTTAGCCTCGTATTATAGGAGGTTTATTAAAGGTTTTGCGGAGATTGCACGGCCCCTCCACCAGTTGACGGAGAAAGGGCGGAGATTTAAGTGGACTCCTGATTGTGATAAAGCTTTTTTAACCCTAAAAGCATGTTTAATTACATCCCCGGTGCTGGCTTACCCAGATCCAGGTAAACAGTTTGTGTTGGACACAGATGCCAGTGATGTGGGCATAGGCGCGGTGCTTTCTCAGATAACTGAGGGAGGTGAGAGAGTGGTAGCTTATGCCAGCCGGGCATTAACTAAGGCAGAGCGGAGGTATGCTACAACGAAGAAGGAGCTCCTAAGTATGGTCACCTTTATGAAGCATTTTCGACATTATCTCCTAGGGAGAGAATTTGTGTTGAGGACTGACCATAACTCGCTGCGGTGGCTGAATAATTTCCAGGGCCTGGAGGGTCAACTAGCTCGGTGGATGGAACAATTGGCCAGTTTTCATTACACAATTGTACATAGGGTAGGCAGGTTGCATGTGAATGCGGATGTGTTATCGAGGTTACCATCTTTTGGTGAGCAGGTGGGAGACCCGCAAGTCTGTGTCCTTCAAACTGCAGCCCAGAGGCCGGAGGAAGTGAATAATGTTGATGAGCTGCAGGAAGCACAGCAGGGAGACAGTGACATCCAGTTAATGATTAGTCTGAAACAAGGTGGGGTTAGTCGGGCTGAAGCTGCAAAGCATCTATGTTTAGAGTGTTATTTACCTGTATGGGATGAATTAGTGGTCCATGATGGGGTGCTGGTGAGGCAGGTGGAAGATCTGAAAGGGGTTAGTGGGGAACCCCTGGTGCAGTTAGTAGTCCCTGGGAACATGGTGCCGCGTATTCTGTACTGGCTGCATAACACTATGACTGGGGGGCATTTGGGGATACAGAAGGTACAGGCTAAGGTCCGGGAACGTTTTTTTTGGCCAGGGTGGTCGGGGGACGTCCGTCGGTGGTGCAGGGAATGTAGGGAGTGTGCATCACGGAAGGAGACAGGTGTGGCCATACGAGCTCCATTAGTTTCCACAGTGACTGCACGCCCTTATGAAAGGGTGGCTTTGGACATATTGGGTCCTCTTCCAGAGACTGAGAGGGGAAATAAATACATTTTAGTGATTGGTGACTACTTTTCGAAGTGGACCGAAGCTTTTCCCCTAGGGAATCAAGAGGCAGTGACGGTAGCAAAGGTATTGGTGGAGGAATGGGTGTGTCGCTATGGCTGTCCTCGTAGTTTACATTCAGATCAGGGGAGAAATTTTGAGTCACTGGTATTTCAAGAATTGTGCCAACTACTAGAAATAAATAAGACTCGTACATCCCCATATTCACCACAGTCTGATGGCTTGGTTGAAAGGTTTAATCGTACTCTTGTAACAATGTTATCACTGTTTGTTAATCAGAACCAGTGGAATTGGGACACTTTGTTGCCCTTTGTGATGATGGCATATCGAAGCAGTGTACATGCCAGTACAGGATTTACCCCGTATAAAGTTTTGTTTGCCCGGGAAATGATTTTACCGGTGGATGTCATGTTGAATTTGGATCATGGTGAAAGATTAAAACCCATGTCAGAGTATGTGTCTAGTGTGTCTCAGACATTAGCGACTGTGGTGGAGGCTGTGAAAAAGCATCAGGGGGAGGCATCACATAGACAGAAATGGTGTTACGATTTTAGAGCACAGCCACAGTTCTATTCTGTGGGTGAGTTGGTATGGATGCGGGATAAGGCTAGAAGGAGGGGTGTTTGTCCTAAGTTACAGCGGCGGTTTAAGGGACCATTTAAGGTTAAAGAGAGGATCTCTGAGGTGTTGTATAGGGTGTGTCCAGAAAAAGGGGGGGGGGACACTATCGTTCATGTCAACCGACTAAAACCTTGTGTGCCTTCCTCTTTTGAGGTGTCTCCATCTTCCAGGGGGTCTGGGCCTGTGTGGAAGGAGTGGAGGCGGCGAGGTAAAGGTCGTACAGGACCTCCAGAGGTTCATTCCCCGGCTAGTTGGATTTACCTCCAGTCTGGAACTCCCCAAGGAAGAGTCTCAGAGGAACAATCGGTAAAGGCTCCTGCGGCTGGTTCCCAGTTAGAAGATCCAGGAGCAACAGAGGATATTGCAGCATCGAGCTGTATGATGGAGCTGGAGAGTGAAGCCCGGGAAGAGTTGGCTGTGCAAGTGGGGTCTAGTGGCCCTACTGCTGTGATTGTGCAAGGGGATTTGGTTGACACAGGGGGTGGTCCTCGACCTCAGAGATGGCAACTGAGGCGAGAGAGACGGTTGCCTGTCTGGACCAAGGATTATGACATGCAGTGACTCGAGGACGAGTCCTCTCCGGTTGAAGGGGGGGATAGTGTAATGAACGAATCTGGGCGTGGTCATTCGCTGTCATGTTAATGGGGAACACCGGTGATTAGGATTGGGGTGGGGGAGGGAGAGTTATAAAGAGGATGCCTATGTGGGAGGGGGGGAGAAAAGGTCTTTCTTTGGTCTTGTAGGGAAACTGGGGGAGTTGGAGTAGCTGTCAGTCTGTGGGAAAAGGAACCGTGGTGTGTCCGTCGCCGGTGGTAGACTGGCCGCGGATGAAGTTATAGTTAGTTATGGGGGGGATAATGCTTTTAGAAAGATAGCGGTTTAAAGGGCTGGCAGCGAAGTACAGCGGGGAGACGAACCCCGTGGACTGAGAGACCTCAACTTCTTTTCCCTGGAGAAAGCGGGGGGGGGCAGGTGTGCCTCTTTCCAGGGGAGTAACCGCTTTTAATGGTGTAATTTTGGAATGAATGAGCGTATGTTTGTGTATGAATTTTATCCCCGGATTGCGGTCGTGAGTAGGAGGGCGGGGTTAGAAGGTGCATCGGGAATGATTTGTTTGCTGTGTGTAAGGGTTTGCACGGGCGTTGTGATTTAAGTTTGCTGTGCTGTATATTTGGATTCTGAGTGGCGTGGGGGGAACTGTGGTTGTATCATTCCTAGTGAGATGAAGTTAGCCCTCGGGAAGGGGTTGTAATCCGGGGAATATTTAATAAAGATCTTCCTATATTTTGGTGTCCTTATTTGGTTGGACCTTCCCAGCCTCTTTAAATTAAAAAGGTGGTGGCAGCAAACTTCGACAAGTGCGCCCTGGTAGCGCACTTGTTACAGTACCATAACAGACGATGCGATCCTATGCAGCTCGTCGGCGACTTTTGGCCACGTTCGGCTCCGACTGACCGGTCGTAGGTCCGATTCGGCCGTAAGCAGGTTGCTAACTCTGACGCATCTGGCACGAGGCTTGGGCTTTCAGACTCAAGCGCTCCCAGCAAGAAATCTTACGGCGAATCTCTATTAATAAGTTTTAAACCTAAAATTAGCTACATTAAAAGCGTTTGGGCAGTTTGCAAACGCTAGAGACTTTTTACAAGGTAATAAAACAGTTATATATGTGTAAATTCGTGTGTAGGCTTGTAGACTTGTCTCGAATTGATTTGCTGTTTAACTGTAAAGCGATACGTGCAGTAATGTCTTGTAGCAGCGCAAATAGGTATTTATTTAATGTGCATTCACGCTGTTATGACAAGAAATCATTGTGTATTTTAGCCTTCATGCCGCAGAAGAAGTCCAAATTAGCTATATAAATGTTAAGATGCACGGTAATTTCTTGTCATAACAGCGTGAATGCACATAAAATAAATACGCATTTGCGCTGCTACAACAAGGAATTGTTCCAGTTACATAATGGGCTCGTTATAATTCAGCTGTTTTCAACTGTTTTTATACAACTTTTTTTAATACATAATGCGAAAATATCAAGCAACTGTCTTCTTAATAAACAACATATTGCATTTTTTGAGTGAATTTCCATTCCTTAATTTATAGGCTTATAATAAATACATATATTTTCCTCTAGAATGCTAGTGAGTGGATCATTGCGGAAGCGAATATATATGCTTTGTTTTCTGTCTAATGTGAATAATATCAATGCTTTATGGATTGTTAGGGGTGCATTTTAGTGGAAAATGTTTAAAATACATGCCTCATTGCTCACAGGATTACTCTAGCGCATAATGTTGCAACTTGGACGCCCGGACCGAGTACGGTCTCTCGATTGCAGATATGGCATGACAACCTGACTGCAGGAGGGGTCTGAAAGCGTGTCCTCCGTCAGCTTCCAGACCGCTCTACCCCAAAACGTCATTCCGTACGGAGTGCCGAAAGGGTCAAAACGTATTGTTTGTTTTGTGGTAATAAGCTGAAAATTGACATGCTTACGTGAACATTTTGTTTTGGCATACAGTTCATTACAAAAATGGAAAGCCCCTCACCTTGCTGAGTGTTTTATCAAAGTAAAGGAACACCTTAACCTGTTAATATAAAACGAAAACGATATAATTCATAAAATTAGGGCAAACATGCAGTTTTTGTTGTGGTTGCCGACCCCTGAGCCAGACTGACATCCATCGAGCTGGACAGAAGCATCTGTCGTGAAATTGCTAAGTGTGGCTGCATGTCTAAGCTTTTCTGTTAGTGTTCAGGTAAACAAACTATGTATAGAAATGAGGTTTTCCTTTGGATAAGCAGACAAATGAAATATCTGTGTTCAGTAATAAAATAAGTACCTCTGACTGTCAGTCTCTTTCCCATGCGCTCATGCTTTGTGTGGCTCTGCACTGCCATCTGCTGACAGAATAAAGTAGCTGCACCCAAGACATTCTAACGACATGCTGGAGAATTTCCACAGCTTCATGTTCATGTTCATTATAACCACATTCACGGTGTCTCCTGCTGACAGGCTTGATTGTAGCACATTGCTATGAGTCTTCAGTCAAACTGACACAAATGTATAACATTCATGGTAACTGATATCGTATTTCTCTCCCAAAGCACCTTCTGAAGTAAGAATTGTGCTTTTGGGAAACACAGGATCTGGGAAGAGCAGCACAGGAAATGTTATCCTGGGGGAAGAGAACGAGTCAGTGAAGATGGTACTGAAGTGGTTTGGGGAGGAAGCCCTGAAACACACAGGTGTCCTCTTCACACAGGCTGATGAGCTTAAAGAAAATCAAACCATTGAGGAATATGTGAAGGAGAACAAGGATCTGAAGGAACTTGTTGATAAGTGTGGAGGTCGAGTCCATGTCATTCACTCTAAGCACTGGAACAGAAAAGATAAAAATGCTCAGTCTGCAGATCATGGAACAACTACAGCAAGTGATGATAGAGAGGAGAGAAGCTGGGGAATCACAGGCTGTTCAGACACTGGAGGAAATGAAGAACTGGCTGTTAGAACAAAGATCATCACACCTGATCAGGAACCAGGCCAAGGGTCAGGAAGACCTTCAAGCTCTGATGGAAACCTGGATGAATCAAAGTACAGGAGTAACAGCCTTCAGATTAAACAGCTGCTGACAGCTATAGAGAACATGGTGACAAACAATGGCAGCAGTCATTACGGAAATAAATCACTGCAGGTCATAGCAGAAATGGAGGTGAAAACGACAAAAGAAGAGATGGATGAGAGAGGAGAGGAAGCAGGGGAGTCTGAGATCAGGAGAAGAGAGAGTGAGCTGGGGCATTAGGGGCAGCAGGAGCTGCAGCTGCTGGGGCAGTTGGGCATTAGGGGCAGGAGCAGTAGTAGGAATAGTGGGTGTAACTGCGGGGGGTTTGGCTGCAGCAGGAGCCATAGGAGGGGGGGGGGGGTTGAAAGAGGCAGAGCTGCAGCCAGAGCAGACAGTGCAGGAGAGACTGCAGACAATGCAGCTGAAGCTGTGGCAGAGATGGCAGGAAAAACTGCAAAAGAAACTGGGGAATTGGGGCAGAGACTGAGAACAGCAAAGGAAACACCTTATAAAACACTGTAGTAGGTCACATGCAGGGAAGCAGCCGCCTGAGTCAAAGATGCAAGTAAATAGCTGCTGCATTAATTATATGCAAGGAAAGAGCCGCTTCATTGGTTAAGCTGCAGGCAGGCAGGACTGTCTACTGTGACAGAAGTGTGGGGAGCCACACAAAAGCCAGTGAGACCTGGAGAATAAGCTCACAGACAGCTTCAGCAGGACTCTGCTAAGACGGGATGACTCTGCCCAGCATGAATGGGGTCAACTGTGATCAAATGCTGCACGTGAATCGGGGGGTTTAACCGGCATCCTACCCACATATTTACATACATGGGCTACCGACTGGGGGCATCAAGAATAATTTACTGTAAGAAGCAATGATAATAGAAAATAATAATGACAAAACATTTCTTCTCAAAGTATTATTAGTTATGTAATTAATGTCATCTAAAGATAAATGTCACAAATATTTTTTTTACAAGTCATTAGTGTCATGCCCTGCTCGTCGGCTCCTCCTGTGTGCCACGCCCCCTGCCTACCCACGTGTGTTTCCCGGATTGTACCCAGCTGTGTCTGATTATTTTCAATCAGTCCTGTGTATTTCAGTCCGTGTCTTACCCGAGTCCTTTGTCTGTCATTGATGTTTCCCGATGTCTGTTCTCGCCCTGTGCCCCTGCCTTCGTCCCTTGGAATAAAACCCCGTTTTCCCCGTATCCCGCTTGCCTGCCTGCTCCTTCCGCACGATCGCCGCTCTGCTCGCGATCGCCGCAGACTCTCCCGTGACAATTAGCATATTTTGTCAAATGAAAATCTATCCTTTTCTTCAACACAACGTGCAGCTTCTACCCCAAGCACAATCCACACTATTACTTAACCCTACTATTATCCTAGCATTTCCACCCATCTGTTATCTTGGGCGTGGCCGGTCGGGTCGGTGCTGACCCGTGTCCTAAATCAGCCTCCCTCAACCCTCAAACATTTTTTATCATCCAGTTTGTTTCCTTACCTCTTGGTTACCTTGTTAGGCTTCCTTATCCATGAAAAGATTTTAAAATTTGGTTTTAAAATTTTTGGTGTGGCCCTCTGAAGATGAGACGTATGATGTCAATAGAACGGCCCAGTCCAAAAAAATTGGTAAAATAAACCTCAGGAGAATTATACAAATAAATCAAAGGTTTATATGTTACCTGACTATTACTGAGGGGTATTAGAACACAACTGTAAAAAAAAAAAAAAATTAAAATTTTTTATTTTAATAATATTACTATCAATATCAATATTATTAATATTAGTAACATCTGTGGTGTTAGGGTCGGGTTTGACCCATATATATTTACTTCAAAAAGAAGGCAAAAAAAGTATTTTTTTTCCAAAAGTTGAACTTTAATTCAAATCACAAAGACAAAGCCAAACAAGTAAGACAAAATAAAATACAAAATAAATTACAAAATGTAGATCAAACAAACAATCAAACCAATAGAATTAGTAGTACGGTGGTAGGGTGGTAGCTCTCCAGGAGCAGGATTGGTACTGTATCTTTACACTATGTGCAAGTAGGACAGTAAGTGACATTTTTAGTGTGCTCTTTGCAAATATATTTCTTGCATTTGACACACATTGAATTGGTTTTTCTGTCCTTGCTGCTTGGGCAAACCTGACAGCGCTTTCTTTTGTAATCCAGCGGCCTCTCTGGGTCTGGGTCTGTGGCTGTGGCAGGGCTGGCTGTGGCAGGGCTGGCTGTGGCCGGGCTGGCTGAGGCCGGGCTGGCTGTGGCCGGGCTGGCTGAGGCCGGGCTGGCTGTGGCAGGGCTGGTTGTGGCAGGGCTGGCTGTGGCAGGGCTGGCTGTGGCAGGGCTGGCTGTGGCCGGGCTGGCTGTGGCAGGGCTGGTTGTGGCAGGGCTGGCTGTGGCAGGGCTGGCTGTGGCAGGGCTGGCTGTGGCAGGGCTGGCTGTGGCAGGGCTGGCTGTGGCAGGGCTGGCTGTGGCAGGGCTGGCTGTGGGAGGGCTGGCTGTGGCAGGGCTGGCTGTGGCAGGGCTGGCTGTGGCCGGGCTGGCTGTGGCAGGGCTGGCTGTGGCAGGGCTGGCTGTGGCAGGGCTGGCTGTGGCAGGGCTGGCTGTGGCAGGGCTGGCTGTGGCAGGGCTGGCTGTGGCAGGGCTGGCTGTGGCCGGGCTGGCTGTGGCAGGGCTGGCTGTGGCAGGGCTGGCTGTGGCCGGGCTGGCTGTGGCAGGGCTGGCTGTGGCAGGGCTGGCTGTGGCAGGGCTGGCTGTGGCAGGGCTGGCTGTGGCAGGGCTGGCTGAGGAGGATGCTGGTGCTGAAGCTCTTCGTCTTCCTGCTGACGTGGACGGAGTGCTTGCCATGGTCTGCAGCTGTCTGACCACTGCTGCAGCGGCTGGGTCTCGGGGGACCCGTTCCCTTTTTTCAATGTGTCCCTTTATAAGAGAATCCCCAAGTTCTTGGAGAAACATTCTTCGCCTTTGATTCTTCCCTGCATTCCACCCTTGGTGGACTTGGGTCCACAACACAAATGCGTTGTAGGCTGACACATCCAGGATATTGTAGAACAATACCACTGGCCATCTCCTGGTCATGCGCTGGCATGTATAGGTGGCAGTCAGCTTGTCCAGGTTGTCCACCCCTCCTTTGTTTTTATTGTAATCCAAAATAATGATGGGCTTTTTCTCTTTTGCTGATGACACAGCAGTGTCCTTGTGGAGTGTGGACATGAGTATCACACTCCGGTTTTTTTTTGGACAATATGACACAATAGTGGTTGTGTCTATAAAGGCAAATTTTGAAGACAGTGGTGCCCTGTTCTTCAAATTCACAATTTCAGCGGGCAGCTCAGGTTTATTTTTTTTGATAGTGCCCACCATGGTGAGCTTTCGCCTCAGAAGTTCCTGTCCAAGATCAAAACTTGTAAAAAAATTGTCACATGTAATATTGTGTCCGCGCAGTCCAGTTGTCAAGTCGAGGACTACACGTCTTCCCTGGTTCCTCTCAGGGATGCCACTTTCAGGTTTTCCTGTGTAAATTTGCATGTTCCAAGCATAGCTTGTTCTTGCATCACAGGCTGCCCAGATTTTTATCCCGTATTTGGCTGGCTTATTGGGCATGTATTGCCGGAAAGGGCATCTTCCCCGGAAAGGCACAAGACGCTCGTCTACGGTAACCTGTGGCCCTGGATTGAACATCAAAGGCAGGCGCTGCACCCATCTCTCCCAGACATCCCTTATGGGAGCAAGCTTGTCACGTCTTGCTCTCATGTCTCGGTTGTCAAACCTGAGGACTCTCGAGATCATGTGGAAGCTCTTCAGTGACATCGTGGCCCGAAAAATATTTCTGCCTGTTGCTTTGTCCCAGAGACTGGCTGTGGCCTCATTGCTGGATCGGTATACTCCAGCAAGAAGAAGAATTCCAATATAAGCATCCAGGAATTCTTCGTCAAAGTCAATCCATGTGTCTCCGTAGACTTTTTGTCCTTCTAGGTTTGTCATGTCAAGTATTATTTTTTTCAGTGATGATGGCATGAACTGTTCAAAACTTGTTTTGATGTCACTTATCCTTGTTATGGCAAACCTTGTGACCCCAGGAGTCATTCTGATGATATTTTCAGCAGCTGCCCTGCCAGCTGTCCTGCGAGTCTCGTCAGGTGGTACTAACCTCCAGGAGATGCTGCCATTCTTGGACTGTAGTACTTCAGCTGGTGGGGAAACTGCTTCAGAGGTGATCTCCTCCTCAGACTCTGTGTCTGTGTCTTCTGACTGACACTCCACAATGTCTTCCTCCTCTGAGTCCACCTCATCAGTGTCGCTGTGCCACTCTGTAACTTGTCCTTCAGCTAGGATATGATCCATAGCTTGGAGTGCTGTGAATTTAGCCATTTTTACCTCTGCAAATTAGATGCTTTCTCCCCAGTCACAATCACCAAACTGAACTGGTCTGGGCCAGTTTTGCCTGGGCTGTCTCTGTTTTTTGACTCGGGGGAGGTGTGAAGAGATAAGCCCCTGACTACAGCTCGGGGGATGGGAGAGGCCTGCTACCTGACAGAGTTGTGTGGGGGTGTGGGGCCAGAGTGAGCTGAGAGTGTGTTTATACTGTAACTTCAGTTTGGCCAGTATTTATTGTTTTATGATCTCTTATTGTACCCTGGGTCATGGCTGACCCGTTAAGATCACAGGCAGTGAATTTCTGATTAGAGAAATAATTTTTTTTTTTTTTTTTTTTTTTTTTGTTTGTTTAAATGGAAGTTTCAGAAAAATAGAAAAAGCCTTGATGCAGTAAACAAAATGTATGTGGTACTTTTATGCATTTAAAACTTGAAAACGGGTCAGTACCGACCCTAGGGTAATAGTAGGGTTAAAAGCTTATTGACCCCCTGATTCTGGTATCACTTACTTTTCAGTAATTTCAAGTAAACATTATCTGTGCTGTATTTGTATGATGAAACCAATCCTTGAGCCCAATATAAAATAACTGAAATAAATACACAGTCATTCAAACTTCAGCACTTTTTAATTTTGTTTTGTCTTTCAATAAAAGCTGCAGCATCAAATCCAGCCAGTTCTGATCTGTTTGCCATTTTTGCCTAAAAACAAATGCTGGTGTTATCAAAATATATTACAGATTTATTGCCACAAACACACACTGTAAAAATTTTTCCCGTATATTTTACAGTAAATTACTGGCAGCACAGATGCCAGTACAGTACTGTAAATTTTACAGTAGGCCACTGTATATTTATTTTACAGTTCATTACTGCATTTTGTTTTTATTGTAATTTACTGTAATATCTTCAATCACAGTATAATACAGTATACCTAAACTACTGTAAATTACTGTAAAACTACAGAAACTATTTTTTCCTGTACATTTAATTTACGGTTCATTACTGTATTCAATTTTAATGTAATTTGCTGTAATATTTCAATATGAAAATACAGTATATATACAGTATGTGAATTAATGTAATACTAGAGTACACTTGTACTTTTTATTCTAAAGGTTTGCATGCCTTTATGTGCAGTTTATATTTACTATAGTCTTCTTACGTTAAGGCATATTAATGAAACAATGCATGCATGCCATCTAACCTACAGTATATCTTGTGCCTTCCAGCTTAGTAGACAATGACTGATTTAACTGACTTGTTATACGCTATAATTAAACTTTTGATACACACACAGAAAATACACTGAAACGATAAATATGTTCTGTATGAGTTTTTACTGTAAGTTTTTAGAAATAACATATTTCACTTAGTTTACAAAAACATTACTTTTATATAAAGATGTTAATGGAAAATGTTCAACATTTCTTACATTTCCAATGTTTCACCATCATGTAATTTTTAAATCTTTTTAATTGTGACTTTCAAAAATTCAAAACAAATTGTCAAAATAATTAAGGAGTAAACAAACTACCATCAAGTTCACAGGAGCAATAGTAGTGAAGGGAAGAGAAGCAGGTTGAAGTCTTAAAAAAAAAAGCTTCTTCATATTCCATCATTCCAGGTGGTCACATTCAGCAGAATCCCTACAAACAGTGAAGCACACAAGCAATAAATAAACCCTGTTATCTATCATTACCATTTAGTTTCACAGGTAAATTCCACGTCACTTCCGACTCTCTTAAGATTTCTGAATGAAAAAGAACATGCACAATCAATCTGTTTGTACAAGGAAAATTGTTTATCTTTGTGTCTATCTGAATGTATGCCCTGGTGTGTCTGTCTGTGGGTGTGAAGTGTTGTTCTATCTGTATATGTTATGATTGTGTCTGTATGTGGTATATTTGTGTCGGTCTGTGAATGTATTTTTTAGTATGTCTGTGTGTGTTGTTGCTAATAAGGTTTATAACTAAGGACTTTCTAACGCAATTCACTTTTGAAAAGTCAATGTCACTAAATTTTACCTTTGTATAAATTCAAGAGTGCAAGCAGCGCCATCTTGGTATTGGAGGTTGAAGATGTAGTAACACACAAAGAGTGTTGCTAATCCAGACATGAAGGTTGGCTGCACCCCTTGGCAAATCACCTGGCCTTCAATTACAATCATCCATTTCCGTTTACTAAAGCCATCACCTAAAACCATCAAAAGTTTAACAAGTATTATTTAAAATTTTAACAAGTGGTAATGTTAACAAGTATTACCGAACAAGAAATTGAGCTGATGAAAAGTATGATTATACCAAGAATTATCAGCCTTGGACTCTCTGGCAGGCAGCAGGTCCTCTCAAGATCAGTTGCAGTGGTTGTCTCCTGTAAAATAATAGCACAGTGGACAAAAATTGTCAGACACAAAAATATTTTGTACAAAACAGAACAATAAAACTCAGAATAAAGTAGAGGGTAACTACGTCCAGTTGTAAATGAATACATTTGCAGTGTAATATACCATTTAAGAAAATACATATCTTTAAAACTGAAATGCTTACCTCTGTCTGGAATATGAGGTCCTGTTTTTCTTCTCTAAAATGTGCCATTAGCAAAGTGCTTTCAGTACGCGTAAGAGTAGAAAAGCACATTTACCATGTGTGTTTTGAATTTGGATTGTATTAGTGTGTAGTTATACAGCCAGTGACATTTTCACAGGAATTTGGGAGATGGAAATGCTAATTCTATGGGGGTGTATTCAGTGGGAAAGGTGTGAATGTAGGGCATGTCCCCCCCCCCCCTTTGTCGTGTTAGATATTCTGTTTCCCCCACTGTGTGTTAAGTAGTGGGGTTGCTCTTGCGTGTTTAATAAAAGATTGTACTACACTGCTTGTCCTGGCGTATTGCCTGTGGTTTGAGGGGAGGTTAATCTGTGTGTGTGACCGTGAGTGACGCGACATGTGTGCTACAGTATACATCCAGTATGTAACTGTATAAAGTAAAACTCACTGTATAATATAAAATGCAAATGGATACTGTAATATGAAGCATTGCAGTAAGAGGACAATATTACAGTACAGGGCACATTGTTGGATTACATACCTGCTGGTGTGTTGGTGAAATTTAACAAAATAAAGGTGAGGTGCCCCTGAGGAGAAGTTTGGGAACTGAGGCAGTGTTCATCTAGCCATCCAACTAGGTATCAGTAACTTTTTAGAAAACAGAAGAAATTATTACTAGTTTTTTATTGTGTTACTCTTAATTTGCAGACGTTCTAATGTTAAATTGTGTTTTTTGTTCTAAGCCAAAGTACACTTGCTACCCAGATAAACAGCTTTAAACATTTCTTTGGACTGCCTAAGACTTTTGCACAGTACTGTATATATATATACACACAGTTATACAGATGTACAGAGAACATGCTTGAGCGATTATGACGACCATTTTGCATGTAATGACTTATACAATGAACTAACACCAGATGTTTTGGGGGGTCAGACTTTTCAACAGAGAACCAGTATAATATGTGACCCATCACCATCAAATGAGTCTTATTCCCCACCCATAAGAGTCACCCATAAGACTCATTTCATGGTGATGAGTCACATATATTTTGACCAACATGTCATAAACAATTGAAAATGTAGGAATCAGCAGATGATTGTACATAATTATTCGCACTACTGAGCCAAAGCATTTGCAATTTGACCAAAAGAATGAGACTTTGCATTTATGATGTGCAAAAGGGACTCGGTGATGTGGAGGTTGTACAAGTAGTTATGAGAATTACATCAAGTAAAATACTCTGTTATTTTATAAATCTGCTGCACGGCCACAATTCTCTGTCACATCAGCCGCCTGTCAGCTATGAGAGATGAATCTCTCCTATAATCAGCTCTCACTGTACTGTACAGATCTGTGTGGACCACAGGCTTTAAAATGTTCATGTGCTAAGGGCTCTCAAACAGAATTTCAGAAAATACTGTTCCATCCATCCATCCATCCATTTTCCAAACCGCTTATGCTACTGGGTCGCGGGGGGTCCAGAGCCTATCCCGGAAGCAATGGGCATGAGGCAGGAAACAACCCAGGATGGGGGGCCAGCCCATCGCAGGGCACACTCACACACCATTCACTCACACATGCACATCTACGGGCAATTTAGAAACTCCAGTTAGCATTTTTCGAACGTCTTTGAACTCTGGGGAGAAACCGGAGTACCCGGAGGAAACCCCACGACGACATGGGGAGAACATGCAAGCTCCACAGACATGTGACCCAGGCGGAGACTTGAACCCGGGTCCCAGAGGTGTGATGCAAGAGTGCTAACCACTGCACCACCATGCCACCTCATAATATATCCAAATATAGGGAATTTCAGTGTGAGTCCTGACGTCCTATGCATAGTGCTGTACTTGCCCTACACATAGTGATTTTATATTACTCACAGAAACATCTTAGCCAGTCATTACTGTGTAGTCGTCACACATTGAACTCAGCAATTAAATCCCCTTGTTTTTGGTCTGTGAGGGTGTAAAATGTCTCTCCTTTGTTACCTACATTGAGACTGTTGGAGAAAGCGACAGGCTTTCCACTCCAACTCTGCACACAGGACCAAACTACAGTACAGTATATGTTGGAGAAAGCGACAGGGTTTCCACTCCAACTCTGTACACACCATTAATTACGAGACAACACACTTAGAGTTTTACTTGCACAAGGGTAACCACACTCTCTGCATGCTAGGCTACAAAGGAATGTGTTACAAAGGGTGGTTCCCCTTGGCACCTTTTTTTATAGTCAATGGGGGGCAGGGGTCTTGGAGTGAGAACAAAGAAAAGACTGTGAGAGTAAGAAGAAGTTCTGGTTTTCCTCAGGTGGACAACTATTTAAACACGTGCTCAGGATACGTGTAAACTAATATAATCTAAAGTATGAAGGTAAAGGAAAACAAAATAATGTATATACATATTTACACTCATTGCTGATTATACAGAAACGATAACAAATGATTAATAACAGTTTCTTCAACCTAACAGCATCCATGTGGTAACTTGTTGAAGTTGTCTGATAGTCAGTAATACATGGTTTAATTATTATGATTGTTTATTTATTACTTTATAACATCTAAAAGAAACTGAAATAGGAAAGCTTGTTTTAATTTATGGTCCACTGGATAAACACAGACATTACAGACGGTTTTAGAGTCTAATGTTGAATGTTTTTTTGCGATCATTTTTCTGCCTGCATATGCTGTGATTGGTGCAGTGAAATTTGAGAATGTGTTTGTGGTCAGTATCATAGCCTCAGACAACAAACCAACGCTGTAGCGTGTCACTGTGTTTACATGTGAGAGGGGTTCCAGTTACATAATGAACTCGTTCTAATTGTTTTGACGGAGCTCGACAAACCTAAAAAATAAATGCTGGTGTTATCAAAAACTATGTCATATAGCTATATTCCAGATTTATTACAGCCAAACACATCTCGGAGCGCCGAGGAACCTCCTTCTCCCTACATTTCCCTCTATCCCACTCTTCTCATCCCTCCATCCCTCAAATACTGTTACATTTGTCTTTTTTCCACATGCACACCCTATCTTGATCATACTCTGACTGCATGGCATCCATATGCAGGGCAAACTATTTTACAGTCTTATCTAGTATAATAGGACATAAACATTGAATTTGATAGTTATCTTTTATTTACACATTAGAACACAACGCATGAACATGAAGGGATCGTTTGCATTTGCAACCAACACCTCCGCAAACCCCCCTGCGGAATACTGGCCGCGGACAGGGGTGGGAATCCCCAAGCTGGAAGACTGTACTGCGTCATGTTAACATTAGCTAGCTAGTTAGCATGGATACAGAGTGCACCGGACTACAACTATAAAGGACGTAAGGTGTGTGATATAGTAAAACACTTACTAACTGGTAATGCACATTAGCATTACGTTAAATGACAACTTTACCTGTTACTTACCAGAATAGCCTCCTACACGTGCGACGAATGACAGCAGGCAGAAGGCTGCGCGTTTTTCAGAAACACACTGGAGTTAAACTTACGCCGCATTATTTACCGGCACTTCTAACACCAACATTTGCAGCCATTAACTCATATGTGGTAGTAACACTGAAATTACTTTCTCTGTGTCAAAATAAGGCAACACTGTGATTTTGATACTTTATCATTTATACTTGACTGTACCTTCCTCCCATTCCTCCGTCTCTGCTTATTGACATTTAGGAGAGTCTCAGATATAAATTAACGATTCAAAATTATCAAACAAAGACAGACACAACACTGAAGAGATGACAAAGACACAGTTTGAAAAGTAAATATGTTTTATTGCAAATCTCTTATCTTAACATAGCCTACCTTATCATATGTTAACTTAACCCATCTTATATTTTAACTTAGCCTATCATCATATTTTAACTTAGCCTATCTTATGATATTTTAACTTAGCCTATCTTATCATATGTTAACTTAGGCTAAGATAAAATATGATAGGCTATCTTGTCATATCTTAACTTAACCTATCTTATTATATTTTAACTTAGCCTATCTTATCATATAACTTAACCTATCTTATCTTATTATATTTCAACTTAGTTTATATTAATATATTTCGTCTTAGCCTATCTTATATTTTAACTTAGCATATCTTATCCTATCGTATCTTATAGCTACATTAACGCTTAAACAGTATCTCTTTCCGTTGGGTTCCGCGGGATCCCAGTCCCAATGCAGGGCTCTAACACGGGTATTCTAAGAAAAAGAAAATAAACACTTTACTTAACTTTACTTAAAGCAGTCATATAACTGCATTATACATACCCAATTAATGCCTTATAAATCATTTATAAAAGTATTAAAAACACGGCTGTAAATGCTTATACAAAGGCATAACACATTATAGCTATGTTGATAATGCATTATGAATGCTCTGATCTATATATACACAATAAATATCTTCATAATACATTATATCGGCCATTAATCCATAATAAACATGCCTATAATGTGTTATGCTTTTTTTTCTTCAATATTTATACCCATGTCTATAATATATTTATGGATGCATTACAGTGCATTGTGAAGGTGTCAATAATGTAGTTATATTACTGCTTTAAGTCATTTCTAAACCTGAATTCACAGCCTTATAATTACTGCCTCTTGCTACTTCTTCTGAAGGGCAGGGGACAGCAGAAGAAGCACCACTTCATCTTCTTCTTCTTCTTCTTGTGGCTCTTCTCAGTATCATCTTCAGAAAGATCTTCGGCATTCACATGGAATGATACTTCTTCACTGTAGATCTTCTCGGCAGCATCAGCATCCTCTTTTGTTTTATCTGTCTTCATCACTTCAGTTTCGTCCTCTTCCTCAGGTCCTTCTTCTGGTATAGTCAGTAGCTGTGATCTGTCTTCAGATGCCACCATACACTGAAACCTGACCAGTGTGGTAGCATCAGCATCTTCTGCCTGCTGGAATACCACATCAGCTTCTTCATTTTCCTCAGGTCCATCTTCCTGTAAAGTCTGCAGCCATATTCTGGCTACATATGCCGCCATGCACTGCCAACTGTCCACTGTGGCAGCATCAGTGTCTTCTGCTTCCTGAAGCTCCTCATCTGTTTCTTCATCTTCCTGAAGTTCTTCCTCCTGGATGGGTTCTAGCCAAGTTCTGCCTCTTTGTGACACTACATACTCCACAGCATTCCCTGTACTTCTCCCTCCTCCTCCCTTAACCTCCTCCACATTCACTCCCACCTCACATCCATTCTCCTCACCTCCATTTAGCATATCCATCATACTAATACCAGCCTCTGTCCCCTCCATCACAACCCTGGAGGCCTTCCCCTCAAATGTTCCCCACTCTGGTACCTCCACATATTCCTCACTACTCTGCCCCCTTACCTCACTTTCCCCCCGGCTTGTCCGGTCCTTCCTGACTTTCTTTTTTTTGTTAAGGTAGCAAGTTTGATAAATTTCCCAGTCTTCAGATGAAAGGCCGTAATTACTCTGAAGACTTTGAGATGAAATACTAGTGCTGGCTAGCAGTCCATCGTTTTCCACACTCTCCCCTCCCTTACTAACCCCTCCCTTACCCAAATCAGTAGACCCCCCCAATCCCCCCTTAACCCCCCCAGCCTGGACAGTGGGGAGTGTCACTGGTGAGAACTCCTCCACACCTTCTCCCCAGTTGATCACTTCATCCCACAGGTTCCAGGCTTCCCAGTGTTGGGTGTTGGTCCATCGATCAGCTCTCTCAATTCGCTCTCTGGGGAATAAATGAGAGATTAACCAGCACTTAACAGAGATAATAAAATAAATAAAGAGCTGGAAATTCTTCAACCATACAGAAAATACAATTATTATAATTATTATAATAAATAATTACAGGGTTCACATATATAAAAAAGAAAGAATAAAAGAAACAGCGAGCAAGATTGCAAAAAAAATCTACTGTAAAATGCACGATACTGTAAGTGCAATATCATATTAAAGAGTAATGTCACCAAATTATAACTAGAATCAAATACGAAACAACTGTGCTCCACATCAAATGAATACCCAGATGAATACTACCAAGAACTGAGTTAACACTAACCAAGCTAAGAATATTTGAAAGTGTTAATCCTGTGTAACAATGTAAAGAGATGTAATGATAAACTTAGAAGCATCTAGCCTACTCCGAAAGTAATGCCCCAATTTTTTTTAACAATTTACCTACCACCTTGTACAGTAGGGGGTCCCAACTTCCGGTCGGTGTTCCGGTACCGTCCGCGCGGAGTATTGCACCGGGCGGCAGACAACCGGGGGTAGAGGAGCCAGCCGTCCCGTTTATTAGGGGATCGCGCCGTTTTGGAAAGAAAGCTGCCCGTATTGATGTACGGAAATACGCCATTAGCCCCGCATGTCCGTATACACCGTCAATCTCCCGCCGCTCGGCGTGGGAACCCCCAAATTATACCGCCGTCTTACCCATCCGTGACACTTTTCTACGACGGAAACCGATCCGCGGACATCGAAAGGTTGGGAAGCCCTACTAAACTAGCATGTTTGAGATGAATTTACTAACCAAATAGTCTGTCATTATTTAAATATTAGCAACCACAGTAGCAATAAAAACCACTGCACTTTAAATGACGTTAAAAAATATGTAATATAAAAAAAAAATGTAATGTTTTTTATTGTATTATAGACATTTACTATGTCATTATAGTATAAAAGGCTAAATAATCAAAGTAGCACAACATCAGTTGAAGAATTCAAAGACATTTTGGAGAGCTAACAAGGTACTCACCTCTGCGCCATTTTCACTCAGAGTTTGTTGTGCTTCAAACGATAAAGTTTGTTTACGTTGTTTCTATGGAAACTGCTCTGACTCTCCGCTTGACCGTAATATAAAGGCATGTATGCAGTAATTTTCTGATTGCATATTTGATCTGGCAAAAACTGGCACTATGATGGAAGTTATGCAGAAGTGCAGAGTAGATGGAATAATTTTTGTACCTCAATAAGATTGTATGCCTTTTGCCTGTGTCTCCAGCCAGTGCCGGGGATGAAACGCGCCTGCAATTATCAGCGGGATAACATGATCGTTTTTTTTATTCTGTGGAAAATGAAAGACCGATTTGCTGGCCAGATTTATTTATGAATCATAAACATGTTGTGGGCTATATAAGTAAAGTCAGGGCTCTCAAGTCTTATGCATTGACTGTGAGACACTTGCATTTCAACCAGTTCACATGCTCACGCGCCGCACCTTATGTTTGTCAAGCTGAGAAGTAAGGGTTAGGGTTATAATTATCAATAAATAATGTACTTCCCTGTGAAACAATGATGCTGGATGTCTATTTGCATATCAGGATATGGTGCAGCCTTTTAATAGGTTTCTGTTTTTCTGTTAATCCATTCATGGTGTTGAATAAGTCAGCAAGCATAAGTGTAAGGCTAGTGAGTGACTGGTGTTTTCGGGGGAGACTACCTAGAGCTGGAGAGAAATACCTTAAGGCACGGGATGAAAAATCCCAAATCTTCCAGGAAAAATGTCAGCATTATATGTATTTGCCACACAGAACAGAACAAAAAATTCCATAGGGAATCACACGCCTACCATAGTCACTATACTACTCAGAACGCCTGGCAGCCACCAAATCAAACATAGGAAAAGGTCCGGATTTATAGCTTTAGAATGTGGTAGAGACTAATATCCATAACGTACCATCCTAGAACACACTGTGTTCTAAAATTTAAGCCCAATTAAAATCTGAATATTAAATGAGGAAAATAATTTGATTTGTTCTTCTATCCCAAGTTGTGGTCTAAAAGCAATAAGACCACCATCCATTATATCTGCTTTGGGGAAAATGCACTCCTGTAGCCACTAGGGGAGCTCTCACCTCTTCTGGGCCCAGCTAAATAATTATGTTACGCATTCTAACAAGCTTTATTATCTGTGTCAATAAGCGCTGCTTTTACACTAACACTCCTGCTGAGAGGCTAGTTTGATTACCAGTCTTGCCCTTGTCATTAGGAACACATGAGAATTTGCGCAGTGCTGTTTCACAGTGGATTGTCACTGGTTTTCCCCAAGACTGATACGATACAGGGGCGACATGGTGGTGCAGTGGTTAGCACTGTTGCCTCACACCTCTGGGACCCGGGTTCGAGTCTCCGTCTGGGTCACATGTGTGTGGAGTTTGCATGTTCTCCCCATGTCGTCGTGAGGTTTCCTCCGGGTACTCTAGTTTCCCCCCACAGTCCAAAAACATGCTGAGGCTAATTGGAGTTGCTAAATTGCCCGTGTGTGTGAGAGTGACTGGTGTGTGAGTGTGCCCTGCAATGGGCTGGCCCCCCATCCTGGGTTGTTCCCTGCCTCGTGCCCATTGCTTCCAGGATAGGCTCCGGAACCCCCCGCGACCCAGTAGGATAAGCGTTTTGGAAAATGGATGGATGGATGGATGTGCACCAAAGCACACATGTTTTTTTCTGATGGCTTAAACACATTTTTGTAACTACTGGCTATTTTGCAAAAACTCGGCACACAAATAAAAAAACCACCAAATCAGCAAAACATTGTAGGTCTCTTGCAAAAACTAATAAATCTTGCTTAACTCTTCAAACCTTTGTAAAAATGGTATTTTTGTACCAATCAGTTAACACAAACCATCATCATTAATAAGCACACAATGCACCAACTACACACTGATGGTAGGAATGGAAAACACATCTGGCTTTTGCTTTCTCTGTGCACGAGGTATGTCAATTTGAGGTCATACTTTTGTCATAAATAGTCATAAATAGTTCTGTAAACACAATTCAAGATTCAAATTTCAAGTATGAATGTTTATTCACATGCATCAAAAGAAACACAAGACAACATACAATTTCACTGAGAGAGAGAAAAAAAATCATTCTTGTCGTCTCTTTGGGTCCGGCCACAGAATTTCATCAACATCACATGCAATGCTTTCTAGACCAAGGCACCGGGGAAACTCTCCTGGAGTGCCTTATCCTGGCCTGACATGATGCCTGGTCAATATTCTCGCATGCCTCCTCCATTGCCTGTAAAAGAGCCATGCGTTGATGGGGATGACGATCATAGACCTTCCAGCACCAGGCAGAGAAGAATTCTTCAATCAAGAATGGAGAGTAAGGCGGGAGGTTGAGTACAGTGAACTAAAGCAGTCCTATGGAAACTAATATTGTCCCATATGATGACATAACTGGTCTGTGAACATTAGTGAGCATATGATGTAGGCTGTCCAGGAATGTAATAATGTGTGCAGTGTTACATGGGCCCAGGGTTGCATGATGGTGAACAGCACCGTTCTGACTTATAGCTGCACACATAGTTATGTTACCACCACGCTGTCCTGGGACATTGGTTATGGCACCGTGTCCAGTAATGTTCCTGCCATGCCAACGCGTTCACTGTTTCTTTCAAAAGGGACTCTGTAAATGTGCTTCATCCTGATTCTGTTGCATGCCAGTACACGAGATAATGCAGAGATGCTCACATTGTTTATGTTTCGGAAGGTGGTGTCATCCTCTATTATGCGCTGCTGTATTTCTCGTAGCCTAATGGAATTATTTGTGATCACCATATTGACTATATGGGTCTCTCGTTCTTCAGTGAACATTCTTCCTCTGCCCCCAGATTCTGGATGTCTAGCAGGTCTGTAGAGTAACCATTTCAGTTTTTACCTGTACAGCATTGTTGTGTTTCTCATTAGAGTATGGTACTATTACAAAACGTACTGTGAAGTAACTGTACTAACCAATTCTCATTTGGAACCGTCCTTATGATGCCTGCTACAGCGTAGCGGCTCAGGTCAGGCTGAACCCATTGGCCAGCTTCCCTCAGGGTCATTCCATGGTTGATCACATGATCCACTGTTGTAGCTCTGATGACATCAGTTATTCTATTTCTTCTTACCCTTCCTCCTTCCTCTTCACCTCCTCATCCTCTAAATTCACCTCCTAGTCTTCATCCTCTTCCTTGCCCTTCTCTAATTCTCACTCTTCTCAGTCTTCCTTCTCCCTCCATTGTTCTCCACACTGAAAGCTTACTGTACCTGTGGCTTATTTATAGCGCTCATGCTGATTGCAAAGTGAACTAATTATCTAAAACCGTTTTCACATGTGACAGTGTGGCCAGACAGCTGGCAAAGTAGTGTAAACAATAGCCATAAATGTGTATAGTTTTACTAGGAGTGTGTTGATCATTTAGAAATTGTGTGTAAAACAGTGAGTTGTGTTTACAGTTCCGCAAAAAGAGTGCTGTGCAGTGGATTGTATTTACACATTTGCAAATTGTGTGTTACAAAAGTGCCAACTGAGTGCAAAACAGTGAGTAATTTTGCTATAACTATTAATAGTTTTATAAGAATCATTTTTAGTGTTTAAACATTCAGAAAAACTGTAAAAAAATTAAACGGGGGTGACTGTCCATTAAGCTAATCTGCAATCCTATTACACATAGCATGACACAGTACTGTTTTTGACTTTTTCTTTTAATCCACCGCGATTGTGATGAATGGGGCAAGAGAACAAAAACCACAGAAATGGCTCTTTGCATGCTAGCCAGTGACTACACGAGATAGTATAGTCGCTATGGTTTAACTAGAGAAGGCTTGGAGGAAAATGCTGTGGAAAACTGATTATTTTGTGTCTTCTCTATGCATGGGCTCTCTAGGAAAAGCATAGAGACCATATGTATCTCTACAATTGTGGAGATTTCTGTGGGGTGCACATATATAGTATATATCAAATTTGTATTATATAGATTATATCTAAGCATCATTCATACTCGAGTGAGAAGACAATTATAAATCCATGTTATGAAAAGGTTTCTGTGTCGGAAAGGTACAGAAAGAGCCTAACACAGGTTTACAGGAAACAAAGGTATGGTTTAGAACACAAGGACATGGACAGAGAAAGGCAATGGCACAACCCCTCAATATGATCAATTCATCTACTCTGTGTCGTCCTCCCAGCTGTCAAAGTAATTGTCAGCAAATGATGTACTTGACACGTACATTATTTACGTGTCAAGCCGTTCGGACGTTTTAACACGTCTTAAAACTACGTGTTAACGCGGCCAATCTGAACGTCTTAACACGTTTAAAATTGGGTGCTACCACTTTATCGGTTTTTGAGGAGAAGCCCTGCAGACAGTCATTGCAAGAAGAGAAAAATGTTCCTCGGTCACTAGATAATGACCTCAGGTGGCTGATTGACTGTCAGTGCCTGATCTGTTCCATGTTTTTACAGTTTTTTATTAGATTTGTTTAAAATACGTGGGAAAAAAATTTACAATGCAGTCACAGAATAATTATTTTGCATTTTAAAATAGTTTAATACTGCAGCACAGGAACAATACATGCAAAAGTATGGCAAGGCGTTTTAACATTTAATCGCTAGACTGGATATGCAGATTGCAGATATCTCTAATTCAATTCTTCCTAGTCAAAGAGAGCATTTCAGATATCCACAATGACATTCTTCCTATCCACAATTGTCATTTCAGATATCTAGAATGGCTATGCGACGTACATCCGGTAAAATATAAGGCAGCTAAATTATTGATGCCATTCATACTGTTGCTATGACCGTTCACTGTAAACTCCTTATTACAAATAAATTAATAACTACATACGTTTCTTTGCTGAACATATAGTTTTTGCTGTTAATGCAGAACAGAAAGTGATCAAATGGGTAAGTTTAGCTCAGCTGCACTGTTCAGCACAAAGACACCAGTGCAATTAAATCAGTATTAGCCAGATTTACCATTTTTGCTCCAGTTTCATTAAATGTTAAAACTACCAGTTATACTTTGTAAAGATTTAAAGATAACTGTTCTGCCAGTTTAAATAAACCCGTGATTCACCCCTCCAACAAATGGACTGTGCTGAAAACAACATCACAGTCACGTTTGACATGTAATACATATGTTGCCTATACGTATTAACAACGTAGGACTCACATGGCTGATTGTAGAGACCACGTAACTACAACGTACAGGGCACGTACTGCATACGTATAGCCCTTACGTCAAAAGGGGTGTGTACGTTTATGCCAACCAATAGCATAGATGCATTAAAGGTACAAACGTCTTTAGAGGTTCAAATTGGCCACATTAACATGCAGTTTTAAGACGTGTTAAGATGTCCGAATGGCTTAACACGTAAATAATATACCTGTTAAGACGTAATTTGTTTGACGTGTTGACATGGGCGTCAAAGTAGATGTTAAGTCCCAAATGACCTTCCATAACAAAGTGGTCTTTCAAAATAAAATCAATACTTATGTTTAATCAATTAGCCTATGATTACGGTTTAAAAGAAAATTGCGAAGAGCCATTATGCTTTGCATCCCAATAATTTTGATTTCATACATCATAAATAAAACCACATATTTGTTGATAGTGATACAAACAAACAAATTTATTTTTATATAGCGCATTATCACAACATTACATTGTCACAAAGCGCTTTACAGTATCCACACCCAAAGCCCCCAGTGAGTAAGCCATAGGCGACAGTGGCAAGGAAAAACTCCCTAGAAGGAAGAAACCTTGAGAGGGACCAGACTCAAAGGGGGAGCCCAACCTCCAGGGGCCGGCAGGGAGAGTCGAATAGAGAGATGGTTAAGTGCCAGAGATGGGCCAAGTCACATTGTCCCAATCATAAGATTTGGGAAATAACTGGAGAGCAAGGAAGATGACAAGCCAATGCCGATGCCAAGTCTTCTTCCAACTGCCAGGCAACCAGAGGTAAGGCAGTGGGTCATACATGGAAGATCAGAACGGCGAGCTGGATGCAGGGACGTCACTGGTGGTGGCGACGTCACATGTGGCCGGGTGTGCTGGATATCTTGATAGATTGAGGTCTCCAGGCATCACCCCCCAGGAGGAGTAGGGGATATAAAATGTACATGTGATGTATTTGTGATGTGTGATGTATTTGTGATTTTTTTCTATAGATCATCTGCAGTATATGGAGTCCCTTAGATGTCAGGGTGAGAAAATATATTTTTAATTGTTTTGTGTTTCCTCTCAATAGTTTTGCGTTCCCTCACAATACTTTTCCTAATAATAATAACTGTACTCTGTCCATTTAAAGTACAAAAGTTAGAATTAATGGATTAATAAGTATAAACCAAAATAATACAGACATGTCCAGTTAAGTGTACTTTACTGTTTACAGTAACTGGCAGTCATTGGACACAGTGCAATTATTATTATCATCATTATTTGTTATTATTATTATTATCCATCCATTTCCCAAACCGCTTATCCTACTGGGTCGCGGGGGGTCCAGAGCCTATCCCGGAAGCAATGGGCACGAGGCAGGGAACAACCCAGGATGTGGGACCAGCCCATCGCAGGGCACACTCACTCACCATTCACACACACACACACTCCTACGGGCAATTTAGCAAGTCCAATTAGCCTCAGCATATTTTTGGACTGTGGGGGGAAACTGGAGTACCCGGAGGAAACCCCACGACGACATGGGGAGAACATGCAAACTCTGCACACATGTGACCCAGGCGGAGACTCGAACCCGGGTCCCAGAGGTGTGAGGCAACACTGCACCACCATGCCGCCCCACTCTCAAGACCACATCATCTAATATAGTCTCAATATGTGACTGTGTATATTTCTCACACAAGGATAACTGAGAGGTTATCTGATAATGCTCCAGTCCAGTGTCCATAATATACACTTCTTCATTACGCTAATCGTTATCAATCGCATTTTCAGATGCAGAACTATGGGGACAGAAGCAAAAAAGTTACTCATTGATGCCTTTAGTGTAACAGCTACAAAAAAATTCCATCTGCTCAATTTTTGCTCCACTTCCCTTTTCCCGCATTTCCATGAAACTTTCAAGTTGGCGCTGGGGCTTGTGGTCAACCAATAGGAAAAGTTTATCACTTTAAGCCCCACCCAGTAAGTCTTGGTCGAGAAAAAAGTACGTTCTTTTTGGAACTTAAAAATGGTTCAGGAACTACCTCCTAAGACCTTCAATTGGGCCAAGTTCGTGCAGTAGGAAATCGCCTTATGACCCGCAGCCACAATGGCTTGTTTAGAGACACCGGTTCAGCTGCCTGTATGCTTTTTCACCTGCGGCAGAAACAGCAGGCAAACCAGCACAAACAAGGTACGAACATGCAGTAATGGGGGTTCAAATCCCCAGACAGCGCCAACCACTGGGCCACATAGCATTTCATTTATCAGCAAATGTATATTTAAACCTTTGAGGCGATTTTCCACATCACTTTCACTTTGCCCCCCCCCCCCCCCCCCAAAAGGGGGTTCTTTGTTTCTACTGTGCAAAATAAGTAAGTAAGTAATACTTTAAGGTATTTTGTGTCATTAATGTATGATTTAAATGCAGGTAGTTTTATTACAGTCAGCTTTTATTCACAGTGAGTAGCTTGTCATCATGAAGAGGAAGTGTGACAATCGTGAGTTTTTGGGCAACCACAGAAAAGCAGGAAAGTAAGTAGAGACAGTGAGATAATTAGTGCCAGTCAGATGATAGACGTATACAGTATGTGAGTCAAAGATTCTTCATATATTAATCATTCCCATTCAGATAACAAATCCTGAGAGATCCATTCCTGAGCATCATGCCAAGAAACACCACTTGTTTACTGATAACTGCTTTCATGTAAACTCTGCTGTGCTGAGAGTAAAGATGAAGAGGGAGAGACAGCAAGAGGCTGCTGACGGCAGAGAATGCAGGCGCCATGGAGGGGAGTGAGAAAAGGAGCAAATATTGATGGTTAAGAGTGAATAATGACGTCACAGCAGCCTGATCCTGATGTTAGTTTAATATGCTTCTTAGTTTGGCCTGTGGTGTGTATTTCAGATACAGCATTTAATCAGGGAGACTGAGTGTGAGTCAATGGCAGAGAGAGAGAGAGAGAGAGAAGAAAGAGAGAGAGAGAGAGAAATTCAGTGCACATAAAGACAGGCAGTGCCACAGATTAGCACTGATGACATGGATTCAGAAGATCAATCCTGTTAATATTCAACCTTCAGATGAGCTGGAAAGAGCAGCAGCAAGTGAGGAAAAATCTTCTGAAGTTAAGTACTTGGCACGGCAAGGCCTGGCTTTTCGAGGTGTTGGTAAGGAGAGTGGGAATTTCAAGCAGCTTCTAATGCAAACAGCAGAGGGCGATGCAGAGCTGACCATGTGGCTGAAAGGTCACTTTGATTTCACCAGTGCTGTTTAACTGTAACACCTGTTCCTGGGTTGCCCTCAGTCCTTGTTATTGGTTATGATTCTCACTGTCCTGCATTGTCTTGTTAGCTCTGTATTTAAGTGCCTGCTCTGCTTCTGTTCTTTGATGGTTCATTATAGCTGTATGTTGTATGTATGTATATAGTTCTCTAGTTGTGTTTATTCCATCATTTAGTTCATTCCTGGTCATTTGCTGTTTATTTTGGATCCATCCTGATCCTTTTGGTTTTGATGTGTGTGTTGTAATAAACCCTATTTTCCACCCGTGTCATGCACTGTCGCAACCAGAAGAGGGCAGAAGATATGGCACAAAAACAAAGGAAGAAGCCTAACTTTAAAAAGAACAAAAAACATCAAGACTCGTCCAGCATGGGGTGGTGGGTTAACGAATAACACAAACAATCAAAGAATAAGCAAACAAATGAGAGAAAAGATGCAGAGATGACTGAGAAGCAGGGGATGACTGGAGAAGAGATGACAGGACCAGAAGACAGGAGGGATACAGGGAGAGCGGAGAAGACAGTATAACTGAAGAATGGGAGAAGAGGAGAGACTGCAGAGAACATAGATGACTGGAGGGGAGGGAATATAGGAGCAACAGAGAGAAGGAGGAAGGGCTGCGGAGGAGAAGACAGGATAAGAGGGGAAAATGTGAGCAGATAAGGACAAACACCCCACTGCCCTGCAAAGTGCACTTGTAAGTAAACCACAATTTTAGGCTTGGGCTCAATATCTGGACTTGTCTCTGTGTAGCGATGCATAGAATCCCTGACACTGGTTATGACTGTACTGTATTAGTCCTAAACCTGCCATTATAGTGTAAGGAGAAAAGATTTTTTTTTTAATAAATCATTTTAAAAAAAGGGAGAGCAATGTAGCCCCCGGAGAAGTCCCCCCCCCCCCCCCCCCCCCAAAGCCCTGTTTATTCCCTTCTACCAGATGAAACTCACAATGCACCCCAACGCCACCTAAATTCTCTTTCACATGATGCACCTTATTTACCCTTTGAATCCTGTCCATTATTGAGCATTTTTCTATCCATTTGATTATAACCTTATTACACTGTATGTACATTAGTCAGCCACATATGCTGTACGGCTTTGTTTTCCGGACAGTCTGGGCTACTCAGATGTGTCATAATTCGATGTGTAAATGCTGACTGTCTTGATGTCATCCTTCTTATCAGGAAAAACTACTTGTGCATATAGATATTTCTCAATTTTTAGTTTCATCTAATATAAAAATTGGCAGGCAGTACAAATAGAATCTTATAAATGGTGAGATTAGAGTATCTGCGATGCAGGAATGCAGGGGTTTCATTGGGGACCTTTCTATGGCTTAGTACTGTGAAGGAGTACATGGTTAGTGCCAGGCGCAAATGAATATCTTTGATTTTGCATCCATTTGGTAACTTGTTGAAGTTGTCTGATAGTCAGTAATACATGGTTTAATTATTATGATTTTTTTTATTTATTATTTTAAAACATCTGAAAGAATCTGAAATAGAAAAGCTTATTTTAGTTTATGGTCCACTTGATAAACACAGATATTACAGACGGTTTTAGAGTCTAATACTGAATGTTGTTTGCTGTCATTTTTCTGCCTGCATATGTTGTGATTGGTGCAGTGAAATTTGAGAATGTGTTTGTGGTCAGTATCATAGCCTCAGACAATAAACCAACACTGTAGCGTGTCACTGTGTTTACATGTGAGAGGGGTTCCAGTTACATAATGGGCTCGTTTTAATTCAACTGTTTTGACGGAGCTCGACAAACCTAAAAAATAAATGCTGGTGTTATCAAAAACTATGTCATATAGCTATATTCCAGATTTATTACAGCCAAACACATCTCGGAGCTCCGAGGAACCTCCTTCTCCTTATATTTCCCTCTATCCCACTCTTCTCATCCCTCCATCCCTCAAATACTGTGTAATGATGATATGTGTGCGTGTGGAGGGTAAGGGATGGGCGTGGAAGGTAATAGTTAATTAAGTGGCTACACCTGGGTTGTGAGGGATCTGGGGTTAATAGAGGGAGTGGGAGGCGCGTTAGGGAGATTTGGTCTGGTAGGCACCGTACGCGTTGGGTCCCGGGGGAGGTGCCACTCGCATGCCGTTTAGGGCAGAGAGTGGGCGGTAGGGACAGTTCCCGGTGCGGTAGGGCGAGGACAGTCAGGACAGTGGGGGTAGGAGGCTATGACCACTGCTTAGACGGGGTGGTTGATAGATGGGAGTAGCGGCACCCTCATAGGGACGGATTGGTGGTGGGGGGGTGGGATTCCCTTTCCGTGGGACGTTGTAGGTGATGGACCGGTGTGATTGTTCCTTCCCCGGGGGAGGGTCCTGATCCCTGGGGGGGAGGGGGTGTTCTGTTTTAACTATGTCTTTATTGTGTGAGTGTTCTGTGTGTTTTAAATGCGCAGTGTAACCGCTTAGGGTCGGGACAGGACTATATACAGTAGGCGGTTCTGGTCCCGTAACGCTTGCCTGTGCCCGAAGTGTGGGGATTACTGTGTATTGCAGTGCTATTGGTGTGCCGTGCCCTAATGGGGATGTTGTGTGGTGCGGGATTTACTGTGCGGTAGCGTGGGTTAACACACGCTTGAAAAGGGGTGGTGTGCTACGGGGAGAAAGCGGGACCGAACTCTTTGTGAATCCAGATCCGACCCAACGGGTCGCTGCATGAATTGTACTGAATAAAAGTATCTTTGTAATTGTAGCTGCAGTCTGGTGGTGATCTGTTCTCCTTTCACAGCCTCTGACGCTAGTTTAGGTTCGTTGCACTGGTGGCAGCGGTGGGATCATTTCTTTCCTTTGTGCTTTTCCCGTTTAGAAACCTAGAATTAGCTTTAACATGTCGGAGGCGGAGGATAGTGTACAATCTCCTAATTATGAGGGCGCTGATTGTCCTGTTACGTCTAGAGAGTGTTTTCTCAATCTCCCGGTGGCCCCGCCTGCTCACCCAATATTTATACCGGAAACTTTTAATGGTGTGGGGCGTGAGTGGTCTGACTGGTCGGAACAATTTTATCTGGCGGCTGAGGTAAACAGGTGAGATGATTCTCTGAAAATTAAGTTTATGTCTTTGCTATTGTGTGGCCGTGCTAGGGAGATGCTAACTACATCAAAAACCAAATGAATTAAAAAACGTGGAAAATAACGTTGAAATGAAAATATATTTTGACAACGATCGACGACCTGTAATATTTTTAACGATGTCGCTGCGATATCGCTATTTGTAAAAAAAAGAAAAAAATAGTTACTGGAAAAGCTACAGCGTTTTAAAAGTATTTGCTCTACCGATAACCTACTGAAAGAAGTAAAGTTAGTAGCGTCGTTCATTTTAGTTAGCTACTCCACAACACTGGACATAAAAATAACTGAACAATGTTAACATTTTCACAATTTAAGCCCTCTCAACAGAAGCACTTTAATGAGAATATTTGAAAAATTAACTGATAACATATCAGTTATCTATATTTTTTAAATTTACTTTGAAAACAGACTCAAATTAAGCTTATACGAAAAATTCAGAAGCCTATACAGTCTCAAATGAAGCCTGTTGCGTTTTTAAACAATCGGTCTGGGATTCCGCTTAACGTCACGCCCGAAGCTCACACTTTGATTGCAAACGGGAAGAAACATAACTATTGTCACGTACACCGGCGGATGTTCATCAATTAAGCCTGCATACTGGAGACTACAAAGGGACAGCACACGCAATGGGGGTTGCGAAGTATTGCAAATGTTTCATTTCTATATCGAGCGTTTGCTTGTCCAGTGTCATTCCCTCGTTCCTTACCTTGCCTGCCTTCCTTTCCCAGAGCAGCAGAGATGCTAAACTATCGACCGCAAAACGTGCAGACTGGCAGATGTCAATTGCGCTGGAATGAAATTACATGGTTTTAATTTTTCTCTGATATCGGCTGGCCAGATACAGTAATTTCTTTGAGACCCCTGAATTTAAATAATAAAAAATTTTTATAACGATGGTGGCCTATATAATGTGCCGATTTGCTTGTGAAGTTGTTCAGCTGGTTGGCATGGCATTGATTACTGCTTTTTAAGAAAGTGCATGTAGTCTCACACTGTAGAAGTCCATTGCTCAGTTGTCAGCATGCTCAGCGTGTCGCCTGTGATGTGTCCTGCACAGCAGCAGGCTACATTGCGTTTAATGGACTAATACTTCTTCAACCCATTAAATGATTCCTTTCTCTCTCCCTGCCAGTGATGGCTCCCTCTATCAATCTCTTCACCTTCCTCGTCCTGTCCCTGGTGGAGGGCAGCTCTTCATGGGACGAAGCTTCGCCTTGCGGATCCGGCTCCATCCTGACAAGGCCCTACACGGCCTTGTGTGAGCTGGATGCGGTGTGGGGCTTGGTGGTGGTGGTGGCGGCAGCGGCGGCGGCCCTCGCCTCGCTGATCCTGCTCCTGGTGGTACTGTGTCGCCTGCGGAAGATCACAGAGGCTGAGGAGCGCAGCGGGGTGGCGCCGCTACTCCTGCTGCTCGCTGCCATATTTGGGCTCTGTGGCCTCAGCCTGGGATACATCGCTGAGCACCAAGAGAGCCTCTGCTTCGCCCGGCGTGTCCTGAGGGGGGTGTTGCTTGCTGTCTGCAACACCTGCCTAGTGTTCCAGGGTCTGCGACTGCTCATAGCCCCAGCACAGGTCAACTGATGGGGCTGGCGGTGGCCTTGGCCGTGTTGGATCCAGAGTGGATCCTTCTAGCCATGATGTCCACGTGCCAGCCAGCCTGTGAATACCAGCCGCTGAACTTTGCGCTGGCCACCACTTATGTGCTGGTCCTGCTCCTGGCAGCACTGGTGGGGGCGGCCTGCAGTCTGTGGAGGCAGCAGCCACGGTGGAGGTGCAGGACCATGTGGCTGCTCATCACCTGCCTGGCCTCAGTCCTGCTGTGGGTGGCCTGGATCACTTTCTACCTGTATGGCAACGCGGCGCTTGGCCTGTCCCCAACATGGGACAACCGGGTACAGGCAGTGGTGCTGCTGGCACAGGCATGGCTGCTCATACTGCTGCACGCTGCTCCTGAGCTCCATGCCACCTTACGGCCCCCATCCCGCATGAGAGAGGCCAGTTTAGAGGAGGACCTTTCTCACGTGTAGTTTGGAGCAAACCAGGGCTTCGTGTTCAGTGACAACAACTCAGGTATGGTACTTTGTTTTTGCTTCTTTGACCTACTCTGTGACTCTGTGTGTACTTGAGAGAGAGCATAGCCCTCGCTCTTTCCTCACATGGAGCCCCTACTGGAAGTCTGTGGAACAGCAGCATATAAACAAGGTCTATGGACCTTTCCCTGTAACTCAGATCTCACTTGAGCAGAGCTTAGGTACCATGGCTGCATGTGCCCCCCCCCCCCCCCCAACAATCCCAATAATAAATGTGAAGTATGACTACTGCACTGCTGAAGGATGTTTACATGATCAATATCTGTCTCTCTCCTGCAGGTGCCCTCCCAAGCCCCCAGGAAACATTACATTTTAAATATATATATATATATATATATATATATATATATATATCATCTCTGGAAGTGGTGTGTTTTTTTACGGTTAAAAAGTTGAGAAACATTCAATGGTCATCATCATACCATATATCAGTAGCCCAGCCACTGGTCAGTTCCTTCACTCCACTGTTACAGACTTTCATGAAAACATTTTTTAAATGTGGGTGTTTTACCTGTGTGATATGCTTGCCTTTTGTACTTTATGAAGGACATAAAATAGAATTAAATTTTTACATTATATTACTCATACAACAGGTGGCATGGTCCTGCAGTGGTTAGCACTGTTGCCTCACACCTCTGGGACCCGGGTTCGAATCTCCGCCTGGGTCACATGTGTGTGGAGTTTGCATGTTCTCCCCATGTCGTCGTGGGGTTTCCTCCGGGTACTCCGGTTTCCCCCCACAGCCCAAAAACATGCTGAGGCTAATTGGAATTGCTAAATTGCCCATAGGTGTGCATGTGTAAGAGTGAATGGTGTGTGAGTGTGCCCTGCGATAGGCTGGCCCCCCATCCTGGGTTGTTCCCTGCCTCGTGCCCATTGCTTCCGGGATAGGCTCCGGACCCCCCGCGACCCAGTTGGATAAGCGGTTTGGAAAATGGATGGATGGATGGATTACTCATACAAACACACACATCTGAAGGTTCTCAACTCTAGGTTTATATCAAACACATTAAAGCCAAACAAATGCAAAAAGTCCATGTATCGTTTGTCCTTGGGTTTTCCAGTCCAAAACGAAATCAGGAAAACTAAACAACAGCAGCGTTTTTTGGTTTTTCTGTCAGAAGGGGAAAAAGCAAAAAGCAGAAAACAAAAAATCAGGCTTCATATTTTATCCGAAAATGTAGAAAATATTACAAAAATACACCATTCTAAGGGTGGGTGTTTCCAGGCTCATGACTGGGACTGTTAATGTTGTAAGATTAAGATAAAGTTCACATTAGGCTGTATCTTACATCTCCGGTATCTGTTAGATCTGAATTTACTCATAGACAAGAAACAAAAGAAGGTGATTTTACGGTTTTCCCATTTGGTTTTAAAACAGAAAAACAACAAATTTATTTTTGTATAATGCGTTATCCCAACAATACATTGTCTCAAAGTGCTTTACAGCATCCCCACCCAAAGCCCCCAGTGAGTAAGACATAGGTGACAGTGGCAAGGAAAAACTCTCTAGAAGGAAGAAACCTTGGGAGGGACCAGACTCAAAGGGGGAGCCCAACCTCCAGGGGCCGGCAGGGAGAGTCGAATAGAAGAGATGGCTAAGTGCCAAGTCACATTGTCCAAACCATAGGATTTGAGGCACAACCGGGGAGCAGGGAGGTGATGACAAGCCGGTGCCGACTCTCCTTCCAATCGCCAGGCAACCAGAAGTAATTAGGCAGCGGGTCATACATGGAAGATGGCACAGGCAGAACGCGAGCTGGATGCAAGGACGTCATGGGTACATGTCACATGTAGCAGGGTGTGCTGAAAATCTTGATAGATTGAGGTCTCCAGGCAGCACACCCCAGGAGGAGTTGGGGAAATAAAATGTGCAATTAGTCAAAGTATAGGGGAGACTATAGGCAGTGCTAACAGTTAGGTGAGTGCAATATGAAGTGCAAAGTGCAAGCTCCGGCAGATATGGCAATGGCAGCATAAGTAGGAGGGAGAGGCAAGTGGGAATGCAGGCATGGGGAGTCCCTGAATGTCAGCACTCCAGTTCCACAAGGGATGGTGAAGCTAGAGTGACAGCGCTGACAGTTCAGTTTATCTAAAGCCAATGGCATCGAACGCCACCCAGCTCTACACCTCACACTGTAGGTCAGACTGGGACTGAGGAAATAGCTAGAGTCAGAACTAGTGTCCCTATAAGCTAAACTAAACAGGCGTGTTTTTAGTCTAGACTTGAATATTGAGAGTGAGCCTGAAACCCGCACATCCGGTGGAAGACCATTCCACAGCTGAGGAGCTCTATAGGAGAAAGCTCTGCAGCCTGCTGTAGCTCTTTCTACCCTAGGTACTAACAGATATCCTGTGCCTTGAGAACGAAGCAAGCGTGGAGGGTTGTAAGAGGTCAGCAGGTCACTAAGGTATTCTGGTGCAAGACCATTCAGTGCTTTATAGGTTAAGGGCAGTATTTTATAATCAATCCAAGACTTAACTGGTAGCCAATGAAGGGAGGATAAGACCGGTGTAATGCAATCAGATTTTGTAGTTCTCAACATGAAGTCTTTTTTCTGTTTTTACTTTTTTCGTTACGATTTTAAAACAGAAAAGCCATAAATAGATTTGGTTTTTGAAACGGAAAATCCAACGAATGATACACGGATTGCAAGACTGAGCACATCCTCATGCCTTTTCATGAAGATTCAACAGAAATTTCAGTACAGTTTTAATATAGGCCTAGTAGGTAACTACACTACAACCTACCGAATAAAAGTAACTAACTGCATCAAAACCATTTTATTCTGACATACTTAATACTCGTGCTGTAGGATACTCTTAAACCAAATTGATTTAAAAAAAAAAAAACGTGGAAAATTGTGTTGAAATGAAAATATTGTAATGACGATGTGTGTGCGTGTGGGGGGTGAGGAATGGGCGTGGAAGGTAATAGTTAATTAAGTGACTACACCTGGGTTGTGAGGGATCTGGGATTAAGAAAGGGTCTGGATCCCCGGTGGGGGGGGGTGTTCTGTTTTAACTATGTCTTTATTGTGTGAGTGTTACGTGTGGTTTAAATGCGCAGTGTAACCGCTTAGGGTCGGGACAGGACTATATACAGTAGGTGGTTCTGGTCCCGTAACGCTTGCCTGTGCCCGAAGTGTGGGGATTACTGTGCATTGCAGTGCTATTGGTGTGCCGTGCCCTAATGGGGATGTTGTGTGGTGCGGGATTTACTGTGCGGTAGCGTGGGTTAACACACGCTTAAAAAGGGGTGGTGTGCTACGGGGAGAAAGCGGGACCGAACTCTTTGTGAATCCAGATCCGACCCGATGGGTCGCTGCATGAATTGTACTGAATAAAATTATCTTTGTAATTGTAGCTGCAGTCTGGTGGTGATCTGTTCTCCATTTACAGCCTCTGACGCTACTGTAGTTTGGGTTCATTACAATATCAATTCGATGACTCGCATATTCCCTATAATAATAAGGTCTATATTTTCTAATTTTAAGTTTTTTTAATGTTTATAACCTTAGCTCTATGCAAACCATTTTGTATATATCCAACAACACAGTACAATTATGGTGGATATCTGGTTTATGACAGTAAAACAATGTAGATTTTATGTACACTGAATGTAAAATTTAAGTTAATGAAAGCAAAATTATAGCAAACAGCTGTTGTGCCTTCGATTTACTAAAACACATGTTGGTACAATAAAACCATTAAAATTTTACAGATAAAGCATATGACCATAAGTTTAATTTCTGTAAAAATACAGAAAAGAAATTTACCAGTTTCACTGAAGGGGGTTCTCTGTTATTTTACAAACTGTGTGTAAAAATATGTTTATGCAATGTAGTTTTGATAAAAACTTTTCTGTCATTTAACATAAGAAGAAAAAAATAATTATACTGTAGTCAAATTGGCTGATATAAAATGGTTTAAAACTGTGACAAATTTTGCCTTTTTTTACAGTGTATACTTCCAGTCACAAGGTAGCAGATACGGATTTCTGAAATAGCAAAGATAAAGGTCAATGATTAATATCCCTCATCTCTTTTAAAACTATAGGTAAGATGCTGTTTTGATATCCTGTCTAGGGTTGGAGTGTAACAGTATTCACGGGAAAGGGGAATGGGATAAAGGGACAAACAGGGTGAGGGCAAGGGAACACCAGTGGATAAAGGGATATTTTTTGTATTTTCATTTTTTTTCATGTATAATACTGACACTGAACAAATAACCCGGTGCAAAAGACTTTGGGAGTGACCACAGCCAAAATAACAAACAAAATCCCCAACTATCAAGTGCGACCCACAGCTAATCTCACCTAAGTGCAAAAGAAAAGGAAACCAAAAGACAAACACTCCACCTCACTCCCTAACCAAATAAACAGAGTCCAACACACACTTGCAAAACAAAATAGCAGTCACTGCCTATACAGCAATACAATCACACATACATAACTTACACACAAGTCAAAGCAACGAGGGGGCTAGTGAAGACGTAAACCAAAGAAAACCAAGCGGGGAGACAGCAAGCCAAACTGAGGTCGCGGGGGGGACCGGAGCCTGTCCTTGGAACAACAGGCGTAGGCAGGAACCAACCCTGGGCAGAAGTCAACACTCTGCAGGGCGCAAACACTCACAACTCAGATTTGCCAATTAACCTACCCTGCACACTTTTGGACTGTGGGAGGAAACCGGAGCCCCTGCTGGAAGTCTTTCCCCATTCACCAGATTATATTGCCAGAAGACTGAAAATTAGATATCAAATACTAGAGTGACATAAAAACAAAAAACAATTTTACTTGTAATTAGAAGCAAAACAGAAGATTATCTCTTTTTATATTTTGAGAAAACATTTTAACATTTATCCAACCGGTCAAATGGTTTAATACTTCATGCAGCAGCATTTCTAAACTCATTCCTCAGCCCACCAGACAGCTCCACGTTTTTGCTCTGTCCCAGATCCCTGCATGCATGAACCAAACAGTCACCTTTTACTGCTGTGCTGAGAGCTTGGACAGAGCAAAACTGTGGATCTTTGCAGTGGGGTCCAAGGACTGGGTTGAGAAACCCTGGCATAGAGGAGACTGCAGTGAGAGCCAAGAAAAAAAGAGATTAGAGAGGAAGGTAAAATGCTTCCATTAGCATGGCAAATAAGCTGCAAGTACAGACCCTGTGCTTCCCTTACAAACAAAAAGCCTGTATGACCCTCCTAAACACACAAGTCAGATTAACTTAACCAGGGGAAATAAGCATAAAACTTGGCAAAGACTAGACTATGGAAAGGGAAGGTGAACATCATACTTACACGAACTTCTGCTAAAGCAAATGGACAAACCCCTTTTAACTGAATCAAGTTACTTTAAAAAATTAATAATCCAAAAATAAATCAATAAAAAATAAGAAAAACCCAATCATGCTTTGAACTAATACTGCAGTCAGTCCTAAATGTTCCCATGACATTATTTTCATCACGACGCACACTCGGTACATACTGGTTAAAAACCATTTATAATCCTTCATGTTCCAGTCTATGATGGAGCACCCCAACCTGGGCCGCCCATCCAACATGGCAGATTTCTGCCCCCTGGCCCCGGAGACTAACAGACCAACCTCTGGAAACAGGGAACCAGGGGGACATGGGCCGCTGACTGGATGGGCGGCTCCAGAATGAGGTGAAGCAGAAGGTAGACTCCACAGTAGAGGGCCGAGGAATGTAGACCAAAACCAGGGAACCTGAAGTGGCAAGAACACAAACCAGGACAGACATATAAAACCAAAGCAAACGCATCAGTGGCACAGCCCACCAGCTTGTGAAAGATGGCTCCCTGGCATCATGAATCCCTTAATCAAAAACCTTTGTGATGGCAAGTTTGCCACCCAGGACTGATCCCTTCTAAAGACCTCAAGTTTCAATGCAAGGTTTCTGAAATGTTTTGAAACATCAGTCCATGTGACTGCTGTGGTATTGTTCCAGGCAGGGAAAACAACTTAGGAGAAAATGTCCATGCATGTTGGGTGTTTGTGGTACTGTTGGGCTGAGGGGGTAATTGAGTGACAATTAACGTTTGAGATCCAATTATATTATTTAAACAGGTTAGTAGGTAGTGTCACGGGACGCTGGAAGCCGGTAAGGCGAACAGGCAGGCGAGCAGACAGGAAGCAGGCAGACAGGCGAATTACGGGGCAAACTGGGGTTTTAATAAGGGAATCGGGGGAACGGGTAGCAGAGAACATCATACACGACTAACATCAATGACAGACACGGGTTAGTACAAATCAGGAACTTAAATACATGAAACAAGGCAGCAGGAAACAAGACACGACTGGGCACGATCAGGAAATCACACGTGGGTAATTAGGGGGCGTGGCACACACGAGGAGCGGACGGAGCGGGCGTCACAGAACCCCCCCCCAAAGGCGCGCTACACCGGGCGCGCCAAGGAAGGGGGCGACGGACGGGACGAGGCAGAACAGGACCTGAAAGACAAGAGCAAAAAAAATCAATGGGGAACAGGGAACAAGACAGACAGGCAAAACTGACACAGAGGCAGAAGCCAAGACAGGACACTACACAGGACAGGAAAAGCGGACAGACAGACCAGGAAGGGAGAAACAGAGGGAACAGGCGGAACAAAAGGAGCGGGAGTGACGGGAGGGAACGACGGGAAACCAGGAACAGAGCGGGGCAGAACAAAGGCAGGAGGAGGAACACAGACAGGCGGGACAGAGACAGGAAAGAAGGGAGAGGAGGAGGAAGGAAGGGGAGCCCGAGGGAGCCCCAGCGGGCGACGGGAGGCAGCCGGAGGGGCCGCAGGCGGCCGGGAGGCCGGAGCCGGAGGGGACCTCGGAGGGGCCGAGGAGACAGGGCAAGGGACCCGCGGAGGGGCCAGGGAGGAAGCAGGAGGGAGCACCAGGGAAGGGGACGAGGGAGCAGGAGGGGCCCACGGCGAAGGCCCAGAGGAGGGGGGAGCCGCAGCAGGCGGCGACGTCCGGTGGAGGGCCGGAGGTAGGGGCCCCGCAGGCAACCGAGGAGCCGCCGTCGGGGAGCCCCCCGGCGACCGACCAGGCACCGGAGGGGGGAGCGAGGCAGGGCGACGAGGCATCGGAGGGGGACCCGCAGGCGACAGCCGACCCGGAGGGCCAGGACCCGCAGGCGCCAACCGAGCCCCAGCGCAGGCGAGGCAGGGCGAGCCAGGGGGCAGGGCGGGCGGGACCCCAGCCCTGCGTCTGTGTCCCCGCCCCTTACGGGACACGGACATCACGCCCCTCGGTCGGGGCCGAGGACGCCGAGGCAAGGGCAGAGGAGTCACAGGAGCGGGGCCAGGAACAGGAGCGGGGCCAGGGACAGGAGCTGGCTGCAGTGGGGGCGCCTGCCCGGGAGCTGCAGCAGGTGGCTGCAGTGGGGGCGCCTGCCCGGGAGCTGCAGCAGGCGGCTGCAGAGGGGGCGCCTCTGCAGGAACTGGAGCGCGGTCAGGGACAGGAGCGCAGTCAGGGACAGGAGCGCAGTCAGGGACAGGAGCGCAGTCAGGGACAGGAGCGCAGTCAGGGACAGGAGCTGCAGGTGGTGGCTGCAGTGGGGGCGCCTGCCCTGGAGCTGCAGCAGGTGGCTGCAGTGGGGGCGCCTGCCCTGGAGCTGCAGCAGGTGGCTGCAGTGGGGGCGCCTGCCCTGGAGCTGCAGCAGGTGGCTGCAGTGGGGGCGCCTGCCCTGGAGCTGCAGCAGGTGGCTGCAGTGGGGGCGCCTGCCCGGGAGCTGCAGCAGGCGGCTGCAGAGGGGGCGCCTCTGTAGGAACAGGAGCACGGTCAGGAACAAGAGCTGGCTGCGGTGGGGGCGCCTGCCCGGGAGCTGCAGCAGGCGGCTGCAGAGGGGGCGCCTGCCCGGGAGCTGCCGCAGGCGGCTGCAGAGGGGGCGCCTGTCCGGGAGCTGCCGCAGGCGGCTGCAGAGGGGGCGCCTGCCCGGGAGCTGCCGCAGGCGGCTGCAGAGGGGGCGCCTGCCCGGGAGCTGCCGCAGGCGGCTGCAGAGGGGGCGCCTGCCCGGGAGCTGCCGCAGGCGGCTGCAGTGGGGGCGCCTGCCCGGGAGCTGCAGCAGGCGGCTGCAGTGGGGGCGCCTGCCCGGGAGCTGCAGCAGGTGAAGGGGGCAGCGAAGGCGGCTGCGCAGGCGGCGGCGGCTGCACGGCAGCGGGGTCCGCCGGCAATGGCGGTAACGAAGGCGGCTGCTCGGCCTGAGCAGGGGCTGCAGGCACAGGGGTTGCCTGCTCGGCCTGAGCAGGGGCTGCAGGCACAGGGGTTGCCTGCTCGGCCTGAGCAGGGGCTGCAGGCACAGGGGTTGCCTGCTCGGCCTGAGCAGGGGCTGCAGGCACAGGGGTTGCCTGCTCGGCCTGAGCAGGGTCTGCAGGCACAGGGGTTGCCTGCTCGGCCTGAGCAGGGTCTGCAGGCACAGGGGTTGCCTGCTCGGCCTGAGCAGGGTCTGCAGGCACAGGGGTTGCCTGCTCAGTCAGAGGCGGTGGCGGGACTGGCAAGTCCTGCGCGGGCAAGACGAGCGTGGCCCCTTTAAATCGTCGGGGTATTCGCGGGATGCCATCTCGCACCGCGCTGGCCCCCTTATTGGCCAGTCGTTCGGGCCGGAAGAAATACCGCTCGAGAGGCGGTGGTAGGTCCGTAGCGGTGGGCTGCTCTCTCCGGATGGGGAAAGCCGGCTGCGCTAGCAGCGGTGCAGCGCCGGTGAAGGGAAGATTGACCGGGCAGTCCTCCAGTTCCCTGGTCGCAAGGGCAGCGGGGACGAGCGCGCACGCTCCCAGGTTTATAGACGGGGCGACCGCTGGCGACTTCGTCCTTTTCTTTTTCCGCCGGGTTTTGGTGCTGGCAGGAGGCTGCACCCTCTCCGTTAGGACGGACGACGGGGACCCAGCTTCCGTGCCTTGTGGTACAGCTAGCCCAAGTCTCCGCTCCATGAGACGCTGGGCTAGCTGCTGGAGGCAAGCACGTACCTCCTCCAGGAGGTGCTCGCTCTCCGGTGGAGGCCTCTCCATCAGGAGATCAGCGCCGCGATTGGCGAACTCCAAAGCCAGAGGATCCTCCTGGACCTCTGGCTGGTTCAACCAATAATAGGTCTCTTGCAGCAGACCGAGATGCTGCTCCTCGGTCTGCTGCCGCGCCTCCTTGGTTCGGTCTGTCATTCTGTCACGGGACGCTGGAAGCCGGTAAGGCGAACAGGCAGGCGAGCAGACAGGAAGCAGGCAGACAGGCGAATTACGGGGCAAACTGGGGTTTTAATAAGGGAATCGGGGGAACGGGTAGCAGAGAACATCATACACGACTAACATCAATGACAGACACGGGTTAGTACAAATCAGGAACTTAAATACATGAAACAAGGCAGCAGGAAACAAGACACGACTGGGCACGATCAGGAAATCACACGTGGGTAATTAGGGGGCGTGGCACACACGAGGAGCGGACGGAGCGGGCGTCACAGGTAGACAGTGTGATTTAGATGAGGATAAGGATGTTTTATTGTCATTACAAAACGTGTTCTACATGAAGGGAACAAAATGAGGCACTCAGATCCGGTGTATTAGCAATAACAAAATAGAAATAAAATTGAAAGAACAATACAATGAATAATATGGTAAAAATGAAAGTAAAATAGAATAAAGACATTAAGATAAATTCCATTAGACCAGGCGCTCTGCCACTCTGCATTGTTTTCTTTGCATGTACAACTTTGTACTCCATAATTTTAATATTTTATCACGAAGCCTGAAGAGCAATATGAACTATATCATGCTTTAAGTAAATTGTCTCATCCTTTATTTGACTAAAGTATATTTAACTTCTACAGAACTTTGCAGGCTCATCTAGGATGCAGAATTTCTGCTGCTGAGTGCATTAGAAGAAATTCTCAGAGGGAGATACGAGTCCTAGGTGCCTGCTGGGTACATATTCAAGACAGAGTTAGGACCGACTCCAATAATTCTGCACTGTCTCCCAGATTAGAGGAAAAAATTGTATCTTACTGAAAATTTAATTTATGGAATTTTACCTTAGACTTGGTCAGCAGCCATGTGGATAAAATTCAGAACGACAGACGGTCTGTGGGTTGGGGGGGGACAGGCAGGTTGGCCGGTGGGGGCACACTGAATGCTCCTAGGGGTGTGGTGGGTGTGCTTATATGATTTACAGGAGCCGAGGCTAACAAAGGCACTAAACTGCACAAACAGCCTCCTGTACGAAGTTTTACATGAAAAGAGGCCATGGGCTTGTTGGCGCTATGTTTCTTAGCAGACTGACTAATACAGCCAACTGGACCATCTACCTCTTCAAAAACATCCATGCAGAGTTTCCTGCCTGTTTCTGACAGCTTTCACTGTTATTCTTTTGCTCCAGTCCTTTGTACTTTTCCAGGTTTTAGTATCTTGACCTTTGCAATCTGGAGGATTGCTACCCTCCAACTAGCTGTTTTGGGTCAAAATGGCCCCATCTGTGTTAATTTGCATCATTAATTACAGCATAAATCAATACATTCCAGATGAATTTTAAGGAATTTCAACAAAAGCCTGTAATATCATTTTCGACCACCATGTGACACCACAAGCCGTTGGAAAACCACTAAGATGTCAATATGAGATTTGGCAGAACAGAAAATATGATGTTAAATGTATCACAGTGCAATAGTTTTAAAAATAAATCAATGACTTTGCATGACAATTTTATGTGTTTTGTCAAATAAAAAACCTGAAGTATTTGAACAATTTTATGTGTTTTGTCAAATAAAAAACCTGAAGTATTTGAACATGAACTGATACTGAGCAAAATATTACCTCTTACTTATATGAAGGTTCGCATTATCTATGATGTAGAATAAAAGACACAAGTAAACAATCCATTTCTTTGTTTTAAAGAAACAGATTAGCTAAGAAAACCAATTGCCACCCTGTGGGATCAATGTGCATCACCTGTTTGTGGCCACTGCCCCGTGCACAATCTGCCACTGAAGATCCACCGTGTGCTTCTCAATGGGGGGCTTGTACAGGGACCTCCAACATCCCCGCGGGGAAGATCCAGGCCTCAACAAACCTGACCACCTAGAATCTGCCAGTCCACTCAGTGCCCGAAAATGCAGCACTTTAACACAAGCCTGGTACAGACCTTTCTCAGACAAATCTCTAAGAGCCACTTGCTGAAGAGACACGAAAGAGAGCAGCAAACCCACCTCCTCCCGATGACCTTCTACAGCAGGAGGGAAAAATGGGGACTACTGCCTCCTCCCAACTCAAGCACATTCTTAGTTGCCTCTGGTAGCGTGCAGACAATGTCCTCCAAAGCTCTCTGAAGAAGTCTGGGGGAGGGGAAACATTTCCGCATGTAGGGGGCCAGTGGCATTTAATTATTTACAGAAAATTCCATAGAGCCAATGTAGGAACCTGAGGTCAGTTTAACACAGGTCACTGTCCGTGGTGCTGAAACCTTTACTTGATGGGCTGGTCCTGAACGAATACAATGGCTGGCCAGCGTGCCTCACTATGTGTTTCCACTGACTGACACCTTCACGTGTAATGTGATTGTTAACAATGAGGAACATTTTACAAGTTACTACAGGAAGCAATATTTACATGCCTGTAGCTTTCATTTCTCACCACAGAAAACCCAAAAAAAAGAAATAAGAAATACATTCATGTTATATCCAATATATCACTTACTCATTTAAAATCACAAAACATATCTGACTGTTAATCTCTATGTTTTAATAATTTCAATAGCATTGCATGATTTGCTTATTTTTTTCAAAAGCCACTGTGGAAGCGAAATTTAAAGAAGTTTGGTCCCCTTATAACAGCATTGGGTAAGAGAGCCGAGGGCTGCTGGGATTGTTCTCAATGTCTTGTTGGTGCCGTGTGGGTTGTGCTGCACAAACAGCTTCAAGTTATGAGATAACATGAGCAGATGCCATTACGTCATTAGTGCTACACAAGATATTGTCATGACCTGGCTCAAGGCCATAAGAAAAAGTGGACCAGTGTGAAATCACTGTGACCTCACACCTCTTCAGATTGCAAGCTCATTTAAATGGCACAAAGGTACACAATGGGTGGCCTGTATCTGCCTCACTTAATGTGCACCAAAGACCTCATATGAGGGCCACAAGAGCCACCCCAGATTTACCCACCATCATGAGAAAGACCAACATGAATGAAATGGCCTATTTGGGTGTACAATCACCCCCAGACCACTCTGACTGGCTTTGGGTTTTTGAGACAATATGAGAAGGGCAGGTGCCCTTTTGCGTGGAATGTCTCCGATTCCTGTTTTTCCTTCTTCCTCTTTTTGTTTTCTTCAAGTGCCAACAAGAGAAATTAATGACAATGCCAAAGCATCTGTAATTGCAACAATTTTGTAGGAGAAGGGGTGTGTTTTTTGACACAAGTGCAGGGGTGCCAATATTTTTGGCCATGACTGTAATAGTTATTTGTGATTTGTAATAATTATTTAATTTTATCGATCCATCTACTTACCTACACTAAAAAATGTACTGTTGGATGTAATTAATTTTAAGACTAGTGGTTACATGAAATTACTTTCTAAGAGCATTTTATTTTGTAATTAAAATTTTTCTTATTTTTCAAACCAAAAAGTTACAGCACTCTCATATAATACACTTCAGCCATTCACATTTATAAAACAATATGACCAATCACTAGTTCAACCTCCCAGCCATTTATCCTTCAAAAACATGGCCCTAGAAACATTCCCACATTTTCATTATACCTCGTTTCCCATTTAGTCTGTCCAACATTTTTTCATATGAAGCTGCCTTAATCATCTCATCGGTCCATTCCTTTATATTGGGGATTGTTGAGGATTTCAAATGCCTTAATATTACCTTCATGGCAGTTATGAGTCCCACCATCACAGCCTTAAACTGTTTATTATTCACCTTTGGCAATTCCACTCTATCTCCTAGCAGACAGAGTCGGGTTTGCGGGGTAAAGTAAAGCCTAGCCATTTGTCCAGGAGACCAAGAACTCTACCCCAAAATGGATATACCTGAGAGCACTGCCACAGCATGTGTAAATAAACCCCCACCTGCCTTCTAAAATTCCAACACTGATCAGTATTAATTAGTCCAGTTCTATTTAGTCTAATTGGTGTCCAGTAGTGTCAGTGCATAATTATACACTGAATAAATTTACCTTTTACTTCCCTATAATATTTCCCCACTCTAGAAAGTATTCTTAACCATTCATCTTCTGCATTTTAACACTTGTGACTCAATGCCTCAGTTGCAAAAACTTCCAAAAACTCCCTCCTCCTCCTACATCATACTTACTCATTACGTCTGATTATGACATAAACATCCCATTTACGAATAAATCCCAAAGAGTTTTCACCCCTTTGGATTGCCATTGTTTCCATACTTTTTCCTATTTGTATTTCAGGATTGTGCCAAATTGAGGAATATGGCTGCATGTCATGTGATACTTTAAGCTTCTTATGTATTTTGATCCATATATTCCTCGAAAAAGATATTATCGGGTTTGTGTTTCTTATATTGTCCCCCCATTGTGACAGAATGTGCAGAGGTTGAAATAGTGAAGCCAAATTGCTCTCGATAGCTATCCAGTCCACATCAGAATTCACATTCTTCCAGTGATAGTAGAGTTCGGCTATTTCAAATGACATGCTATATAATCTAACATCTGGCAATCCTAGACCTCCCTTGTCTCTGGGCGAAGTAATTTTAATCCTAGGTTTATTCTTTCCCAACAAAAATCTTTTACTATACTCTCGTACTGTTCAAATATCCTTTCCGGAATATTAAATGGAAGCATCATAGAGAGATAATTAACTTGAGGCACCACAACCATTTTAGTAACATTAACTTTCCCCCCATAAGGATAATTTCAATGCTTTCCATTTGTCCATATTAGGTTTAATTTTGTTCAATGAGGGTTCAAAATTCTGAATTATTATTTTGTCAATATATAAACAGATTTAAATTTCATGTTTATAGTTCAATTTTATGTTATATAAACAAAATAATTTTAATACAGTGCATTTTTTTATTAATTCAACAGCACCCATGTTCAATCCACTTCAGTTTGGAAGGTGTATTGGAAGGTAACGCAGATCTTTCTTAAGTGGGCATCCAGAGATATCGTCCCCCCTCCAAGCACCCCTTTTCTCCACTAGTTCTGTATGGAGCTCGACAGGAGGAATGGAGAGGTAGAGAAAGGGGTTAGTCTCACACATAATGTAATGCAAAATAAAGAGTAAATAACAAGTGCCATGAAGCAGAATTGAGCTCCAGCAGGCCTCGACTTACAGTAAAGGAATTGTAAGGCAGACATGCTAACAAAACAGCTTTACATTCCCAATTCCAAACCATTAATGGGCAACCTTAGAGTGACAACGGCTAAAAAAAAACCTTAGCTATACGCAGGAATGAAACGTTGTGAAAAGCCAAGACTCCACATGAACATGTTCTCCCCCTGCAGAGTCAGATCACGCATTTGAAGTGTTCCCAAGTGTTTGTGTGTTTTAGGTTCCTGTTAGTGAGGGGTCCTTTGCCGTTCTGTCTGACATCCAACAGAAAGTCCACTGTGTCTCTGCAACTTAAGCTGAGTCAGTGTAAGTGTGTGGCTCAGTAGCTCAAGTATTTGGGCTTGTAATCCAAAGTTTGCTGCTTTAAATCCAGCTTCAGATGGATAACTGTATGTTTATGGGCCATTGAGTTATGAAAAATAATCAATGTAGTGAATCACTATATTCTCAAATTACTTGTTGTACTTTTATGAACAACACCATTTATTAAACAAACAAATCTGCATTGGCAGAATGAAGAATTAAAAATGAAAATAAAGTATCATTTAAGAAACTGTGGAAAACTGAATTTACAATATTTGTAAATTGAAGGAAGAGTCCATTAACTTAATGGAAAATGTGCTGGTAATTTTCTGCCAGTACATTTTCCATTTTTTGGTGGATTTTTTTTTTTTACAGTGTATGACACGCTTGAATTCACTGAGCTCAAGTGTATGTGAAAATTAATATATTTACATCTAGTATGTTTCATGGCTTCACTGTATTTCCCTCTGGAATGATCAGTTTCATCTAACTGCTGATGTTAAAGGCAGAGCTGAAATTTAGTTTAGTCATGACCTCAAAATTTAATTGAGTAGGTATTCTGTACAACCAGACGGAACTGCTGGTTGGGCTGGTCATCACCTGCTTTTTCTAAGTGAGGTCTAAATGTAAAGTTTCAAATTGCACAATATATATTAATCTGTTTTTAATGTTTTTACAAAATATTTTTTATGTGTTTGCATCTTATATTTTGTATAATGTGCTTGTACATTTGATTCTTCCTTGATTTCGGTGTAATAAAGTGTAACTAGTGAAAAAGAGAGATGCTTTTGGGAAGCATTATTGAGCTGATTGTCCAGAGTCACTTGGGTGACAATTAAGGTCAATATAAATCACCTATTACCCACTGTAACCCTTTGTATTCCCCCCGCACACTCTGTTAACAAAATAAGAGGGTTGAAGTTAAATCAGGTTAAAAAGGTAAATTTGATCCTCCGCCTATCGCGGAAGATGCGTTCCAGACCCATCAGCGATAGGTGAAAATCCACGATACAGAAGGATCATATAAATCTTTTTTTAAGTTTAAGCCTCAAAATACCCCTCCCACATGCTTTAAACACATGTAAACTCATTAAAACAACACATATATCAGTATGTCGGGCTAAGGATATGAGTGACATAATAATAATAATAATAATAATAAAAATGAAATAATAATATGTAATATATATATATATACACACACACAACTTTCTCTCTATATATGTAATGGAATATATAAAAATAAAAACATATATGGCTCTTACATATTCTTTTCATCCTTCTTCATGTAGCGTACTGTTGATTCATTCAAGCCATAATGGCGAACGCCGTCCGCATAACGCTTTCCTTCCCGAAGCAAATCCAGAAGTTTTACCTTCTCCTGAATGGTCAACGTCTTCCATCGTAGGGCTTAGAACAAAACGAAAACAATCGGACCACAAACAATGTACGGGATACGCAGAGAATCGTGAGGCGTCGGAGAAAAATCTGTGATATAGTGGGGGAATCGCTGTAATGTGAAATCTGCCAATCCTGGTTTTCAGCACCATGGACAGAAACCTGTCGTATACAGGAACCTGTTAAGCCCATTTTCACTGTTCATAATTGGATTTTTATGGTCTGCTAAAATAGATTCACCCTTTTAATAGATGATATCCTAGAATCCAATATATTATTACAGGGCTGTTTTCATTTGATATTAACCAAACGTGATATATTTATTTTTACTTTTGATATCTCATCCTTTTCCCCTTATCTGATAAGAGCCGCTGTCTGCTGAGACAAGCTGGTGTGTTTTTACTGCTCATTGAAAAGTGGGTGGTGTAGACTTTGTGTATTACATCACACTCTGAGACAGTCACTGATTGGTGGGCTCTGAGGGGGCGGTGTGACCTGAAAATCATCTATCAATCAACCCAGGATGGGGGGACAGGCAAGTGTAAGGCAACAGTGCTAACCACTGCACCGCTCCTGAAAATCATGAACCATTTTAAATGTTGAAGTATTTTTTAAATATTTATTAAATTTAAATATTTATTAAATCAAAACATTGAGCAATATACATGATATAGCGACTCATTAATGAATAAGCAATATAATAAGATTCAATTTTGCTACTTAAGATTCACTACTTAAAGCGCCAGAACAACGCATTTGAAAAAATCAACAGCAATATCTCTTACCAGAAATCAGGAACAGGTTAAGAAAATCCACAGACTTCGTCGCGAGCAGTTTAATATACGAACTATTTCCTTCTACCCAACTCCACACACCAATAATATCACTGCACAGCAGATATCGCCAGGCAGCTCGTGCTTGTGTCTAATGCGCAGTGATACGAGTAGTGTACTTCGATAGAAGCCCGACATTTCTACGGCTGATATTTCCAAACCTGAACAACTCCCAGCAGACCAACTTTGATGGATAGATAGCATTAAGGCCCCTCTAAAATATCTTAATAGTTTTGGGATGAACCTCCCATTTAAACGAAATACATGGTGGTACTCATGAATTTGAAAGCCTAGATGCCTCACCTCGCTTTTCCACAACGTGTCAGCAGCGCCACCATCTTGGAGCGATAATTAGACATAAACAAGCAACATGTCAGGGTGTAGATGGAAAGATCTTTTAGCCATAACTTCTTTACTAATTAACGCATTTATATCTTACAATTATGTAGAATAAATAAACAAGCCCACCACTACTGCCCCCCCAAATTTATGTAGTACTGCTGATAGTATTCTCAATGAAAACTAATCATGCTAGTATCCCGTCAGTGTCACAGGCTAGTATACATGTTATGTATCATATTTGACCGTACCGTAGATTTTTTACCTGTGAAATGTGATTCCCTGTTTTCTAGTTTTAACATTCCTCATGTTGTTGCAATTTCGAAAATAGTCGGTTCACTAAGAGATATCACTCTTCTATTTCACAATTACCGTGCCAATATGGCGTATCACCCAACGAGCCATCCAGGCTTTCAAATCTATGGCGGTGCTGCCTACGCTACTACCCGTCACATGATACAGGAGCTACCAAATACCCGCCAATCGGGAGCCGGCTAGATCAACCACGCCCACCCGTCACATAGAAAAGAGTGAGGCGAAAGAAGCGAATCAGTTTAAAAATGTCATCATTAACGCGGTATTTAGTAGTCTGGAGATATTTTACTTTAAGCAAGGCACAAAATAAAGTTGTAGTATTTGTAATAAAATTTGAAGATTAGCCATCCCCAAGGAGCTGACAGGAAAGCCAGGTACAGGTTTAGTCCTCATTAACCAGCTTGTCGGTTACTAAACGTCGCCAAATAAGGTTGCCTTTTCCTATGATTTTTTTTTCAGTTAAATTGACATTAAACAAAGTAATCTGAGACCTGAGATATAACATTGGCAACTATGGTCATTTTTTACAATCATGGATATTTTAACATTGAGGACGTGTGTCTCATGTCATTTTCACATAGAGGGAGATTAATTGTTTTTATCTATGTCTGTGTGTCAACATATATCTATTTAGTTATGTCACTCAAATGTATGATTAGTATCGACATATCGGTAGACTACTATGTTGTAATAAAACTTTATGGTCCTCTGGGAGTTTGGCAATAGAACGGAATTGTAAAGTATCAATAAGAAACTATTAATGAAGTAGCCGCCCTATGCTTTTACTTTGTATGGAGTGTGTATACAAGACACAAATAATGCAGTTGTACTGTTATGTTTATAATTTAAAAGGTATACTTGCCAGCAAAAGATTGACTTAATAAAATTAAATGAAAAGTATTAAGACCCCTTGTCATTCATAGTATTATATACTTCTTAATTTTACAAAGACTTTTCTCCTATCATATTTTTAAATTTTTGAAGTTGATAATCTGGAAAACTGCTGCCTGGGATCAACTATCCATTCTTGACTCTTGGAATAGGAATTGAAGTCGAATAAAACAGCCTTACAGCACCCTCTTGTGACATACAGTAATATGGAAAACAGAACAATTACTAACTGAATGCAACATCCCCCCTTTACTTATGTATTCTTCTTCCTGCAGCAGCACTGTATTCTATAAAAGACACGCCTTACCTGTAACATTTCTTCCTTTAAGGTCACTACACCCCAGACAAAACAATAATGTAAGTTCAACAAAAAACATTGTGCTTGTGTCTTCCTGTAAGTGCACAACCTTTTCACTATGAACTGCCTGTTTTGCTTCCAACAGAAATCATTTACAATTAGAAATGTTCCATTCACTGAGGACCACAGTAAGAGGATCTATGAACAACTGTTATATATTTTACACCGAATCTCTCTTTTCCTTTAAGGTATCTCTTTCTAACCAGAAAATCACGCTCAGAACATGCATTTCATTTCTTTGTTTAATTCTGTGAAGTTCCATAGTCCTTGAGCCGATGATGGTTTGTGTGCCCTGGCTGCACAGCTTCCAGTTCCTTAGGCCATTCCAAGCTCAACTGTTCTTTCAGGACCAGTCTTTGGCAGGACTGGAAATTTGGGAAGTCCACTGGGTACTGAGGCCAAATGGGCAGCATGCCATGCTTTCCCGTCAGCCAGGATGGGTCTCGATGGGTGCAGAGAATTTCTGATGCCCTTTTTGCACATGCGCTGGTTTCCACAGCCGCACTCTGTGCCCTTCTCTGAATGAGGGAGTGCGAGCTCCCTGTCTTGCATCACAGTACTGTTTCATGCGAGATTGGCAAAGAGACACCCAGCAATGCACTTTATTATCATGTCACTTAATTATCACTTATGCCTCTTCAGTATCAGGCCAAGTACAAACACTACACAAGCAGAGTATTCTGTGGGGAAAAATTAATGTCCTCAACTGCTGAGAGCAGCGTGCTGGTGATGCTCTGTGCTCATTACATCTGTGAGCTCATTACTCTGTAGTGCTTTTCAATGCTGCATTGAGCAGCTGCCAGGATGTTATGCTGCCTCTGAGGATAACTGTTTGTTTAGAAGTAGAAAAATTCAGAATAATTCAGAAGATGGATACAGATTTTCTCTTATTAAACAAGACACTGGCTCACTCATAATTGTCCAATAAGAGGTAAGGAGCATTCCTATTGAACAATCATGACTTCTAGCTTAAGTTAACTCCGCTAACTGAGAAATCCTGCTTAGTGGAACACCTCCCTGGTCAGAAGAGAACAACTACAACAACCAAGAGTCACTACCTGGCTTCTGGTTATTATGCATTAGCTCACAGCTCAGACTGGGAGTCATTTCATAATGAATCGACTCCTCAAGTCCAAGCCGTGCAGGGACACTGCGCAGCACGTTAAAGGACAGCTCTTATGGAGTGACCACTAAACGTAAAAGTGGAAAAATAAATCATTTAAAAAATGTTAAATGAATAGTTAAGTAAGATGTAGCATTTCATTATTTCCATGCATTTTATAATCTATTCAGTACAGGATCATAGGGGAGTCACAATAGGACATACTGTAAGGAAGGGGAATATTCTGCCAAGAAGTTCAGTGCATCATAGGACTCACTGACAGACACAGACACACACAGGCACAAGGAAACAAGCAGCAGAACATGCATATCACATGCAGAGCCAACAAGCCTGTAGGACCTAAGAACAAACTTAGATTTGGGTTTAAAGTGTTCTATCTGGGATTTTCTTGCTGTTGGTACTACAGCCAGACACACAACAGTCTGTAGTCATGATCCTCGTTCCCCAGTAAAATACTCTTATTTTCTTTCATGCGTACTTTGACAAAGACATCAGCTTAATACAATGCACAAGTCTCGCAAGTTGAAACTTCAAGAATAGGCACAGACCATGACATCACCTTAAAACCAGCTTGGAAGGTGATGAAATTGTAACCTGGCTGTCTTCATCGCCTGATTTAATCCCCATCGTTAACTATGGGGCCTTAATGTAGCATAAGATTAACCACGATCACAAACATTACACTTCTCAGAGTGGCATCTGGGAGGTTGTCCTGCCTGCTTGTGAGTGTGTGTGTGTGTGTGTGTGTGTGTGTGTGAACTGATAGCAGGCTCATGATGGTCATTGACAAGAAAGGGCATTAAACTTGGCAAAAGGGACCGCAAAGAATGGCAGATTGTTATTCTTTATATAAATTCAATAACTAACTAAGTCTTCTTTTATTATTGCTTCTCTTAAAAGAAAAGAGAAAAATCCATCAGTTTCTTTTGTTTTCGTTTGTGACTAATTTTCTCTAAAAAAGAATTTACTTTTAGCAAGACAAAACTTCTGAATTCATTTTCCTAGTCTGTCAGTTTGCACGCATACACACACACACACACACACACACACACACAGTCAAATGCATTCATACATGTATATATATATAATCAGGAGTGGTACTTTCACCACGATATGTCACCCATGTCTTCGAGTAGTGAACCAGTTTTCAATACAATGGTTAAAAAGGCTCAAACCTTCAGTGCCTCGTTGTGCCATCTCTACCAGTGTTTTTTTTCAACAGGGAAAATACAACTTGTATGCTGGCCTTAGAAGCACAACTTAAAAGAATAGCTGCCATGCTTCTGTCTAGCATGGCAGAGGGAGTAAAACGGTATGGGACTGCTTTGGTGCTGGTAAGGTGGGTGATTTACACAGAGTACAAGGTGCAATGAACCAGCAAGGTTACCGCTCTGTTTTACAACTCATGCCACCCCCTGTGGTCAGCACTTCTATCAAGCAGCAAGGCTGATTCAAAGCACACTGGTGAAAGATGAGGAATCCAGAGAACTGTCCTGCTTGACTGGCCTACAGAATCATCACATCTCCAGCCTATCAAGCTCATGTGAGACCAGCTTCACTGTGAGGTCAGAGAAAATACCAAGCCAGTCCCACCTCTGGGAATAGCAGGATTGAAATTTCCCCTAATATTGTCATAAACGGACAGCTCTAATGTCAAAGGACTGCAAAGCTGTAATTGCTGCAAATATAGTTTTCATACAGTTTGATTAATTGAAAATGAAGAAGAAACTTATTATTTACTTATATTTATTATATCACAGAGTAGAAAGCAGCAGGGAAAAGTAAAAAAAGAATCACCCCAGATGGGACTTAAAACCACGATATCCAGCTCAGAAAGTCAGGGCCGTGGGCGTTTGGCCAGTGGGGCAACCGGCAGACCTGAGCTTATGACCGGGACACTTGACTCACAATGGAAGCTCAGCAAATTATAAGCAAGCCTGCAAAAGTGACATGAATGGATCTGTGTAATCTATGGTAAAATGTAAGTTGGGGCCGAGACATTAACACTCACAGTCGAGGAGAAGATGACATCCATCACTGGATCTCAGTCAAATGCGGCAATTGAGTTTCCGCTATGCCTTTGGCATTTAATGTTTGTACTTAGCTATAGAGTGGCAGGAACACAAATGAATGGGGAGTTAAAAAAAAATAATTGCATTATAGCAATACGTCACACATGACTATGTAAGGGAATAGATGAAACCCTGCATACATCACTATACTAGTGCAATTCAGTACGAAGTGCACTGACATGATTCATATGATTTCTGGTTTGTTTGGAACATTTAGGTCCACCATAAGCTATGTGTTTTATTTATGATGCACATTGATGAAACTATTTGGCTGACACAATATCAGACTGAATTTATTTTATAATTTTAAAGGTTTAAATACAATTCTGGGTGTTGGACATCCTGATAGCCTTAGAAATCTATAATGCTCCCCCTCAAGAGAGAGTAAACGACTGCAGGGCATTACAAAGGTCCAGAATGGATTTTTCATTTACAGATGTCTTCTCTGGCTGTTGTGACCAGTATCTCACTCCGGACCAGTGGTGGATCTCATACTCAGGCACAGAGAATGGGTCCTTCCACCCCGTGGATTTCCACATTCCCTCAGCCACTGATTCCCTCCAAGCTGATAGGGTAACTATGGTTGGCAGAACTGGGGTCACCACTTTTACGTTTAGTGGTCACTCCATAAGAGCTGTCCTTTAACGTGCTGCGCAGTGTCCCTGGATGCTTTGCAGTCCACTGCAAGGCTTGGTCTTGAGGAGTCAATTCATTATGAAATGACTCCCAGTCTGAGCTGTGAGCTAATGCACAATAACCAGAAGCCAGGTAGTGACTCTTGGTTGTTGTAGTTGTTCTCTTCTGACCAGGGAGGTGTTCCACTAAGCAGGATTTCTCAGTTAGCGGAGTTAACTTAAGCTAGAAGTCATGATTGTTCAATAGGAATGCTCCTTACCTTTTATTGGACAATTATGAGTGAGCCAGTGTCTTGTTTAATAAGAGAAAATCTGTATCCATCTTCTGAATTATTCTGAATTATTCTACTTCTAAACAAACATTTATCCTCAGAGGCAGCATAACATCCTGGCAGCTGCTCAATGCAGCATTGAAAAGCACTACAGAGAGTAATGAGCTCACAGATGTAATGAGCACAGAGCATCACCAGCACGCTGCTCTCAGCAGTTGAGGACATTAATTTTTCCCCACAGAATACTCTGCTTGTGTAGTGTTTGTACTTGGCCTGATACTGAAGGGGCATAAGTGATAATTAAGTGACATGATAATAAAGTGCATTGCTGGGTGTCTCTTTGCCAACCTCGCATGAAACAGTACTGTGATGCAAGACAGGGAGCTCGCACTCCCTCATTCAGAGAAGGGCACAGAGTGCGGCTGTGGAAACCAGCGCATGTGCAAACAGGGCATCAGAAATTCTCTGCACCCATCGAGGCCCATCCTGGCTGACGGGAAAGCATGGCATGCTGCCTATTTGGCCTCAGTACCCAGTGGACTTCCCAAATTTCCAGTCCTGCCAAAGACTGGTCCTGAAAGAACAGTTGAGCTTGGAATGGCCTAAGGAACTGGAAGCTGTGCAGCCAGGGCACACAAACCATCATCGGCTCAAGGACTATGGAACTTCACAGAATTAAACAAAGAAATGAAATGCATGTTCTGACCGTGATTTTCTGGTTAGAAAGAGATACCTTAAAGGAAAAGAGAGATTCAGTGTAAAATATATAACAGTTGTTCATAGATCCTCTTACTGTGGTCCTCAGTGAATGGAACATGTCTAATTGTAATTGATTTCTGTTGGAAGCAAAACAGGCAGTTCATAGTGAAAAGGTTGTGCACTTACAGGAAGGCACAAGCACAATGTTTTTTGTTGAACTTGCATTATTGTTTTGTCTGGGGTGTAGTGACCTTATAGGAAGAAATGTTACAGGTAAGGCGTGTCTTTTATAGAATACAGTGCTGCTGCAGGAAGAAGAATACATAAGTAAAGGGGGGATGTTGCGTTCAGTTAGTAATTGTTCTGTTTTCCATATTACTGTATGTCACAAGAGGGTGCTGTAAGGCTGTTTTATTCGACTTCAATTCCTATTCCAAGAGTCAAGAATGGATAGTTGATCCCAGGCAGCAGTTTTCCAGATTATCAACTTCAAAAACTTAAAAATATGATAGGAGAAAAGTCTTTGTAAAATTAAGAAGTATATAATACTATGAATGACAAGGGGTCTTAATATTTTTCATTTAATTTTATTAACTCAATCTTTTGCTGGCAAGTATACCTTTTAAATTATATACATAACAGTACAACTGCATTAGTTGTGTCTTGTATGCACACTCCATACAAAGTAAAAGGATAGGGCGGCTACTTCATTAATAGTATTTCTTATTGATACTTTACATTTCCTTTCTACTGCCCAACTCCCAGAGGATCATACAGTTTTATTACAACATAGTAGTCTACCGAAATGTCGATACTAATCATACATTTGAGTGACATAACGAAATAGATATATGTTGACACACAGACAGATAAAAACAATTAAACTCCCTCTATGTGAAAATGACATGAGACACACGTCCTCAATGTTAAAATATCCATGATTGTAAAAAATGACCATAGTTGCCAATGTTATATCTCAGGTCTCAGATTACTTTGTTTAATGTCAATTTAACTGAAAAAAAACATCATAGAAAAAGGCAACCTTATTTGGCGACGTTTAGTAACCGACTAGCTGGTTAATGAGGACTATATCTGTACCTGACTTTCCTGTCAGCTCCTCGGGGATGGCTAATCTTCAAATTTTATTACAAATACTACAACTTTATTTTGTGCCTTGCTTAAAGTAAAATATCTCCGGACTACTAAATACCGCGTTAATGATGACATTTTTAAACTGATTCGCTTCTTTCGCCTCACTCTTCTCTATGTGACGGGTGGGCGTGGTTGATCTAGCCGGCTCCCGATTGGCGGGTATTCGGTAGCTCCCGTGTCATGTGACGGGGTAGTAGCGTAGGCAGCACCGCCATAGATTTGAAAGCCTGGATGGCTCGTTGGGTGATACGCCATATTGGCACGGTAATTGTGAAATAGAAGAGTGATATCTCTTAGTGAACCGACTATTTTCGAAACTGCAACAACATGAGGAATGTTAAAACTAGAAAACAGGGAACCACATTTCACAGGTAAAAAAATCTGCGGTACGGTCAAATATTTGATTTGATTTGATTTGATTCAAACCCTTTATTGCTGTTGCAATATACCATGTCACTAGTCACAAGTACCAGCGAAAAGCAGGCCATCGCCCGACCTTACATATACAACATCACAGTAGGGGGTAGACCGGCCGGGAGACAGGGGAGGAGAGAAAAAGAGAAACAGGATGACATGAGGAGAGAGGAGGAGAAAACACCTCAGCAACATAAGCACATGATCACTACATCGTACAACACGAAAAGACACGACTCGCAACGGGTGAGGGAATGGGGAGGTGGAGGTAGTCCAGCATAGACAAACAGCCATCCGGTCCTGCAGCCATGGAGGCGCTGGTCACAGACCCGCCTGTTCACGCTGGGGGTATGAAGCGGCGAAGGCGTTGGATGGGGGGAGGGTGCAAGTCCTTGGGATTGGGGGAGAGGAATGCAAGAGAGTCTCACTGCCTGTTCTTCCGGGGGAGCTTTTTTGTTCAGCAGCAGCCTTGGCCGAGGCCAGTGCTGATTGAGGGGAGCCAGAAGCTTGATAGAATAAGGTTGTTTGGGTTTCCGTGCGAGAAGCTGTAATTTCCAGCTCCTCTAATGTCCACGCTGGTCTCCGCCATCCAATAAGTTTTGCAAAGCTGTGAGCTTCTCCATGATGTTATCCAGTTTCACAGTCTGAGTGCTAACAGCTCTGCCCACTCCATCCAATGTTTTGCAAAGCTGTGAGCTTCTCCATGATGTTATCCAGTTTCACAGTCTGAGTGCTAACAGCTCTGCCCACTCCATCAATCATTCCGGCCAGCCTAGTGGGGCTTTGAGAGGCTGTCACGGTCTTCTTCAATTTTGATGAACCAGGGCAATGCCTAATCCAATCAGCATAATACCTGTAATCATAGTTCCGAATAGGTAGAATAGTATATGATACATAATATGTATACTAGCCTGTGACACTGACGGGATACTAGCATGATTAGTTTTCATTGAGAATACTATCAGCAGTACTACATAAATTTGGGGGGGCAGTAGTGGTGGGCTTGTTTATTTATTCTACATAATTGTAAGATATAAATGCGTTAATTAGTAAAGAAGTTATGGCTAAAAGATCTTTCCATCTACACCCTGACATGTTGCTTGTTTATGCCTAATTACCGCTCCAAGATGGTGGCGCTGCTGACACGTTGTGGAAAAGCGAGATGAGGCATCTAGGCTTTCAAATTCATGAGCACCACCATGTACTTCGTTTAAATGGGAGGTTCACCCCAAAACTATCAAAAGATATTTTAGAGGGGCCTTAGTGCTATCTATCCATCAAATTGTGCTGGGAGTTGTTCAGATTTGGAAATATCAGTCGTAGAAATGTCGGGCTTCTATCGAAGTACACTACTCGTATCACTGCGCATTAGACACGAGCGCGAGCTCCCTGGCGATATCTGCTGCGCAGTGATATTATTGATGTGTGGAGTTGGGTAGAAGGAAATAGATCGTATATTAAACTGCTCGCGACGAAGTCTGTGGATTTTCTTAACCTGTTCCTGATTTCTGGTAAGAGATATAGCTGTTGATTTTTTCAAATGCGTTGTTCTGGCGCTTTAAGTAGTGAAAGCAAAATTGAATCTTATTATATTGCTTATTCATTAATGAGTCGCTATATCATGTATACTGCTCAATGTTTTGATTTAATAAATATTTAAATTTAATAAATATTTCAAAAATACTTCAACATTTAAAATGGTTCATGATTTTCAGGAGCGGTGCAGTGGTTAGCACTGTTGCCTTACACTTGCCTGTCCCCCCATCCTGGGTTGATTGATAGATGATTTTCAGGTCACACCGCCCCCTCAGAGCCCACCAATCAGTGACTGTCTCAGAGTGTGATGTAATACACAAAGTCTACACCACCCACTTTTCAATGAGCAGTAAAAACACACCAGCTTGTCTCAGCGGACAGCGGCTCTTATCAGATAAGGGGAAAAGGATGAGATATCAAAAGTAAAAATAAATATATCACGTTTGGTTAATATAAAATGAAAACAGCCCTGCAGTAATATATTGGATTCTAGGATATCATCTATTAAAAGGGTGAATCTATTCTAGCAGACCATAAAAATCCAATTATGAACAGTGAAAATGGGCTTAACAGGTTCCTATAAACGACAGGTTTCTGTCCATGGTGCTGAAAACCAGGATTGGCAGATTTCACATTACAGCGATTCCCCCACTATATCGCGGATTTTCCTCCGACGCCTCACGATTCTCTGCGTATCCCGTACATTGTTTGTGGTCTGATTGTTTTCGTTTTGTTCTAAGCCCTACAATGGAAGACGTTGACCATTCAGGAGAAGGTAAAACTTCTGGATGTGCTTCGGGAAGGAAAGCGTTATGCGGACGGCGTTCGCCATTATGGCTTGAATGAATCAACAGTACGCTACATGAAGAAGGATGAAAAGAATGTGTAAGAGCCATACATGTTTTAATTTTTATATATTCCATTACATATATAGAGAGAAAGTTGTGTGTGTGTATATATCCATCCATTCATCCATTTTCCAAACCGCTTATCCAACTGGGTCGCGGGGGGTCCGGAGCCTATACCGGAAGCAATGGGCACGAGGCTGGGAACAACCCAGGATGGGGGGCCAGCCCATCGCAGGGCACACTCACACACCATACACTCACACATACACACCTATGGGCAATTTTGCAACTCCAATTAGCCTCAGCATGTTTTTGGACTGTGGGGGGAAACCGGAGTACCCGGAGGAAACCCCACGACGACATGGGGAGAACACGCAAACTCCACACACATGTGACCCAGGCGGAGATTCGAACCCAGGTACCAGAGGTGTGAGGCAACAGTGCTAACCACTGCACCACCATGCCGCCCCGTGTGTATATATATATTACATATTATTATTTTTTTTTATAATTATTATTATTATTATTATTATTATTATTATTATTATGATGTCACTCCTATCCTTAGCCCGACAAACAGATATATGTGTTGTTTTAATGAGTTTACATGTGTTTAAAGCATGTGGGATGGGTATGTTAAGGCTTAAACTTAAAAAAAAATTATATGGTCTTTCTGTATCGTGGATTTTCACTTATCGCTGATGGGTCTGGAACGCATCTTCCGCGATAGGCGGAGGATCAAATTTACATTTTTAACCTGATTTGACTTCAACCCTCTTATTTTGTTAACAGACTGTGCGGGGGGAATACAAAGGATTACAGTGGGTAATGGGTGATTTATATTGACCTTAATTGTCACCCAAGTGACTCTGGACAATCAGCTCAATAATGCTTCCCAAAAGCTTCTCTCTTTTTCACTAGTTACACTTCATTACACCGAAATCAAGGAAGAATCAAATGTACAAGCACATTATACAAAATATAAGATGCAAACACATAAAAAATATTTTGTAAAAACATTAAAAACAGATTAATATATATTGTGCAATTTGAAACTTTACATTTAGACCTCACTTACAAAATGCAGGTGATGACCAGCCCAACCAGCAGTTCCGTCTGGTTGTATAGAATACCTACTCAATTAAATTTTGAGGTCATGACTAAACTAAATTTCAGCTCTGCCTTTAACATCACCAGTTAGATGAAACTGATCATTGCAGTGGGAAATACAGTGAAGCCATGAAACATACTAGATGTAAATATATTAATTTTCACATACACTTGAGCTCAGTGAATTCAAGCGTGTCATACACTGTAAAAAAAAAAAGAATCCACCAAAAAACGGTTTTAAGTTAATGGACTTCCTTCAATTTACAAATATTTTAAATTCAGTTTTCCACAGTATCTTAAATGATAGTATATTTTCATTTTTAATTCTTCATTCTGCCAATGCAGATTTGTTTCTTTAATAAATAGTGTTGTTCATAAAAGTACAACAAGTAATTTGAGAATATAGTGATTCACTACATTGATTATTTTTCATAACTCAATGGCCCATAAACATACACTTATCCATCTGAAGCTGGATTTAAACCAGCAAACTTTGGATTACAAGCCCAAATACTTGAGCTACTGAGCCACACACGTACACTGACTCAGCTTAAGTTACAGAGACACAGTGGACTTTCTGTTGGATGTCAGACAGAACGGCAAAGGACCCCTCACTAACAGGAACCTAAAACACACAAACACTTGGGAACACTTCAAATGCGTGATGTGACTCTGCAAGGGGAGAACATGTTCATGTGGAGTCTTGGCTTTTCACAACGTTTCATTCCTGCTTATAGCTAAGGTTTTTTTTTAGCCGTTGTCACTCTAAGGTTTGGAATTGGGAATGTAAAGCTGTTTTGTTAGCATGTCTGCCTTACAATTCCTTTACTGTAAGTCGAGGCCTGCTGGAGCTCAAATCTGCTTCATGGCACTTGTATTTACTCTTTATTTTGTATTACATTATGTGTGAAACTAACCCCTTTCTCTACCTCTCCATTCCTCCTGTCGAGCTCCATACAGAACTGGTGGAGAAAAGGGGTGCTTGGAGGGGGGACGATATCTCTGGATGCCCACTTAAGAAATATCTGCGTTACCTTCCAATACACCTTCCAAACTTAAGTGGATTGAACATGGGTGCTGTTGAATTAATTATAAAATGCACTGTATTAAAAATTATTTTGTTTATATAACATAAAATTGAACTATAAACATGAAATTTAAATCTGTCGTGCAAAAATAGTCATGCAAAGTCATTGATTTATTTTTAAAACAATTGCACTGTGATACATTTAACATCATATTTTCAGTTCTGCCTAACTGCTTGTGGTGTCACATGGTGGTCGAAAATGATTTTACAGACTTTTGTTGAAATTACCTTAAAAATTCATCTGGAATGTATCGATTTATGCTGTAATTAATGATGCAAATTAACGCAGATGGGGCCATTTTGACCCAAAACAGCTAGTTGGAGGGTAGCAATCCTCCAGATTGTAAAGGTCAAGATAATGGAGCAAAAAAGAAAAACAGTGAAAGCTGTCAGAAACAGGCAGGAAACTCTGCATGGATGTTTTTGAAGAGGTAGACGGGTCCAGTTGGCTGTATTAGTCAGTCTGCTAAGAAACATAGCGCCAACAAGCCCATGGCCCCTTTTCATGTAAAACTTCGTACAGGAGGCTGTTTGTGCAGTTTAGTGCCTTTGTTAGCCTCGGCTCCTGTAAATAATATAAGCACACCCACCACACCCCTAGGAACATTCAGTGTGCCCCCACCTGCCAACCTGCCTGTCCCCCCCAACCCACAGACCGTCTGTAGTTCTGAAATTTATCCACATGGCTGTTGACCAAGTCTAAGTTAAAATTCCATAAATGAAATTTTCAGTAAAATACAATTTTTTCCCGTAATCTGGGAGACTTATTGCAGAATTATTGAAGTCGGTCCTAACTCTGTCTTGAATATGTACCCAGCAGGCACCTAGGACTCGTATCTCCCTCTGAGAATCTCTTCTAATGCGCTCAGCAGCAGAAATTCTCCATCCTAGATGAGCCTGCAAAGTTCTGTAGAAGTTAAATATACTTTAGTCAAATGAGAGACTAACCTGCTGTCAGGCAGGGGAAGCTTGAACAAGGCCTTCATTCATGACAGCTCCACTTGGCTTTTTGACAAGTCCCCATTTAGATGCAGCACGTCAGAGACTGAAGAGCAGGATGAAGGCTGTAAGTACAGTTTGCTGTGGATTATGACTGTGTTTAAATCTAATAATGGCAATTACTTAAAGCATGATATAGTTCATATTGCTCTTCAGGCTTCGTGATAAAATATTAAAATTATGGAGTACAAAGTTGTACATGCAAAGAAAACAATGCAGAGCGGCAGGGCGCCTGGCCCAGAGGGTCTTCACATAGAATTATACAAAGGCTATTTTTTCCTGTTAGATTTACAGCTTTGGTTGTCTTGCCCTTTAAAGAAATTCTCTCAAGAAAGAAGTTGCCTCTTACCATGTCACAAGCAATTAGTTTTACCCAAAAAGGAGGAGGACCCCTCTCTGCTCCCCGTGTTAGTAGGTTCTCCCCGACTCCTCCTGCTTATTCCTTCCTCCCTCCCTCCTATTTGTGCTCTCCTCCTCCTCTTGGGTTCTATTCATGTCTTTTGGTTCAGCAATAAAACCCACAAGGCTGCCCTTGGATTGTCCCTCTTCCCATCGTGACATATTATGTATTACATGATTATTATACAATAGTCAATTAACCACTTTGTTTCTTCAACTTGTCTTTCTTCTGAATCAGCAGATATGTGTCGTAGCTGGTAATTTGTTACACTCTGCTGTCAGTGCCAGTGTAGCCTAGATACAACCAGTCGTATGTTTCGGTCATGCTGATGTTTGAACAATTTTTGGGAACAGATTTTCATAATGTTTTCTCATATATGTGGTGTGATAATTGAGCATGACCCCACTGTTGCTGTGCTTGGTGCTCCTGTCATGATCTGTAATCTCTTATTTTTTCATGTCTCCTCCCACTCATGCCAGCAGAGGGCGCTGCTGGCCCTTTGTAACCCTCCTAATTCTCCTGTATCCCATTATAGTTCTCCATCCTAACCCTGTACACCTGTTTTGTCGCTGATTAGTGTGCTGTGTATAAATATGTCTGCCCTCACTGCGTTCCCCAGCTCAGTCATTGCTGTTCCATGTGTAGTCTGTGTTTCCTTAAAGTCCACGTCTGTCTCAAAGTGGCTGCCTTTGAGTCGAGTCTCACCCGATACTCACATCTCCCCGCAGAAAAACAATACACCGCCTCACAGGCCAGAGCCACAGCCTTCTCTCTGCTGGGTGGAAGAACAACTCTCACACAGTGGAAGTCCTCCAGACCCCCTGCCTTCAGACAATAGGTTAAAGATGTGTTTTCTATGTTACCTATTGAAAATCTGAGATACAGCAGATGTAGGAAGAGCTTTCATGCTCTCTGGTCTCCTTTCACTGAAAATGTGGAGGGCCTGTATGTCACTTGGAAGATATTATTTAATCCCTTATATTACAAACCAAAGAATATTGCACTACACCATTACTAGGCTACACAAAGTTATTTTAACAACCACTGAATGGAAAAAGGTCAGTGCTGAATATATATAGCTGTGGAGCAGCAGCAGGCCTTGCTGGGCCGGAAATGCAAGCAGCATTGTCCACATTACCACTCTATGTACTTGGATTGACCGGATGCTCAGACCGTAGGATAAGAATTAACACTTTTTATTGATCCCAATCAAGATATTTTCATTTTGCCTCCCCCAACTTGCTCAGAGTGAGCTGGCCGTGACGGGCAGCCAGTCATAGTGGCACCCAGGGAGCTGGGGGCCTTGCTGAAGGACCCACAGATGTGCCCAGGCTGGGCTAAAGTGGGCTATTTTCTGATCACAGGCTTAGCACACTGAGTTACACACTGCCCCTAAATTTATATTTATATGTAATCTGTGTGTGTATGTGTTATCTAGATTTGCCCTGTATGTTTCTAACTAAATCTAATCCAGACCTTGATCCTACACCTACTATAATTATAAGTACCTCACTATACCTATATCTAACACTGCCATTCATCACCAGTGTTACATGTCAGGGCTTCGCTGCAATAGATCCCTCAGTGCTGCAGGTTATTACTGTGACTTTGCACACACACACGTTGCTGCTTCCTCAGCCAGTGTCACATATACTTTATTACACACAGACCTAAGTAATCTCTGCTACACTCACACCTGCTCACTTTACATCCATGGTTAAATTCTCCTAATGGAATCTATCTTAATGTCTTTATTCTATTTTATTTTAATTGTTACCATATTATTCATTGTATTGTTCTTTCGATTTTATTTCTATTTTATTATTGCTAATACACCGGATCTGAGTGCCTCATTTTGTTCCCTTCATGTAGAACACGTTTTGTAATGACAATAAAACATCCTTGTCCTCATCTAAATCACACTGTCTAACTACTAACCTGTTTAAATAATATAATTGGATTTCAAAGGTTAATAGTCACTCAATTACCCCCTCAGCCCAACAGTACCACAAACACCCAACATGCACGGAAATTTTCTCCTAAGTTGTTTTCCCTGCCTGGAACAATACCACAGCAGTCACATGGACTAATGTTTCAAAACATTTCGGAAACCTTGCATTGAAACTTGAGGTGTTTAGAAGGGATCAGTCCTGGGTGGCAAAGTTGCCATCACAAAGGTTTTTGATTAAGGGATTCATGATGCCAGGTAGCCATCTTTCACAAGCTGGTGGGCTGTGCCACTGATGCGTTTGCTTTGGTTTTATATGTCTGTCCTGGTTTGTGTTCTTGCCACTTCAGGTTCCCTGGTTTTGGTCTACATTCCTCGGTCCTCTGCTGTGGAGTCTACCTTCTGCTTCACCTCATTCTGGAGTCGCCCATCCAGTCAGCGGCCCATGTCCCCCTGGTTCCCTGTTTCCAGAGGTTGGTCTGCTAGTCTCCGGGGCCAGGGGGCAGAAATCTGCCATGTTGGATGGGCGGCCCAGGTTGGGGTGCTCCATCATAGACTGGTACATGAAGGATTATAAATGGTTTTTAACCAGTATGTACCGAGTGTGCGTCGTGACGAAAAGAATGTCATGGGAACATTTAGGACTGACTGCAGTACTGGTTCAAAGCATGATTGTGTTTTTCTTAATTTTTATTGATTTATTTTTGCATTATTATTTTTTTTTAAGTAACTTGATTCAGTTAAAAGGGGTTTGTCCATTTGCTTTAGCAGAAGTTCGTGTAAGTATGATGTTCACCTTCCCTTTTCATAGTCTAGTCTTTGCCAAGTTTTATGCTTATTTCCCGTGGTTAAGTTAATCTGACTTGTGTGTTTAGGAGGGTCATACAGGCTTTTTGTTTGTAATGGAAGCACAGGGTCTGTACTTGAAGCTTATTTGCCATGTTAATGGAAGCATTTTACCTTCCTCTCTAATCTCTTTTTTTCTTGGCTCTCACTGCATTCTCCTCTATGCCAGGGTTTCTCAACCCAGTCCTTGGACCCTACTGCAAAGATCCACAGTTTTGCTCTGTCCAAGCTCTCAGCACAGCAGTAAAAGGTGACTGTTTGGTTCATGCATGCAGGGATCTGGGACAGACCAATTACGTGGAGCTGTCTGGTGGGCTGAGGAATGAGTTTAGAAATGCTGCTGTATGAAGTATTAAACCATTGGACCGGTTGGATAAATGTTAAAATGTTTTTTCAAAATATAAAAAGAGATAATCTTCTGTTTTTCCTCTCATTACAAGCAAACTTGTTTTTTGTTTTTATGTCACTCTAGTATTTGATATCTAATTTTCAGTCTTCTGGCAATATAATCTGGTGAATGGGGAAAGACTTCCAGCAGGGGCTCCGGTTTCCTCCCACAGTCCAAAAGTGCGCAGGGTAGGTTAATTGGCAAATCTGAGTTGTGAGTGTTTGCGCCCTGCAGAGTGTTGACTCCTGCCCAGGGTTGGTTCCTGCCTACGCCTGTTGTTCCAAGGACAGGCTCCGGTCCCCCCCGCGACCTCAGTTTGGCTTGCTGTCTCCCCGCTTGGTTTTCTTTGGTTTACGTCTTCACTAGCCCCCTCGTTGCTTTGACTTGTGTGTAAGTTATGTATTTGTGATTGTATTGCTGTGTAGGCAGTGACTGCTATTTTGTTTTGCAAGTGTGTGTTGGACTCTGTTTATTTGGTCAGGGAGTGAGGTGGAATGTTTGTCTTTTGGTTTCCTTTTCTTTTGCACTTAGGTGAGATTAGCTGTGGGTCGCACTTGATAGTTGGGGATTTTGTTTGTTATTTTGGCTGTGGTCACTCCCAAAGTCTTTTGCACCGGGTTATTTGTTCAGTGTCAGTATTATACATGAAAAAAAATGAAAATAAAAAAAATATCCCTTTGTCCACTGGTGTTCCCTTCTTGCCCTCACCCTGTTTGTTCCTTTATCCCATTCCCCTTTCCCGTGAATACTGTTACACTCCAACCCTAGACAGGATATCAAAACAGCATCTTACCTATAGTTTTAAAAGAGATGAGGGATATTATTCGTCAACCTTTAACTTTGCTATTTCAGAAATCCGTATCTTCCAGTGTGGTACCTTCTGACTGGAAGTATACACTGTAAAAAAAGGTTAAATTTTTTTCACAGTTTTAAACCATTTTATATCAGCCATTTTGACTACAGTATAATTATTTTTTTCCTCTTATGTTAAATGACAGAAAAGGTTTATCAAAACTACATTGCATAAACATATTTTTACGCACAGTTTGTAAAATAAAAGAAACCCCTTCAGTGAAACTGGTCAATTTCTTTTCTGTATTTTTACTGAAATTAAACTTTTGGTCATATGCAGGTGGTGCAGTGGTTAGCACTGTTGCCTCGCACCTCTGAGATCCGGGTTCGAGTCTCTGCCTGGGTCACATGTGTGTGGAGTTTGCATATTCTCCCCATGTCGTCGTGGGGTTTCCTCCGGGTACTCCGGTTTTCCCTCACAGTCCAAAAACATGCTGAGGCTAATTGGAGTTGCTAAATTGCCCCTAGGTGTGCATGTGTAAGAGTGAATGGTGTGTGAGTGTGCCCTGCGATGGGCTGGCCCCCCATCCTGGGTTGTTCCCTGCCTCGTGCCCATTGCTTCCGAGATGGGCTCTGGACCCCCCGCGACCCAATAGGATAAGCGGTTTGGAAAATGGATGGATGGATGGATGGATGGTCATATGCTTTATCTGTAAAATTTTAATGGTTTTATTGTACCAACATGTGTTTTAGTAAATCGAAGGCACAACAGCTGTTTTCTATAATTTTGCTTTCATTAACTTTAATTTTACATTCAGTGTACATAAAATCTACATTGTTTTACTGTAATAAACCAGATATCCACCATAATTGTACTGTGTTGTTGGATATATACGAAATGGTTTGCATAGATCTAAGGTTATAAACATTAAAAAAACTTAAAATTGGAAAATATAGACCCTATATTATAGGGAATATGCGAGTCATCGAACTGATATTGTAACGAACCCAAACTACAGTAGCGTCAGAGGCTGTAAACGGAGAACAGATCACCACCAGACTGCAGCTACAATTACAAAGATAATTTTATTCAGTACAATTCATGCAGCGACCCATCGGGTCGGATCTGGATTCACAAAGAGTTCGGTCCCGCTTTCTCCCCGTAGCACACCACCCCTTTTCAAGTGTGTGTTATTAACCCACGCTACCACACAGTAAATCCCGCACCACACAACATCCCTATTAGGGCACGGCACACCAATAGCACTGCAATGCACAGTAATCCCCACACTTCGGGCACAGGCAAGCGTTACGGGACCAGAACCGCCTACTGTATATAGTCCTGTCCCGACCCTAAGCGGTTACACTGCGCATTTAAAACACACAGAACACACATACAATAAAGACATAGTTAAAACAGAACACCCCCTCCCCCCCAGGGATCAGGACCCTCCCCCGGGGAAGGAACAATCACACCGGTCCGTCACCTAGAACGTCCCACGGAAAGGGAATTCCCCCCCCCCCACCCCAATCCGTCCCAATGAGGGTGCCGCTACTCCCATCTATCAACCACCCCGTCTAAGCAGTGGTCATAGCCTCCTACCCCCACTGTCCTGACTGTCCTCGCCCTACCGCACCGGGAACTGTCCCTACAGCCCACTCTCTGGCTTCACAGCCAGCAGCCCTAAACGGCATACGAGCGGCACCTCCCTCCCGGACCCCACCCGTACGGTGCCTACCAGACCAAATCTCCCTAACGCGCCTCCCACTCCCTCTATTAACCCCAGATCCCTCACAACCCAGGTGTGGCCACTTAATTAACTATTACCTTCCACGCCCATCCCTCACCCCCCCACACATCAAAATTACACTCCCCCCACCCTTAGGGCAGACTCGTCCTTGAGTCACAACATTTCATAGTCCTTGGACCATGTTGGTGGCCTCCTCTGACGTCGCAGACGAGTCTTCTGAACTGGAGCCCCTTCCCTCCGTTCTTGTTCCTTGGCCCCATGCATAGCAGCAGACCCATCGCTGTGTGGCTCTGGAGGGACCTTACGGGCTCGGCTCCGCCAGGTTCAGGTAGGCTGGTCCCCTTCCCCCTGCTGCCCTGGTCCAATTGCACTTGCCTCTTCTGGCCGATTCGCTGCCATTGCCCACACTTCTAGCCCTGGCACCCCCCCCTCCATCTCGCCACCCTTTTCTACTTAGGGCCGTGGTTGCGGATAGCCACCACCAGGGGGGGAATCTTTTAGCTCAGGCAGGGTACCAACAGGCATCACTTGGTGTCTGCCCTCCTGATTGGCAGCCTCTGTTACAGTAGAGAGAAATGGTTTAAGTCGATTAAAATGCACCACCACCTCACTTCCCCCTTCCACTGGTACCACTCGATACAATACCTCCGTTATCCTTTCCACCACCTTATATGGACCCTTAAACCTCCTCTGTAACTTTGGACATAACCCCCGTCTTCTAGCCTTCCTCCAAACCCATACCAGTTCCCCTCTGAATAGTACTTGACTTGCGCTCTAAAGTCATACGCTTGCTTCTGCTTACCCGAAGCTCTTGCCTGATGACATTTCACTGCTCCCACCACTGTGGACAATATGTCCCCTAGTCTGGCCACATATTCCGTTACAAAGGAAAATCTTTCCCCCTCGTTGAGATTCAACATAACATCCACTGGCAACACTATCTCTTGCCCAAAAACAACCTTGTACGGTGTAACCCCAGTACTAGAGTGAATACTACTCCATTATACTACGGGACTGTTGAATGCTTGAATCTGATTGGCTGACGAACTTTCTGAGGTGTGCAATTCTTTTCAGATAAACGCACGGCGAACGTAGTTCCAGGTAGCTCTCTTGACTGCATTACAGTTCCATATCACTTCGCATAGTTAACTGTAATAACGGAAATTAGCATACAGTACCTATACAGCACACAGGACTAACAAAAACAACAACATGACAGACGATTTTCCGAAAGTAAATTTTAATATTTACGGTGAATATGAAACTTTCAACAACTGGGCTGCAGCAGTATTAGTTAGCCTAGTGTACCAACTTAAAGGCTACACATGACATTTCTCACTAGCGAGGTAATAACAGCGCTGCATCTTAAAGCAGACTTACAGTTTAGAGACGGTGCTTCAGAACACTGTTGAGGGACACACAAAGGTAGCCTAATTCACACAAGCTCTCTCTCTCTCTCTATTTATCGGTGTCTCTGTCTCTCTCGCTCTCTTTCTAATAACTTCATTATTAACTGCATTAGTCTGCAATCAACGGCTCAAGCCTCCATTGCCAGCTTTAAAATAATGTTTTGGAACTAGCAAAAGAGTCGTTGGATGAGATGCGGAAGAAATAATCCTACTCACAATAGCGATTTAAGTAGAAAAACCGGACGAATCCCTTGAAATATATCATCTGATCGATGTCTTGAGGTGTGGCAACCGTAGTATAAGCGGAATAATTGACTCCGGACCGTTAAATTATTAGAAAATAATGCACACCCGAGGTGTAACGGCTACTCCGCTTCGCGTCGTGGCCACATCACCACCTCGGGTGTGCATTATTTTCTAATAATTCAACGGCCCATCGTCAATTATTCCTTACATAAGCCATCATCACATAAGGTAACAAAACATCCCAATTGGACTGATTTTCCTCCACAAAGAGAGACAACATTGCCAACAATGTCCTGTTAAACCTCTCAATCATCCCATCTGACTGGGGGTGATAAGCTGATGTCTTAGTCTTTTGAATGTTCAACAATTGACACACCTCGTTGAATAGATTTGATTCAAAATTTCGGCCCTGATCTGTATGGATAGAGCGAGGGGCCCCCAAGCGACAGACCCACTGCTCCGCCAAGACCTTGGCCACAGTGGAAGCTTCCTGATTAGGAAGAGGGAATGCCTCAGTCCATTTTGAGAAATAATCCCCAATGACCACAATGTACATATTTATCCCTGGAGTTACCGGTAATGGCCCTAAAATGTCCAATGCTACCCGTTCATATGGCCTAGCAGTTACAACAGACTGCAGCGGGGCACACCCCTGTTTCCCCCCCACTTTCCGAGAACCACAATCCACACACTCCCAACACAAGTTCTTAACATCCCCAAACCATCCCAGCCAATAATAGCGATCTTTCACCTTTGCTTGCAACTTTTGTATTCCCAAATGACCCCTAGTGGTAGCATTATGCAACTGCCTCAAAATTTCTGGCACCAAAGACTTGTCGATAACAACCTGGACTTGGTTTGCTGCATCAGAATGCAAAGGTGGATATCGTACCAACCTAGAACCCTGCAACTGATCCCACACTGATGCATATTTCCACAACTCATTTGGAGGCTGACTACCTGCCCTCCCTTCCTTTAAAGCAAAAATCTCCCGCAGCTCAGCATCTCCTTGCTGATCCTGCCCCAGCTCATCACACTCCTCCTGACATGCCACTGCCTCCTGACACACCTCTCTCACAGCACATATCACCTCTCCCCCTTTTTCCTGGGTAGCTGGCGGTGAGTCTGAGGTTACTGGCAGAAAAGCGGGCACTCTAGAGAGGGCGTCCGCATTAGCGTGTCCCCGACCCGGCCGGGGTAAGACAGGACTGGTACAGACATCAAACTAAGTTTGAGCTGTTCAAATGCTGCCTGACAAGCTTCTGTCCATGTAAACCGTCTGCCCTTCTCGGTCAGCTGGAGCAGAGGACGAGCAAGTTCAGCAAAACCCCGAATAAACCTCCTACAATAAGAGGCAAGGCCCACAAAACTCCTCCACTCTGTCTGATTTTTAGGCACAGGCCACTGGCGCACAGCTTCCACTTTAGCCGGATCAGCTTTCACACCCCTAGCCGATATTATATGACCCAAATACTGCACTTCTGTGGCAAACAAGTTACAGTTTGCCGGTTTAACCTTCAGATTAGCCTGACGCAATTTCGTTATAACCTCATCCACATGGTCCAGATGTTCTTGAAAGGTACGGCCAAATATTATTGTATCGTCTAAGTACACCAAACAAGTAGTCCACTGAAGACTCGCCAACTCTAAATCCATGAGACGCTGAAAAGTTCTCAGACTGTTACACAGGCCAAAACTCAGCACATTAAATTGGAAAAGGCCTGACGAGTGATAAACGCCGTCTTATGCTTATCTTTTGGATCCACCTCGACTTGCCAGTACCCACTGGCTAAATCCAATGTAGAAAACCAGCAAGCCTTGCTCAAACTATCCAACGCATCATCAATTCGGGGTAAGGGGTACGTGTCTTTACGGGTAACATCATTCAATTTGCGATAATCAACGCAAAACTGAAGGCCACCATCTCGCTTCCGTACCAGAACCACCGGCGCTGCCCAAGGGCTATTCGAGGGCTGAATGATGTTATTCTCCAGCATCTGCTTTAAGTGACCAGATACTTCCTCCTGCAAATGGAGGGGGACACGGCGGGGAGGCAACTTTACCGGCTTCGCCTCACCAGTATCAATGTTATACAACATCAGGCGAGTTCTCCGCAAATCTCCCTCTCCGGCACTAAATACAGACAAATTCTTCTGCAATGCGGTATAAATACCAGTCATATCGGATGAGGCAAACCCCTTCTGGTGCAATCAAAATATGTTACAAGCCTATCGACTGTCCAGGGCACAACAGAATCCTCCTCATCCTCACCCAGGTCTACATTCTCTGCTTTCCGACTCACCTCAATACCCGTATGCAAGGTACCTACCCTCATCCCCCCATCATTATATTACACTGGCTAGATGCCGAATCCAAAGGCTCCAACATACCCTCAAAAGCAGCCCCACCTGTATTCTCCACCTTACCAGCAATGATTGCCTCACTTCGAGGGGGGGGGGGGATTACAGTATCTTCTGGAACCATGACGACCCGAGGCTTGTCCACATCTGCTGGCACAAGGAGAGGTAATAATTGACCCATAACCCGACACTCCTTCCTACCAAAATCCAACACCACCCCATATTTACTTAGAAAGCTTTTCATCCCCTCTTGCATCTTAGACACCGTGGTATGAAGCGATTTTACCTCCTGCCTTAACTCCTCTACCACCCCCAACAACACCTCCATTTGTTCATCCCTTTCTAATTTATGCTCCACCACTCCCCTCACTTTAACGTCAGGTGGCAAAGAAGTCTGCTCCAAACTTCTCAGCAACTCCATTTCAGAAGCAAGTTCAATGACATCTTCCAGCGTATTAGGCTTGGCACTACACAGGCTAACCCGAAAATCACCGGTAGCAAAATGCGTAATAAACTGGTCTCTTGCCAACAGATCACAAATCCGATGATAATAATAATAATAATAATAATACATTTTATTTAAAAGCGCCTTTCAAGACACTCAAGGGCACTGTACACAACAAATGATAAAACAAACATAAAAGGAGATAATTAACATAATCCTTAAAAAACAATCCAAAATAAGAAGACAGATTCAAAAAATGGTTATATGGAATAAGCAGTTTTAAACAAGTGAGTTTTGAGTCTAGATTTAAACAGAGGAAGAGAAGTAATGTTAGTAATGTCGGGAGGAAGCGAATTCCAGAGCCGGGGAGCAGAGCAGCAGAAAGCCCTGCTCCCCATAGTGGCAAGACGGTGGGAAGGGACAGAGAGAAGAAGAGAGGAAGAGGATCTGAGGCAGCGAGATGGAATGGCGACCTGAACCAAATCAGACAAATATGGAGGGGAGAGGTGGTGTATGGCCTTAAATGTATACAGGAGGATTTTGAAATTGATGCGATATTTAACTGGTAGCCAGTGAAGCTGCTGCAGAACAGGAGTGATGCGGTGGATAGAAGGGGTCCTGGTGATAATGCGAGCAGCAGAGTTCTGGACAAGTTGGAGCTTATTGATGGATTTTTGAGTAAGACCAAATAAGAGTGAATTACAGTAATCGATACGGGAAGTGACAAGACTATGGACAAGAATGGCGGTGGCGTGTGGGGTGAGAGAAGAACGGAGACGATTAATGTTGCGCAGATGAAAATATGCAGACCGAGTGATATTATTGATATGTGAATTAAAAGATAAAGTGCTATCTAGTATGACACCAAGGCTTTTCACATGTGGGGACGGGGAAACCAAAGAGTCATCTATGGCAATGGGAAAACAATTAGTTTTGGATATTGTTGATTTGGAGCCTACTAGAAGAAACTCTGTTTTAGTACTATTAAGTTTAAGAAAGTTTGAAGAAAACCATGATTTAAGTTCAGCTAAACAGAGGCTAAGGGAAGGTGGAGGAAGAGTGGAATCAGGTTTAGTAGACAAATAAAGCTGGGTGTCGTCGGCATAGCAGTGAAAATGAATATTATATTTACGGAAGATATGACCAAGAGGAAGAAGGTAAATAATGAAGAGGAGGGGCCCCAGAACAGATCCCTGGGGGACACCAGTGGCAACAGGGGAAGGCTGAGAAGTGAAAGATTTAAGCTGGATAAACTGAGTGCGGTCAGACAAATATGATTTAAACCAATCTAATGGTGTATGGGAGAGACCAATGGAGATTAACCTACTAAGAAGAACAGAGTGAGAGATAGTGTCAAAGGCTGCGCTCAGATCAAGGAGAATAAGAATGGTAAGAAACCCAGAGTCAGCTGCCATAAGAAGGTCATTGGTTATTTTTATGAGTGCTGTTTCAGTGCTATGGAGAGGGCGAAAACCGGACTGAAACTGTTCATATAAATTGTTATTAGTTAAGTGAGAATGAATCTGGGTTGCAACTATTTTTTCAAGAATTTTTGAAAGGAATGGTAAATTTGAGATAGGGCGGAAATTATCAAAATGATTAGGATCAAGACCTGTTTTTTTCAATACTGGGGTGATAGCAGAAGTTTTGAAAGAAACAGGAACGGTTCCAGTGGTTAGTGAAGAATGAATGATTGCAAAAATAAGGGGAAGCAGAGAGGGTAGACAGGCTTTGACTAGAGGTGTAGGAATGGGGTCTAACTGACAGGTGGAGGATTTTGACTTACAGATAAGATCTGAAATATCAGAAACAGAGGGAAGCTGAAAAGCAGAAAAACAATGTAATGGCAACATAATTTCAGGAGAGGTACTACAAAAAACATCAGGAACCAAGTCTTGATGGATTTTGTGAATTTTGTTAATGAAAAATAACATTAGAGAGTCACAGAAGGAAGATGAATAGAGGTGAATAGGTAGAGAATCTGGTGGCTTGAAAGTAGAGTTAAGCAGTGAAAACAGTGATTTAGTAGAATCTTCATTTGAACAGACAATGTTAGTAAAATAAGTAGATTTGGTTTGATTAATGCATTCCTTATAATATGAAATATGATTATTATACATTTCTTTATGGATTGTGAGACCAGTTCTTTTATACAGACGTTCAAGCTGTCGACCCTTTGCTTTCATAAGCCTGAGTTCAGCTGTATACCAGGGTGCTGACTGAGAAAATAATACAGATTTGATTTTTATAGGAGCAACAGAATTTAAAATACTATTAAGACTACTGTTATAATGAGAAACCAGATCATCTAAAGTGAGCAAGTTATTGAAATGCAAAATACTTGAAAAAGCAACAGAAAGGGTGTCAGAATTAATTTGTTTGATGTTACGGTAAGAAATGGTGCGAGGATTCTTTAATACAGAAAGGGTCATTTTAACATTAAAAGAGAGTAACAGATGATCAGTGATTGGCAGTTCGTCAGCCTTACAGTTGAAAGGAGTTAATCCAGAGCAGCAAACTAAGTCCAAAGTATGGCCCTTAGTATGAGTGGGAAAGTTTATATATTGATTGAAACCAAAACTGTCGAGGCAGGATGAAAAGTTTATGGTGAGAGGATGATTACTGTTGTCCATATGTATGTTGAAATCACCCAGGAGTATTATATTAGGAGAAATAGTAGCCAAGTGGGTCAACAGATCGGCAAAGTCACTTATGAAATCAGAATTTGGCTTTGGAGGACGGTAGATAGCAACTACAACAGTTGGAACAGGTCCCGAGAGTTGACAAACAACGGATTCAAAAGAACTAAAGATAGGTACCGACAACGACCGAACTTTCCAATTCTCACGATAGATTACCGCAAGACCTCCACCACGGCCGGACTCCCGAGGTTGACAGGTGTAAACAAACCCCGGGGGAGTGGAGTCGTTGAGCTGGGAGAAATCTTTGGGCTGCTGCCACGTTTCAGTCAAACAGAAAAAATCAAACTTACGGTCGGTGAGGAGGTCTTGAACGAGATGTCCCTTGCTCGTAAGCGAGCGGATGTTAAGCAGACCGAAGTTGACACAGGTGCTATCAGATTTGGCGAAAGTGTTAGCCGACCTGGCCAGGCTGGCTAATACACTGTGGTTAACAGCCCGGTCAGAGTTCAGTGGAGAACAGCGAGAAGTGGACCAGAAAGATTGTATTGGCTTGGCGTTGTCATAATGAAAGTTCCGGCGAGAGCCCCGATGAATATACTTTCGGCGAGGGAAAAATGCGATGTCCGTGTAAGGATGAAGCACAGCCGGCGGTAGAGCAGCCAGGTGAAAGCGAAGTCGGAGGAGCGCATCAGCTGTATACTGGTAAAGGCCAAAACCAGGTCGATGGACCAACGACATGAGAGTCCAGGCAAACACGAACAGTACACAGGTCCTACCAGACAACATCACAGGGGAAGACGCCGGAAAACCAGGCAGCCAGGTAAAATGAATCCGTCAGATATTGTAGTCCGTGGGAGACCGCAGCCAAAACAAACCGGTAGGTTAAACTAGGCCCAATACTCAAACTCTTGCAAAATCCGCCAGTAGTGTCAGAAAATATAAATAGATAAAAGGTGTTTACTAAAAATATTTAAAAATAAAATTAAAAATAAGAATACCGGTGAGAATACCGGTGAGCAGCGGCAGCAAAAACGCGCCAGCGTTCACTCAACCGGAACCGGAACCGGATGTACCGGATGATCAGCCGTGGGATAAGCCCTAGCGGCTAATCTCCGTAAGGCGTTACCAAATTCCCTTGCCGTCTCGCTATGCAGGCGGCGACGGGTGGTAAAACTAGCTCTATTCCAATCACTACTATCACCAGGTTCAAAACACCTTGCCATAGCCGCTTTTAACAACCCATAATTACTTTTAGCCTCACTCGGCATCCCACTATACATCTCTCTAGCACGGCCAGACAACAGCAAAGACATAAACTTAATTTTCAGAGACTCATCCCACCTGTTTACCTCAGGCGCCAGATAAAATTGTTCCGACCAGTCAGACCACTCACGCCCCACACCATTAAAAGTTTCCGGTATAAATATTGGGTGAGCAGGGGGGGCCACCGGGAGATTGAGAAAACACTCTCTACACGTATAACAGGACAATCAGTGCCCTCATAATTAGGAGATTGTACACTATCCTCCGCCTCCGATATGTTAAAGCTAATTCTAGGTTTCTAAACAGAAAAACCACAAAGGAAAGAAATGATCCCACCGCTGCCACCAGTCAGACCTACAGTGTGAGGTGTAGAGCTGGGTGGCGTTCGATGCCATTGGCTTTAGATAAACTGAACTGTCAGCGCAGTCACTCTAGCTTCACCATCCCTTGTGGAACTGGAGTGCTGACATTTCAGGGACTCCCCATGCCTGCATTCCCACTTGCCTCTCCCTCCTACTTATGCTGCCATTGCCATATCTGCCGGAGCTTGCACTTTGCACTTCATATTGCACTCACCTAACTGTTAGCACTGCCTATAGTCTCCCCTATACTTTGACTAATTGCACATTTTATTTCCCCAACTCCTCCTGGGGTGTGCTGCCTGGAGACCTCAATCTATCAAGATTTTCAGCACACCCTGCTACATGTGACATGTACCCATGACGTCCTTGCATCCAGCTCGCGTTCTGCCTGTGCCATCTTCCATGTATGACCCGCTGCCTAATTACTTCTGGTTGCCTGGCGATTGGAAGGAGAGTCGGCACGGGCTTGTCATCACCTCCCTGCTCCCCGGTTGTGCCTCAAATCCTATGGTTTGGACAATGTGACTTGGCACTTAGCCATCTCTTCTATTCCACTCTCCCTGCCGGCCCCTGGAGGTTGGGCTCCCACTTTGAGTCTGGTCCCTCCCAAGGTTTCTTCCTTCTAGAGAGTTTTTTCTTGCCACTGTCACGTATGTCTTACTCACTGGGGGCTTTGGGTGGGGATGCTGTAAAGCGCTTTGAGACAATGTATTGTTGGGATAACGCGTCATACAAAAATTAATTTGTTGTTTTTCTGTTTTAAAACCAAATGGGAAAACCGTAAAATCACCTTTTTTGTTTCTTTTCTATGAGTAAATTCAGATCTAACAGATACCAGAGATGTAAGATACAGCCTAATGTGAACTTTATCTTAATTTTACAACATTAACAGTCCCAGTCATAAGCTTGGAAACACTCACCCTTAGAATGGTGTATTTTTGTAATATTTTCTACATTTTAGGATAAAATATGAAGCCTGATTTTTTGTTTTCTGCTTTTCGCTTTTTCCACTTCTGACAGAAAAACCAAAAAACGCTGCTGTTGTTTAGTTTTCCTGATTTCGTTTTGGACTGGAAAACCCAAGGACAAACGATACATGGACTTTTTGCATTTGTTTGGCTTTAATGTGTTTGATATAAACCTAGAGTTGAGAACCTACAGATGTGTGTGTTTGTATGAGTAATCCATCCATCCATTTTCCAAACCGCTTATCCTACTGGGTCGCGGGGGGTCCGGAGCCTATCCCGGAAGCAATGGGCACGAGGCAAGGAACAACCCAGGATGTGGGACCAGCCCATCGCAGGGCACACTCACACACCATTCACTCACACATGCACACCTATGGGCAATTTACCAACTCCAATTAGCCTCAGTATGTTTTTGGGCTGTGGGGGGAAACCGGAGTACCCGGAGGAAACCTCACGACGACATGGGGAGAACATGCAAACTCCACACACATGTGACCCAGGCGGCTACTCGAACCCGGGTCCCAGAGGTGTGAGGCAACAGTGCTAACCACTGCACCACCATGTCGCCTGTTGTATGAGTAATATAATGTAAAAATTTAATTCTATTTTATGTTCAGTACAAAAGGCAAGCATATCATACAGGTAAAACACCCACATTTAAAAAATGTTTTCATGAAAGTCTGTAACAGTAGAGTGAAGGAACTGACCAGTGGCTGGGCTACTGATATATGGGATGATGATGAGCATTGAATGTTTCTCAACTTTTTAACCCTAAAAAAAACACACCACTTCCAGAGATGATATATATATATTATTTATTTAAAATGTAATGTTTCCTGGGGGCTGGGGAGGACACCTGCAGGAGAGAGACAGATATTGATCATGTAAACATCCTTCAGCAGTGCAGTAGTCATACTTCACATTTTTTTTTGGGATTGTTGGGGGGGGGGGGGGCACATGCAGCCATGGTACCTAAGCTCTGCTCAAGTGAGATCTGAGTTACAGGGAAAGGTCAATAGACCTTGTTTATATGCTGCTGTTCCACAGACTTCCAGTAGGGGCTCCATGTGAGGAAAGAGCGAGGGCTATGCTCTCTCTCAAGTACACACAGAGTCACAGAGTAGGTCAAAGAAGCGAAAACAAAGTACCATACCTGAGTTGTTGTCACTGAACACGAAGTCCCGGTTTGCTCCAAACTATAGGTGAGAAAGGCCCTCCTCTAAACTGGCCTCTCTCATGCGGGACGGGGGCCGTAAGGTGGCGTGGAGCTCAGGAGCAGCGTGCAGCAGTATGAGCAGCCATGCCTGTGCCAGCAGCACCACTGCCTGTACCCGGTTGTCCCATGTTGGGGGCAGGCCAAGCGTCGCGTTGCCATACAGGCAGAAGGTGATCCAGGCCACCCACAGCAGGACTGAGGCCAGGCAGGTGATGAGCAGCCACATGGTCCTGCACCTCCACCGTGGCTGCTGCCTCCACAGACTGCAGGCCGCCCCCACCAGTGCTGCCAGGAGCAGGACCAGCACATACGTGGTGGCCAGCGCAAAGTCCAGCGGCTGGTATTCACAGGCTGGCTGGCACGTGGACATCGTGGCTAGAAGGATCCACTCCGGATCCAACACGGCCAAGGCCACCGCCAGCCCCATCAGTTGACCTGTGCTGGGGCTATGAGCACCTTGTCCCAACCGGCGCAGTCGCAGACCCTGGAACACTAGGCAGGTGTTGCAGACAGCAAGTAACACCCCCCTCAGGACACGCCGGGCGAAGCAGAGGCTCTCTTGGTGCTCAGCGATGTATCCCAGGCTGAGGCCACAGAGCCCAAATATGGCTGCGAGCAGCAGGAGTGGCGGCGCCACCCCCGCTGCGCTCCTCAGCCTCTGTGATCTTCCGCAGGCGACACAGTACCACCAGGAGCAGGATCAGCGAGGCGAGGGCCGCCGCCGCTGCCGCCACCACCACCACCAAGCCCCACACCGCATCCAGCTCACACAAGGCCGTGTAGGGCCTTGTCAGGATGGAGCCGGATCCGCAAGGCGAAGCTTCGTCCCATGAAGAGCTGCCCCCCACCAGGGACAGGACGAGGAAGGTGAAGAGATTGATAGAGGGAGCCATCACTGGCAGGGAGAGAGAAAGGAATCATTTAATGGGTTGAAGAAGTATTAGTCCATTAAACGCAATGTAGCCTGCTGCTGTGCAGGACACATCACAGGCGACACGCTGAGCATGCTGACAACTGAGCAATGGACTTCTGCAGTGTGAGACTACATGCACTTTCTTAAAAAGCAGTAATCAATGCCATGTCAACCAGCTGAACAACTTCACAAGCAAATCGGCACATTATATAGGCCACCATCGTTATAAAAATTAATTATTATTTAAATTCAGGGGTCTCAAACAAATTACTGTATCTGGCCGGCCGATATCAGAGAAAAATTAAAACCATGTAATGTCATTCCAGCGCAATTGACACCCGCCAGTCTGCACGTTTTGCGGTCGGTAGTTTAGCATCTCCCAACGTTTTTTTTAGTTTAAGACCTTTGATCTAAGTGAAGTATACATTTTGAAGGGGAGGCCTTACCTTCACTGTCAATGTCTTTCAGCTTCACTTGCTCTTACAACACGTACGATGCACTCACGAATCGTTTGTGTTTGCTTCTCCCTTATCAAACAGATTATTTATAAGCGGTGCATCATGACGTAGTACTGCATTTTTTACGTAATGGAACGCTAACGTTCTAAATAGGGTGGGGGCAGGGAGGGGGCATTAAGTGTAATCCTTTTTGTGTTTACTTTTGAAAAATTGAGATATAACCTTTAAAAAGCACGGATATAATGTAAGAAACTTTTAAAAAAATAAATACAAATAAAAACGAGCAAATGCATTCAATCCCATTTCTTGCTAGTACTGGAAACTTTGGTGGACACCAATAACGATATATTTTTGTCCAGTAATATTACCAATACCTATGGTTTGTCCAAACCCATGCAGCGCTCTAAGAAACTCCAGCTTCTGCGATTCCCCCTGCAGACCGCTACGGCTGATACAAAGACAAATGCGCAAATGCGCAAAATATGCTAGTAAGATACAGAGATTGGTCATTGGTTAATATTATATAAATACGCAATTAATAATATGACAAGTGGCAGTATTGCTACACGATTAAATAAACGACAAAAACAATAATAATAACTGATAAGTCATTTATTATTTTTAATTATTAATTATTAAGCGTTTTTTTCTTTGATGGTGATAACATGTACATGCAGTATACACCGATACCGAAATAAGAGAATTAATGCTATTAGCAGAAAATTATTACTGGAGACATAATTGTTAGGACACCCTCGGCAGGGAAACGCGGACCCAGGAATGCGGAACAGCGCGATCTTTATTAGATCGAGCAGGTAACAGGCTTTCAATGGGCCAGGCAAGAAGAATGGTCGGGGACAGAAGGTAGATTCGGTAGCCGGGGAGATCCAGTCCAACAGGCAGGCACAGGACACGGAGACGAAGGGAAGGGGAGACGAGAGATCCTGGGGCTGGCAGGGAAGGCTGGACGGGAGGTTCAGGGACGAGGGCTGCTCGGGGAAAGATAATAAGATTCTATTTGTACTGCCTGCCAATTTTTATATTAGATGAAACTAAAAATTGAGAAATATCTATATACACAAGTAGTTTTTCCTGATAAGAAGGATAATATCAAGAACGTCAGCATTTACAAATCGAATTATGACATATCTGAGTAGCCCAGACTGTCCGGAAAACAAAGCCATACAGCATATGTGGCTGACTAATGTACATACAGTGTAATAAGCTTATAATCAAATGGATTGAAAAACGCTCAATAATGGACAGGATTCAAAGGATAAATAAGGTGCATCATGTGGAAGAGAAGTTAGGTGGCGTTGGGGTGCATTGTGAGTTTCATCTGGTAGCTAGAAGGGAACAAACAGGGCTTTGGGGGGGGGGGGGACTTCTCCGGGGGCTACATCGCTCTACCTGTTTGTAAAATAATTTATTTTTTAAAAAACTTTTCTCCTTACACTATAATGGCAGGTTTAGGACTAATACAGTACAGTCATAACCAGTGTCAAGGATTCTATGCATCGCTACACAGAGACAAGTCCAGATATTGAGCCCAAGGCTAAAATTGTGGTTTACTTACAAGTGCACTTTGCTGGGCAGTGGGGGTGTTTGTCCTTCTCTGCTCACATTTTGCCCTCTTATCCTGTCTTCTCCTCCGCAGCCCTTCCTCCTTCTCTCTGTTGCTCCTATATTCCCTCCCCTCCAGTCATCTATGTTCTCCTTCCTCTGCAGTCTCTCCTCTTCTCCCATTCTTCAGTTATACTGTCTTCTCCGCTTTCCCTGTATCCCTCCTGTCTTCTGGTCCTGTCGTCTCTTCTCCAGTCATCCCCTGCTTCTCAGTCATCTCTGCATCTTTTCTCTCATTTGTTTGCTTATTCTTTGATTGTTTGTGTTATTCGTTAACCCACCACCCCATGCTGGATGAGTCTTGATGTTTTTTGTTCTTTTTAAAGTTAGGCTTCTTCCTTTGTTTTTGTGCCATATCTTCTGCCCTCTTCTGGTTGCGGCAGTGCATGACACGGGTGGAAAATAGGGTTTTTTACAACACACACATCAAAACCAAAAGGATCAGGATGGATCCAAAATAAACAGCAAATGACCAGGAATGAACTAAATGGTGGAATAAACACAACTAGAGAACTATATACATACATACACCATACAGCTATAATGAAGCATCAAAGAACAGAAGCAGAACAGGCACTTAAATACACAGCTAACAAGACACAATGCAGGACAGTGAGAATCATAACCAATAACAAGGACTGAGGGCAACCCAGGAACAGGCGTTACAGTTAAACAGCACTGGTGAAATCAAAGTGGCCTTTCAGCCACATGGTCAGCTCTGCATGGCCCTCTGCTGTTTGCATTAGAAGCTGCTTGAAATTCCCACTCTCCTTACCAACACCTCGAAAAGCCAGGCCTTGCCGTGCCAAGTACTTAACTTCAGAAGATTTTTCCTCACTTGCTGCTGCTCTTTCCAGCTCATCTGAAGGTTGAGTATTAACAGGATTGATCTTCTGAATCCATGTCATCAGTGCTAATCTGTGGCACTGCCTGTCTTTATGTGCACTGAATTTATCCAGTGCCTGTTCCAGTTTCACATGCCAGTCTTCACAAGAGCTGAATCTGTCTCTCATGCCAGTTTAGACATTTGTGTTACAAATAATTTTGCACAGTAGAAACAAATAGAATCTTATAAATGCTGAGATTAGAGTATCTACGATGCGGGAATGCAGGGGTTTCATTGGGGACCTTTCTATGGCTTTGTACTGTGAAGGAGTACATGGTTAGTGCCAGGCGCAAATGAATATCTTTGATTTTGCATCCATTTGGTAACTTGTTGAAGTTGTCTGATAGTCAGTAATGCATGGTTTAATTATTATGATTTTTTTATTTATTATTTTAAAACATCTGAAAGAATCTGAAATAGAAAAGCTTATTTTAGTTTATGGTCCACTGGATAAACACAGACATTACAGACGGTTTTAGAATCTAATGCTGAATGTTTTTTGCTATCATTATTCTGCCTGGATATGCTGTGATTGGTACAGTGAAATCTGAGAATGTGTTTGTGGTCAGTATCATAGCCTCAGACAACAAACCAACGCTGTAGCGCGTCACTGTGTTTACATGTGGGAGGGGTTCCAGTTACATAATGGGCTCGTTCTAATTCAACTGTTTTGACGGAGCTCGACAAACCTAAAAAATAAATGCTGGTGTTATGAAAAACTATGTCATATAGCTATATTTGAGATTTATTATAGCCAAACACATCTCGGAGCTCCGAGGAACCTCCTTCTCCTTACATTTGGGGAAGATGGTGGCGCAGGAGGTAGTGCTATCGTTTAGCAACCGGAGAGTTGCAGGTTCGAGCCCTGGTTTCTCCTGACCCCATCAAATTGTCCTTGAGCAAGACACTGAACCCCAAATTGCTCCCGGCGTGCAGGTTGGTGCCTTGCATGGCAGCCTCCGCCCCCGGTGTGTGGATGGGTGAATGTGAGGCATGAATTGTAAAGCGCTTTCAGTTCTCATAAAAGCACATCTCATAAAAGCACATTTACCATGTGTGTTTTGGATTTGGATTGTATTGGTCTGTAGTCAGTCGCTCATGTACATGCTCAATCGCAGTAACATTTTCACAGGAATTTGGGAGATTGAAATGCTAATTCTATGGGGGTGTATTCAGAGGGAAAGGTATGTATGTAGGGCATGTCCCCCCCCCCCCCCCCCCCCCCCCTTCGTGGTGTTAGATATTCTGTTTCCCCCCCTGTGTGTTAAGTAGTGGGGTTGCTCTTGCGTGTTTAATAAAAGATTGTACTACACTGCTTGTCCTGGCATATTGCCTGTGGTTTGAGGGGAGGTTAATCTGTGTGTGTGACCTTGAGTGACGCGACATGTGTGCTACAGTATACATCCAGTATGTAACTGTATAAAGTAAAACTCACTGTATAATATAAAATGCAAATGGATACTGTAATATGAAGCATTGCAGTAAGAGGACAATATTACAGTACAGGGCACATTGTTGGATTACATACCTGCTGGCTCTATGAAATGTTTGAATGGTTGAGGACATGGTTGTTCTCCCATCATTCGGCCGACCAGCCTCAGTCATTGTAAGGCCATGATTGAGGACCTAAATATATATATACAGTACTGTGCAAAAGTCTTAGGCAGGCAAAGAAAATGATGTTTAGATTATCCTCGTGTTGGTATAAAACTATGATATGATGCCTGTCAAAGTGTGTCAGCTTCGCCATTTCAGAACCTCTGCTAAAATCATCCTAGTATTTGCAGCGACCGTCCAGTGCAGCCATGTATTTTTTGACTTGACCACTAACACACCTCATACAGCTAGTCAATCTCTCACTGACTTTTTAAACCAATATATCTAATTATTTAATTGAGCTGTTGGGGAAATTTAACAAAATCATGGAACGACTGAGGTGCCCCTGAGGAGAAGTTTGGGAACTGAAGCGGTGTTCATCTAGCCATCCAACTAGATATCAGTAACTTTTTAGAAAACATAAGAAATTATTACTAGTTTTTATTGTGTTACTCTTAATTTGCACACATTCTAATATTAAATTGTATTTTTTGTTCTAAGCCAAAGTGCACTTGCTACCCAGATAAACAGCTTTAAACATTTCTTTGGACTGCCTAAGACTTTTGCACAGTACTGTACTGTATATGGTAATGCTAAATTGATAACTCCTATCAGTGTTGTGTTTTTGGTAAATATGCTAAATTTGCTGATGCAGTCTTCTCAGTTGCCCCTTTGTCCGCCTTACTTACTGTTGCTATGCCTGCTATGTGATCACTCTGCGTGCCTTAATTATATTATGGTGTTTTATTATTAATTTATTCATAATCATTGTTATTTTTTCAACCTCTGTGTGGCCATAATATTTTGGGTTATATAGTTACAGTCATGTGGATTAATCTATTTTCTCTGTGTTTTACCATAAAGAACAAGGTGTGACAGGGGATGATTTTGTGGACATTGGGGAACAAGATGTTTACCTTTTGTTCCCCAAAAACCTCAGACTGAGGAAATCCCTAATTTCCATTTTAAAACTAAAGGCAAGTAAACTGTCTGTTTGATAGCAAGCTCTGTGTTTTTTTGTGGTTTCACAGACATACTGCTGTCAGTTCATGGTTACAGAATATATCATATTTAGTTTCATGATCTTTCCCTCAATCAGTCTGGAGTGGAAGCAGAAGACTTCCTAAAAAATAAGCAGGGAAATCAGCGGCAACACCTGAACAAAAGAGGTTCAGTGTAAGTATCACACAGTCCTGGAAATAGAAACTAAAGTGGACAGAGCTGTTAGAACACAGACAGTGCAGGTGGAAGTAGAATCAGCAGAATAAGTGGTTCTCACATCAGAAATACTGCTACCATTCATTCTGCTCATTCTATTTCCACCTGCACTCCTCTCTATTCTAACATTTTTGGTGCAAAACTGATATCTGTCACGCCCGGCTCGTACGATCCTCTTGTGTGCCACGCCCCCTGATTATCCACGTGTGCTTCCCTGATTGTACTCAGCTGTGTGTGATTATTTTCGCCCAGTCTTGTGTACTTAAGTCCAAGTCTTGCCTGTGTCCCTGGTCCGTCATTGATGTTTGTCGATGCCTGTGTTCCGTCCTGCCCTTACCCCGAATAAACCCCTAGTTTGCCCCATATTCTGCCTTCCCGCCTGGTCCTTCTACCTGCCTGCCTTCTTTTTGCCCGCTTGCTCGCCAGCCCGCTCGATGGCCCACTTTCCACGGCGATCGTGACAATATCTTTCTTTTTTCTACACATCTCCACCAGGCTGTTATAAGGTCATCCCTGGGTGCATCAAAAATGTGGACCACTGCCTGCAAGGGAGCGGAAATTGACTGGAACCCTGTCATAAGCAAAGTTTGTGCCTCATAAAATTGTCTAAAATCAATATTTCTAATCAAATAGTTTAATTTCTCTATTTTACCTTTTTACCACATAAAGAACAATGAGCGCTTAAAATTTCAATTCACAAGGTAAAACACAAAATAAAGTGTTTTAACAGAATATTTAATGCAATTTCAAGGTCACAGCAGAGTTGCCCTGCAGCCTCGTCGGCAAAGAGCAGGAAATTCTGAAAAAAGCCTTAAAAATGCTCCGAAACAGGAGGGAGGACCTCCGAAGGTCAGGAAAGGTAATACATACTGTACATAGGGAACCTGCAAGCAAGTTTAAATTATTCAAGCGCCTTGCAATCAAATTAAATCATGAATGTAATGTCCGGAATACAGACCTAGTCAGCCAAGGCTGAATAATGTTCCTGTTCATGTTCTGCTTCACTTTCCTGGCTTCTCATGTCGTGGAAAAACTTCATTTCTACTGATTCCATTGTCTAGAAGAGAGAAGGACTTCAGCTTCACTCCAACGGTATGTAGCTTTTCTGTATTTATACCTTATCATTGTGTAATATATATAGTAATACGTTTCATAATTTAGCTTCTAAAATATTGTGCAATCACCAGCCCAATTGATATTTTTGCCATCTTAATCCTCCCAGGATCAGTACAGTATATGTGCAAACATATTTTATGTGTTTACAGACGTGTAAGACTGCTGAAAAAAGGTGGGAGAACAGTGGCCCTTGGAGGTAAAATGTGTTTTTACATTTTCCAAGTGCAGCTGCATAATTCACTGTACTGCAGTGTCAGGTTTCCCATTGCCCAGCACACCTAATTTGGCTAAAGAACTTGATGATGTTACGATGATCAGTGTGTTGGCCAGTGAAACTGACAATGTGCTGAATTTTGGGAAATTTTGAAATGTATTATAAACAGGGGGCGGCATGGTGGTGCAGTGGTTAGCACTGTTGCCTCACACCTCTGGGACCCGGGTTCGAGTCTCCGCCTGGGTCACATGTGTGTGGAGTTTGCATGTTCTCCCCATGTCGTCGTGGGGTTTCCTCCGGGTACTCCGGTTTCCCCCCACAGTCCAAAAACATGCTGAGGCTAATTGGAGTCGCTAAATTGCCCATAGGTGTGCATGTGTGAGTGAATGGTGTGTGAGTGTGCCCTGCGATGGGCTGGCCCCCCATCCTGGGTTGTTCCCTGCCTCGTGCCCATTGCTTCCGGGATAGGCTCCGGACCCCCCGCGACCCAATAGGATAAGCGGTTTGGAAAATGGATGGATGGATGGTATTATAAACACAGTATATTAATCTGCACAATGTAGCAAAACAGTCTGAAAAGTAACTGAGATACAGAGGTTATACACTGATCAGCCATAACATGTGAAGCGAATAACATTGATTATTTGGTTACAGTGGCATCTGGCTGTGGGGGAGTTATACAGGTCCTTCTCAAAACATTAGCATATTGTGAAAAAGTTCATTATTTTCTGTAATGTACTGATAAACATTAGACTTTCATATATTTTAGATTCATTACACACAACTGAAGTAGTTCAAGCCTTTTATTGTTTTAATATTGATGATTTTGGCATACAGCTCCAAAATCTCAAAAAATTAGCATATTTCATCCGACCAATAAAAGAAAAGTGTTTTTAGTACCAAAAAAGTCAACCTTCAAATAATTATGTTCAGTTATGCACTCAATACTTGGTCGGGAATCCTTTTGCAGAAATGACTGCTTCAATGCGGCGTGGCATGGAGGCAATCAGCCTGTGACACTGCTGAGGTGTTATGGAGGTCCAGGATGCTTCGATAGCGGCCTTAAGCTCATCCAGAGTGTTGGGTCTTGCGTCTCTCAACTTTCTCTTCACAATATCCCACAGATTCTCTATGGGGTTCCGGTCAGGAGAGTTGGCAGGCCAATTGAGCACAGTAATACCATGGTCAGTAAACCATTTACCAGTGGTTTTGGCACTGTGAGCAGGTGCCAGGTTGTGCTGAAAAATGAAATCTTCATCTCCATAAAGCTTTTCAGCAGATGGAAGCATGAAGTGCTCCAAAATTTTGATTTCCGAATGACAGAAGCGCCTGACCTGGGCTACAGAGAAGCAGCACTGGACTGTTGCTCAGTGGTCCAAAGTACTTTTTTCGGATGAAAGCAAATTTTGCATGTCATTCGGAAATCAAGTACCCACAGTCAGTGATGGTCTGGGGTGCCATGTCAGCTGCTGGTGTTGGTCCACTGTGTTTTATCAAGGGCAGGGTCAATGCAGCTAGCTATCAGGAGATTTTGGAGCACTTTTTCATGAGCTGTTTGCCGAAATCATCATTATAAAAACAATAAAAGGCTTGAACTACTTCAGTTGTGTGTAATGAATCTAAAATATATGAAAGTCTAATGTTTATCAGTACATTACAGAAAATAATGAACTTTTTCACAATATGCTAATTTTTTTAGAAGGACCTGTACAGTATATAATATTATATATCAGGCTTCCCCAATTCCAGTCCTGGAGAACCAGTTTGCAAGGACCTGTCAAATACACCTACTAAACCTGGCAATTGGCTGGTGAGCTGAATAAGGTGTTTGAGTATTAAAATCTGGGTGCAGACTAGGCCTGCAGGACTGGAACTAGGGAATCGTGGGGAATTGAAAGTTACCATCACCAAAAATAACTTTTATTTTAAAGTTTCATAATGAAATTAATTTGCTCATCAGGATATTCTGTTTGGCAAAGTATTCCAGTACTTGGGATTTAAATTATCCATCGTAAATCTTTGTCACCAGATGCACAGTAATCATCCTGCTAAAGCAGAACTACACTGTCATCGTATTAAAGGGGTGAGTCTGCACACAGAATCGGTTGCTCCAGCATCCACAGTGTCATTCTCCCAAGTTACTATACAGCAATTAACAATCACTGACAGCCCCTAGTAATTAAATGCCTAATAACCATCATGTAGTGATTGAAAGTGATTCAGTCTCAGCCATGGCAAATGTAATCTTATGCATAGCTATTTAACAACAAAAGTATTCCCAGATTGAGGTGAGTACGAGTACAATCTTTTCATAGCTATTTCCTAGCATGGAGTATGGCGTAAGAGGCAAGTTTATGCATGCAGACAATTGCATATTTCAACTGATATGGGAATGCCACTTTGGGGCCAATGACATGCTGACCTCAGTAAAATTCCAGAAGATATTTTTCAGCCTGGATACTTCTCTCCCGTGTAGTAGTTCTCCGCTTAACAGCAACAAGAACTTAACATACATGATGGTACATAAATGTGATCTGCTGATTTCAGATCTGTAAGCATAAATTACCTTTGTTGTATTCCCTGGCCTTCAGGCTAATTGGAGTTGCTAAATTGCCCGTAGGAGTGCATGTGTGAGTGAATGGTGTGTGAGTGTGCCCTGTGATGGGCTGGCCCCCCATCCTGGGTTGTTCCCTGCCTCGTGCCCATTGATTCCGGGATAGGCTCCGGACCCCCCGCAACCCAGTAGGATAAGCGGTTTAGAAAATGGATGGATGGATGGTATTCCTTGGCCTTCAGGGAATACTTTTGGTTTTAGCACTGTTCCCCTGTCGCTGCAGATACTTTGGCATGCAAGCCAATAACTCAAAAACCGTTCGACGAATCCTTTTCAAACTTTGTACAGGTATTGGTGAGGAACTAGAACTGATTTAATTTTGAAACAGTCCCAAAATGGAAGCAGCGCCACATAGTGATAATGAAAAAAGCAGCAGTTTTGATGCTTGACCCTGCTAAGACCATAATTCAATAACCGTTTGATGGATCTTTTTCAGTCTTTGCAGAGGCATTATAGGGGGCTGGAATGGAACTGATAAAATTTTGAGACAGCTCGCCAGCAAATATGAAATATGGCTCTCAGGAAATATGAAAGAGCTTTGTGCGTGGAGATGTGATCTTTCCACATGATTTCAAGTGAAAACATGAAAAGGCATCTTTAAAACGAAGGCTTTCGCTATTGCAAATGTCACACTATTTAAGGTCTCAGGAAGTCTAGGGGAAGCACAAATATATAGTGCATATAGCTGTGTCTCACATAAAAAGGTTGTGCATACTCTGCTCATATTGTTCAAAATGGAGTAACACTTTGCCATGAATTTTTAATTTTAGTATGAGCCCATATAGTTAAGTCTTGACTGTTTACAGGTAAACACTTAAAAAAGATATAGCTGAGGTCCTGGATTCAGTCTCCTGCATTTTCTCTCTAACCCACTCAAAGAATTTCTTGCAGGGATTAATTCAGTATGTTTTAACAACATATAAAAAGACCAGATGAGTTAGGAGCAACACTTTACTTGAGGGGGCACAAATAATGTCGTAGTACATCCATCCATCTATTTTCCAAACCGCTTATCCTACTGGGTCGCAGGGGGTCCGGAGCCTATCCCGGAAGCAATGTGCACAAGGCAGGGAACAACCCAGGATGAGGGGCCAGCCTGTCGCAGGGCACACACACACACCATTCACTCTCACACACACACCTATGGGCAATTTAGCAACTCAAGTTAGCCTCAGCATGTTTTTTGGACTGTGGGGGGAAACCCCACGACGACATGGGGAGAACATGCAAACTCCACACACATGTGACCCAGGCAGAGACTCGAACCCGGGTCCCAGAGGTGTGAGGCAACAGTGCTAACCAGTGCATCTGTCAGAGTTCGCTGGTTAAAGCGGGTAGTGCGCACAGGCTGACAAGCGGGCAGGAAGCAGGCAAGCAGGCGGAGTACGGGGAAAACGGGGATTTATTCGGGATCGGGACGGAGCAGACAGCACTAAGACTAACTAACATCAATGACGGACCAGAAACTAAGGCAAGACATGGAATGAAATAGACGAGACTGGGCGAAAATAAGTGGACACAGCTGGGCAAGACCAGGGAAGCACACGTGGGTAATCAGGGGGCGTGGCACACACGAGGATCGTACGAGCCGCGCATGACAGCACCACCATGCCGCCCCTGAAGTAGTACACTCTTACTTAATTTATTAATTAACCAGAAAGTATTAGTTATATACTGATCCCACGTTTGTTCATTCTTAATCATAACAGTTACTGTATTTGTTCATCATTTGTACTTGAGTAGTTACTGAGTTATTACTGAGTAATGTATATTTGAACAATATAAAATATAATAATATATGTGCTATAAATCAACAAACCATTGTCCTTTCCTTTTATCCACTGCAGGAAGCAGAATACAGAGGAAATGCCTTGGGCGGGATGGTAGCCCGGATCAGGGCTCACATACTGGCTCACATGTGGGCAATGAAGAAGTAGCACTTCACGTGTACGGGAGAAAAACAGCAGCCAGAGGAATCCTATGCAATCTCAGTGAGAATAAACTCCCCAGACCCAGGACTGGGGCAGGAATTGCAGGATTCTCCTCTAGCATTTATTTTGGCATACTGTATTTATTGCTATTATCCTTGGTACATGTTTATATTTGCCAATAATTGAAATTGAAATAAACATGATTATTATTCATCCATCCTCGTACCGCATATCCTGGAGACGAGGGCCTGGAGCTTATCCCAGGTAGCATAGGACACAATGGTATACTTTTGGATGGGATGCCAGTCCATTGCAGGGAATGCACTCACTCACACACTTTAAGCAATTTAGAGATGACAGTCTATTATTATTAGGATACCTATAGTTTTTAGTCGTTTTCACTATTATTATGCTTTTTGCCATGGGAGTCTATGGCAGCCCATAGAGCTGATTGGCAACTTTTTTGAAATTTGGCACATCAATAGAGGTCAGTTCCAACTATTCATACCAAATTTGGGTTCAATCCATCCATCACTCTAGCGCCACCCTCAGGCCAAATTTCAAGAAATGTTTTTGCCTTATTCTCTTTCTTATCATTGTATGATTATGCTATTTACTTTTAAGTATTAGCATTACCTGTCTTAGTGACATCCCATAATACAGCTCTGATGACCTGATCACATATAAAACACTTCCCACGCAGCACATTATGCTTTATTATCTATTTATTATTCAAACATCAAACTTTGATGACGTCAATGTATATCCCTGACATAAATCACTGACTTGAAGCTATGGACATCATACTTAACTAGCTGACGTTTTAGTATTTTATATAGCATGATGGGTGCAGATCTAACTTAGTGTATAACTTAGTTTCGGCAGTGGTTTTGCTATATAGAGTCCATCGTCATGATCCCATAGTTAGCGTTAGTGAAAATAGTGTAATTAGTACAAGTACTGAAGAAATGTAATGTAATGTAATACCGAACAGCTTTCAAAAATGCGGTACCGCAATACCTTTTTGGCACCGGTATCCCGCGCAGCATCAGTCTGCCTGAGATATTTGATAAAGTGTGGATCTTCCTATACGTGCAGCACGAAAAACCTCTGCTTTGTATACTTGACAAATCTGTGTGTGTCATCATACTCAAAACCGCCCCAAATAAGCCACGAAATTAACCATGAATTCTACCCTACTGTGGTACACAGCTTTGCTTCTTATGTTTCTTTCACACAAAAAGTTGCAGGTTGATGACAAAACGTGCTCGCGTCCGGACCAATAAGTGCAACGGGGGGGGGGGCAGAACAGGGGAGGGGGGCAGGATGCGATCGTGCTCGGTTGCCGTATAACGCAGCCGGGCCCAGTGTGGTACGCGCTTAGTCTAATTACAGGTTCTTGTGGGAAGCTTGTGTGATGTATAACCTTGTTCGTGTCAGGTTTCGGGCTGGTTGCGAGCGCGATCGCACGGGCAGGAAACAGGCAGGCAGAACACGGGGAAACTGGGATTTATTAGCACTAAAACGGGACGAAGCACGAACATCGACTAACTAACATCAATGACGGACCAGGAATGAAAGCAAGACATGGACTGAAATAGACAGGACTGGGCGAAAATAATCGGACACAGCTGGGTATAATGGGGAAGCACACGTGGATAATCAGGGGGGCATGGCACACATGAGGATCGTACGAGCTGGGCGTGACAGTTCGACATACTGATCGCTATGTATCGCGATACAACAGTTTGCAATGTTACCAAAGTGTCATTTTATAATTCCCATATTAAACAAGTTACCGTGCATAGTGCTTTGGGGAGAGACAGACTCCAAGAGTGCAGTTCATTTCACGTGTCTTTAAGTCATTGTCTGATATTATCCAGAGCTGAATGTGTGATTCATGCTTACTACTATATTCTTGCTTTGCAGTTCTTACACAATTTTTTTTCTTATTTACTTCTAAAAGTAAATAAAAAACTTATAAAACTGTCATTATTATATAACAACTATACGTATTATGATGTTATTATTTAGTTATGTTGTTGCTTGGTTACATTTGATGCCTCCGCACGTGGGAAGCTACCGGTTTGAAAGATGCGGCTTCACTTGCTTTTCTGCACCAAGATGACAAGGTACGTTGCATTTCTGCTCCCATTTTATCGTATAACTTATCTTATTATTTAGTATCTGTCTTTGTATGTACAGTGGTACCTCGACCCACGAACAGTCCTGATCACGAATAAATCGGGTTACGAACCAAATGTTCCAAAATGTTTTGTACCGGTTGTCGAACCGTGTTTCGGGCCGCGAACCCATAAACGTCCCGAAAAGGGTCCAATGAAAGCTCCCCAAAGAACCACCCGAAACGCGAAGAAATGTCCAGTATAATAATAATAATAATAATAATAAAAAAATATTTTCGAAATTACTGCATTTGACTGTTACTCAGTCTTTTAATGTTGATTGTTTAGTTTTTTGGGGGGATGTTTTGTGGTTCTTTTCCGTGTTTTGGCGTCTTTCGAGCGACCAGCGTATGCTCAGTTTTAATGTTTTATTTAATTTAGCATTTGTTAGCATGTAAATGTAAATGTATGCTCTCAGTTATATGTGCACAGTCTGTCATAATTTGATTGTACGGTAGGGGGTGTTGAGTTGTACTGCGCGTGCTCGAAATGTATATATATATGTATGTATAGAGTGACCTAAAGAGAAAGACGGCGATATGTCCTAGTTCATGGTGAATAACGTGTTGTGTGAACTTATTTTTCCATTTATAAATCCTCTATTATTGTTAGTCTTCTCCCGATTTTCTTACCGCTGCACCGACAGTTCGACGTGCCAACAGCATTATTTGTTACAAGTAAGGTTATTTTAATTTAAGTCTATATTCTTGGTCGCGTTCTCCCCATGTCGTCGTGGGCTTTCCTCCGGGTACTTGCTAAATTGCCCGTAGGAGTGCATGTGTGAGTGAATGGTGTGTGAGTGTGCCCTGCAATGGGCTGGCCCCCCCCATCCTCGATTTTTCCCTGCCTCGAGCCCATTGCTTCCGGGATAGGCAACCCAGTAGGATAAGCGGTTTGGAAAATGGATGGATGGATTCTTGATCACAGAAAAATATTAAAAATTGAAGAAAATGCAGCGTTTCTGAGGTTTAAACATATTGAACATAATACATATTTACATTATTTGAAATGGGAGAAATTGATTGAGGTCACGCACTTTTCAGGTCAGGAACTAAGTTCGTGAGCCGAGGTATGACTGTATATTGAAATATGTTTGTGTAAAATTCAGTATATTGTTTGGATTATATTTAAATTTTATGTGCAGGTTAGTTAGTGTCATATGCAGGGTTGCCAACCCTCACTCAAGATGTCTTGTAGTCAATCTGTTTTGTTCCATTATAAACCTAAAATTAGCTCCATCAAAAGTGTTGGGGTAGTCTGCAAACCCTCCAGACTATTTACAAGGTAGTAAGACATATGGAGATGAATGGAGATGAATGTGCAGACTTGTCTGGAATTGAGAATCTCACGCCAGCCAGCTGACCAAAGATAGCAGCTCTGCCTGTGCAGTAATGCAGTTGTTGATTGGGAAGGTGTGGGTCAGTGCAGAAGTGTAGTCCACATGTCAGGAGTGACTGACAGCTCCATTGCATTGCCTGTATGTTGTTTTTCCTCATTCAGAATCAGACGATTTGAGAAAGCTGTTTGCTGGAGCGACGACAGATACTGGGCAACTTGGGACAAGTGGGGAGAGGTGATTGACTGGGGAGATGACAAAGAGCTGTGCTCCCCAGCAGAATCACCTTCTGACCAGGCTGACAGTTCCATGGAGTCACATTCCCGAAGGCGAATTGCCAAGGCAGTTAGCTGGACGGATGATGCTTATTGGGCAGCCTGGGACAAGTGGGAAGAGATCATCTGCTGGGGTGATGAAGAGGAGTGCTCCCAAGTAACTCCACCCACTAGCCAGCTTGGGAGGGATAAGGGGATAGATGTACATGGGTTGGAGGCTTTTGTGATAAATAACAGGACAATCTCCATAAAGCCTGTAGACAACCATCAAGACAGTCTGGAGATAGGAGCTGTGCTGGTAGACCTCTGCCAGTTTGATCTCGAATATTTAGATCAAAGTAAATTTAATTTTGAAATTGTGCAAGTACAAATTGGAGAAGTTGAAGTGGAGGAGACTAGAGAAAAGGCTTTTGAAAAAGCATTTGAATTGGAAATTGTGGATGTGGCAGTAGAAGTTATAAACAGTGAATTCCAGCCGAATGCTATGAATTTGGATATTGTTGAAACTAAGGTGGACAAATTATTATTGGAAGAACTGATCATTGGCGATTTAGAAGCAGGCAATGTGAAGGTGTCAGTATCAAATGGCAATGTGGTGAAGGTACCCTTAAGGTACCCATCACCACAGAGGAACAGAAGGACCAGGCAACCTTAGACCATACTCTCTGGTGGTTGACTCGTGGCAACTGGACTTGTCTCTGAAAGTTAGAAACATTTCGCTGCTCATCCAATCAGCTTCTTCAGACTGAGGGAGGTAGTAAGTGTCCACATATTTATCCTCCTGGGTAAGTAGTCTAAGGGGGCTCGTTGAGTGAAACAAAGTGGGGGGGGGGGGGTTGCGGGTAGATGTAACCAGTCCCTCCTACTCCAATAGAGTGTGTCGTTAAGGGTGGTCCACCTGGTGGAGGTGTGAATTGGGTCTGTTTTTTTCCCTGGAATTATTTTTGTTTTGGCAAATGATGAGAGGGCCGCAGGTTAAATTGGAGACAGGTTGTGCCTAATGCCTCTACCTCTGTTGAGTGAGGGGTTGTGCATTTGCACATGCAAAGCTGCTTGGACGAGCGGTGAAACGTTTCTACCTTTCAGAGAGGTACAATGTCTTTGGATGTCTTTTGTCTTGTGCAGTCTGGGAGTTGACTGAATGCTGGGGTGGGGGTAGCTTTTCCTTTGTAGTGGGGTCCGGTGGGGCGCCTTGGGCTCTGTGGGGCCCGGTGGTGCTGCTGCTTTGGGCCCCGGTCTGGATGGGCCTGGGCCCCCCTCCCTGGATGGATTTCGGGGAACGGGGAGTGCCTATGGGGGTCAGCGGGGGAGCTGGCTCCGGGGGGTGAGGTATTTTGCCCCCCCCCCCATTCCTTTCCTCCCCATCCCTAAATGCTTCCCTCCTCCCGCTCCATCACACCACCACACATGTAGGGCTTTGAGGTGTAGGTGCGTTGCTGGGATGCAGGGTAGGTATTCCTCCTCTGTCCCCACGCGACCACCTGTACCTCATTCATACACTACAACGTAGACACTCTCATTACTTACTCTCTCATGACACATACATTTAGGGCGTTGGGGATGGGCACACAGAATGGCATCCAGAGGGCGGTCTGTTCATTCAGCCTTACCTCTGGTGCCAGGGCCCACATCTCAATTTTAATCACACACAGACATTGAGGGCTCTGGGGAGAGGCCGAGCTAACACCAGCTGTTGGTGGGCAGGGGGTGGTTAGTGCCATGCCCTTCACCTGTTTTAAAAGCACTTTAGAACAACACACACCAACACCACATCTGAGCGGGCAAAGGGGGGCATGGGGTCTTTTCACACCCCCGTTCCCTGTTCGCCATTTGGGGCTGGGGGCTGAGAGGAAGAGCTGGCCGTCTGGTCGGGGTCTGGGCTGGTGGGCTTCTCGGCTACTGCGAGTCCGGGGTGATCTTCTGGTCTCCTCGCCAGAGGAAAAATAGGGGTCCACATAGAGTATATATGGGGAGTGAGAGTATGTGTACAGCGTTCATTTCTGTGTGTCTAAATGTTGGGTGAATGTGTAAATATTTGTTTATGTCTGCATGAGGGTGGGAACGTATGCTTGTATATGTGTGTGCCTGTTTGTCTATACGCATGTGTCAGGTTGGGTCCTAGACTCCACCTGAAATAACATCTCGGGCACAATAAAGTGGTCCTCCGCAGAGGGGGGGTGGTGGAGGGAAAAAAAAAAAAAAAGCTTGTGACCCACCGACCGATTTCTTATTTGATTACTGTTGTTCCTTGTCTTGTTTTTGACCCCTCGTGGTCTGCTTTTGTTTTTATTAGTGTCTCTAGTGTTTATCCCCTTTCCTCCTTTGAATCCCTGAGTGAGTCGTCCACTCTCTGTTTCTGCTTGCTCCATGACACGCTGTCGCTCTCAATCCGCCCTGGACCTGTGACAGTATTTCTGTTTTTGCTTTTGTTTGGACGTACTGAGTTTAGGATACCTAGCTTAGAAGGAATAGTTTAGCCTGTCATGTGTAATGTTGTTAAATGCGCTGATATCAGTGTTATGTCACAGTACCAGAAACTGAAAATGGTACATTTTGTTTTCTTTTTGTTTTCTTGCAATTACTACATACAAATGTTTAATGTTTTGCTGACATCTAATTAGAAAATAAATGCATTTATGCTTTAAATGATCTTTTTGTTGTCTTCAATCATTTCAACAGGTGAAAATGACCTGAAATCAATGAGTTTGAACACTGGACACTACATTCCGTGTTTGTGTATAAAGTCATGTTTAGCGTACATGCGAGTTCATTCATATCCTTTTCCCCAGAGACAAAAAGTAGGCTAGGCTAATGGGAAAAAAACACACAAATATATAGACCTAATGTCAGTGTATTATTCATGAGGTTTTGTAATATCTGAGACCAAATTAAACTTAATCTGTGTATTTAATGGATTTATGTGCTATTGCTACTGGTTTAATTGGTAAATAGGCCTTTTTCCAAGCAATTGAATATTTAAATGGGAATGTTTTACGTTATTGATTTAGCTTTAATCATGAAGTACCAAGCCTGATATCAATCCATGTCTAATGTGACATATTCAGGACATGCAAAGTCTATACACATAGGCACAGACTATGGCTGGGATTCGTGTGGCCTACCCTGCAGATGGGAGGCCAACACTGCATGGTATATATTCTTTAAATTTATTTAATATTAGTTACATAATTACTCATATAGACCATGTTAATACTTAATAGTGCATGTAAAGAAAATTATACTTTCATATACTATACTGTGTGAAGTGTATGTAAGTATGAAATATCCATCCATTGGCTGTAGCACTTATCCTATTCAAGGTCAAAGCTAGAAGCTATGGATGCAAGACTGGGACAACAGGAGCTGACCCTGACAGGAAGCTCATCTCATAATGATATTCCCCACACCGTGCTACTTCTTGCAGAGCTTTGCTGGGGTAGGTGGTGTGGCTATCATACCAGCCGGCGACGCATCCAGTTAGGATGCTCTTGATGACACAGTTATAAAGTGTCCTGAGGATAAGGGGACTTGTGCCACACCTTTTAGCTCGTCGGAGGTAGAAGGGCCGCTGCTATGCATTTGAATTTTTCCCAATATGATAAATGTAGCGTGGAAAAAGTAACCATATCAGTTTACATGGGCTTCTACAGGGGGTTAAGTATCCATCCATCCATTTTCTGAAGCCACTTAATTCCAACTGGGGTTGCCTGGGGACTGGAACCTATCCCAAGAACACTGGGCACAAGTGGGAACCAACCCTGGGGAATCACCAACACACCACAGGGTGCACACACAACTACAGGACCAATTTAGACTCACCATTCAACCCCTCTTGAATGCTTTTGGACCGTGGGAGGAAACTACAGCGCCTGGTGAAAACTCAGACAAACAGAGGGAGAGCGTGCAAACTCCACGCAGAAAGGACTTGGGATTGAACACAGGACCTTCTTGCTGTAAGGCAGCAGGGCAAACCACTGCGCCACCATGCTGCCCCCGTGTTAAGTATGATAAGTAATATGACAAATGTCATAGCTTAGCTATAGATTTGCATAAAATGTACGGAAAGACGATATAAACATCTTGTTACTGGTTCATAATCATAGTGAGAATATCTTATTGTTATGCAAACGTTAGTGCTTCCTTTGTTTCTGATTTGTGTCTTCAGGATCTCCAGGGCAGCTTGTGGACAAACAGGAGGTGACGCCTATGAAAGGAGACACTGTCAGTATTCAGTGTCACTATACTGACATTTACATTGACATGATGTGGTGTAAGATGGGCAGGGGCTCCTGTGTAGAGAATTCTGGGAGTTTGGATGGGAGGCCTGTGGAGCTCAGTGATGAAAGAGTTAATAAAGTGCTCAGCGTCACAATGAGGCGACTGGAGAGGAAGGACACGGGCTGGTACCTGTGTGTGGCAGAAAACCTGCAGACACTCCTTCCTATTAAAGTCAATGCACAACCACACACAGCACTGAATGTAAGTAATTAATTAAAATATGTGAGTCGTTTATACTCTATTACAAATAAATAAAGGCTAAATGGATCCCAAATCTTTCCCTCGTGAAGGAAGTTGGCGCATTTTTTTGGGAAGAATCTGTTTGGGGGAGGGGGCGTGCACTGTACTCACTGGGGTATTACCAACAAGCACCAGGGTGAACAAAATACTCAGCTAAAGTCAGAGCAAAGCTAAAAAGAATGAAATTAAGCAGTTTTAGCTGACTTTAGCGGACATTCTTATAATAAACTCATTTCTTACGGGTATTATACTTGATATATGAAGTATGTTAACACCCCTTGGCCTAGATTTGTGATCTTTCATTCCTCTGAATCCTTTGGTCATCCCGATTCAAATTCATCCATTGCCGTTAATTTCCTTATTGTATTTTCTGTCATTCTGAATTTTTCAGAAAACCTACTTATTTTGCACAGGCCAAAAATTTTGTCCAATCTTCTACTTTGTAATTTGGCACCCTGACAGAGGCCCATCCAAAATACTGGCTCACCAAATTTGGGGGTAATCCATTCATTCCTGTAGCAACACCATCAGGTCAAATTTCAAGATATGTTTCTGCATGTAAATTTTGAATTCTTAAACCTGGGATTATGATCTTTGGTGTGTTTAAAGCCATGGCTTGTCTAACTTCGATTGCACTCATTAATTAAGTCTGTCATATTGTCATTTTGAATTTTTCTGAAAAAAAAGTTTTTTGGAAACCTAGGTTGTTGATCAAATCATCATCAAATTTTGGGTGCATCATCTAGAAGGGATTGTGACCAAAAGTTACTAAAAGTCAGATGCTATGGCCACTATCATCCAATGAATTTGATGACAAAGCCACTGAACAGGATGTGTGGCCATATCTCAACAAAACTTTGATTGGATAAAATTGATTTGGTGACTGGACTTGGGGCCCAATTCTGAGGAATAAGAACAAAAATAGTGTCATTCCACCACTAGGTGGTGTTGCAATAAGTAAACATGCCTTGTGGCTAATAACTGTTGAATGGATTGACCTAGGGGGGCGGCATGGTGGTGCAGTGGTCAGCAATGTTGCCTCACACCTCTGGGACCCGGGTTCGAGTCTCCACCTGGGTTACGTGTGTGTGGAGTTTGCATGTTCTCCCCATGTCGTCGTGGGGTTTCCTCCAGGTACTCCGGTTTCCTCCCACAGTCCAAATACATGCTGAGCCTAATTGGACTTGCTAAATTGCCCGTAGGTGTGCGTGTGAGCGTGAATGGTGTGTGAGTGTGCCCTGCTATGGGCTGGCCCCCCATCCTGGGTTGTTCCCTGCCTCGTGCCCATTGCTTCCAGGATAGGCCCCGGACCCCTCGCGACCCAGTGGGATAAGCGGTTAAGAAAATGGATGGATGTTACAGGTAAGGCGTGTGTCATGCCCGGCTCGTCTGCTCCTCATGTGTGCCACGCCCCCTGATTACCCACGTGTATTTCCCTGATCGTCTCCAGCTTTGTCTAGTTACTTTGATTAGTCCTGTGTATTTAAGTCCTGGTCTCCCCGGTTTCCCTTGTCCGTCATTGATGTTTGTAGGTGTGCTATGTTTTCCAGTCCTCGTTCGCCCATTAAATCCCTGGTTTTGCCCCGACTTCACCTGTCTGCCTGCTATTTGATGGATTGTCTTAGTACCCAGCCTCATAAGTGAAACCTGAGGAACTTTTGACTTGCAAAGCGATTTGTCCATCACATTCCAATGATTTTAATGGTGATGCCGCCAATCACTGTGTGTTAACATATCTCAGCAATTCTTTGGTCGTTTGAGGCCAAACTTGGTATTTTTACTTGGGGCCACACCTTTGGGGAGTGCATCAAATTCTGTGTCATTTAACCACTGGGGTGGGACACGTTTCATTGACCTACAATATTTTTTCTAATACATTTTGATGCATTGGCCTTTCAAAAGTGGTTGCTATGACTGGGGATTGTCAGAATTTGTCAGTGTTTTTTGTAGCCTTTTGATCACCTTCATATCTATTCATAGACATCGTTTTTAAATGTGCAAAAACATGGATTATTTGTGACTGAAAGTCATGACAGCCAGCTAATCGGCAGATTTATTTGCAAAGCCTTCACTACATAATGTTCATACCCCATTCTTTTCATCTAACCCTGTCATAAGCAAAATCTGTACCTCATAAAATTGTCTAAAATCAATATTTCTAATCAAATAGTTTAATTTCTCTATTTTATTTTTTTACCACATAAAGCACAATGAGTGCTTAAAATTTCAATTCACAAGGTAAAATGTCAAATAAAGTGTTTTAACAGAATATTTAATGTAATTTCAAGGTCACAGCAGAGTTGCCCTGCAGCCTCGTCGGCAAAGAGCAGGAAATTCGGAAAAAAGCCTTAAAAATGCTCCGAAACAGGAGGGAGGACCTCCGAAGGTCAGGAAAGGTAATACATACTGTACATAGGGAACCTGCAAGCAAGTTAAAATTATTCAAGCCCCCTGCAGTCAAATTAAATCATGAATGTAATGTCCGGAATACAGACCTAGTCAGCCAAGGCTGAAAAATGTTCCTGTTCATGTTCTGCTTCACTTTTCTGGCTTCTCATGTCGTGGAAAAACTTCATTTCTATTGATTCCATTGTCTAGAAGAGAGAAGGACTTCAGCTTCACTCCAACGGTATGTAGCTTTTCTGTATTTATACCATATCATTGTGTAATATATATAGTCATACATTTCATAATTTAGCTTCTAAAATATTGTGCAATCACCAGCCCAATTGATATTTTTGCCATCTTAATCCTCTCAGGATCAGTACAGTATATGTGCAAACATATTTTATGTGTTTACAGACGTGTAAGACTGCTGAAAAAAGGTGGGAGAACAGTGGCCCTTGGAGGTAAAATGTGTTTTTACATTTTCCCAGTCCTGCTGCATGATTCACTGTACTGCAGTGTCAGGTTTCCCATTGCTCAGCAGACCTAATTTGGCTAAAGAACTTGATGATGTTACGATGATCAGTGTGTTGGCCAGTGAAACTGACAATGTGCTGAATTTTGGGAAATTTTGAAATGTATTATAAACACAGTATATTAATCTGCACAATGTAGCAAAACAGTCTGAAACGTAACTGAGATACAGAGGTTATACACTGATCAGCCATAACATGTGAAGCGAATAACATTGATTATTTGGTTACAGCGGCATCTGGCTGTGGGGGGGGGTTATATTAGGCAGCAGGTGGATGCTTTGTCCTTGAAGCTGACGTGTTAGAAGCAGAAACAATGTGCAAGTGTGAGGATGGGAGTGACTTTGACATGGGCCATTTGGTGATGGCTAGAGAGCTGGATCATAACCCCCAGCTCTTGTGAGATGGTCCTGCAGTGGTCAGCAGGTTCATGGTGGGGCCCAGGCTCACCTTTGCCGCCAAAATAGCCATGACTCATCAGGGCGTGGATTCCTCTAGACCTCTGAAGGTTTGCTGTACTATCTGCCATGTAATGAGCCTCCGTCACCCGTTCATGTATTTCCCTACAGTTTTGGAGATGCTGTGACCGAATCATGAAGCCATCACAACTTGGCCCTTGTCACTCAAATCTTTAGGCTTTTCTGCATCCCAGTATATCCTACACATTGTTTATTTGCTGCCTAATAGGTCCCACCCACTACCAGGTGCCACTATTGCCAGGTAATCAATGTTATTCACCTGTTAGTGGGCGCAGTGTTTGACAAATATAGTTTAAAATATCAGTCATTTAACCTAATTCCAAAACATTAAATGTGGAATGGAAATAATGGAAGCTATTGCTTGTGTGGAGTGAATTGAACGTAATTTTGAACAATGTTTCAAATTGCGGTGTTTTGTTATTGGACTTCTGTGCTCGTCACGGACTGTCCATAATGAACACCATGTTCAAGCATAAGGGTGTCCATATGTGCACTTGGCACCAGGACACCCTAGGCCGCAGTTCGATGATCGACTTTGTAGTCGTGTCGTCGGACTTGCGGCCGCATGTTTTGGACACTCGGGTGTGGAGAGGGGCGGAGCTGTCAACCGATCACTACCTGGTGGTGGGTTGGCTCCGCTGGTGGGGGAGGAAGCCGGCCAGGCCTGGCAGGCCCAAGCGTATAGTGAGGGTCTGCTGGGAACGTCTGGCGGAATCCCCTGTCAGGGAGAGTTTCAACTCCTACCTCCGGCAGAACTTCTCCCATATCCCGGGGGAGGCGGGGGACATTGAGTCCGAATGGGCCATGTTCCGTGCCTCCATTGTGGAGGCGGCTGACCGGAGCTGCGGCCGCAAGGTGGTCGGTGCCTGTCGCGGCGGTAATCCCCGAACCCGCTGGTGGACACCGGTGGTAAGGGATGCCGTCAAGCTGAAGAAGGAGTCTTATCGGGCCTTTCTGGCCTGTGGGACTCCAGACGCAGCTGACGGCTACCGGCAGGCCAAGCGGAATGGGGCTTTGGCGGTCGCTGAGGCAAAAACTCGGGTGTGGGAGGAGTTTGGTGAGGCCATGGAGAACGACTTCCGGACGGCTTCGAGGAGATTCTGGTCCACCATCCGGCGGCTCCGGGCGGGAAAGCGGTGCAGCATCAACACTATTTATGGTGGGGATGGTGCACTGCTGACCTCAGCTCGGGACGTTTTGGGTCGGTGGAGGGAGTACTTCGAAGACCTCCTCAATCCCACCGACACGCCTTCCAATATGGAAGCAGAGTGTGGGGACTTGGGGGTGGACTCGCCTATCTCGGGGGTGGAGGTCGCTGAGGTGGTCAAAAAGCTCCTCGGCGGCCGGGCCCCGGGGGTGGACGAGATTCGCCCAGAGTTCCTCAAGGCTCTGGATGCTGCGGGGCTGTCCTGGTTGACACGCATCTGCAGCATCGCGTGGACATCGGGGGCAGTACCTCTGGACTGGCAGACCGGGGTGGTGGTCCCCCTCTTTAAGAAGGGGGACCGGAGGGTGTGCTCCAACTACAGGGGGATCACACTCCTCAGCCTCCCTGGTAAGGTCTATTCGGGGGTCCTGGAAAGGAGGGTCCGCCGGATTGTCGAACCTCGGATTCAGGAGGAGCAGTGTGGTTTTCGCCCTGGCCGTGGAACAGTGGACCAGCTCTATACTCTCAGCAGGGTTCTGGAGGGTTCATGGGAGTTTGCCCGACCAGTCTACATGTGTTTTGTGGACTTGGAAAAGGCATTCGACCGTGTCCCTCGTGGGGTCCTGTGGGGAGTGCTCCGGGAGTATGGGGTACCGGGCTCCCTTTTAAGGGCGGTTCGGTCCCTGTATGACCGGTGCCAGAGTTTGGTCCTCATGGGCGGCAATAAGTCGGACTCGTTTCCGGTGAGGGTTGGACTCCGTCAGGGCTGCCCTTTGTCACCGATTCTGTTCATAGTTTTTATGGACAGAATTTCTAGGCGCAGCCAGGGCGTTGAGGGCGTCCGGTTCGGTGACCTCAGGATTAGGTCTCTGCTTTTTGCGGATGATGTGGTTCTGTTGGCCTCATCGAGCCGTGACCTTCAGCTCTCACTGGAGCAGTTCGCAGCCGAGTGCGAAGCGGCTGGGATGAAAATCAGCACCTCCAAATCTGAGACCATGGTTCTCAGCCGGAAAAGCGTAGAGTGCTCTCTCCGGGTTGGGGATGGGGTCCTCCCCCAAGTGGAGGAGTTTAAGTATCTCGGGATCTTGTTCACGAGTGGGGGAACGATGGAGCGGGAGATCGACAGGCGGATCGGTGCGGCGTCAGCAGTCATGCGGGCGCTGCATCGGTCTGTCATGGTGAAGAGAGAGCTGAGCCAAAAGGCGAAGCTCTCGATTTACCAGTCGATCTACGTTCCTACCCTCACCTATGGTCATGAGCTTTGGGTAGTGACCGAAAGAACGAGATCGCGGGTACAAGCGGCCGAAATGAGTTTCCTCCGCAGGGTGGCTGGGCTCTCCCTTAGAGATAGGGTGAGGAGCTCAGTCATTCGGGAGGGACTCAGAGTAGAGCCGCTGCTCCTCCGCATCGAGAGGAGCCAGATGAGGTGGCTCGGGCATCTGATCAGGATGCCTCCGGGACGCCTCCCTGGGGAGGTATTCCGGGCATGTCCCACTGGGAGGAGGCCCCGGGGAAGACCCAGGACACGCTGGAGAGACTATGTCTCTCGGCTGGCCTGGGAACGCCTCGGGATCCCCCCAGAGGAGCTGGACGAAGTGGCCGGGGAGAGGGAAGTCTGGGTCTCCCTGCTGAGGCTGCTGCCCCCGCGACCCGACTCCGAATTAAGCGGGAGATGATGGATGGATGGATGGATGGATGGATGTTTCAAATTGCTACATACCTGAAATGTTTGTGGTTTCTTGTAGAAAGAACAGAAGCACTTGAGGTTTGCCTCCAGGACATCACACCTCCTATTAAGCACCTTTACAAAGTAAGTAATTTCCTTGAAATATCATCAAAATATATTTTTTTCAGGATAGCTCTAAGACTGGGTTCCCATGGGACATTATAAGGATTAGAAGTAATTAAACCAATTTGGTCTTACATAGCATTAAAAATGGTATAATTGACAAAAAAGGCCTTAAATGGCTTTAAAAAGTATGACGTTTTATTGTCATGTACATTAAACATTTAATAATTTTTGCAAAGCTGTTAGCTTCTCCATGGATAACATCATGGAGAAGCTAACAGCTTTGCAAAAATTATTGGATGGCGGAGATCAGCGTGGACATTAGAGGAGCTGGAAATTTCAACTCCTCGCATGGAAACCCAAACAACCTTATTCTATCAAGTATTTGGCTCCCCCATATCAGCACTGGCCTTGGCCAAGGCTGCTGCTGGAACTAACAACTCCCCCAGAAGAACAAGGCAGTGAGACTCTCTTGCATTCCTCTCCCCCAATCCCAAGGACTTACCCTCCCCCCATCCCACGCCTTCGCCGCTTCATACCCCCAGCGTGAACAGGCGGGTCTGTGACCAGCGCCGTCTCTATGGCAGCAGGACCGGATGGCTGTCTGTCTCTGCTGGGTCACCTCCACACCCCCTTTCCCCTACCCGTTGCAAGTCGTGTCATTTTTATGTAAGGTGTAGTGCCCATGTGCTTATGTTGCTGAGGTGTTTTTTTCGGTTCCCACAATGTACTCCCTACTGGAGTGCAATCTGGGGGGTGTTTTTTTATTCTCCTCCTCTCCCACCATGTTATCTTGTTTCTATTCTTCTCACTTCCCCTGTCTCCCAGCCGGTCTTCCCCCTACTGTGATGTCTGTGTATATGTAAGGTCGGTTGATGGCCTGCTCTTCACCGGTACTTGTGACTGGTGCCATGGTATATTGCATCAGCAATAAAGGGCTTTTCCAATCCAATCCAATCTGTAATATACACACAGGACCAGTTGGCTAAATTCTCCAACCTGTGATTGGCTGGTTTGTGATGTTTGTGGATATCACTGTGCTCTCAGAATGGAGTCACAAATATACCAGTGTAAAATATACGGTGTTAAGGGGGAATTTGCTTCTGGGTTAATTAGTGACAATTGCAAATGTTTTGTGTTGATTCTTCAGCTTCATATACAGATTCGCAGATTCATAATTACCACAGAATGGGAAGTAAAGTCTGTTCTATTTAAAAGCCAGACATGTTAAAGTACTGCAGGGCACATTAACCTGTCCACAGTGCCTGTTGTATGAGAGCATCATGATTATTAATAATATACACTGTATTTCAAAAGGACCTGTGGGATTAAAACTGAGGGTTATTAAGACACACCTTGCTTATACCTCTATACCACTGTGAGTCCAAGTCCTCACCCAGCATTTACTGACACAGGTTAATGTAAAGAAACATCAGCACATTTTAACATGGCCGCGATTCCATTTTTAGTAAATACCTTGTATATAGAACATAATATGGATGCAAAGAGCAGAAGAGGAAATAGGAAAGAAGAAGGGAGAGGAAAAGAGAGAGAGCTGAAGTGCGTACGCTGGGAAAAAGTATTGCATTGTGGGACATACGGCGAGTTATTGGGGTGCGCAGAGTTGGGAAGCTAATGACGCCGGTCAGCGATTGGTGGCAGCGGCGTGGATTCCAGGCGCCACAGGAAAGGTTTGTGGTTCCTTCTAGGAGTTGGATTATGGTTCCTGTTGTGGGTTTTGTTTTCGGGGGATTGGGCTGTCTTCCCCCGACTAGTTAATTTAAATAATATTGTTTGATATGAATTGATCTCTTTTGTATTTATGTGTTATTTAGGAGGAACCACACGTGATTTTGGTGTTCATGGCCCTTGTGTTGATGTGAGCTGCCCAGGCCTTTTTATTGTCCACGTGTGAACTTTAGCCGGGTGTTTTAGCTGAGTGTGAAATGTTTTGCCAAGTGTTTTAGAGATTGCTGTGCTGAGATCATTGTGTGGGGGGGTTGCTGTGTTGCCTGGGTGCTCTATTCACTTATTGGGTCAGGGACACTAAGTTGGGGAATCCTGGTAATAAAGGCTTATTGCTATACTTCTGTTGTGAGCTGTTTCTTATACCTGGTGCTCAGTATAGTCGAGTCACAAACCTGCATCATTGGGGAGAAGTGTTCCTCTCTTACAACTTGGCGTAGTTTCGGCAGTCTTGGCTTCTGGGCACAGGTTTAGGAAATGTCTCAAGAACAGCCTTCAATCTCTAGTTCAGAGGACAGACAAATGTCAAATCCTAATGTGGTTATGTTTCCTTTCATGCTGGGGGCACCATGGAGCCCGAAATTTGCAGGAGAACCTGCAAACCAGGTAATAGGCTTTCAGGAGTGGGTGAGAAATCAAAAAATGTTGGATATGCAACCCCTATCAGAAAATCAGAAAGTGGCTGTTATTATAAGTAACTTAGAAGGGGAGGCAAAACGTGAGGTATTGGCTTTAGAAAGTGGGGAACGCGAAACAGCAGGGCAGGTTTTAACCTTTTTGGAAGGTGTGTATGGGGACAGTGTGTCTGTTGCTGTAATGCGCTCTGAGGTTTTCTCTCATAAGCAGAAACCAGGAGGCAGTTTGCTTTGGCACTACGGGAGCTGGGCAATCGCCTGTCAAGGAGAGAAGATTCCACTAATACGGGATATGTGTTGCGAGGTCAGTTTATTGGAGGGTTGCTGGATTCAGGTCTGCGTAGGGGTCTTAGAGGAAGGGTAAGATTGGAACCAAATATGTCTTTTTCGGAAATAAAGCATGAAGCGGTTATACGGGCTGAAGAGCGGGAAGGTTCTGCACAGGCTGGAGTAGCAGCAGTCCAAGTAAGTAATGTAAAGCCTACGTGGGATTTTGCTAGATTACAGGAAGAGATTAAACAGGATGTACTTATTCAGGTGAGAGGGGAAATGAAAGATATGGTATCTGGACTAATACAGGAAATTAGAGAGGGTTTGCAAGTAGAGGGAGGACAGTGTGAAGGTTCCATAAGCGTTACAAGAGTGAGAGAGAGTGGTAGACAAAGGGTAAATGTGTGACTCGGGGAGACCAATCTGTCGCCGGTGTAAAAGGGTGGGACATATTGAGAGAAGATGCCGGGCAGTAGGATCCATGGAGGAGCCTTTAAACTAGAACCGCCCTCTGTTAAGGCCCAAACAGTGGGGAATGGGGTTGGTGGCCAGGAGATTCATAGCAATGATATAGTGGGTCAATGTCCAGTGGCCGAAGTGTTAATAAATGGTATTAAAACACAGTGTTTGATACAGGGTCACAAGTTACGACATTGACAGAGTTATTTTAAAGAACATTTTCAGGTAGGAAGCCCACAGGTGCAGCAGCCCATTCAAAAGCTTAATTTAATTACAGCTAATGGATTAAGGATCCCCTATATAGGATATATTGAGGTAAATCTTTCTATCTGTGGCCAAGTCATACCTAATAAAGGAGTTTTGATCGTGAAAGATACAGGGTTTCAGTCCTGTCCAGGGCTAATTGGTATGAATGTTATAGAACAGTGTCATGATTTGTTACTTACCAAATTTGGGTCGAAGTATGTGGAGGGAGTTAGTGAGGCCCCAGAAGCAAGAGTCTGGCAACAAACCTTTGTTATGTGTGATAATCTGAGAACTTTCAAGGGAAACTGGGATTTTAGGAGCAGTTTATTGGCCAAAGGGCGGGTGCATTAACGTGCCGGCCATGTCGGAAGTGGTTTTGGAGGCTTGTACTTCTCCACGGCCTGATGGGAAGGATTCTGTGGGGTTAGTTGAACCAGCTGCAGGAATGGGGTTGCCGGGACAGTTATTATTGGCCCGTTCCTTAAGTATGGTGGTAAAGGAAACGTTTAAAGGTTAGAGTCGTAAATTTGGCTCTAAAGTCGGTTAAATTGCTTAGGTGAGTTACATTGGGAGTGATTCATGAGGTGGAAGTTTGTCAAAAAACGGGACAAGGAGAGTTGGAAGTGCGGCCAGTGGACGAGGCGACTGTAGAGGTGGGTGTTAGACAATGTACAGTGGAAAGGGAAGAGAGAGAAGGGACTGCGTGCCTGGGGGAGGCCCCTTGATCCAGGTCAGTTCTCAGGAGAGCAGCAGGGAAAGATTAAGGACCTGTTGGTTAAACATTGTGGGGTGTTTTCACAGCATGAGGAGGATTATGGGTATACAGATAAAGTATTGCATGTGATCCCAACAGGTACAACAGCTCCTATTAGGGAGCGATATAGGCGGATTCCTCCTAAGCTCTACCAGGAAGTGAAAAGTCTTTTGAAAAAGTTATTGGAGGGGGGAGTAATAAGTGAAAGCTGTAGTCCTTGGGCAGCGCCAGTCGTGTTGGTAAAGAAAAAGGATGGTACACTTTGATTTTGTGTGGATTACAGAAAGCTTAATATGGTTACTCATAAAGATGCATACCCACTTCCGAGGGTGGAAGAATCCATGGCCTCATTGAAAAAGTCCGCAGTTCTCAACATTGGATCTTGCGCATGGGTATTGGCAGGTTGGTGTTCACCCAGCTGATAAGAGAACTGCTTTTATTACCCCTATGGGTTTATTCCAGCTTAATCGGATGCCGATGGGGCTGTGTAACTCACCCGGGACGTTACAGAGGTTAGTGGAGAGTTGTTTGGGAGATCAAAATTTTGAGATGTTGCTGTTGTATTTGGACGACATCATAGTATTTTCTCCAACATTTGATGCACATCTTGCTCATCTGGACTTGGTATTTACTCGCTTGGCGGGTTATGGACTTAAAGTGAAACCAGCAAAGTTCTCTTTATTTCAGGATGGAGTTAGATATCTGGGACACGTGGTTTCTGAAGGAGGAGTCTCTCCAGACCCAGAGAAGTTGCTGGCGGTGGAAGCATGACGAGCCCCAATCAATAGCCTCCAGCTTCGAGCATTTTTGGGCTTTACTGGGTATTATCAAGGGTTTATTAAGGACTCTGCAAAGATTGCTGCTCCCTTGAATGAACTTTTGAGGGGAACATCGAAGAAATATTCTCGTCAGACATCAGGTAATCTACAGTCGTGGACGTAGGGGGAAGCACAGGAAATGGCCTTTCAGAGGCTGAAGTGCCTGCTGCAAGCACCAGTGTTGGCTTATGCTGATTCTCAGTCCCCTTTAGGGTTTATACAGATGCCAGTTTGGCTGCATTGGGTGCAGTGTTGGCTTATGCTGATTCTCAGTCCCCTTTAGGGTTTATACAGATGCCAGTTTGGCTGGACTGGGTGCAGTGTTGGCTTATGCTGATTCTCAGTCCCCTTTAGGGTTTATACAGATGCCAGTGTGGCTGCATTGGGTGCAGTGTTGGCTTATGCTGATTCTCAGTCCCCTTTAGGGTTTATACAGATGCCAGTTTGGCTGCATTGGGTGCAGTGTTGGCTTATGCTGATTCTCAGTACCCTTTTAGGGTTTATACAGATGCCAGTTTGGCTGCATTGGGTGCAGTGTTGGCTTATGCTGATTCTCAGTCCCCTTTAGGGTTTATACAGATGCCAGTTTGGCTGCATTGGGTGCAGTGTTGGCTCAAGTGCAAGAAGGGAAGGAGCGTGTGATCGCCTATGCCAGCCGGAGTCTGCGACCAGCGGAGAGGAGCGATAGGAATTACAGTTCATTCAAGTTGGAGTTGCTGGCATTAAAATGGGCTACTGTTGAAAAGTTTAGGGAGTACTTAATTGCCTCTCCATTTGTGGTATTTACAGACAACAATCCCCTGGCTCATATAGGTACAGCAACGCTGGGAGCCGTGGAACAGCGCTGGGCGGCACAGCTGGCTGGATTCCAGTTTGAAGTCTGTTATCGGCCAGGTGGGATTAATGGGAATGCGGATGCCCTCTCCCGATGGCCGGTGGGATCGGTGTCGAGAGAGGGGGACGATGAAGAGGACGGTGTCCTACCGGAAGGTGGTGGAAATAGAGTGGCTCCCGCAGTAGTGCAGGCATGTTTGCAAGCATTTGTTACAGCCCCGCCAGACAGCCAGTTACCAGTGAGGGTAAGTGTTAATGCCCAGATGGAGACTGGGAGGTACTGGGAGCAGGGATAGTGGAGGAGTGGATGGCAGCCCAAAGAGGGGATACAGCAATGGCACGAGTGTGGCTATATGTGGACAGAGGAAAAGAACCTACCCCAAGAGAAAGGGTGTCTGAAGATGGACAGGTCCGCACACTACTATGTCAGTGGGGTCGACTTTGTGTTCACCAAGGACTACTTTGTAGGGAGGTGGTGGACCCCAAGACAAGGGAGGAGGTAAAACAGATTTTGGTGCCCTCCTCTTTGCGGAAGCGAGTGATGGAGTGGGTGCATGATGGAGCGGGCCATTTGGCTGCGGAGAAGGTGGGTGTGATGGAGTGGGTGCATGATGGAGCGGGCCATTTGGCTGCGGAGAAGGTGGGTGTGATGGAGTGGGTGCATGATGGAGCGGGCCATTTGGCTGTGGAGAAGGTGGGTGTGATGGAGTGGGTGCATGATGGAGCGGGCCATTTGGCTGTGGAGAAGGTGGGTGTGATGGAGTGGGTGCATGATGGAGCGGGCCATTTGGCTGCGGAGAAGGTGGGTGTGATGGAGTGGGTGCATGATGGAGCGGGCCATTTGGCTGCGGAGAAGGTGGGTGTGATGGAGTGGGTGCATGATGGAGCGGGCCATTTGGCTGTGGAGAAGGTGGGTGTGATGGAGTGGGTGCATGATGGAGCGGGCCATTTGGCTGCGGAGAAGGTGGGTGTGATGGAGTGGGTGCATGATGGAGCGGGCCATTTGGCTGTGGAGAAGGTGGGTGGAGTCGCATGGAGACGATTTATTTGGCCAGGGATGTACAAGCAATTGAAGGAGTATTGCCAAAAGTGCGAACGGTGTGGCTTAAGGAAGACGCCAACCGCTAAAGTATGTGCCCCGTTGGTCCCAATTAAATCAATGTATCCCCTTCAGATGGTGTCGGTGGACTTTCTGAGCCTGGAGGCATCAAGAAGTGGAATGTGCTGGTCATAGTGGACCATTTTACACGGTATGCGGTCGCAGTGGCCACTCTGGACCAGATGGCGGTGACAACGGCACAGGCCTTATGGACCCATTTTATTCAGCCATTTGGGGGGTTTGATCAATTGCACTCCGATTAGGGTCCAAATTTTGAAGTAGCGGTTATTCGAGAACTCTGTGAGTTGTATGGAATAAAGACGACGCACACGACCCCATATCACCCCTCAGGGAATGGACAATGTGAGCGGTTTAATCGGACATTATTGGACATGTTGGGGACACTTGCAGAAGGCCAAAAAGAGGAATGGGATAAGTATGTGCTGGAGATGGTGCAGGCTTATAATAACACACCTCATTCCTCTACAGGCTACAGCCCCTATTTCTTAATGTTTGGACGTCATGCTAAATTACCTTTTGACATGTTGGTAGGTGGTGGAGACGGTTTTTCAGGGACGGTGAACAGCTGGGTGTATCAGCACCATAAGAGGTTAGTGGCTGCTTATACACATGCTCAACATCAGATTAAAAAATCAAGTGCAATGCAGAAAAGGGGTTTTGACCGAAAGGTAAAAGCAGAACCTTTGGTACCAGGACAGAGTACTGGTTTTGAACAGGCGGGCCCGTGGACCAGGGAAATTGAGGAATAGGTGGGAGGTTAAAGCCTATGTTGTTGTGTTGCAGCCTAATGTGGAATTGCCAGTGTATGTGGTGAGATCTTCTGGTAATGGACAAGAACGGGTGTTGCACCAAAATCTGAGTCCATGTTGGTTTGATGACCCGGATCCAACCACCGTAGCGGAGGAAACGGAGGTTGAGAGGCCAGCAGTGACTAGTGACTGGAGGGACTGGTGGGCCTACCCTTGGGTCATGGGGAATGGAGGTACTCCAGGGGCCCTGTGGGCCCTCAGAGCAAGAACAGATTTTACCTCCAATCCAGAGATCAGCGGAGGAACAGGGCCATTGCCTGTGCGGTGATCTTTGCGGGCGACACGAGGGTTGGTGCCCCAGAGGTATCGGGAATAAAGGTTATGGTGGCGTAAATGTGAGGCCCCATTTAAAAAAAAAAAAAAAAAAAAAAAAAAGAGGGGTTGGATGTAGGTGGGGATTGTGATGGTGATAAGGGTTAATAGGAAACACCTGTGAGGCGGAAGTAGGAACAACATAAATTGCGGGTCCGCGATTGGTGGCAGCGGCGTGGATTCCAGGCGCCACAGGAAAGGTTTGTGGTTCCTTCTAGGAGCGGGATCATTATTTGTGTTGTGTGTTTTGTTTTCGGGGGATTGGGCTGTCTTCCCCCGACTAGTTAATTTAAATAATATTGTTTGATATGAATTGATCTCCTTTATTTATGTGTTATTTAGGAGGAACCACATGTGATTTTGGTGTTCATGGCCCTTGTGTTGATGTGAGCTGCCCAGGCCTTTTTATTGTCCACGTGTGAACTTTAGCCGGGTGTTTTAGCTGAGTGTGAAGTGTTTTTTAGAGATTGCTGTGCTGAGATCATTGTGTGGGGGGGTTGCGGTGCTGCCTGGGTGCTCTATTCACTTATTGGGTCAGGGACGCTGAATTGTGGAATCCTGGTAATAAAGGCTTATTGCTATACTTCTGTTGTGAGCTGTTTCTTATACCTGGTGCCCAGTATAGTCGAGTCACAAACCTGCATAATTGGGGAAATCCGACTGTTCCATCTATGGATCCTGTTGAATCTGCTGTTGGTAAGGTGTGTTTTTCTATACATGCTTTTCAAGAAATAATTAAAAAAAATCAGGACATTCTTTACCCAAAACTACACCTCCGTTCCACATGTTTCATACTGGAATGGCATAGTGGATAATATACCTTGGAAAAAGGTGTGGACTTTACCTTCTAAGTTTTTATCAACAAATAGAGTAGAAGTCACCTTTAAATTGACACAAAGTTTTATCCGTCCAAATATTTTCAATCTAGCTGTTCTTTCTCTGAATGTGACTGCAAAACTAATGTTCGTTTATTTTGGTCTTGCCCTTTTGTTGAAAAATTATGCTCTGATATGCTTAACATGATACAAACAAATGTGTTTTATAATTTTCAGTTTTCTTGTAAAAATGTTTTTTTTGCGGGTTTTTTGTGACTGGAAGAATACATGTCACGATCGCCGTCGGGCGAGCAGGGAGCGGAGAATCAGGAACTCCGGCTTATTAGGTAGAACAAACAGACCAGGCGAAACACGGAGCACGACGTCTATGACGGAACTGGGGATACGTACTCTGACGTGGACTTAAATACACAGGACTGAATAACACAAGAAACAACCTCACGTGGAACCCCGACGTTAACGAAGGGGGCGTGGCACGAGCGTGACAATGCAGATAAATTTAATACTATTAATTTTATATTCGTAAATGTAAATACAATAAATCCAACCTATTTTACCCTGTTCACAAATTAGACCTAATAAATTATATTAATCTAATCAGAAAGTCTAAAAATAAAAAAAAACAATCAGAACTGTATCCTGATTTGATCCCTTTTTTACCTGATGTATAGATATAGTGCTAAAATGTTCTGTCATATTTGGTAGTGAGATGGTAATCTTTTACTTTGTAATAACTCTTTCTGAATATCTGTTTGTTCTTGTTTTGTTTAATATTCTGTCTGTAAAATGTTACCTGTACATGTTGAGCATTGGAAATAAAGTGTGATTCAATTGTTTAGTTTGACTTTTACTTTGCTGCACCAATTAATATATTTTGATGAAATTATAAAATGACAAAGTTTTGTCTGACGGTCCACCACCCCCAAATCGGTTTGATCCCTCCATTTCTAAATTTCTCAAATCGCCACTGTTAAGTGTTACTGCAGTACCGCTTTTTACATGTATGATCCTCCTGAATGTGCGTTATAATCGAATTACGGTTATTGTTACTGTGGTGAATGTTGTGGGGAGTATCTGTTGTGATTGTTAATGGGTTACAGCTGGGGGGGAGGAATGTCTTTTTAAAGGGGGGTGGAATAGATTGAGGGGTTGTTCTATGTTTGGTTTGGTTTGGTGGAGAAAGGACCGGTGTGGTTCGGGAGGGAGGGGAATCCCTTGGCTGTCCGCGGTTAATGTTGGGGGAAATGTGGTGTGTCCGTCGCTGATGTTAGATCGGCCGCGGGCGAAGATAAGTAGGTAAGAGTGAGGTGGGGGGATGAATGTGTAGGGAAGTTAGCGATGTGTGGGCGATAAGGAGCCGCGGAGCGAAGTGCGCTTTGGGAGTAGAGCCTCTTCCTTCTTCGGGGGAAGGACGGGGGGCTGTGTTGCCTCTCCCCTGAGAAGTAACCGTCCTTTTAAAGGTTTCTGTCTTTTCGTATGAATGTGTGTGGTTGTGTGTTGATTTTAGCCGGGGTTGGTAGTACAGTTGTTGAGGGTGGGGAAGGAGACTGATGGGGGTGATTTGGGTGGTATACGGAGTGCAGTGCTTTTTCCCTCACTAGATTTGTGTATTTATAATTATGGATTTTGTGGTGTGATCTGATGTTGTGGAGTCAACACGTGTGATGTATTGCCCCCTATTGTCTGGTGTTGTCCTCTGGGAAGGATTGTGATCCCCGGCTATTACATGAAATAAAGTAATATTCTATTTATACTCTTGGCTTCGGTGTCTGGACCTCCCCAGATAAATTATAAAGAAAGGTGGTGGCAGTGGTTACCAGTGGACCCGCTTAAGTTGTAGCGGACATAGGAGTTTTAGTTCGCTACACTTATTACATTACTAATTAAGTCACATAGATAATATCCCCCCAAAACCCTACGATGTGCCGCAGAGTCCGTGTCCATTTTTTGCATGAAACGGAGCTGATCATTTCCTGCCTGTAAACGAAAGTGAAATTAAGTGTCGAGATTTTAAAGGCAGAGTCGAAAGTTTGTCAAGAAATACTTTATCAAGATTCTGGAATAATTTAAAGATATTCTATGTTTCAAGGTAAGACTATAATAATAAAATGCATATGTTTTACACAGCCTACATATATAGCGGGATTTAAAATAAAACAGCAGATTTGGCAAAAAGAGACAATGTCACGGTTTTTCGGTCTGGTGAGAACAGAATACTTAATCCTTGGCTTCTTATTCCAAATGTAATGAGAAATTTGAGTGTTCAATATAATTAAACATTAAATATACGTTCGTACAGCACAGTAGGTTACTGTACGTGTATCAGAAGAGTTTTCGAATTAACATCAATAATATTTAATTACTTACAGTACGCTCAGCCATGAGTTCGCCTAATATACTGTGCTGCGTAAACATTGTAATATTTTGAAGCTATATTAAGTTTTTCTTTTTTAAAGTGTTGGATTAATATGCTAGTGTTAAACATAAGGCTTAACATTTTATTAAATCAAAGGTTTTACCACGGATCTGTTCTGTGTTCTCCAATCTGAAATGTTCTGATTAATTGACTGGCTTTGCAGTCGTATTTAAACTGTTTAATGCAAATAGTACGCAATCTAATTTTAATAATCGGTAAAGATTAAGTCAAACGCAACCCACAGCGCAGCTGAATGACAGAAGGTGGTGTATGTGTGTATTACACACACACACACACACACACACACACACACACGGGGTTAATTGTGTTGTGTGTGTGTGTATAAGTGTGAGCTCTTTATTATCAGTCCCGAAAAGGGCGCAGCAGAGCCATCAAGCAGGAATGAATCACACATCGCGGACACCGAGCGGAGTAAATACGGAGGGGGGGGTCACACATTGTACCGGAAAATAAACACACGGTGTGATTTTAGAGACACAAACTTCACTTTTACACAGACGGCGGGTTTGCGCTTGTGGTAACGAAGCATTTTGAGCAACGTTTCTCCTTTTCCCCTGGAAGAAGCAAGGTAAGCGTCCCTTTCCCCAGAGAAAGACAAGACAAGACAGGTTTTCCAACTCTTTCCGTGAGAAGTTATTCGTGAAAAACAAGTTATATACGTGAACAATGAAAAACATGTTTGGGCAGTTCAACCATAGCACAATAATATTATGGGTGAATCAAGGACGACGTATTTGAATCTCCGGATGATTAGTCCATATACGATCAGAATCAATCCATACCTCAATCACCTCACATTCTACTCGCATGTCTACTGGGGGCGGGGGGCACTCTGCCAAGAGTAGTGGAGCCGAACAATCACAACAAATCATTAACAGTAATACGTTAGAAAGAGATCTCTCAATGGAGGAGATTGATGATTTTATATCGTCCAAGGCGTCTTGGGATTTTTCAATACCATCGATACGAGCCAAAATTCGGTCCAGTACAGAATCGGCACCTCCCGCACTAGAATGGGAGTCATCGTCTTCCTGACTAGCGAATACTCGTCGAACCAATTTTCATTTTTTTTTCTTATCAGTGTGAGAACGAGTTGAGGAAAAAAATGGAAAATCTCTGTAACTTCGACAAGGTTAAAGTATATTGTAATAGTGATTTGGGGGGTTAAATGGTGGAGAAATTAAATAGTTGGGAGCTGAGCAAGACTCTAAGCGGTCGTCCTGTACGAGATCACGTGACTTCTTGGCTTCTGATGAGTCACACCTGTTCTCAGGTAAATAGCCAGATCGGATAGAAAAACTTACTGGACAGTAGCTCTCCAGGACCGGAGATGGAGACCCCTGGTGTACAGTGTTTGATATGGTTTTCAAATTATGATAAAATTCATTTTTATAAAAACACTTTGTAATGTTACAAACATACACAACCTACTGGAAATAAAGCATTGAATTCTATCCCCGAACTTGTCATACTTTTAGGTCCCTTGGAAATCAGCCTTTGTCAGTATCAGAATCAGGAGTGCAGTTGCAGTGCTGTAGGTGTTTAGCAGTGTGACAGATCAGCTGTTTAGGAGGGAGATGGCGAGGGGAGAGAAGCTGTTCCTGTGCCGGGTGTCCTGGTCTGCAGGCTTCTATATCGTCTGCCAGAGGGCAGCAGGTCAGAAAGTCTGTGTCCAGGGTGTGTGGGATCTGTGATTATTTTCCTGCCCTTTTCCTGGATCTTGAGAGAGACAGGTCCTGGACGGAGGGCAGGGGGGCACCGATGATCTTTTCTGCTGACCGTACGGTCCGCTGCAGTCTCTTCCTGTCCTGTTTGGTGGCTGCTCCATACCAGACTGTGATGGAGGAGCAGAGGACAGACTCAGTGACTGCAGTGTAGAACTGGATCAGCAGCTCCTGTGGAAGACTGTACTTCCTCAGTTGTCTCAGGACGTACATCCTCTGCTGGGCCTTTTTGAGGATGGAGGAGATGTTGGTCTCCCACTTCAGGTCCTGGAAGATGGTGGTACCCACGAACTTGAAAAACTCCACAGTAGACACTGGGCTGTCTGATATGGTGAGGGGGGGCAGTGATGACGGACGTCTCCTGAAGTCCACTGTCATCTCTACAGTCTTGTGTGTGTTCAGCTCCAGGTTGTGCTGACAGCACCAGAGTACCAGCCACTCAACTTCCTGCCGGTATGCAGACTCATCACCATCCTGAATGAGTCCAATGATGGTGTCGTCTGCAAACTTCAGGAGTTTTACAGCTGAGTTCCTGGAGGTGCAGGCATTGCTGTAGAGGGAGAAGAGCAGTGGGGAGAGGACACATCCTTCAGGGGCACCAATACTGAGGGACTGTGTTTCAGAAGTGACCCCCCCCAGCCTTACTTGCTGCTTCCTCTCTGTCAGGAAGCTGGTGATCCACTGGCAGGTAGCTGGTGACACGTTGAGCTGGGAGAGTTTGGAGGAGAGGAGATTAGGCACAATGGTGTCGAAAGCCGAACTAAAGTCCACAAACAGGATCCTTGCATAAGTTCCTGGACCGTTGAGATGTTGCAGTATATAATGCAGCCCCATATTCATTGCATCATCCACCAACCTGTCCTGTAATGTCCTTCAGATGAGCTAAAACCAGACGTTCAAAGGATTTCATGACCACAGACGTCAAGGCGACAGGTCTGTAGTCATTCAGTCCTGTGATGGTGGGTTTCTTGGGGACGGGATAATGGTGGAGCGTTTGAAGCAGGAGGGAACTTCACACAGCTCCAGGGATCTATTGAAGATGCGGGTGAAGATGGGAACCAGCTGATCAGCACAGGTTCTGAGGCAGGAGGGGGAGACACCGTCTGGTCTGGGGGCTTCTTGGATTTCTGTTTCTGGAACAGCCGGCTCACATCCGCTTCGTGTATTCTGAGTTCCAGGGGGGAGGGTAGGGGGGTGATAGCTGTGATGGAGGCCATTGTTTTTGTACTGTACTGTGTAGATGTACATTGTTTAAGTACATCTGCCCTCCCCTGGTCTGCTGGAATATCACTGCTGTATACATGCACCCACTGCAGTCATCTCTCAATGCAGAGGAGCAGCGGCTCTACTCTGAGTCCCCTCCGAATGACTGAGCTCCTCACCCTGTCTCTAAGGGAGAGCCCAGCCACCCTGCGGAGGAGCAGCAGCTCTACTCTGAGTCCCCTCCGAATGACCGAGCTCCTCACCCTGTCTCTAAGGGAGAGCCCAGCCACCCTGCGGAGAAGCAGCAGCTCTACTCTGAGTCCCTCCCGAATGACTGAGCTCCTCACCCTATCTCCAAGGGAGAGCCCAGCCATCCTATAGAGGAAACCCATTTCAGCCACTTGTATTCGCGACCTCGTTCTTTCAGTCACTACCCACAGCTCATGACCACAGGTGAGGGTAGGAAAGTAAATTGACTGGTAAATCGAGAGCTACGCCTTTTGGTTCAACTCCTTCTTCACCATGACAGACTGATGCAGTGCCCGCATCACTGCTAACTCTGCACTGATCTGCCTGTCGATCTCCTGCTCCATCCTTCCCACACTCATGAACAAGCCCCCGAGATACTTAATCTCCTCCAGTTGGAGAAATACCTCCTCCGCGACCCAGAGAGCACTCCACCCTTTTCCGGCTGAGGACCATGGTCTCGGATTTAGAGGTGCTGATCCTCATCCCAGCCGCTTCACACTTGGCTGCAAACTGCTCCAGTGAGAGCCGAAGGTCACAGTTCAGTGAAGCCAACTGAACCACATCATCTGCAAAAAGCAGAGACCCAATCCTGAGGTCACCAAACCCTCAGTGCCCTGGCTGTGCCTAGAAATTCCATCCATAAAAGTCTAGTCAGAACCTCACAACCTCACACACCAGCTCAGGCTTCTTCTCCACCAGAGAGGTGATATTCCATCTTCCTAGAGCCAACTTCTGCAGCTGAGGATCCCAGCGAAAGTCCCCGCCTTCGACCACTGCCCAATTCACACTGCACCCGACTCCTTTGGCCCCTTTGGCCCTGATGAGCCCACTGGAGGGGGAGCCTATGTGCCTTCTTCAGGCTGTGCCCGACCAGGCCCCATGGGTGCAGGCCTGGCTGTGGGGGGGGGAAGGGGGGGGGAAGGGAGGGCCCGGTGACCCACATCCGGGGGAGGGAAAACGTGAATCTATGTTTTTCCTTATCATAAGGGGTCTAATGAGCTGCAGTTCGTCTGGTTCCTCACCCAGGACCTGTTTGTCTTGGGTGACCCTACCAGAGTCATAAAGCCCCGGGCAGCTTAGCTCCTGGGATCACTGGAACACGCAAACCCCTCCACCACCATAAGGTGTCATCTCCAGGAGAGGATGTTGATACATATAATTATAAAAAATGTGGCATTGAAAGTTTGCATTAAACCTCTTTACTATGTGTAATTCTACACATTGAACATAACAGAATGGAGACACAATTCATCAGTTTGATGTAAAAATGCTGAGTACTCGATATTGTGTATTTATCTATGTATCTACTTACCCTTCATGTTCACAGAGGCCCCAGCAGGAATCATCTGGTCTGGATCAGCATAAAAATGGATGGATCTCTTCCTGAAATGCGCCCCCCTGTGGGGTGTAACAGAAAGAGCCCTGAGAGGTAACAGTGTTACAGCCCACTAGCATGCATGTCTCTCTGGGTCTATAGTCAGGCCATAACATAAAAGTAAACTGGGCTCCTTGCTAGGGCTGGTCAGTGGGCAGCACTTTAATATGTGTAGCTTAATAAAAAGACCTCGCCATCTTCTGTCTTCACCGTCTTCTTCCACAATCAGCCAGTTCTTTTATACTAGAGGCGAGTAACAGACCATCCCTCCTATACAAAATGGCCACATAACAAAACTAAACAAACAAACAAAAACATATATAAACAGGTAAAAAGGAACATCAGTCAAGTCTAGTTGTGGAGGTTTTTAACGGTGATACTAAAAGTTTCATGTAATATCTAAATTTTAGATGAGACAATTTCCTTAAAAGCTGACTGTAAATAAGTCTGTTTACATGAAGATCTTCACAGCATATCAAAGTATATGAAGGCAGAGCAGAAGGCTAAACAGCAGTGTAATACCGTCCCCATTGTATGAATTATATTTATACCATGAGGGTTTGTTTCCTCTCGCTGCCCACAGTGTCCTGATGAAGAGAGCAGACTCCCCTGTACCCAGCTGTGTTTCCATGAAGAGTGATGTGTCAATGGAGCAACCAATCGCCTTCAGAGAGGGACCTTTCCCTACAGATCAAAGGTAAATGTGCATTTAAACAAACATGTTAATGACATTCAGACTCCCAGTCAAATGGCACAGAGACACATACAAGCTATGAGGAAATAACATATTTATAATGAATGCACCAATTTTTGCCTTTAACAGATTCCATCACCTTGAGAATTTAAACAAAAGTTTTGTCTGTATTCTATATAAATAACATTTGAGGTAAATGGATGAGGATTACTGTAAAACCTGACTTCCTGCGAGCTGGAATTGGAAGTTATTTAATCGCAAAGTGGATTTTAAATTTCAGTCTGGAGCACAGAGCTGGAAAACACTGGTTTGCCTGCCCCCCCCCCCCCCCCCCCCCCGCATGTCCATTAAAGAATGACTCGACAATAGATTGTCAACATGCGAGACGGATGTTTCTGTGTTAATAAATAATTTCACTCATGAATCCATTAGATTATGCTCAGACTAAGGCTTTAGTTTAACATGTTTAATGGAACAATGTGGCTTAATAATGAGGCAGGATCATCAAAAAAAAGAGAAAGACTGTTGGTTTGTTTGCCAAAGGTGACAATTAAATTTTGCTGATTCAGTGCAAATATAATTAAAGATTTTTAGAAGTAAATGAAATTTCTGTAGGATAACAAGTTTAAAAAGTACACAGTATACAATAAAAAAATCCTGAAAATTCCATACAGTATAGTTCAATAAATAAATATAAATAAAAAACTTTAAATAGTTAAAAATGGGACGTTAAGGCTGGCTGTGGGGGCTGCACATCGACAGCAGGCATTGTGGTGTCTAACGGCAGCAGGCAGGAAAGATCCCCAGTAGCGCTTCTTAGCTCACGGTGGGGGAATGAGCCGGTGGCTGAAGGTGCCCCAAGATAGCTCCTCCTGGAGCCTCGGCTGGGATATGGACCGGGCCAGTGGGGCCAGTGCCCTGGGGCCTCAGGACATTAGAAGCTGTGAGTCACAACATTTATAGTGCAAGCCATGAAATGTGCCCCCCTGTGGGGTGTAACAGAAAGAGCCCTGAGAGGTAACAGTGTTACAGCCCACTAGCATGCATGTCTCTCTGGGTCTATAGTCAGGCCATAGGGCACTTGGCACACGCCAGCCGCCTGGGGTAGTTGGTACACGCCAGCCGCCTGCGACACTTGGCAGACGCCTGCCGCCTGGGGTAGTTGGTACACGCCAGCCGCCTGGGGTAGTTGGTACACGCCGGCCGCCTGGGGTAGTTGGTACATGCCAGCCACCTGGGGCACTTGGCACACGCCGGCCGCCTGGGGTAGTTGGTACATGCCAGCCACCTGGGACACTTGGCACACGCCAGCCGCCTGGGGCACTTGGCGCGGTTTTTCGAAAGTCTTGCTGGATGTGTTGTCATAGCAGCACATCCAAATTCTCAAACCTGCTCGGAGCAGGTTTGTTCTGCGTAAACAAGGATTAGCTCACAGACTTAATCAGTGTCCGTGCGTGGAAATGCGTTCAGTCATGGCCTCGCCATTCATATGCATAAAATCAACAAACACATACATACACACACAAACTCATACATACAAACATATATATATATATATATATATGAATGAAATGTCATGTTTGTACTTCACTTTAACTTGTTCCCATATCCTGCATGATTGTGCTTCTATTCGATCTGTAATTTTGATAATAAAAGAATAATCAAACACTGGAACCATAATACTACATTCAAGTGATAAATACAATAACTAAAAACTACTTACACGTTTAATTTGTCGGACACTTTTTGCCAGCCGTCTTTTCTGGTTTGGGTCGCTTTTGATGCGTTTCCTTTAGTACATATTAAATCTTTGAATTCGTCATACCCTCTAATAAAAGGTCCTGCTCGGATTGCGTGAAAAATTGCGCCCTGTTTTTTAATGTTTTGCGGAAGCCAATGATCTCGTCCAACGAAACGATCTATTGGGAATCTGTTCCCACACGTCGGACGTTCTTTGAGACAACGCTTAACTAAGCAAGACCTGGTCCGGACCAAACTTGTTCACTCACCTAAGTTACCATAGCAGCTCAGCAGGGATTAATTTAAGACACGTTGATGGAACGGAATTCCCACTTAAATGAGCCAGACTTGTCAAAATAAGTCATACTTTCCCCCCAGCAGGCGTGACCAACAGCATTACTGCCGCGGAGGGCGACCCAGAGCGTTACGGCCGCGGAGGGCGACCCAGAGCGTTACGGCCGCGGAGGGCGACCCAGAGCGTTACGGCCGCGGAGGGCGACCCAGATCGTTACGGCCGCGGAGGGCGACCCAGAGCGTTACGGCCGCACAGGGCGACCCAGAGCGTTACGGCCGCGGAGGGCGACCCAGAGCGTTACGGCCGCGGAGGGCGACCCAGAGCGTTACTGCCGCGGAGGGCGACCCACAGCGTTACGGCCGCGGAGTGCGACCCAGAGCGTTACTGCCGCGGAGGGCGACCCAGAGCGTTACGGCCGCGCAGGGCGACCCACAGCGTTATGGCCGCGGAGGGCGACCCAGAGCGTTACGGCCGCGCAGGGCGACCCAGAGCGTTACGGCCGCGGAGGGCGACCCAGAGCGTTACGGCCGCGGAGGGCGACCCAGATCGTTACGGCCGCGGAGGGCGACCCAGAGCGTTACGGCCGCGCAGGGCGACCCAGAGCGTTACGGCCACGGAGGGCGACCCAGAGCGTTACGGCCACGGAGGGCGACCCAGAGCGTTACGGCCGCGGAGGGCGACCCAGATCGTTACGGCCGCGGAGGGCGACCCAGAGCGTTACGGCCGCGGAGGGCGACCCAGATCGTTACGGCCGCGGAGGGCGACCCAGAGCGTTACGGCCGCGGAGGGCGACCCAGAGCGTTACGGCCGCGGAGGGCGACCCAGAGCGTTACGGCCGCGGAGGGCGACCCAGATCGTTACGGCCGCGGAGGGCGACCCAGAGCGTTACGGCCGCGGAGGGCGACCCACAGCGTTACGGCCGCGGAGGGCGACCCAGAGCGTTACGGCCGCGGAGGGCGACCCACAGCGTTACGGCCGCGGAGGGCGACCCAGAGCGTTACGGCCGCGGAGGGCGACCCAGAGCGTTACGGCCGCGGAGGGCGACCCAGAGCGTTACGGCCGCGCAGGGCGACCCACAGCGTTATGGCCGCGGAGGGCGACCCAGAGCGTTACGGTCGCGCAGGGCGACCCACAGCGTTACGGCCACGGAGGGCGACCCAGAGCGTTACGGCCGCGGAGGGCGACCCAGAGCGTTACGGCCGCGGAGGGCGACCCAGAGTGTTCCGACTGAGGCTGTGCTGCTGCTCACTAGCATCCGATCCGATTAAGCGGATGGAGGGGGCTGCAAGAGTCTGAACTGTGACCTGGAGGTAGCCATCGAGCTCCTAAAGCGCGCAGCCCTGCCAGACCCTGTCAGCTTTCAGGCTGCCTGCCCTGCATGCGCAGCTGGGCCAGTTATGCGGCTGCAGATAAGAGGTCAGGTGTGTTCCTCTGCCAGACTCTGCCCTGCCAGACCCTGTCAGCTCTCAGACTGCCTGCCCTGCATGCGCAGCTGGGCCAGTTACACAGCTGCAGATAAGAGGTCAGGTGTGTTCCTCTGCCAGACTCTGCCCTGCCAGACCCTGTCAGCTCTCAGGCTGCCTGCCCTGCATGCGCAGCTGGGCCAGTTATGCAGCTGCAGATAAGAGGTTGGGTGAATTCCTCTGCCAGACTCTGCCCTGCCAGGTCAGGAGGAAGTCTAACTGCCCCCCCATCCTTTGTTCCTCCTCGATGTGCCTCTAGCTGCCCAGATCAGCCCCTGGCAGAGTTACCGCCTGTGTTATAGCTCGTCACAGTGTGTATGACTTGTGCTGATCTCTCTATGGCACCGGCAGATACTGTGTTTGCCTTGGGTTGCGCCTGTGGTAATGGACACCGGGGGGCGCTATAGCACCGGCAGATACTGTGTCTGTCTTGGGTCGCGCCTGTGGTAATGGACACCGGGGGGCACTATAGCACCGGCAGATACTGTGTTTGCCTTGGGTTACGCCTGTGGTAATGGACACCGGGGGGCACTATAGCACCGGCAGATACTGTGTTTGCCTTGGGTTGCGCCTGTGGTAATGGACACCGGGGGGCGCTATAGCACCAGCAGATACTGTGTCTGTCTTGGGTCGCGCCTGTGGTAATGGACACCGGGGGGCACTATAGCACCGGCAGATACTGTGTTTGCCTTGGGTTACGCCTGTGGTAATGGACACCGGGGGGCACTATAGCACCGGCAGATACTGTGTTTGCCTTGGGTTGCGCCTGTGGTAATGGACACCGGGGGGCGCTATAGCACCGGCAGATACTGTGTTTGTCTTGGGTTGCGCCTGTGGTAATGGACACCGGGGGGCGCTATAGCACCGGCAGATACTGTGTTTGCCTTGGGTTGCGCCTGTGGTAATGGACACCGGGGGGCGCTATAGCACCGGCAGATACTGTGTTTGCCTTGGGTTGCGCCTGTGGTAATGGACACCGGGGGGCGCTATAGCACCGGCAGATACTGTGTTTGTCTTGGGTTGCGCCTGTGGTAATGGACACCGGGGGGCGCTGGGCCCCGACAGCTGGGTGGTGTAAGCTGAGAGGCCTGCCTCCGCTCATACTGCTCGCTCCCCTTCCCACCCACTCTCACGCTTCCCCCTGTCCTCGGTCAGCACATCCCCATCACATCCTAATGGGATAAGAACGTTCTGAAGGTTTGAGGCAGCATCACCAGCACTTCAGTTCACGGACAGCTGTGTGTATGTTTTCCCTCACTGCTGCTGGCTGACAGACAAACGATGACCCCTGAAGCGGTTAGTATTCTGTAAGACAGTAGGACAAACTAGATTGAGTGGCGCACGCTGATGACATCATGCACATTATGTCCACTGGGATGGAGAACAGGTGCAGGATGATGATGCGTAATGTTTCATCATATTTAGGCAGCAGTATCACTCCGGCTAGTGGGGGCCCGGGGACCAGCTGGAACAGAAGCGGGGAGGCAGGGATGCGGGCAACAAGCTGATAGGCGCCCCCCCCGTCTGACACTCCCTGCTCACCTGTGAGTCCCAGGCCGGCGCGGCTGTGGGCCAGTCGCTCACAGAGCAGGCAGCTCCATTGATAAGCAAAGCAGAGCCTTATCGAGGGGTGGGGTAGCGGGGGGATTCACTGTTTGCTGGTTGCATAGGAAGCTGTGTGATCACTCTGGGGGGGGGTAACCCTGTAGGTGCTGAAGGACAGATTCGGCCCAGTAGCCCTGTAGGTGCTGAATTTAACCAACAAGCAATTTAACAAGTTTCTTGACTGAGGATTGTGAATCACATGCTGGTATTTAGCTCTGCTAATCAAGTGAATCACTGTAAATGTCACTGGGTACAAAGGGCTGCATAGAAAACTGTCCTTCCTGCCTGCTGTGTCTCTGTGTGCTGGAGCCTGATGTCACTGGTTCTCTTCTGCTGTCATGAGAGAATCAGGAAGCCGCCCCAGTGAATAAAGCTTAACATGGCAGATACATCTTTCCAAACTACAACCTCAATTCCAAAAATGTTGGGACGTTCAGAAAATTGTAAATAAAAACAGAATGCAGTGATATGGAAATCTCATAAACCTATATTTTATTCATAACAGAACACAGAAAACATATCAAATGTTTAAACTAAGAAAATGCATCATTTTAAGGAAAAAATAAGGTCATTTTGATTGTCGCAGCAACAACACATCTCAAAAAACTTGGGACAAGGCCATGTTTACCACTGTGTGGCATCTCCTCTTCTTTTAACAACAATCTGTAAATGTCTGGGGACTGAGGAGATCAGTTGTTTGAGCTTTGGGAGAGGAATGTTGTCCCATTCTTGTCTGATACAGGATTCTAGTTGCTCAGCTGTCCTAGATCTTCTGTGTCATATTTTTCATTTTATGGAGCATCCAAATGTTCTCAGTGGCTGGAAGATCTGGACCGCTGGCAGGCCAGTTCAGTACCCGGACCCTTCTTCTACGAATCCATCATGTTGTAATTGATGCAGTGTGTGGTTTGGCATTGTCATGTTGGAAAATGCAAGGTCTTCACTGAAAGAGACGTCGTCTGGATGGGACCATCTGTTGCTCTAGAACCTGGATATACCTTTCAGCATTGATGGTGCCTTTCCAGATATGCAGGCTGCCCCTGCCATATGTACTAATGCACCCCCACACCATCAGAGATGATGGCTTTTGAACTGAGTGCTGATAACACGCTGGGTGGTCCTTCTCCTCTTTAGTCCGGATAACATGGTGTCCCTGGTTTCCAAAAAGAATCTCAAATTTAGATTCGACTGACCACAGAACAGTTTTCCACTCAGCCGCAGTCCATTTTAAATGAGCTTTGGCCCAGAGACGACGTCGGTGATTCTGGATCATCTTCATATACGGCTTCTTCTTTGGATGATAGAGTTTTAACTGGCATCTGTGCATGGCAGCGCGAATTGTGTTCACTGACAATGTTTGTGGGAAATATTCCTGAGCCTATTTAGTGATTCCATTACAGAATCATGCCTGTTTGTGATGCAGTGCTGCCTAAGGGCCAAAATATCACAGGCATCTAGGCTGGTTTTTCACAGAGATTTCTCCAGATTCTCAGAATCATTTGATTACATGATAGATAGATAGATAGATAGATAGATAGATAGATAGATAGATAGATAGAAAGAAAGAAAGAAAGAAAGAAAGAAAGAAAGAAAGAAAGAAAGAAAGAAAGAAAGAAAGAAAGAAAGAAAGAAAGAAAGAAAGAAACTTTATTAATCCCTCGGGTAGATTCTTCTGGGAAATTCGGTTTCCAAGAGCACAGCACAGACAGAAGTTACACAACGTGAGCAAATGTTATATATATATATACACACATATATAGATACAAAGACAAATAAAATATACAAAAGGGATAAATAGAATAAATAGGAATAAGAAGAATACAAGGGAATTCATTTATGTGCTGTAGATGATGAAATATTTAACCTCTTTGCAGTTTTATACTGAGGAACTTCTTTCTGAAATTGCTCCACTATTTGTCAGTGCAGTATTAGGGGGATTGTGACCCTCTGCCCATCTTTACTTCAGAGAGACGCTGCAACTCTAAGATGCTCTTTTTATACCCAGTCATGTTACTGACCTGTTGCCAGTTGACCTAATTATTTGCATATTGTTCCTCCAGCTGTTGGGTTTTTGTACCACTAACTTTTCCAGCCTCCTATTGCCCCCGTCCCAACTTTTTGAGACATGTTGCTGTCATGAAATTCAAAATGAGCCAATATTTTTCATGAAATAGCAAAATGTCTCAGTTTAAACATCTTATATGTTTTCTATACTTTGTTATGAATATAATACAGGTTTATGAGATTTCCATATCACTGCATTCTGTTTTTATTTACAATTTTCACAATGTCCCAACTTTTTGGAATAGGTGTTGTAATATACCACAATGTTATTCTTTATCTGCAGTAACAGCAGTTTTAATGTAGAACTTTTCAGTCTTTCTGTTACATTTCTGTAGATGAATTGAGGTCTTTATGTTTCTGCCTAATTCACAAAGACCAAATGGAAGAATGCAGTTCAAATCTACATGATAAATCAGGTTTATCATCCATATTGAAGGTTTGTATTTATTGCTGATATATATTTTCTTGGCTGTTATGGCAATTAGCTTATATTTTATATAGCTGTATAATAAGAAATTCATCATCTTAAAGAAAATATGTTTTAATCTATGATTCACAAGTGAGTCTCTGAAAAGGTTTGGTGTAAGTAGCAATAATTAACTCTGACTGTTTATTTTAGTCACTAGAGGAAAAAGCCATGAAGTTCCTAAAGGAGGAACTGAAGACGTTTGTGAGGCACCTAGATCAGAATTACCCAGAATGCTCTGAGCCTCAGCTGGAGGAGGACAATGACCTGGACTGTGATGGTCAGATGCAGAAGACCAGTGTTAGAGAGGTAGCTCTGAAGATCACACTGTACATCCTGAGGACCATGAAGCAAAATGATCTTGCTGACCTGCTGGACAAGAGTAAGAGCTTTATAACATTATGTACATGTACAATATTGTGCAAAAGCCTTAGGCAGGCAGAGAAAAGGATGTTTAAATGGTCTTCATGATGGTGTAGAACTACTATAATATGTATGTCAAAGTGTGTTTGCCATTTCAGAACCTCTCCCAACATCACCCTAATATTTGCAGAAATCGTGCAGTATATCCACATATTTTTTTACTTGACCACTAACACACCTCATGTGGCTGATCAATATCTTTTTGAGTTTTAAACTAATTTAATTAATTAATGAAGTGAGCTGGTGGTGAAATTTAAGAAATACATGGACTGGCTGTGGTGTGTCACGATCGTGTTCGCGGGGAGCAGTGATCGTGCGGGTCGGCAGGTAAGGAGAGGCAGGCAGGCAGTGATCAGGGGTAAACTGGGGTTTATTTACAACGGGACAGGAGCTTGAAACACACACCACACCAAATCCACAATGACGGACAAGGGGAACAGGTCAGACCAGGACTTAAATAGGACAAGACTAAGCAAAGTAATCAGACAGGGCTGGAAACAATCAGGGAAGCACACGTGGGTAATCAGGGGGCGTGGCACACACGAGGAGCCGACGAGCCGGGTCATGCCATGGTGCCCCTGAGGAGAGGTTTGGGAAATGAAAAGGGGTTTTGTGTTTTTTTTGGTTCTGAGCAGATATACACTTACTACCCAGATAAATGACTTTAAACATTTCCTTTGGCTGCCTAAGGCTTATTCACGGTCCTGTATGTGGTGTTCCAGTAAAATACACATGATAAAACTTTCAGTTTCACAGTCACAGTCACAGGGAAATATCTGGATATATGTGTGTAAAAAAGTGTGTTTTTGGAAAATATTCTTCCTCATACTGGTCAGGATCACGGTGAGAATTAGTGCATTTTCCTCTAATTTCTTTTCAGGAAAGCTCATGCTACAGGAAATCAAAGCTAAACTTAAGAAGCAATTTGAGTCTGTATTTGAAGGGAAAGCTAAGGAAGGACAGCCAACACTTCTCAGTGAGATTTACACAGAACTCTACATAACTGAAGGTGGGACTGGAGCAGTCAATGATGACCATGAAGTGAGACAGATTGAAACAGCATCCAAGAAAAGGCGAACAGAAGATACTACAGTCAAGTGCAATGATATATTTAAACCCTTATGTGGGCGTGAGACACCTATCAGAACTGTACTCACTAAAGGGGTGGCAGGTATCGGGAAAACAGTCTCTGTGCAGAAATTTATTCTGGACTGGGCAGAAGGAAAAGCAAACCAGGATGTTCACTTCATATTTGCTCTTCCTTTCCGGGACCTGAATTTGATTAAGGGTGAATACAGTCTGATTGAACTGCTTCACCACTTTGTCCCAGAACTGAAATCATTTCAATCCACTGACCTGTTTAGCTACAAAGTCTTGTTCATCTTTGATGGCCTGGATGAGTGTCGCCTTCCTCTCGATTTTCAGAATAATGAGAGCTGGTTTGATGTAACAAAGAAAACGTCACTGGATGGGATGTTGACTAACCTCATTAAGGGGAATCTGCTCCCATCCGCTCTCCTCTGGATAACCTCCCGGCCAGCAGCAGCCAATCAGATACCAGCTGAGTGTGTCCACCAGGTGACAGAGATACGAGGGTTCAGTGATGCCCAGAAGGAGGAGTATTTCAGGAGGAGATTTAATGATCAGAGCCTGGCCAGCAGGATTATCGCACATGTGAAATCATCAAGGAGCCTCTTCATCATGTGCCACATACCTGTGTTCTGCTGGATTTCAGCCACTGTGCTTAAGAGGCTTTTTAGTGAGACTGACAGGGGAGAAATTCCAAAGACTCTGACTGAAATGTACACACACTTCCTGATCTTTCAGACAAGTTTAAAAAATGACAAGTATATGAAAATCCATAAAACTAAGCTTAAGGAAAACAGCAAGGAATTCCTTTTGACACTTAGTGAACTTGCTTTTGACAACCTTGAGAAAGGCAATCTCATATTTTATGAGCAAGATCTGACAGAGAATGGCATTGATGTCAGTGAAGCTTCAGTTTACTCTGGAGTGTGCACAGAGGTCTTTAAAGAGGAGTATGGGTTGTACCAGGAGAAGGTGTACTGCTTTGTGCATCTGAGCATCCAGGAGTATCTCGCTGCTTTATATGTGTTTCTGTCAAACTCATCAGCTTACCTGCTGAAGACTGCAGTGGATCAGGCATTAGAGAGCAAGAATGGACACTTGGACCTCTACCTCCGCTTCCTCCTGGGCCTCTCAACAGACTCCAGTAAGACTCTGTTACAAAGGCTACTGGGGCCAACAGGAATCAACTCACATACCATTAAGGAAACAGCTCAATACATCAAGGAGAAAATACAGGAGAATTTATCTCCAGAAAGGACCATCAATCTGTTCCACTGTCTGACTGAACTGGGTGACAATTCTCTAGTAGAGGAAGTACAAAGATACCTGAATTCAGGAAACATTTCATCAGATGACCTCTCACCTGCACAGTACTCAGCTCTGGCCTTTGTGATGCTGATGTCAGATGAGGAGCTGGATGTGTTTGATCTGAAGAAATACATCAGACGAGATAAACAGCACTGCAGGCTGCTGCCTGTGGTCAAGAACTCCAGGACGGCTCTGTAAGTGACGTGGGGATGGGAAATCATGTCTGGTCTGGCAGTGATACATGAATATTGTTTGAAATGTGTAATATTTATTATATCTTTCTCCTCATGCATTAATAAGTGGGTTTTATTTTGATAATCACAGCTATAGCTGTTTGTATAGCAGTAGCTAATCTTGACCACAGCCTTTATAATGACTGAAGGTAGTGATGTCACTTTTTGTTTGTTACTACGTTTCCATTCCCATCCAGTCTGCCTTCTGATCACAGGCACAGCATCCTAACCTGCTATAGAAACAGTGAGGACTCTTTATCCACAGGGTGTTTAAGTGGTATGTGAGTGTTATTGTCAGCAGTGTGTTCATGTGATGGAGCCCAGAGCTGGGAGCTTCCGTATGACTGCTGTCTCTGGCTGCTCACTGGCGCCCTCTGCTGGCCTCAGCTGCACCTGGCTGAGGATGTGACGACACATCTAGTCCGGCAGAAATAGATAAACATTGTTTAAAATATAAAATGAATATGTATATATGTAATTTATTTCCCCTCTTTTATCAACAAGGTTCCTTTTTAATCTAGTTTATATTAACTGAAGGTAGTGATGTAGTAAAAACAAAAAGACAAGATTTCCACGAGCATCCTTTGTGTAAAAAATAACCAAAGATACAACATCATACAGAATGGTCCGGTTTTCACTAATAGTGGGAAAACCACTCATATTTGTTTCAGTTCTGGATGCTGCAGGAAGCATTTTTGTAAATACTGGGTGTGGTGCATGACTCTTTGGGCTCGGACTCTGTGTCCATGAGCGGAAGGTCGCTGGTTCAGATCTCTTGGCCGGCAGAGTGATGTCATCGCTGGGTCCTTGAGCTGCAGGGGTGCTGGATGCTGGCCGATCCTGCGCTGCGACCCCCAAACTTCCTCTCACCTGTATATGTGCCGGCGTATCTCTTGGAGAGCAAGATGGGAGGGGCGAAAAGACAATTTCCCCATGGGGGTGAATGAAGTGTCATTATTCAGAGATCATTCAAACAAACATTTTTCTAAAAGCCTATTTCATAGGACTGATAGCTTTCCAATTAGTGTATTGTTGATTAGGGCTGGGTGATAAGTAAGAAAATGTGTATGTGTCATTTAGTATAAAAATATCGCAATAAACAATCATTTTGAGTCCTCCCCCCAAACACTGAGTGCAATTTCAGTTCAGTTCAGATTTATTTGTATAGTGTATTTTCACAACATTATATCATCTCAAAGCACTTTACAGCATCCCTGCCCAAAGCCCCCAGTGAGCAAGTCAGAGGGGACAGTGGCAAGGAAAAACTCCCTAGAAAGACGAAAGCTTGGGAGGAACCAGACTCAGAGGAGGAGCCCATCCTCCAGGGGGCAACAGTGGAAGCCCTAACCCTAACCAGACTCAAAGGGGGAGCCCATCCTCCAGGGGGCAGCAGAGGAAGCCCTAACCCTAACCAGACTCAAAGGGGGAGCCCATCCTCCAGGGGGCAGCAGAGGAAGCCCTAACCCTAACCAGACTCAAAGGGGGAGCCCATCCTCCAGGGGGCAGCAGAGGAAGCCCTAACCCTAACCAGACTCAAAGGGGGAGCCCATCCTCCAGGGGGCAGCAGAGGAAGCCCTAACCCTAACCAGACTCAAAGGGGGAGCCCATCCTCCAGGGGGCAGCAGCAGGCCAGAAGGACGTCACAGGTAGTGGAGACGTCGCAGGCAGCAGGGTAGGCAGGGTATCTTGAAAATGTGGGGTCTCCAGGCAGCATAGCCCAGGGGGATTAGGGGAAATAAAATGTGCAGTTAGCCAAAGTAGGGGAGACTAGAGGCAGTGCAAACAGTTAGGTGAGTGCAGTATGTAAGCTCCGGCAGATATGGCTATGGCAGCATAAGTAGGAGGGAGAGGCAGGTGGGAATGCAGGCATGGGGAGACCCTGAATGTCAGCACTCCAATTCCACAAGGGGGTGTGAAGCTAAAGTGACAGACTGACAGTTCAGTTTATCCAAAGCCAATGGCACCGATCCCCACCCAGCTCTACACCTCACACTATAGGTCTGACTGGGAGTGAGCAGTTAGCTAGAGCTAGAACTAGAGTCCCTACAAGCTAAACTAAACAGGTGTGATTTTAGTCTAGACTTGAATATTGAAAGTCAGCCTGAATCCTGCAGATCCGCTGGAAGACCATTCCACAGCTGAAGAGCTCTATAAGAGAAAGCTCTGCAGCCTGCCGTAGCTATTTCTGCCTTGGGTACTAACAGATATCCTGCTCTTTATGATGGAAGAAAGCCAGGAGGGTTGTATAAGGCCAGCAGGTTACTAAAGTATTCTGGTGCAAGGCCATTCAGTGTTTTATAAATCAATAGCAGTATTTTATAGTTAATCCAAGACTTAACTGGAAGCCAGTGAAGGGAGCATAGAACAGGGCTAATATAATCACATTTATTAGTGTTTGTAAGAACTCTGGCTGCTGCATTTTGTTCCAGCTGAAGTTTGTGAGGATCCAGATGGGCACCCAGAAAGGAAGGCATTACAGTATCCAGCCTGGAAGTTATAAAGGTGTTAGTGTTTCCACTTCATGAAAGGAGAGCATCTTCCGAAGCTTGGCGAGGTTCCGTACATGATAGAACACAGCTTTAGTGATGCTTTTTATGTGAGCATCGAAACATAAATCTGAATCAACCAGAACACCAAGATCTCTGACCACTGTGTCAGGTTGGGTAGGAAGACCACCAAGGTTGAGGTTGTCAAACTTATTTCGAGCCGCCTTCGGACCAGTTAACAGTACTTCTGTTTTTCTGTGTTTAACAAAAAGAAATTATTTGCCATCCAGCACCGGATATCTAGTCGACAGTCTTCTAACTGAGAGCTGTGATGCATCATCCGGCTTAACAGATATATATAACTGTGTATCATCAGCAAAACAATGAAACCCAACACCATGATTTCTGATAATGTGACCAATATATACAGTGTACAGCAGCGGCCCAGAACTGATCCCTGAGGGACACCATTGTAGGAATATTTAGCTCAGGTAAATTTTAATATCTCCACCAATATGTTTTGAAATTAATTACATTTGAATTAATCATTATTTAATGATGTTTATGAACTAATTGTTATGCCGAATGGTTGGTTCCTCCAAACTCAATTACGAATCCCCGTGAGTCTGTTAATGTGAGACTTACATGGGATTCACTAGTTACCAGTATCGCTTAGTAACCTGGGTTAGTAGGCTCGTCCAGCGAGCTGCATCACCAGGTAATATAAACGATCGGTAGCGAAGCTCCCCTCATGGCCAATGAGAGGGAGCCTCACGATATTTCAGTCGAGTTTGAGGTTTTAGAGCTTAGTAGCCAAATCGCACAGAGGCAGGGACTATTGTGAGCACTCAATGAACAGAGGCTGAAGTGGTGTAAAACTGGAGTGATTTTCCATCAGTTTGATACCAAACATGCCACACCAGCCTAGCGGTTCACACTGAATACCATCTGTAATGATTAATTAATGATTACTTATATTATGTCATTATGTTATATTACTCACACCAGTCACTGGTCTAAGTGGTCTAGGTTGCACCTCAATCAGAGGTTACCCTTTATACAGACATTATATGACATATTCTCATGTCAGCAGCACATCTTACCCTTAGATAGGCGTGGTAGAATACAAAGATCAGATAAGGGCTGCTGAGGAATGTGGAAAAGAAAAGGGGGGGATGGTTTGTCAGTCAAAGAAAAAGAATCTTTGAAAGTTAGGACACATTACAAACATAACCTATCTGTATATTGAGACTAGTAGTCATGGATAAATAAATATACAGATATACAACAGCCAAACTTAAAAGAAACTTTCTTTAGGGTGTTGGGTGAGTGGTATGTAAGGCAGGATGTCTGGGGAGGGGGTTGTGTGCCAAGTCGAGGGACCCCTGTCCTTGAGGTCCACTCTGCTGTCTGTAGGTCGTTAAAACTTTGAGCAATAAAAGTTGGAGTGCTGCCCCCCTTGTTATCTGTGTGTGTTTAAGTGTGTCTGTGTGTGTGGGGTCACGAACCCCCCTTTGAGGCCTAGGCCAATGTGTGCCTCTCGTACCAGGGTAGGCCTTGTCTCAGGTCACCTGGAATTTAAGCTTTGTGATATGTGCATGTGTGATCCTACACCAGATTTAAAATGGGTAACCTTAAAAGGGAAATACTGTTCTGCAAAGCAAGCACAGTTTGTGGAAACACGACCATAAAGTCATAAAGCAGGTTAACAGAACTGCTTAGGTTGTTAGAATGAAAGGAAGCTGATTTACTTGTTTGCAGAGTGGATGGGGTCTTGGCAGTATTAAATAATACCTACTTTTCTTTCTAATAGAATAGATTACTGTAATGCCCTCTTGTCTGTTTCACATCTACAACGGGCCCAGAATGCCGCTGGCGGAGTGTTAACACGCACCAGGCACAGGGATCACATCTACAACGGGCCCAGAATGCCGCTGGTAGAGCGTTAACACGCACCAGTCACAGGGATCACATCTACAACGGCCCCAGAATGCCGCTGGCGGAGTGTTAACACGCACCAGTCAGAGGGATCACATCTACAACGGGCCAGGAATGCCGCTGGCGGAGTGTTAACACGCACCAGTCACGGGGATCACATCTACAGCGGGCCCAGAATGCCGCTGGCGGAGTGTTAACACGCACCAGTCACAGGGATCACATCTACAACGGGCCCAGAACGCCGCTGACGGAGTGTTAACACGCACCAGTCACAGGGATCACATCTACAACGGGCCCAGAATGCCGCTGGCGGAGTGTTAACACGCACCAGTCACAGGGATCACATCTACAACGGGCCCAGAATGCCGCTGGCGGAGTGTTAACACGCACCAGGCACAGGGATCACATCTACAACGGGCCCAGAATGCCGCTGGTAGAGCGTTAACACGCACCAGTCACAGGGATCACATCTACAACGGGCCCAGAATGCCGCTGGCGGAGTGTTAACACGCACCAGTCGCAGGGATCACATCTACAACGGGCCCAGAATGCCGCTGGCGGAGTGTTAACACGCACCAGTCACAGGGATCACATCTACAACGGGCACAGAATGCCGCTGGCGGAGTGTTAACACGCACCAGTCACAGGGATCACATCTACAACGGGCCCAGAATGCCGCTGGCGGAGTGTTAACACGCACCAGGCACAGGGATCACATCTACAACGGGCCCAGAATGCCGCTGGCGGAGTGTTAACACGCACCAGTCACAGGGATCACATCTACAACGGGCCCAGAATGCCGCTGGCGGAGTGTTAACACGCACCGGTCACAGGGATCACATCTACAACGGGCCCAGAATGCCGCTGGCGGAGTGTTAACACGCACCAGTCACAGGGATCACATCTACAACGGGCACAGAATGCCGCTGGCGGAGTGTTAACACGCACCAGTCACAGGGATCACATCTACAACGGGCCCAGAATGCCGCTGGCGGAGTGTTAACACGCACCAGTCACAGGGATCACATCTACAACGGGCACAGAATGCCGCTGGCGGAGTGTTAACACGCACCAGTCACAGGGATCACATCTACAACGGGCCCAGAATGCCGCTGGCGGAGTGTTAACACGCACCAGTCACAGGGATCACATCTACAACGGGCCCAGAATGCCGCTGGCGGAGTGTTAACACGCACCGGTCACAGGGATCACATCTACAACGGGCCCAGAATGCCGCTGGCGGAGTGTTAACACGCACCAGTCACAGGGATCACATCTACAACGGGCCCAGGATGCCGCTGGCGGAGTGTTAACACGCACCAGTCACAGGGATCACATCTACAAAGGCCCCAGAATGCCGCTGGCGGAGTGTTAACACGCACCGGTCACAGGGATCACATCTACAACGGGCCCAGAATGCCGCTGATGGAGTGTTAACACGCACCGGTCACAGGGATCACATCTACAACGGGCCCAGAATGCCGCTGGCGGAGTGTTAACACGCACCAGTCACAGGGATCACATCTACAACGGGCCCAGAATGCCCCTGGCGGAGTGTTAACATGCACCAGTTACAGGGATCACATCACACCTTCTCTCACATCCCTGCACTGGCTTCCTCTGGCTTCTAGGATTGATTTTAAAGTTCATTTGCTAATTTGTAAATATTTACGTTGTTTAGCTCTGTCCTGCCTCAGTAACATGACTGTAAGGTATGTCCCAGGCAGATCAGGCAGATCATCCGGCAGTAATTTACTGATTATTCCTAAAACCCGGCTGGGGAGGGAGGGGGCAGCTTTTAGTCACTATGGGCCCAAACTCTGGAACTCTCTCCCAGAAAACCTGAGAGCTACTGAATGTCTCAGTACTTTCAAAACTAGGCTGAAAACGCATCTTTTCACCACCGCATATAATAATCTATGATAATCAGTTTTATTATTTTACACATTTATTATTATCAGTAATTGTGGGGCGGGGGGGGTCTCTCCCCCCAGAAGACACTGAGGCTAGAGGCCCCTATGAGGGAGGGGCCCCTAAAGAGAACATGAGTGGTTAAAGTCCTTTATGATAATATTTTTTGATAGTATTATTTCAATAATGATTGACTGATTGATTCAGATAGATAGAAGAGAGAGAGAGACAGAGAGAGAGAGAGAGAGAGAGTTGGGAAGCTCAAAATTCCCACCAGGAAGCTGCACTTGAATGACTGACATTCTGGCTGCTGACTCAGAGATAGAAGTTGGTGATGTGACAATACTGAACTTACAAGAATGGCGAACGCATGGTTACTGCAAGGGACAATGCTTGTGAAATTCTGTGCAATGTTTCTTTTTAACTGCCACAGAATCTTAGGCTAGAAAGCTGAACTGAAAGCATGAATGAATCCTTCTGTTATCTTGCTTTGTATGTAGCCTAAGCGCGTTTCCCCAGCAAAAATGATAATCGCCGGTTAGTCACTGTCAGATATCGACACCGGGATACTTGTCTGATTACGCTCATTACCGATAATATCGTCATATCACCCAGACGTAATTGGTGATTTGACATGTTCCCAGGTATAACAATACAGGGAGAAAAAGGATTTTACTCATGGGATCAGGAATCCAAGTGCCAGTTGCTGCTGCATTAGCTGCTGGGAATGTTCACATCTCCTCCTTTCAGTGATACGTGTCGAGTGTAGGGACACCTGGCAGAAAGATGACTAAGTACTGCACTGGAAGCACTGGTCTGACTGTTATGGGAGGGTTCATGTCCATCTTGTTGTTGATGTGTTCCTATGTATTCCTATAGCTTGTACTTAATGTTTTTACCTCTAGTTTTGAGCAAAGATGCACTGACTCACAATTAGTGATCATATGACTGCAGCAGATTGTCAGGACGCACAGAACACTCTGCAGACTATAATTCATTTTGAAGTGTAAGCTCTGCTGCTAATTATACTGAAAACAAATGCTTATTGTAATGCTTTGTATTTTACTAATGTGTAGGATGTGTATATGTCTGTGTCTTAAAGTGTTTTCTGTTTCAGGCTGAACAGCTGTGATCTCATAGATAAACACTGTGAAGTGCTGTCTTCAGCTCTAAGATCAAACTCTTCCCCCCTGAGAGAGCTGGACCTGAGTGACAATAACCTGAAGGATTCAGGAGTGAAGCTGCTCTCTGCTGCACTGGAGGATTTACACTGCATACTGGAGATACTGAGGTCAGTATTACTGGGTATTCCACACTGTAAACTAGAGATACTGAGGTCAGTATTACTGTATATTCCACATTGTAAACTGGAGATACTGAGGCCAGTATTACTGGGTATTCCACACTGCAAACTAGAGATACTGAGGTCAGTATTACTGGGTATTCCACACTGCAAACTGGAGATACTGAGGCCAGTATTACTGGATATTCCACACTGTAAGCTAGGGATACTGAGGCCAGTATTGTGGGGTATTCCACACTGTAAATTGGAGATAGTGAGCAATTAGCTAAGGGAAAGAGAGGAGGGGACCTGCCTTATCTTAGACACTAAACTGTAATTCTTGAATTATTTATTAGAGCATCACATTTATTTAATAATTATAATGGTGAGGGGATATTATTTATTGGGGAGTTTCTGTCTCTCTCTCTCTGCAGGCTGTCAGGCTGTAGAGTCACAGAAGAAGGCTGTTCTTCCCTGGCTTCAGCTCTGAAGTTAAACCCCTCACACCTGAGAGAGCTGGATCTGAGCTACAATCACCCAGGAGACTCAGGAGTGAAGCTGCTCTCTGCTCTACTGGAGGATCCCAGCTGTAAACTGGAGAAGCTGAAGTGAGTACAGAGTGTGTGTCTGACACGCTACAGATACTTATGCATGTATGTGAAGAAGAGTCATGTCATTCTGCTTCTCCTATAGTGTGGATCACAGCTGTAAACTGGAGAAGCTGTAGTGAGTACAGAATATGCATTTTGCACAAAAGTAACTGGACAGCAAGAAAACCCACAATGCCTTTCAGCAGTTACATAATAAACAAACACAAACAGCTTCTGTTTTCTTCTCCTACTTCCTTATATCCCACAATCTTATCAGCCCTCTATTCATGTTAGAAATAATTAAGCAGTGAAGCAGGAAACATCCATTCAACCATATACTGTAATCCATGCAAAACATTTGTGTTGGTTAGCAAAGTTAACAGCACTGTTACAGATAAACATGCTGACTTTAACGTGTTATGGACAAAAAAATAATGGCCACCAAACAGAGTCGGAATGATTGTTAAAATGATTTTTAATAATTTAATTGTTTTCTGAAAATCCATTATGCCATGGCCCTTATTCTCCTCATTTGAATACAGTGCTGCAGTGTAAAAAGTGGATTTAAAAGTGTTTAATTTTTTTAAAGGGTGGGCCGGTGTGAACTCACAGAGAAATGCTGTGAGGCACTGGCTTCAGCTCTCAGATCAAACTCCTCACCCCTGAGAGAGCTGGACCTGAGTGACAATGACCTGCAGGACTCAGGAGTGATGCTGCTCTCTGCTGGACTGGGGGACTTATACTGTAAACTGGAAATACTAAGGTCAGTCTGACTGGGTATTCCACACTGTAAACTGCAGTTACTAAGGTCAGTCTGACTGGGTATTCCACACTATAAACTGGAGATACTGAGGTCAGTCTGACAGGGTATTCCACACTGTTAACTGGAGATACTGAGGTCAGTCTGACAGGGTATTCCACACTGTAAACTGGGGATACTGAGGCCAGTATTACTGGATATTCCACACTGTAAACTGAGGATACTGAGGCCAGTATTGCTGGGTATTCCGCACCGCAAACTGGAGATACTGAGGCCAGTATTACTGGATATTCCACACTGTAAACTGGGGATACTGGGGCCAGTATTGTGGGGTATTCCACACTGTAAACTGGGGATGCTGAGGCCAGTATTGTGGGGTATTCCACACCACAAACTGGAGATACTGAGGTCAGTATTACTGTGTATTCCACACTATAAAGAGGAGACAGTGAGCAATTAGCTAAGGGAAAGAGAGGAGGGAACCTGCCTTGTCTTAAACACTAAACTGTAATTCTTGAATTATTTATTAGAGCATCACATTTATTTAATAATTATAATGGTGAGGGGATATTATTTATTGGGGAGTTTCTGTCTCTCTCTCTCTGCAGGCTGTCAGGCTGTAGAGTCACAGAAGAAGGCTGTTCTTCCCTGGCTTCAGCTCTGAGATCAAACCCCTCTCACCTGAGAGAGTTGGACCTGAGCTACAATCACCCAGGATTCTCAGGAGTGAAGCTGCTCTCTGCTGTACTGGAGGATCCCAGCTGTAAACTGGAGAAGCTGAAGTGAGTACAGAGTGTGTGTCTGACACGCTACAGATACTTATGCATGTATGTGAAGAAGAGTCATGTCATTCTGCTTCTCCTATAGTGTGGATCACGGTGGAAAGTGCAGGACCAGACCAGGCTTACAGAAATGTAAGTGTCTTTGCATGTTTTTTATTAATAATACCATGAATACTATGTTATGGTTGTATTCACAGAATTGTTGTGATGAGTGTGGCTTTTTGCACTGTGTGTAGATGGATTTCCATGTTTGTGTTTAGGTGAGTTTCATGTCATTTTAGACAACATCCAAACAAGAAACAAAAAATCAAAATCATCACCAAAAACACTATCAATTCACTATCAATCGTTTTTAAAAATATTTTTTACAAATGCTTTATAGCTGCTTGTATTATTTTGGTGTTTGTGTGGGAGTGTAGGATGGTTAAATATATTCTGAATTAATTATACATCTTTAATTTCACAAAAAAAGAATCCTTTGCATTTGTTCTTTTTGCGGATGCCTTGAGTGTATGTGTTTTCTGTGTGAGATTCGTTAGTATTGTCCTAAGGAGGCACCTGTAGGCAGTGAGACCGGACTCTCTCCTCAAGTGCAAAATGTGAATTAGCATTTTTACAGGGTGGTTCTGGATCATTCATTAATATTCATGAGAGAATATTACCGATTGGTCACTGAATCCCTTAAACCAGGGGAGCCCAAATCCAGTCCTGGAGGGCCAGAGTCCTGCGCATTTTTGGGTTTCCCCTCATTTAACACACCTGATTCATCTCCTTGTGCTAATAACCACACAGCTCTTGAGCTGAATTATTTATGGTGGAAAAGGGAAAGAACTTTGCTACACAGGGCACCGGCCCCCCAGGACTGGATTTGGACACCCCTGCTTTAGCTAGAAGAAAAAGGCAGCACAAGTCGATGTTAACTGGCCAGTGAGGTAGTGCCCCGCTCATAAATACTAATCAGCTAGCCAATCGTGTAGGGCTTCACTCATGAATATTAAAAAGTTCTCCTGATCCACGGTGCTAAAAGAAATCAGCGCCCGGGACGCACTGGATGTGCGGCGGAAAATATCAAATTTCATTTCGGCGCCCATGTTAACAGATTAGAGCGGCCGCGTGCGCGAGACGCGGGGCTCACGCCTCGCGGTTACGGCGCAGCATCTACAGTCACGAGCGCGGTAAGCGGTTCTCTATGGAAGCGTATTGCATTCATCTGGGAAAAATTAATTCTGTTTTTCCGAATTAATGAGATAATAATCCCGTTTTTCAGAGCAATATTTTTCTGAATTAATGAAAACCTTCCTGTTTTTTATGATGCGCGCACGATCTATGCCGGAATCATCGTTTATATCACAATCCAGGTCCAAATGTTTATTAAATATCACTTTAAACGTGTAATAATATTACTTAAATATTCTGTTATTGATGACCATTTTAGAGCCGCACGCGCCGGAATTAGCGGTTTGAAGGAAAGACACTGACTTTAGTATTGATCTCTGGTGCCGTTTTGTGGTAAATATGCTTGTGATGAATGTGTCTGATGAATGTCGCTGCTTTGTCATTTTTTAATTAAATTAATTAAGCTGTTAGTTTAGCTCGCGCCCCATTTTGGCGGCTCTTCCCGCCGCCGTCGCGCGCCCACTTCATGTTTCATAAACTTCAGTTCCCGCTTCGTTAGGGGAAGCTGTGCTGTTTTTATATCGTACAGAAACATAAAGTACAGGCGGCCTGATGGGATTAATAATTCTTCCTCCTGCCTACAGACTCCTGCCAGCTGACGCTGGACCCGAACACAGCAAACAGACGCCTGTCTCTGTCAGGGGGGAACAGGAAGGTGACAGGGGGGGCAGAGCGGCCATATCCTGATCATCCAGAGAGATTTGACCGCTGGGAACAAGTTCTGTGCAGAGAGAGTCTGACTGGCCGCTGTTACTGGGAGGCTGAGTGGGGTGGATATGGAGCCTGGATAGGAGTCACTTATAAAGGGATCAGGAGGAAAGGAGAGAGTTATGACTGTGGGCTTGGATACAATGACAAGTCATGGTGTCTGTGCTGTGATACTAACAGTTACTCTGTCCTGCACAATAATAAAGAGACTCTCATACCCATAGAGCCCTCAGGCCCCCGCAGAGTAGGAGTGTATCTGGACTGGGGGGCTGGTGCTCTGTCCTTCTACAGAGTCTCCTCTGATGGACTGACCCCCCTGCACAGATTCACCTCCTCATTCACTGAGTCCCTCTATCCAGGGTTTTATGTTATAAACTCCTCAGTGTCACTGTGACGTGTTGCTGGTTCTCCTGCAAAAAGGTAAAATCTCTGCTTTTTAACCTTTATAATCCTTTTTACTCTGAAATGTACAGAACTGTGCAAAAGTCTGAGGCAGACAAAGAAAATGATGTTTAGATTATCCTCCTGTTGGTGTAAAACTATGATATGATGCCTGTCAAAGTGTGTCAGCTTCGCCATTTCAGAACCTCTGCTAAAATCATCCTAGTATTTGCAGCGACCGTCCAGTGCAGCCATGTATTTTTTGACTTGGCCACTAGCAGACCTCATACAGCTAGTCAATCTCTCACTGACTTTTTAAGCCAATATATTTAATTATTTAATTCAGCTGTTGGTGAAATTTAACAAAATCATGGAACGGCTGAGGTGCCCCTGAGGAGAAGTTTGGGAACTGAAGCGGTGTTCATCTAGCCATCCAACTAGATATCAGTAACTTTTTAGAAAACAGAAGAAATTATTACTAGTTTTTATTGTGTTACTCTTAATTTGCACACGTTCTAATGTTAAATTGTGTTTTTTGTTCTAAGCCAAAGTACATTTGCTACCCAGATAAACAGCTTTAAACATTTCTTTGGACTGCCTAAGACTTTTACACAGTATCGTGTGTTTTACAAAAAATTAATGACTGTGTTCAGTGAGCTGAATAACATCAAAAATATAGTTTAATTTTCTTTGACTAAAATGTAATTAAATGTAATCCTGATTGGGGGGGGCTATCCCCTTCTCCTGTATATGTACATTTTATATATTGTATATTTATGTCCATTTACTGTATTCCCTCCCTGTACAGTGACAATAAAGGCTTTCTGTTCTGTCCTATTAATGTCCTGCTTCAGCGTCACCCAAAGCATAACTGAGTAACATAATGAAACCACAGTCTGCTGGATTAAGTTAAATTCACTGTATTACTGCAGCTGACTATAACTAACACAATGACACTCAATCAATGCATAATAATCATTTAACTAGAGACAAAAACTGGAAAATATAATTATGTCCTGTTACTATCCTTCTTCAGTGGATTAAAGTAAATAAAATTATTATTAATATATTTCAATAAATAAAGAAATTTGTTTTGTTAAATAATTAACACCCTTGCCACCCCCACCCCCCAGTAATAAGTCTGGTTGCTCCCCCGTCAGACAACGGGCAGGTGCCCAAACATCCTTACCACCCCCACCCCACTGTAAAAGGTCTGGTTTTGCCCCTGTCAGACAGAACGGGCATGTGCCCAGGGTCCCTTACCCCCCCCCCCCCCCCCCACCCCACTGTAAAAGGTCTGGTTGCCCCCCCGTCTGACAGAATGGGCAGGTGCTCAGGCAGCATTTCCACCCCCACCCCACTGAAAAGGTCTGGTTATGCCCCCGTCAGACAGAACGGGCAGGTGCCCAAACACCCTTGCCACCCCCACCCCACTGTAAAAGGTCTGGTTTTGCCCCCGTCAGACAGAACGGGCAGGTGCCCAAACACCCTTACCACCCCCACCCCACTGTAAAAGGTCTGGTTTTGCCCCCGTCAGACAGAACGGGCAGGTGCCCAAACACCCTTACCACCCCCACCCCACTGTAAAAGGTCTGGTTATGCCCCCGTCAGACAGAACGGGCAGGTGCCCAAACACCCTTGCCACCCCCACCCCACTGTAAAAGGTCTGGTTTTGCCCCCGTCAGACAGAACAGGCAGGTGCCCAAACACCCTTGCCACCCCCACCCCACTGTAAAAGGTTTGGTTATGCCCCCGTCAGACAGAACGGGCAGGTGCCCAGGCAGCCTTGCCACCCCCACCCCACTGAAAACGGTCTGGTTTTGCCCCCGTCAGACAGAACGGGCAGGTGCCCAGGCAGCCTTGCCACCCCCACCCCACTGTAAAAGGTCTTTTTATGCCCCCGTCGGACAGAACGGGCAGGTGCCCAGACACCCTTGCCACCCCCACCCCAATTGTAAAAGGTCTGGTTACTCCCCCGTCGTACAGAAGGGGCAGGTGCCCAGGTAGCCTTGCCACCCCCACCCCACTGTAAAAGGTCTGGTTACTCCCCCATCGTACAGAAGGGGCAGGTGCCCAGGCAGCCTTGCCACCCCCACCCCACTTATAAAAGGTCTGGTTCCTCCCCCGTTAGACAGAAAGGGCAGGTGCCCAGGTAGCCTTGACACCCCCACCCCACTGTAAAAGGTCTGGCTGCTCCCCCGTCGGACAGAACGGGCAGGTGCCCAGGCACCCTTGCCACCCCCACCCCACTGTAAAAGGTCTGGTTGCTCCCCCGTAGGATAGAAGGGGCACGTGCCCATGCACCCTTACTCCTCTGCCCCCACTTATCTGTCTGACTTATAAATTGATACACAGATAGATACTGAACCCCTCCCACGCCCTGCTGGCAAAAGCCACAAAATTTGCATGCATTATTATTAACAAACGTGTAAAAATATACACAGACATCCATTGACAATCCACCATTTGATTCATTATCTATTGCACATTCTATACAGTGACTGTAGTCAGTTATAATGTCTCTCTATCAAGCTGCTGCTATATTTCTTACATCCACTGGACACGTCAATTCACAGAAAAGCGATCATTCCGGAAACAATGTGTACGTTTCAGGGCCGCCACTAGGTGGAGACAAAACACAGATTACTAAATAAAATAGGATCAGAATTAAATTATAAGAAAGCGGATCTATGCGCGATATAAAATACCATGATTACTCCGTTTTAACGGAAAACTTCTTTTTATTCAAGTTTGTCATTAGCAGTCATTTGCGTTCTTTCATAATAAAAACAATTTTATGAGCCATAAATTATCAATATATTTTGCAGGAACAGATATCGCGCCGCTGAAGTTCAGCACTTTCCCGTTTGAGATGAACGTGATGTTGCCGTTTCCTGCTGGGGACCTTTAAAAAATCCACGACAGCAGCGGTTAGATGCAGCGTGTGCAGCGGCCATATTTACGGACAAAATCAAGCTGCTGACTAAGACTTAGTTTGTGGTTTATTAATTCATAAGTAACAGCATAATACTACATTATTTGTGCTTCCTCGGGTAAAGTGTTACCGATGAGAGAACATTTTGAAAATCAGTAAATAACATTTTCTCTTGCCTTGACTCTAAATCAGACCTAGACATATTTGAGTAGATTACCAGGTTTCCTCTGGTTATTGCACTTACCGCACACAATATGAAGAAAATGTTAGTGAACCGAAATCTCCATGCAATGAATTAGCATCCTGTGAGTATCAAGTGCTGCACGCCATACATTAGCAATGGCATCGGATCACTATTCAACAGGATGAGGGGTTATTCAGAAAGGACGAGTGTATTATTATAAAACAGACTGATAAATCAGCTTGTTTAAGCAGTTATTACTGTACGTCTTGTTCAATAATCCAACATACTTTCCCAGCTGGCAGCTTTCAAAGAGGACTTACTCATTGTTCTAGCAAACCTCGACATTTATGAAGGCCTCTATACCTTAACAAGCTTACGGTTAAATGCAGCACGGCCCTTGATGTCCTGTCTGGATGTCTGGAGGTGATTTTCTGTCCTGAGTTAGATGAAATGCATGAATCCATTTCCAAAAGCTGTTTATCTGGGTCCCCGCGATGGGGCCCCTTGGATATGGTGCCAGTATCTCACAGGCCTTGGACACCGAATCAATCAGGCATTTCTGAGTCGCATCTTACATAAGAACATAAGAACTATACAAACGGGAGGAGGCCATTCGGCCCATCAAGCTCGCTTGGGGAGAACTAAACTAATAGCTCAGAGTCGTTAAAATCTTATCTAGCTCTGATTTAAAGGAACCCAATGATTCAGCTTGCACTACATTATCAGGAAGGCTATTCCATACTCTGACTACACGCTGTGTAAAGAAGTGCTTCCTTAAATCCAGTTTGAAATGTTCTCCCGCTAATTTCCACCTATGGGCAAGAGTTCGTGTATTTAAACTAATGCTGAAGTAACTATTTGGTTGAACAGCATCTTTATTTAGCCTGATCTTTATTTTTTGTCTAGCAAATTTAACACAAACCATTGTGTGGCCTGAATGACACACTAATGAAAGCGAATTCAGTGGCAAGGAAAGGTTTCCCGCTTATTTACATATATTTCAGAGGTTCACAGAGCTGCCAGCTTTGGTCTCCTGGCTGCTGTGACATTTTCAATTCGAGACAAATCTGCACACGCATTTACATGTGTCACAACTACGTCACGTGGGCCGAACGCCACACTTAAGGTAACAGGGGCAATTGTTAGCACTATTTTAACCCAATGGTTAACCTAACCATAAAGCCCCCAATAAACCTTATAAGCCCGACTACGCCACCTGATGTTACCATAGGGCACCAGGACCCTCCAATTTGGTTCAGACTGGTTGTGCTGGTATGAGTTGCTCCACAGACACCCAAACACCCGATGGTTTGTATTTTACCAATTTATTTTACAAAGAATAAAAACACACTTTAAAATGCCAAAGCTAGCCGATGGCATACAAAAACGTCATAAAAATTTAGTCCGTTCAGGGCCCACTATCAGATCAGCGGGGCCAGGCGATGTCCGTGCAAAAGATGATCCCCACAAGCCCGGTTCCGTCCGCCCCAGCCTATAAGGGTGACAAACACAAGGCGAGCAAACAGATTCTACCACAGCACTACCCACAATCGCCGTATAGGGATACCGAGAGTATCGCGACAAAGGCACACTACCGCACACTTATCACCCCCACAGGGCACCGCAATAATCACACACACAAATCGAAACACCCGTACACACCCACTACAAACGACACCATATCCCGGTATCCACTACAGGGAGGATTGATAACCTGGTTTCGAACACCCGCCACTACATCAGCCTAAACCAGATCCCAGATCCGACGCCGACCCGATATTTGGCTCTGTCCAAGCGAACAGAGTTTTCACTTAACTCGCTGCGGGGGGGGGAATGCCCAGTTACTCTCCCCCGCTCCGGCGTCCCAGCGACTCCTTCCCCGCCAGAGCGTCTCGAGACGCGATCGCCACTCGGGGTGTTCCGCTCTCCAGTGTCGGCTCCCCTGTCCGCTCTCCAGTGTCGGCTCCCCTGTCCGCTCTCCAGTATCGGCTCCCCTGTCCGCTCTCCAGTATCGGCTCCCCTGTCCACTCTCCAGTGTCGGCTCCCCTGTCCGCTCTCCAGTATCGGCTCCCCTGTCCGCTCTCCAGTATCGGCTCCCCTGTCCGCTCTCCAGTATCGGCTCCCCTGTCCACTCTCCAGTGTCGGCTCCCCTGTCCGCTCTCCAGTGTCGGCTCCCCTGTCCACTCTCCAGTATCGGCTCCCCTGTCCGCTCTCCAGTATCGGCTCCCCTGTCCGCTCTCCAGTGTCGGCTCCCCTGTCCGCTCTCCAGTGTCGGCTCCCCTGTCCGCTCTCCAGTATCGGCTCCCCTGTCCGCTCTCCAGTGTCGGCTCCCCTGTCCGCTCTCCAGTGTCGGCTCCCCTGTCCGCTCTCCAGTATCGGCTCCCCTGTCCGCTCTCCAGTATCGGCTCCCCTGTCCGCTCTCCAGTATCGGCTCCCCTGTCCGCTCTCCAGTATCGGCTCCCCTGTCCACTCTCCAGTATCGGCTCCCCTGTCCGCTCTCCAGTATCGGCTCCCCTGTCCGCTCTCCAGTATCGGCTCCCCTGTCCGCTCTCCAGTATCGGCTCCCCTGTCCGCTCTCCAGTATCGGCTCCCCTGTCCGCTCTCCAGTATCGGCTCCCCTGTCCGCTCTCCAGTATCGGCTCCCCTGTCCACTCTCCGGTGCGTCTTCTCCCGCTGCCTCCTCCGGTGTCTCTCCTGTCCACTCCCTGGTGCGCCTTTTTCCGGTCTCTCCTCCGGTTCCCCTTCTGTCCACTCCCTGGTGCGCCTTTTTCCGGTATCTCCTCCGGTTCCCCCCTTTCCTTTCTTCCAGGGTGCCTTTTCTGTAATGCGATCCTCCCCCTTCACTTTCCCAACCAATCCCAACCATTGTTCCAGCGCCGCAATTGTCAAGGCAATTAATTAGTCCCACGATCCCGGCTGACGTACCAAAGGCACCAGGATATAAACAAAACCCCGCATGCCCATAATACCCACGTGACACATGTATGTAAGAGTTTTATTACCTTGTAAATAGTCTGTAGGGTTTGCAAGCTACCGAAATGCCTTTGATGTAACTAAGTATAAATTTATAATAGAATAATATAGAATTGCCTATCCAGGAACAATGGGCGCAGGTGGGAACCAACCCTGGACGGGAGCCAACCCTGGGGGGCACCAACTCACCACAGGGCGCACACACTCACACAGTCACACTCACACAAGTACTGGGCCAATTCAGAGACGCCAATCAGCCAACCCTGCACACCTTTGGACTGTGGGAGGAGACCGGTGCAGCACTGAAACACCTCACTCCAAACGGGCTTCAGTGCAGGTAATATATTAAGGCAGTGTTATGGCAGGGCGTCTGTGATGGGGGGGTGAGAGGTGGTGTTCAGGCTTAATCCAAAGTAGATTAGTGGGTCTCATTAGGAACAGTGACGACTTGCCCTGTAGAGAGAAGGTGAAGAGACTGGTGGGATGGTGCAGTGACAACAGCCTGATCCTGAATGTGGAGAAGACCAAGGAGATGATCATGGACTTTAGGAGGAAACAGCCCAGTCATTCAGCACTCGTCACTGACAACAGTGCTGTGGAGGTGGTCAGCAGCGTCAGATTCCTGGGGGTGCAGATAACTGACAGTCTGGACTGGTCACCAAACAACATCACCGGTTAAATGGGCTCAGCAGCGTTTGCACTTCCTGCGCCAGATGAAGAGAGCTTTCCTCTCCCATCCTCAGCACCTTCTACCGAGGCACCATAGAGAGCGTGCTGACCAGCTGTATCTCCATCTGGTTTGGCAGCTAGAAAGCCTCAGACAGGAAATGGCTGCAGAGAGTGGTGAGGCCTGCAGAGAGGATCATCGGGACTTCTCTTCCATCCATCCAGGACATTGCGCATAAACACTGTCTCAGCAGAGCCTATGACATCATCAGAGACTCCGCCCACCCCCACCACGGACTGTTCGCCCTGCTGCCCTCTGGGAAGAGGCTTTGCAGCATCAGGACCAGGACAGTCAGATTCTGTAATAGTTTAATTCCTCAAGCTATTAGACTCCTGAACTCTCAATACCTCATGGCAGCCACCCCCCCACCCCAGACTCCGCCTCTCTCCATCCATCCACACGTCACTTTCAAGAGCTGCTTCTTTTTAATAGTTTAGTGCAATATGTCTGAAACGGCGATGTACACTGGTGTTTGCTGCTATAGTGCTATTGATATATTTTTATGCATATTCTATGTTAATTCCACTTCATATTCTTTTTTAATTCACTCTGCTGGGCCGATGATGAGTCAATGCAACGTAATTATGCTCTGATGTGCACTAACCAGTGTATGTTCTGAATGACAATGAAGTAGCTATTCTATTCTATTCTATTCTATTCTATTCTATTCTATGTCTGGATAAGTATGGGCTGGAATACAGAGAGAAGCTGGTGGCCAAAGCAGTGAAGGTCATGAGTGGCAGATGCTCTGGGGTCCAAACAGGAGTTAGAGAGTGTGGTAGAAAAAATTTAAATATAACACTTAGAATAAAAGTCGGACCTCTCAGTTTGGTGAGTAAAGGAAATCTCTTTTATTCCAGCAACTCAGCAAAGCGCTCTCATCACACTCTGGCACTCGGTACCAAGTCACCCGAGCTTACAGAGCAACCAGCTAATAAACCATAACTCCCAATTCCCAATAAGGGTGTCTAAATCCTGATTGGTCACAAAACACCAACAAACTGAGCTCAAACATATAACAAACACAATTCTCCTGCTCTATTGGTTCACCTTGGCAACAAGGTAAAATCCACCCATTTTGCCAGAATTTTACCAGTTAGATGCAGCGTGTGCAGCGACCATATTTACGGACAAAATCAAGCTGCTGACTAAGACTTAGTTTGTGGTTTATTAATTCATAAGTAACAGCATAATACTACATTATTTGTGCTTATAAAGTGTTACCGATGAGAGAACACTTTGAAAATCAGTAAATAACATTTTCTCTTGCCTTGACTGTAAATCAGACCTAGACGTGTTTACCAGAATATGTCTCAACTGCTAGATTCTACTTGAGATATGAATATAGATATTGATTACATGACATTGAATCACTATTAATGTTTGGGTGTTCCATTGATTAATGATTAACACATTGACGTATTGTCATTAAATCACTGCAAATACACGGTTAACATATGATTAATATGATTAACATAATTACTTATACATTTGCACTACCGCATAGCTTGCTATATATTGTTTGCCACAACTATTTTATAAAACTATAACTCGCTGTGCACCAGTTGGGGCAGCTTCGAATCTCTTCCTGCAGGTGGTTTCTCCCCCCTTGTTCCGCTGTCTGCCTCTCCAAGGCCCGAGCTTTCCTCGGGGTCTGCGGAACTTACTGCAGGCAGCTATCGCAAAGCGAGGTCACACAGTACTCAAAACAATCTCTTCTTGCCTAAGACATAACAGACCCAATATGCCTCCCTCCCGGGCTACCAATGTCCAGTTTTACTTCCACATCTGTCTCAAGGTTAGAAAAAATAAAAATTTGACAGTGCGTGAAAACAATGAAACTATTACAAATACCTGTCCCACCATGTACTGTAATTCAATGGTATAGATGTAATAAATTATTATAGAGCCCAGCCTCTCAGTGACGAGATAACCATCAATTCATAGCAGTACTATCGAGAGCCAAGTTCATTTTGCCTTCTTTTCCCTCAAACATTGAAGAGCTCGGCAAAGCTTCAGTTAAAAGTCTTAAAAATTATCTTCTTGGTCCACAGCCTCTTCGTGAACTTGTGTGACAAGAGAAATTGTATGACATGGATCATATGTTTTGCGATTAAAACCTCTGATGGCTCCATTCATGACTGAAGATCAGTTAATGTTAAACCTGCATTTCTTCAGATGGTTTATGTTGGTTGCAAGATCTTGCAAAATATCTCTTGCTGGCAGAGAACTTTGTGTTGTTCTTCAGGATCAAACAAAATACAGGTAGTTTAGCATGTGGCATTATGTGTTGTTAATGGTACAGATAATTGCACAGACAATGGCACAGAACTTCAGCACACAATTATATTTATTATATTATAAAGAGATTATACAATAAGCAGAATAAATGATCAAACTTCTGTAAGCTGTGTTGCTAAGCTGTCATCTGTTATCCATTTAACCCCCTCCTCTCAGATTAAATATTTTATTGTTATTAGATTGTTATTTATTGTTATTAGAGTCATTGAACATTCCATGGATGAAGAAACGTGACAGCCAGCACCACCATTAAATATCTCAATACTGTACTAACCTTACGCTCTGGATGCTTGCCAGTGCGGTGTGATTCAGTTCCTCGTCATCAGAAGACACATCAGACAGTGCAGCCACTACTGAAAGGTAGTTATCATAGTTTGCTGGTTGATGAATCGTTGTGGTAGTTGAGGTAGAGGGTAGTACAGAACATGTACTAGGATAAAAAGTGCTTTGGAAGGGTGAGTTTCAGTTATTTTTACACATTAAGACAATCATCTGAGGATGTTTTTCCAAATGACGAGGTAGAAGGCTGATTTCTGAACGGGTTGCTTTCCAGTGAGTATACTGGTAGTTGACTAAAAGAACCACTTGCGGTGCTGTGGTTGGGGGAGAAACTGCTTTGAGAGGTCAGTGTAGGAGTTCGAGTGTATAATGCTCCACACCTGCAGTGGGTAGCACTGTTGCTTCAGACCTCTGGGACCCAGGTTCGAGTCTCTGCCTGGGTCACATGTGTGTGCATGTTCTCCCTATGTTGTCGTGAGGTTTCCTCTGGTTTCCCCCCACAGTCCAAAAACTTGCAAAACTTTAGCAAAAAGTTGCTAAATTGCCCTTAGATGTGCATGTGTGAGTGAATGGTATGTGAGTGTGCCCTGCGATGGGCTGGCCCCCCATCCTGGGTTGTTCCCTGCCTCGTGCCCATTGCTTCTGGGATAGGCTCCGGACCTCCCGCGACCCAGTATACAGTGCTGGACCGTTCAAAATTATAAATATTCATACCTCACATGAACACAAAAACGCTCCGGCATGCCCCATAGTGCTAGACGACCCGCAATCCTGAGTGTTCATACTGTACCTCACATGAACACAGACACGCCGCGTTGTGCCCCATAGAGCTAGACGACCCGCAATCCTGAGTGTTCATACTGTACCTCACATGAACACAGACACGCCGCGTTGTGCCCCATAGCGCTAGACGACCCGCAATCCTGAGTGTTCATACTGTACCTCACATGAACACAGACACGCCGTGTTGTGCCCCATAGCGCTAGACGACCCGCAATCCATAGTGTTCATACTGTACCTCACATGAACACAGACACGCCGCGTTGTGCCCCATAGCGCTAGACGACCCGCAATCCCGAGTGTTCATACTGTACCTCACATGAACACAGACACGCCGCGTTGTGCCCCATAGAGCTAGACGACCCGCAATCCTGAGTGTTCATACTGTACCTCACATGAACACAGACACGCCGCGTTGTGCCCCATAGCGCTAGACGACCCGCAATCCTGAGTGTTCATACTGTACTTCAGATGAACACAGACACGCCGCGTTGTGCCCCATAGCGCTAGACGACCCGCAATCCTGAGTGTTCATACTGTACCTCACATGAACACAGACACGCTGCGTCGTGCCCCATAGCGCTAGACGACCCGCAATCCTGAGTGTTCATACTGTACCTCACATGAACACAGACACGCCGCGTTGTGCCCCATAGCGCTAGACGACCCGCAATCCCGAGTGTTCATACTGTACCTCACATGAACACAGACACGCCGCGTTGTGCCCCATAGTGCTAGACGACCCGCAATCCTGAGTGTTCATACTGTACCTCAGATGAACACAGACACGCCGCGTTGTGCCCCATAGCGCTAGACGACCCGCAATCCTGAGTGTTCATACTGTACCTCACATGAACACAGACACGCTGCGTCGTGCCCCATAGTGCTAGGCGACCCGCAATCCTGAGTGTTCATACTGTACCTCACATGAACACAGACACGCCGCGTCGTGCCCCATAGTGCTAGACGACCCGCAATCCTGACTGTTCATACTGTACCTCAGATGAACACAGACACGCCGCGTTGTGCCCCATAGTGCTAGACGACCCGCAATCCTGAGTGTTCATACTGTACCTCACATGAACACAGACACGCCGCGTTGTGCCCCATAGTGCTAGACGACCCGCAATCCTGAGTGTTCATACTGTACCTCACATGAACACAGACACGCCGCATTGTGCCCCATAGCGCTAGACGACCCGCAATCCTGAGTGTTCATACTGTACCTCACATAAACACAGACACGCCGCATTGTGCCCCATAGTGGTAGACGACCCGCAATCCTGAGTGTTCATACTGTACCTCACATGAACACAGACACGCCACGGTGTGCCCCATAGCTCTAGACCACCCACAACATGCCAGACAACTGTGTACTTAGATGGCTGGCCTGGAGTGGCGCTGTAGAGCCAAGCTAGTCTTAAGAGTTGTGTTTATGACCATAGTTAAGTTAGAATCATACTCGATATTCAGTTTTCTGGCTTTTAATGGAAATAACGTAGGACGTTTTTAATTACAGAATTATGATGTTCCATACATAGACAATAATGCACAAACGAATTATGAAAGCCATTTCATAATTTGTGCAAAATTTCAGCCAAGAAAATAGGTCATTTTAGCTGTAATTAGGTATCGCTTCAACATTTTAGATTCATGGCAATTTCTTTAAGGGCAAATAAAAAATTTTCAGTGTTTGCATGTTTCCATTTAATGTTCAATGGGACAATACATGAATAGCTTTTTTACTTTAAAACTAGACACAACAGGCGCATCTAGTGATGTGTGCATGATCAGTGGACTCTAGGGAACCATGTACAACCCTTGGATTTTAAGGTTATTTTTGTCTGTACTATTTGTTGATTATTATATTGTATCCATTTAATGTGCATTGGGGCAATAAACTAATGTATTAATAGATCTAAAAGCTTATGAGACAGGCATGTCCTTAAAAGTGTGCTTTGATCAGTGGACACTGAGGGACAACGTACAGCCAGATTATCTTCAGATTATCTTTGTGTACAGTAGTTATTAATTATTGTTTTATATCCATTTAATGCACAATGTGGCAATGCATTAATTGGTTAATAGCTCCAATGCCAAATGACACAGTCAAGATCAGCACATCCAGTAAAGTGTGCTTTGATCAGTGGACTCTAGGGAACAGTGCACATGCCATGGATTTTTAGGGTAACTTTGTCTGTAACAGTTATTAATTAAGGCTAATTAAGGTATTAAAATGGATTAACCGTGGTGCATTACCAAAGCATGGTATGGATGCTATAGGATTAAATAAGAATTCGGCTAAAACTAAATGCGAACTAAATACATGCCACAAAATTTCGTCCACATCGCATGCAATATCCTCCAGTCCAAGGCACCGGGGAAGATATCTCCTTGAATGCCGTATCCAGGCCTGACATGATGCCTGGTCAATATCTCCACATGCCTCCTCCATTGCCTGTAAAAGGGCTACCTGTTGATGACGATGACGGTCGTACACTTTCCAGCGCCAGGCAGAGAAGAACTCCTCGATGGGATTTAAGAATGGAGAGCATGGAGGGAGGTTGAGTGCCATGAAGGATGGGTGGTCTGTAAACCAGTTGCGGACCAAAGCAGCCCTACGGAAACTAACATTGTCCCATATGATGACATATCGGGTATGTTCTGGTCTCTGAACAGTGAGCATGTCATGTGAGGTGTCCAGGAATGCAGTAATGTGTGCAGTGTTGTATGGGCCTATGGTTGCATGATGGTGAAAAGCACCGTTTTGGCTTATAGCTGCACACATAGTTATGTTACCACCACGCTGTCCTGGGACATTGATGATGGCACGGTGTCCAATAATGTTCCTGCCACGTCTCCTGGTTTTACTGAGGTTAAAACTGGCCTCATCTAGAAAAAGTAGCTCATGTCCCATGGCATCTGCTTCTAGTTCCATCACTCTCTGGACAAGACAAAACAAATGCAACACATCAGGCCCATGCACAGCACTACAGTATGCACTTCCAAATTCAGAACCAATGACACTATAGCTTACCTGCACATAGTCATATCGCAGTTGCTTTACACGTTCTGTCTTTCTCCCGAAAGGAACTCTGTAAATATGCTTCATTCTTATTCTGTGGCGCGCAAGTACACGACTTAGTGCAGAAATGCTTGCACTGTGTATATTTTGAAAGATGCTGTCATTATCAATTATGCGCTGCTGTATTTTGCGCAGTCTTATTGCATTATTGGCAATCACCATGTTCACTATATGGGTCTCTTGCTCTGGAGTGAACATTCTGCCTCTGCCCCCAACATCTGGACGTCTAGCAATTCTGTAAAGTAACAATTTCAGTATTTTTGCATGTATGGTACTGTTGTGTTTCTCATTAGAGTATGGCAGTGCTACAAAGTACTTACCGATTCTCATTTCGAAATGTCCTAATGATGCTTGCCACAGTGTAGCGGCTCAATTTAGGCTGAACCCGTTGGCCAGCTTCCCTCAGGTTTCATCCCATGGTTGATGACATGGTCCACTATTGTAGCTCTGATGTCATCAGTTATTCTATTTCTTACTCTTCTTACCCTTCCTCTTTCCCCTCCTCGTCCTCTTCTTGCTCCTCCTTGTCCTCTTCCTTTAACTTCCTCTAACCCTCTCGCTTCTTCACCTCCACGTCCTCTTCCTCCAACTTCTTCACCTCCACATCCTCTCCCTCTGCCTCCTCGGCCTCCTCTGATTCTCACTCTTCTCACTCTTACTGCTCCTTCCATTGTACTCCACATAGACAGCTTACCTGTGGCTTATTTATAGTGCTTAGGCTGATTGCAAAGTGAACTAATTATCTAAAACAGTTTTCACATGTGAAAGTGTGCCAGACAGTTGGCTAAATATTGTTAATGATAGCCATACAAGTGTATAATTTTGCTAGGAGTGTGTTGGAAATTTGGTAATTGAGTGTAAGCAGTGAGTTGTGTTTAAAGTTCTGCAAAAAGAGTGTTGTGCAGTGAATTGTGCCTACAGTTTTGCAAAGTGTGTGTTACAAAATTGCAAACTGAGTGCAAAGCAGTGTTTGTGCTTTAAGTTTTGCAAACTCAGTGAGTGGTTTTGCTATAAGTATTAATAGTTTTAGAAGTTGTGCTATAACAATCACAGTTAGGGTTTAACCCATCAGAAAAAACTGTAATAATATTGATTTTGCACAATATTACCCAGCCCCCGTGTGATATTACCCAGCCCCCGTGTGACATTACCCAGCCCCCGTGTGATATTACCCAGCCCCCGTGTGATATTACCCAGCCCCCGTGTGACATTACCCAGCCCCCGTGTGATATTACCCAGCCCCCGTGTGATATTACCCAGCCCCCGTGTGATATTACCCAGCCCCCGTGTGATATTACCCAGCCCCCGTGTGATATTACCCAGCCCCCGTGTGACATTACCCAGCCCCCGTGTGATATTACCCAGCCCCCGTGTGACATTACCCAGCCCCCGTGTGATATTACCCAGCCCCCGTGTGATATTACCCAGCCCCCGTGTGACATTACCCAGCCCCCGTGTGATATTACCCAGCCCCCGTGTGATATTACCCAGCCCCTGTGTGACATTACCCAGCCCCCGTGTGACATTACCCAGCCCCCGTGTGATATTACCCAGCCCCCGTGTGATATTACCCAGCCCCCGTGTGATATTACCCAGCCCCCGTGTGACATTACCCAGCCCCCGTGTGATATTACCCAGCACCGGTTTGATATTACCCAGCCCCCGTGTGATATTACCCAGCCCCCGTGTGATATTACCCAGCCCCCGTGTGATATTACCCAGCCCCCGTGTGATATTACCCAGCCCCCGGTGTGATATTACCCAGCCCCCGTGTGATATTACCCAGCCCCCGTGTGATATTACCCAGCCCCCGGTGTGACATTACCCAGCCCCCGGTGTGATATTACCCAGCCCCCGTGTGATATTACCCAGCCCCCGTGTGATATTACCCAGCCCCCGGTGTGACATTACCCAGCCCCCGGTGTGATAATACCCAGCCCCCATGTGATATTACCCAGCCCCCGTGTGATATTACCCAGCCCCCGGTGTGACATTACCCAGCCCCTGTGTGATATTACCCAGCCCCCGTGTGATATTACCCAGCCCCTGTGTGATATTACCCAGCCCCCGTTTGATATTACCCAGCCCCTGTGTGACATTACCCAGCCCCCGTGTGATATTACCCAGCCCCCGTGTGATATTACCCAGCCCCCGTTTGATATTACCCAGCCCCCGTGTGATATTACCCAGCCCCTGTGTGACATTACCCAGCCCCTGTGTGATATTACCCAGCCCCCGTGTGATATTACCCAGCCCCCGTGTGATATTACCCAGCCCCCGTGTGATATTACCCAGCCCCCGTGTGATATTACCCAGCCCCCGTTTGATATTACCCAGCCCCCGTGTGATATTACCCAGCCCCCGTGTGATATTACCCAGCCCCCGTGTGATATTACCCAGCCCCCGTGTGATATTACCCAGCCCCCGTGTGACATTACCCAGCCCCCGTGTGATATTACCCAGCCCCCGTGTGACATTACCCAGCCCCCGTGTGATATTACCCAGCCCCTGTGTGATATTACCCAGCCCCCGTGTGATATTACCCAGCCCCCGTGTGATATTACCCAGCCCCTGTGTGATATTACCCAGCCCCTGTGTGACATTACCCAGCCCCCGTGTGATATTACCCAGCCCCCGTGTGATATTACCCAGCCCCCGTGTGACATTACCCAGCCCCCGTGTGATATTACCCAGCCCCCGTGTGACATTACCCAGCCCCCGTGTGATATTACCCAGCCCCTGTGTGACATTACCCAGCCCCCGTGTGATATTACCCAGCCCCCGTGTGATATTACCCAGCCCCCGTTTGATATTACCCAGCCCCCGTGTGATATTACCCAGCCCCTGTGTGACATTACCCAGCCCCTGTGTGATATTACCCAGCCCCCGTGTGATATTACCCAGCCCCCGTGTGATATTACCCAGCCCCCGTGTGATATTACCCAGCCCCCGTGTGATATTACCCAGCCCCCGTTTGATATTACCCAGCCCCCGTGTGATATTACCCAGCCCCCGTGTGATATTACCCAGCCCCCGTGTGATATTACCCAGCCCCCGTTTGATATTACCCAGCCCCCGTTTGATATTACCCAGCCCCCGTGTGATATTACCCAGCCCCCGTTTGATATTACCCAGCCCCTGTGTGACATTACCCAGCCCCCGTGTGATATTACCCAGCCCCCGTGTGATATTACCCAGCCCCTGTGTGATATTACCCAGCCCCTGTGTGACATTACCCAGCCCCCGTGTGATATTACCCAGCCCCCGTGTGATATTACCCAGCCCCTGTGTGATATTACCCAGCCCCCGTTTGATATTACCCAGCCCCTGTGTGACATTACCCAGCCCCCGTGTGATATTACCCAGCCCCCGTGTGATATTACCCAGCCCCTGTGTGATATTACCCAGCCCCTGTGTGACATTACCCAGCCCCCGTGTGATATTACCCAGCCCCCGTGTGATATTACCCAGCCCCCGTGTGATATTACCCAGCCCCCGTGTGACATTACCCAGCCCCCGTGTGATATTACCCAGCCCCCGTGTGACATTACCCAGCCCCCGTGTGATATTACCCAGCCCCTGTGTGATATTACCCAGCCCCCGTGTGATATTACCCAGCCCCCGTGTGATATTACCCAGCCCCTGTGTGATATTACCCAGCCCCTGTGTGACATTACCCAGCCCCCGTGTGATATTACCCAGCCCCCGTGTGATATTACCCAGCCCCCGTGTGACATTACCCAGCCCCCGTGTGATATTACCCAGCCCCCGTGTGACATTACCCAGCCCCCGTGTGATATTACCCAGCCCCTGTGTGATATTACCCAGCCCCCGTGTGATATTACCCAGCCCCCGTGTGACATTACCCAGCCCCCGTGTGATATTACCCAGCCCCCGTGTGACATTACCCAGCCCCCGTGTGATATTACCCAGCCCCCGTGTGATATTACCCAGCCCCCGTGTGACATTACCCAGCCCCCGTGTGATATTACCCAGCCCCCGTGTGATATTACCCAGCCCCCGTGTGATATTACCCAGCCCCCGTGTGATATTACCCAGCCCCCGTGTGACATTACCCAGCCCCCGTGTGATATTACCCAGTCCCCGTGTGACATTACCCAGCCCCCGGTGTGATATTACCCAGCCCCCGTGTGATATTACCCAGCCCCCGTGTGATATTACCCAGCCCCCGGTGTGACATTACCCAGCCCCCGGTGTGATATTACCCAGCCCCTGTGTGACATTACCCAGCCCCCGTGTGACATTACCCAGCCCCCGTGTGATATTACCCAGTCCCCGTGTGACATTACCCAGCCCCCGGTGTGATATTACCCAGCCCCCGTGTGATATTACCCAGCCCCCGTGTGATATTACCCAGCCCCCGGTGTGACATTACCCAGCCCCCGGTGTGATATTACCCAGCCCCCATGTGATATTACCCAGCCCCCGTGTGATATTACCCAGCCCCCGGTGTGACATTACCCAGCCCCTGTGTGATATTACCCAGCCCCTGTGTGACATTACCCAGCCCCCGTGTGATATTACCCAGCCCCCGTGTGATTTTACCCAGCCCCCGTTTGATATTACCCAGCCCCTGTGTGACATTACCCAGCCCCCGTGTGATATTACCCAGCCCCCGTGTGATATTACCCAGCCCCCGTTTGATATTACCCAGCCCCCGTGTGATATTACCCAGCCCCTGTGTGACATTACCCAGCCCCTGTGTGACATTACCCAGCCCCTGTGTGATATTACCCAGCCCCCGTGTGATATTACCCAGCCCCCGTGTGATATTACCCAGCCCCCGTTTGATATTACCCAGCCCCCGTGTGATATTACCCAGCCCCCGTGTGATATTACCCAGCCCCCGTTTGATATTACCCAGCCCCCGTGTGATATTACCCAGCCCCCGTGTGATATTACCCAGCCCCCGTTTGATATTACCCAGCCCCCGTGTGATATTACCCAGCCCCCGTGTGATATTACCCAGCCCCCGTGTGATATTACCCAGCCCCCGTTTGATATTACCCAGCCCCCGTGTGACATTACCCAGCCCCCGTGTGACATTACCCAGCCCCCGTGTGATATTACCCAGCCCCCGTTTGATATTACCCAGCCCCCGTGTGATATTACCCAGCCCCCGTGTGATATTACCCAGCCCCCGTGTGATATTACCCAGCCCCCGTTTGATATTACCCAGCCCCCGTGTGACATTACCCAGCCCCCGTGTGACATTACCCAGCCCCCGTGTGATATTACCCAGCCCCCGTTTGATATTACCCAGCCCCTGTGTGACATTACCCAGCCCCCGTGTGATATTACCCAGCCCCCGTGTGATATTACCCAGCCCCTGTGTGATATTACCCAGCCCCTGTGTGACATTACCCAGCCCCCGTGTGATATTACCCAGCCCCCGTGTGATATTACCCAGCCCCCGTGTGATATTACCCAGCCCCCGTGTGATATTACCCAGCCCCCGTTTGATATTACCCAGCCCCCGTGTGACATTACCCAGCCCCCGTGTGATATTACCCAGCCCCTGTGTGACATTACCCAGCCCCCGTTTGATATTACCCAGCCCCCGTGTGATATTACCCAGCCCCTGTGTGACATTACCCAGCCCCCGTTTGATATTACCCAGCCCCCGTGTGATATTACCCAGCCCCCGTGTGACATTACCCAGCCCCCGTGTGATATTACCCAGCCCCCGTGTGATATTACCCAGCCCCCGTGTGATATTACCCAGCCCCCGTTTGATATTACCCAGCCCCCGTGTGACATTACCCAGCCCCCGTGTGATATTACCCAGCCCCCGTGTGATATTACCCAGCCCCTGTGTGACATTACCCAGCCCCCGTTTGATATTACCCAGCCCCCGTGTGATATTACCCAGCCCCTGTGTGACATTACCCAGCCCCCGTTTGATATTACCCAGCCCCCGTGTGATATTACCCAGCCCCTGTGTGACATTACCCAGCCCCCGTTTGATATTACCCAGCCCCCGTTTGATATTACCCAGCCCCCGTGTGATTTTACCCAGCCCCCGTTTGATATTACCCAGCCCCCGTGTGACATTACCCAGCCCCCGTGTGACATTACCCAGCCCCCGTTTGATATTACCCAGCCCCCGTGTGATATTACCCAGCCCCCGTTTGATATTACCCAGCCCCTGTGTGACATTACCCAGCCCCCGTGTGATATTACCCAGCCCCCGTGTGATATTACCCAGCCCCTGTGTGATATTACCCAGCCCCCGTTTGATATTACCCAGCCCCTGTGTGACATTACCCAGCCCCCGTGTGATATTACCCAGCCCCCGTGTGATATTACCCAGCCCCCGTGTGATTTTACCCAGCCCCCGTTTGATATTACCCAGCCCCCGTGTGATATTACCCAGCCCCTGTGTGATATTACCCAGCCCCCGTGTGACATTACCCAGCCCCCGTGTGACATTACCCAGCCCCCGTGTGATATTACCCAGCCCCCGTTTGATATTACCCAGCCCCCGTGTGACATTACCCAGCCCCCGTGTGACATTACCCAGCCCCCGTGTGATATTACCCAGCCCCCGTTTGATATTACCCAGCCCCTGTGTGACATTACCCAGCCCCTGTGTGATATTACCCAGCCCCCGTTTGATATTACCCAGCCCCTGTGTGACATTACCCAGCCCCCGTGTGATATTACCCAGCCCCCGTGTGACATTACCCAGCCCCCGTGTGATATTACCCAGCCCCCGTGTGATATTACCCAGCCCCCGTTTGATATTACCCAGCCCCCGTGTGATATTACCCAGCCCCCGTTTGATATTACCCAGCCCCTGTGTGACATTACCCAGCCCCTGTGTGATATTACCCAGCCCCCGTTTGATATTACCCAGCCCCTGTGTGACATTACCCAGCCCCCGTGTGACATTACCCAGCCCCCGTGTGATATTACCCAGCCCCCGTGTGATATTACCCAGCCCCCGTGTGATATTACCCAGCCCCTGTGTGATATTACCCAGCCCCCGTGTGATTTTACCCAGCCCCCGTTTGATATTACCCAGCCCCCGTGTGATATTACCCAGCCCCCGTGTGATATTACCCAGCCCCCGTGTGATATTACCCAGCCCCCGTTTGATATTACCCAGCCCCCGTGTGATATTACCCAGCCCCCGTGTGATATTACCCAGCCCCCGTGTGATATTACCCAGCCCCCGTGTGACATTACCCAGCCCCCGTGTGATATTACCCAGCCCCCGTGTGATATTACCCAGCCCCCGTGTGATATTACCCAGCCCCTGTGTGACATTACCCAGCCCCCATGTGATATTACCCAGCCCCCGTGTGATATTACCCAGCCCCCGTGTGATATTACCCAGCCCCTGTGTGATATTACCCAGCCCCCGTGTGATATTACCCAGCCCCTGTGTGATATTACCCAGCCCCCGTTTGATATTACCCAGCCCCTGTGTGACATTACCCAGCCCCCGTGTGATATTACCCAGCCCCCGTGTGATATTACCCAGCCCCCGTGTGATATTACCCAGCCCCTGTGTGATATTACCCAGCCCCCGTGTGATTTTACCCAGCCCCCGTTTGATATTACCCAGCCCCCGTGTGATATTACCCAGCCCCCGTGTGATATTACCCAGCCCCCGTGTGATTTTACCCAGCCCCCGTTTGATATTACCCAGCCCCCGTGTGATATTACCCAGCCCCCGTGTGATATTACCCAGCCCCCGTGTGATATTACCCAGCCCCCGTGTGATTTTACCCAGCCCCCGTTTGATATTACCCAGCCCCCGTGTGATATTACCCAGCCCCCGTGTGATATTACCCAGCCCCCGTGTGATATTACCCAGCCCCCGTTTGATATTACCCAGCCCCCGTGTGATATTACCCAGCCCCCGTGTGACATTACCCAGCCCCCGTGTGATATTACCCAGCCCCCGTGTGATATTACCCAGCCCCCGTGTGATATTACCCAGCCCCCGTGTGATATTACCCAGCCCCCGTTTGATATTACCCAGCCCCCGTGTGATATTACCCAGCCCCCGTGTGACATTACCCAGCCCCCGTGTGATATTACCCAGCCCCCGTGTGATATTACCCAGCCCCTGTGTGATATTACCCAGCCCCCGTTTGATATTACCCAGCCCCTGTGTGACATTACCCAGCCCCCGTGTGATATTACCCAGCCCCTGTGTGATATTACCCAGCCCCCGTGTGATATTACCCAGCCCCCGTGTGATTTTACCCAGCCCCCGTTTGATATTACCCAGCCCCCGTGTGATATTACCCAGCCCCTGTGTGACATTACCCAGCCCCCGTGTGACATTACCCAGCCCCCGTGTGACATTACCCAGCCCCCGTGTGATATTACCCAGCCCCTGTGTGATATTACCCAGCCCCCGTTTGATATTACCCAGCCCCTGTGTGACATTACCCAGCCCCCGTGTGACATTACCCAGCCCCCGTGTGATATTACCCAGCCCCCGTGTGATATTACCCAGCCCCCGTGTGATATTACCCAGCCCCTGTGTGACATTACCCAGCCCCCGTGTGATATTACCCAGCCCCCGTGTGATATTACCCAGCCCCCGTGTGATATTACCCAGCCCCGTTTGATATTACCCAGCCCCCGTGTGATATTACCCAGCCCCCGTGTGATATTACCCAGCCCCCGTGTGATATTACCCAGCCCCCGTTTGATATTACCCAGCCCCTGTGTGATATTACCCAGCCCCCGTGTGATTTTACCCAGCCCCCGTTTGATATTACCCAGCCCCCGTGTGATATTACCCAGCCCCCGTGTGATATTACCCAGCCCCCGTGTGATATTACCCAGCCCCCGTGTGACATTACCCAGCCCCCGTGTGATATTACCCAGCCCCCGTGTGATATTACCCAGCCCCCGTGTGATATTACCCAGCCCCCGTTTGATATTTCCCAGCCCCCGTGTGATATTACCCAGCCCCCGTGTGACATTACCCAGCCCCCGTGTGATATTACCCAGCCCCTGTGTGATATTACCCAGCCCCCGTTTGATATTACCCAGCCCCTGTGTGACATTACCCAGCCCCCGTGTGATATTACCCAGCCCCCGTGTGATATTACCCAGCCCCTGTGTGACATTACCCAGCCCCCGTGTGATATTACCCAGCCCCTGTGTGACATTACCCAGCCCCCGTGTGATATTACCCAGCCCCCGTGTGATTTTACCCAGCCCCCGTTTGATATTACCCAGCCCCTGTGTGACATTACCCAGCCCCCGTGTGATATTACCCAGCCCCTGTGTGACATTACCCAGCCCCCGTGTGATATTACCCAGCCCCTGTGTGACATTACCCAGCCCCCGTGTGATATTACCCAGCCCCCGTGTGATTTTACCCAGCCCCCGTTTGATATTACCCAGCCCCTGTGTGACATTACCCAGCCCCCGTGTGATATTACCCAGCCCCCGTGTGATTTTACCCAGCCCCCGTGTGATATTACCCAGCCCCTGTGTGACATTACCCAGCCCTCGTGTGATATTACCCAGCCCCCGTGTGATATTACCCAGCCCCCGTTTGATATTACCCAGCCCCCGTGTGATATTACCCAGCCCCTGTGTGATATTACCCAGCCCCCGTGTGATTTTACCCAGCCCCCGTTTGATATTACCCAGCCCCCGTGTGATATTACCCAGCCCCCGTGTGATATTACCCAGCCCCCGTGTGATATTACCCAGCCCCCGTTTGATATTACCCAGCCCCCGTGTGATATTACCCAGCCCCCGTGTGATATTACCCAGCCCCCGTGTGATATTACCCAGCCCCCGTTTGATATTACCCAGCCCCCGTGTGATATTACCCAGCCCCCGTGTGACATTACCCAGCCCCCGTGTGATATTACCCAGCCCCCGTGTGATATTACCCAGCCCCTGTGTGATATTACCCAGCCCCTGTGTGACATTACCCAGCCCCCGTGTGATATTACCCAGCCCCCGTGTGATATTACCCAGCCCCCGTGTGATATTACCCAGCCCCCGTGTGATATTACCCAGCCCCCGTGTGATTTTACCCAGCCCCCGTTTGATATTACCCAGCCCCCGTGTGACATTACCCAGCCCCCGTGTGACATTACCCAGCCCCCGTGTGATATTACCCAGCCCCCGTTTGATATTACCCAGCCCCCGTGTGATATTACCCAGCCCCCGTTTGATATTACCCAGCCCCTGTGTGACATTACCCAGCCCCCGTGTGATATTACCCAGCCCCCGTGTGATATTACCCAGCCCCTGTGTGATATTACCCAGCCCCCGTTTGATATTACCCAGCCCCTGTGTGACATTACCCAGCCCCCGTGTGATATTACCCAGCCCCCGTGTGATTTTACCCAGCCCCCGTGTGATTTTACCCAGCCCCCGTGTGATATTACCCAGCCCCCGTGTGATATTACCCAGCCCCTGTGTGATATTACCCAGCCCCCGTGTGATATTACCCAGCCCCCGTGTGATTTTACCCAGCCCCCGTTTGATATTACCCAGCCCCCGTGTGATATTACCCAGCCCCCGTGTGACATTACCCAGCCCCCGTGTGACATTACCCAGCCCCCGTGTGATATTACCCAGCCCCCGTTTGATATTACCCAGCCCCTGTGTGACATTACCCAGCCCCTGTGTGATATTACCCAGCCCCGGTTTGATATTACCCAGCCCCTGTGTGACATTACCCAGCCCCCGTGTGACATTACCCAGCCCCCGTGTGATATTACCCAGCCCCCGTTTGATATTACCCAGCCCCCGTGTGATATTACCCAGCCCCCGTTTGATATTACCCAGCCCCCGTGTGATATTACCCAGCCCCTGTGTGATATTACCCAGCCCCCGTGTGATTTTACCCAGCCCCCGTTTGATATTACCCAGCCCCTGTGTGATATTACCCAGCCCCCGTGTGATATTACCCAGCCCCTGTGTGATATTACCCAGCCCCCGTGTGATATTACCCAGCCCCCGTGTGATTTTACCCAGCCCCCGTTTGATATTACCCAGCCCCCGTGTGATATTACCCAGCCCCCGTGTGACATTACCCAGCCCCCGTGTGACATTACCCAGCCCCCGTGTGATATTACCCAGCCCCCGTGTGATATTACCCAGCCCCCGTGTGATATTACCCAGCCCCCATGTGATATTACCCAGCCCCCGTGTGATATTACCCAGCCCCCGTGTGATATTACCCAGCCCCTGTGTGATATTACCCAGCCCCCGTGTGATATTACCCAGCCCCTGTGTGATATTACCCAGCCCCCGTTTGATATTACCCAGCCCCTGTGTGACATTACCCAGCCCCCGTGTGATATTACCCAGCCCCCGTGTGATATTACCCAGCCCCCGTGTGATATTACCCAGCCCCCGTTTGATATTACCCAGCCCCTGTGTGACATTACCCAGCCCCCGTGTGACATTACCCAGCCCCCGTGTGATATTACCCAGCCCCCGTGTGATATTACCCAGCCCCCGTGTGATTTTACCCAGCCCCCGTGTGATATTACCCAGCCCCCGTGTGATATTACCCAGCCCCCGTGTGATATTACCCAGCCCCCGTGTGATATTACCCAGCCCCCGTTTGATATTACCCAGCCCCCGTGTGATATTACCCAGCCCCCGTGTGACATTACCCAGCCCCCGTGTGATATTACCCAGCCCCCGTGTGATATTACCCAGCCCCCGTGTGACATTACCCAGCCCCCGTGTGATATTACCCAGCCCCCGTTTGATATTACCCAGCCCCTGTGTGACATTACCCAGCCCCCGTGTGATATTACCCAGCCCCCGTGTGATTTTACCCAGCCCCCGTGTGATTTTACCCAGCCCCCGTGTGATATTACCCAGCCCCCGTGTGATATTACCCAGCCCCCGTTTGATATTACCCAGCCCCCGTGTGATATTACCCAGCCCCCGTGTGATATTACCCAGCCCCCGTGTGATATTACCCAGCCCCCGTGTGACATTACCCAGCCCCCGTGTGATATTACCCAGCCCCCGTGTGATATTACCCAGCCCCCGTGTGATATTACCCAGCCCCCGTGTGATATTACCCAGCCCCCGTGTGACATTACCCAGCCCCCGTGTGATATTACCCAGCCCCTGTGTGATATTACCCAGCCCCCGTGTGATATTACCCAGCCCCCATGTGATATTACCCAGCCCCCGTGTGATATTACCCAGCCCCCGTGTGATATTACCCAGCCCCTGTGTGATATTACCCAGCCCCCGTGTGATATTACCCAGCCCCTGTGTGATATTACCCAGCCCCCGTTTGATATTACCCAGCCCCCGTGTGACATTACCCAGCCCCCGTGTGATATTACCCAGCCCCCGTGTGATATTACCCAGCCCCCGTGTGATATTACCCAGCCCCCGTGTGATATTACCCAGCCCCCGTGTGATTTTACCCAGCCCCCGTTTGATATTACCCAGCCCCCGTGTGATATTACCCAGCCCCCGTGTGATATTACCCAGCCCCCGTGTGATTTTACCCAGCCCACGTTTGATATTACCCAGCCCCCGTGTGATATTACCCAGCCCCCGTGTGATATTACCCAGCCCCCGTGTGATATTACCCAGCCCCCGTGTGATTTTACCCAGCCCCCGTTTGATATTACCCAGCCCCCGTGTGATATTACCCAGCCCCCGTGTGATATTACCCAGCCCCCGTGTGATATTACCCAGCCCCCGTTTGATATTACCCAGCCCCCGTGTGATATTACCCAGCCCCCGTGTGACATTACCCAGCCCCCGTGTGATATTACCCAGCCCCTGTGTGATATTACCCAGCCCCCGTTTGATATTACCCAGCCCCTGTGTGACATTACCCAGCCCCCGTGTGATATTACCCAGCCCCCGTGTGATATTACCCAGCCCCTGTGTGATATTACCCAGCCCCTGTGTGACATTACCCAGCCCCCGTGTGATATTACCAAGCCCCCGTGTGATTTTACCCAGCCCCCGTTTGATATTACCCAGCCCCTGTGTGACATTACCCAGCCCCCGTGTGATATTACCCAGCCCCTGTGTGATATTACCCAGCCCCCGTTTGATATTACCCAGCCCCTGTGTGACATTACCCAGCCCCCGTGTGATATTACCCAGCCCCTGTGTGATATTACCCAGCCCCCGTGTGATATTACCCAGCCCCCATGTGATTTTACCCAGCCCCCGTTTGATATTACCCAGCCCCCGTGTGATATTACCCAGCCCCTGTGTGACATTACCCAGCCCCCGTGTGACATTACCCAGCCCCCGTGTGACATTACCCAGCCCCCGTGTGATATTACCCAGCCCCTGTGTGATTTTACCCAGCCCCCGTTTGATATTACCCAGCCCCCGTGTGACATTACCCAGCCCCCGTGTGACATTACCCAGCCCCCGTGTGATATTACCCAGCCCCTGTGTGACATTACCCAGCCCCCGTGTGATATTACCCAGCCCCCGTGTGATATTACCCAGCCCCCGTGTGATATTACCCAGCCCCCGTGTGATATTACCCAGCCCCCGTGTGATATTACCCAGCCCCCGTGTGATATTACCCAGCCCCTGTGTGATATTACCCAGCCCCCGTGTGATATTACCCAGCCCCCGTGTGATATTACCCAGCCCCCGTTTGATATTACCCAGCCCCCGTGTGATATTACCCAGCCCCCGTGTGATATTACCCAGCCCCCGTGTGATTTTACCCAGCCCCCGTTTGATATTACCCAGCCCCCGTGTGATATTACCCAGCCCCCGTGTGATATTACCCAGCCCCCGTGTGATTTTACCCAGCCCCCGTTTGATATTACCCAGCCCCCGTGTGATATTACCCAGCCCCCGTGTGATATTACCCAGCCCCCGTTTGATATTACCCAGCCCCCGTGTGATATTACCCAGCCCCCGTGTGACATTACCCAGCCCCCGTGTGATATTACCCAGCCCCCGTGTGATATTACCCAGCCCCCGTGTGACATTACCCAGCCCCCGTGTGATATTACCCAGCCCCCGTGTGATATTACCCAGCCCCCGTTTGATATTACCCAGCCCCCGTGTGATATTACCCAGCCCCCGTGTGACATTACCCAGCCCCCGTGTGATATTACCCAGCCCCCGTGTGATATTACCCAGCCCCTGTGTGATATTACCCAGCCCCCGTTTGATATTACCCAGCCCCTGTGTGACATTACCCAGCCCCCGTGTGATATTACCCAGCCCCCGTGTGATATTACCCAGCCCCTGTGTGATATTACCCAGCCCCTGTGTGACATTACCCAGCCCCCGTGTGATATTACCAAGCCCCCGTGTGATTTTACCCAGCCCCCGTTTGATATTACCCAGCCCCTGTGTGACATTACCCAGCCCCCGTGTGATATTACCCAGCCCCTGTGTGATATTACCCAGCCCCCGTGTGATATTACCCAGCCCCCGTGTGATTTTACCCAGCCCCCGTGTGATATTACCCAGCCCCCGTGTGATTTTACCCAGCCCCCGTGTGATATTACCCAGCCCCTGTGTGACATTACCCAGCCCTCGTGTGATATTACCCAGCCCCCGTGTGATATTACCCAGCCCCCGTTTGATATTACCCAGCCCCCGTGTGATATTACCCAGCCCCTGTGTGATATTACCCAGCCCCCGTGTGATTTTACCCAGCCCCCGTTTGATATTACCCAGCCCCCGTGTGATATTACCCAGCCCCCGTGTGATATTACCCAGCCCCCGTGTGATATTACCCAGCCCCCGTTTGATATTACCCAGCCCCCGTGTGATATTACCCAGCCCCCGTGTGATATTACCCAGCCCCCGTGTGATATTACCCAGCCCCCGTGTGATATTACCCAGCCCCCGTTTGATATTACCCAGCCCCCGTGTGATATTACCCAGCCCCCGTGTGATTTTACCCAGCCCCCGTGTGATATTACCCAGCCCCCGTGTGATTTTACCCAGCCCCCGTGTGATATTACCCAGCCCCTGTGTGACATTACCCAGCCCTCGTGTGATATTACCCAGCCCCCGTGTGATATTACCCAGCCCCCGTTTGATATTACCCAGCCCCCGTGTGATATTACCCAGCCCCTGTGTGATATTACCCAGCCCCCGTGTGATTTTACCCAGCCCCCGTTTGATATTACCCAGCCCCCGTGTGATATTACCCAGCCCCCGTGTGATATTACCCAGCCCCCGTGTGATATTACCCAGCCCCCGTTTGATATTACCCAGCCCCCGTGTGATATTACCCAGCCCCCGTGTGATATTACCCAGCCCCCGTGTGATATTACCCAGCCCCCGTGTGATATTACCCAGCCCCCGTTTGATATTACCCAGCCCCCGTGTGATATTACCCAGCCCCCGTGTGATATTACCCAGCCCCCGTTTGATATTACCCAGCCCCCGTGTGATATTACCCAGCCCCCGTGTGATATTACCCAGCCCCCGTGTGACATTACCCAGCCTCCGTGTGATATTACCCAGCCCCCGTGTGATATTACCCAGCCCCCGTTTGATATTACCCAGCCCCCGTGTGATATTACCCAGCCCCCGTGTGACATTACCCAGCCCCCGTGTGATATTACCCAGCCCCCGTGTGATATTACCCAGCCCCTGTGTGATATTACCCAGCCCCCGTTTGATATTACCCAGCCCCTGTGTGACATTACCCAGCCCCCGTGTGATATTACCCAGCCCCCGTGTGATATTACCCAGCCCCTGTGTGATATTACCCAGCCCCTGTGTGACATTACCCAGCCCCCGTGTGATATTACCCAGCCCCCGTGTGATTTTACCCAGCCCCCGTTTGATATTACCCAGCCCCCGTTTGATATTACCCAGCCCCTGTGTGACATTACCCAGCCCCCGTGTGATATTACCCAGCCCCTGTGTGATATTATCCAGCCCCCGTTTGATATTACCCAGCCCCTGTGTGACATTACCCAGCCCCCGTGTGATATTACCCAGCCCCTGTGTGATATTACCCAGCCCCCGTGTGATATTACCCAGCCCCCGTGTGATTTTACCCAGCCCCCGTTTGATATTACCCAGCCCCCGTGTGATATTACCCAGCCCCCGTGTGATATTACCCAGCCCCCGTGTGATATTACCCAGCCCCCGTGTGATATTACCCAGCCCCCGTGTGATATTACCCAGCCCCCGTGTGATATTACCCAGCCCCCGTGTGATTTTACCCAGCCCCCGTTTGATATTACCCAGCCCCCGTGTGATATTACCCAGCCCCCGTGTGATATTACCCAGCCCCCGTGTGATTTTACCCAGCCCCCGTTTGATATTACCCAGCCCCCGTGTGATATTACCCAGCCCCCGTGTGATATTACCCAGCCCCCGTTTGATATTACCCAGCCCCCGTGTGATATTACCCAGCCCCCGTGTGATATTACCCAGCCCCCGTTTGATATTACCCAGCCCCCGTGTGATATTACCCAGCCCCCGTGTGATATTACCCAGCCCCCGTGTGATATTACCCAGCCCCCGTTTGATATTACCCAGCCCCCGTGTGATATTACCCAGCCCCCGTGTGATATTACCCAGCCCCCGTTTGATATTACCCAGCCCCCGTGTGATATTACCCAGCCCCCGTGTGACATTACCCAGCCCCCGTGTGATATTACCCAGCCCCCGTGTGATATTACCCAGCCCCCGTGTGACATTACCCAGCCCCCGTTTGATATTACCCAGCCCCCGTTTGATATTACCCAGCCCCCGTGTGATATTACCCAGCCCCCGTTTGATATTACCCAGCCCCCGTGTGATATTACCCAGCCCCCGTTTGATATTACCCAGCCCCCGTGTGATATTACCCAGCCCCCGTTTGATATTACCCAGCCCCCGTGTGATATTACCCAGCCCCCGTGTGACATTACCCAGCCCCCGTGTGATATTACCCAGCCCCCGTGTGATATTACCCAGCCCCTGTGTGATATTACCCAGCCCCCGTTTGATATTACCCAGCCCCCGTGTGATATTACCCAGCCCCCGTGTGATATTACCCAGCCCCTGTGTGATATTACCCAGCCCCTGTGTGACATTACCCAGCCCCCGTGTGATATTACCAAGCCCCCGTGTGATTTTACCCAGCCCCCGTTTGATATTACCCAGCCCCTGTGTGACATTACCCAGCCCCCGTGTGATATTACCCAGCCCCTGTGTGATATTACCCAGCCCCCGTGTGATATTACCCAGCCCCCGTGTGATTTTACCCAGCCCCCGTGTGATATTACCCAGCCCCCGTGTGATTTTACCCAGCCCCCGTGTGATATTACCCAGCCCCTGTGTGACATTACCCAGCCCTCGTGTGATATTACCCAGCCCCCGTGTGATATTACCCAGCCCCCGTTTGATATTACCCAGCCCCCGTGTGATATTACCCAGCCCCTGTGTGATATTACCCAGCCCCCGTGTGATTTTACCCAGCCCCCGTTTGATATTACCCAGCCCCCGTGTGATATTACCCAGCCCCCGTGTGATATTACCCAGCCCCCGTGTGATATTACCCAGCCCCCGTTTGATATTACCCAGCCCCCGTGTGATATTACCCAGCCCCCGTGTGATATTACCCAGCCCCCGTGTGATATTACCCAGCCCCCGTGTGATATTACCCAGCCCCCGTTTGATATTACCCAGCCCCCGTGTGATATTACCCAGCCCCCGTGTGATATTACCCAGCCCCCGTTTGATATTACCCAGCCCCCGTGTGATATTACCCAGCCCCCGTGTGATATTACCCAGCCCCCGTGTGACATTACCCAGCCTCCGTGTGATATTACCCAGCCCCCGTGTGATATTACCCAGCCCCCGTTTGATATTACCCAGCCCCCGTGTGATATTACCCAGCCCCCGTGTGACATTACCCAGCCCCCGTGTGATATTACCCAGCCCCCGTGTGATATTACCCAGCCCCTGTGTGATATTACCCAGCCCCCGTTTGATATTACCCAGCCCCTGTGTGACATTACCCAGCCCCCGTGTGATATTACCCAGCCCCCGTGTGATATTACCCAGCCCCTGTGTGATATTACCCAGCCCCTGTGTGACATTACCCAGCCCCCGTGTGATATTACCCAGCCCCCGTGTGATTTTACCCAGCCCCCGTTTGATATTACCCAGCCCCCGTTTGATATTACCCAGCCCCTGTGTGACATTACCCAGCCCCCGTGTGATATTACCCAGCCCCTGTGTGATATTATCCAGCCCCCGTTTGATATTACCCAGCCCCTGTGTGACATTACCCAGCCCCCGTGTGATATTACCCAGCCCCTGTGTGATATTACCCAGCCCCCGTGTGATATTACCCAGCCCCCGTGTGATTTTACCCAGCCCCCGTTTGATATTACCCAGCCCCCGTGTGATATTACCCAGCCCCTGTGTGACATTACCCAGCCCCCGTGTGACATAACCCAGCCCCCGTGTGATATTACCCAGCCCCCGTGTGATATTACCCAGCCCCCGTTTGATATTACCCAGCCCTCGTGTGATATTACCCAGCCCCCGTGTGATATTACCCAGCCCCCGTGTGATATTACCCAGCCCCCGTGTGACATTACCCAGCCCCCGTGTGATATTACCCAGCCCCCGTTTGATATTACCCAGCCCTCGTGTGATATTACCCAGCCCCCGTTTGATATTACCCAGCCCCCGTGTGATATTACCCAGCCCCCGTGTGATATTACCCAGCCCCCGTTTGACATTACCCAGCCCCCGTGTGATATTACCCAGCCCCCGTTTGATATTACCCAGCCCTCGTGTGATATTACCCAGCCCCCGTTTGATATTACCCAGCCCCCGTGTGATATTACCCAGCCCCCGTGTGATATTACCCAGCCCTTGTGTGATATTACCCAGCCCCCGTGTGATATTACCCAGCCCCCGTGTGATATTACCCAGCCCTCGTGTGATATTACCCTGCCCCCGTTTGATATTACCCAGCCCCCGTGTGATATTACCCAGCCCCTGTGTGACATTACCCAGCCCCCGTGTGACATTACCCAGCCCCCGTGTGACATTACCCAGCCCCCGTGTGATATTACCCAGCCCCTGTGTGATATTACCCAGCCCCCGTGTGATATTACCCAGCCCCCGGTGTGATATTACCCAGCCCCCGTGTGACATTACCCAGCCCCCGTGTGACATTACCCAGCCCCCGGTGTGATATTACCCAGCCCCCGTGTGATATTACCCAGCCCCCGTGTGATATTACCCAGCCCCCGTGTGATATTACCCAGCCCCCGGTGTGACATTACCCAGCCCCCGTGTGATATTACCCAGCCCCCGTGTGATATTACCCAGTCCCCGTGTGATATTACCCAGCCCCCGTGTGATATTACCCAGCCCCCGTGTGATATTACCCAGCCCTCGTGTGATATTACCCAGCCCCCGGTGTGACATTACCCAGCCCCCGTGTGATATTACCCAGCCCCCGTGTGATATTACCCAGTCCCCGTGTGATATTACCCAGCCCCCGTGTGATATTACCCAGCCCCCGTGTGATATTACCCAGCCCTCGTGTGATATTACCCAGCCCCCGTGTGATATTACCCAGCCCCCGTGTGATATTACCCAGCCCCCGTGTGATATTACCCAGCCCTCGTGTGATATTACCCTGCCCCCGTTTGATATTACCCAGCCCCCGTGTGATATTACCCAGCCCCTGTGTGACATTACCCAGCCCCCGTGTGACATTACCCAGCCCCCGTGTGACATTACCCAGCCCCCGTGTGATATTACCCAGCCCCTGTGTGATATTACCCAGCCCCCGTGTGATATTACCCAGCCCCCGTGTGATATTACCCAGCCCCCGTGTGATATTACCCAGCCCCCGTGTGACATTACCCAGCCCCCGTGTGACATTACCCAGCCCCCGTGTGATATTACCCAGCCCCCGTGTGATATTACCCAGCCCCCGTGTGATATTACCCAGCCCCCGTGTGACATTACCCAGCCCCCATGTGATATTACCCAGCCCCCGTGTGATATTACCCAGCCCCCATGTGATATTACCCAGCCCCTGTGTGACATTACCCAGCCCCCGTGTGACATTACCCAGCCCCCGTGTGATATTACCCAGCCCCCGTGTGATATTACCCAGCCCCCGTGTGATATTACCCAGCCCCCGTGTGATATTACCCAGCCCCCGTGTGATATTACCCAGTCCCCGTGTGATATTACCCAGCCCCTGTGTGACATTACCCAGCCCCCGTGTGATATTACCCAGCCCCCGTGTGATATTACCCAGCCCCCATGTGATATTACCCAGCCCCTGTGTGACATTACCCAGCCCCCGTGTGACATTACCCAGCCCCCGTGTGACATTACCCAGCCCCCGTGTGATATTACCCAGCCCCCGTGTGATATTACCCAGCCCCCGTGTGATATTACCCAGCCCCATAATGTTTCAACATGATCAACAAGATTTACCAACTTATTAATTGAAAATGTCTCAAATGGGCTGCAGCAGCTAGTTTTGGCACCACTTTTATTATTATTCACTGGGTAAACTCACATCATCAAAATGCACATGAATCCAGAAACTTTTGTGGAATAAAACAGTTAATCTTTAGTTCTTCAAAAAGTTAAGTCAGTCGTCAGTCAACATAAATTTTGTCGCCCACTACTCTGCTCCCAAACATAAACTTTCTACAACTCCGCCTATAACCTGGACCTAAAAGGTCTGAGTACTCTCAATAATACTGATCTTTTTAACCTCAGACAACCTTCTTATAATTTGTGCAAGGGGAAATTCTGGCTTTTGTACAAACCTCTTCAGTTTACGGAGATAATTTTCATATGGAAAAGCTGAGACAGAGTCCAAACAACCATGCAGTTGGGCATCTGCAGATAGGTGGACCAATGCATGGACGTTATACACTAAGGCATCCTTGCCATAAAGTTCCCCAAAATGACTTACAAATGTTGTAAGTAATGTGTTTGCATAGTTACAGTAGAATGAGCACAGCTGAGGACTGACAAGGATGCAAATACCTGTATAAAATAACATGAAATTGTTATATAAATTACTATCTAAATGTGGTGCCAGAGCAATAGAACCAGTATACAACAGAAACTGCCTTAGTTCAGTTGCTTTCCAACGGTCTCTCTCTCTTAGAGACCTTGGCTTCCTTGCAAACTCCACTGGTATATATGTACGCATCTGAATCAGACTTTGAGAAGTTCTATCAACGACATTAGAGGATATGCGAAATTTCAAAGGCCCCCTCAGCCAAACATTTAACAATCTACATGTGACACCTAAACATGCAAGGTGCATGTAATCTAGAGGGAATCTAGTTACCATACCAACATCTAGACCAGAAAATCCATGTGGTCCATTGTGGTGATGGTCCTCGTCAACTCTGTCTGAAAATGATGAATCATTGCGCAATACAAAACTATTTATGGGGTTTGTCATTCTGTTGTTAACGTAAACACCTGGCTGGCAACACTTGTCACATCCATGATATGCATTGTGAGCCTTTGTGTTTTTTACAAATGCCCTAGCAGGGGCATCACATACAACCGAAGCCAGTTCAATGAAGACCTTTTTCCCTCTAAAATTAAATCCTTCCTGCAGCTGCTTTAGCTCATGGGTAAAATCACTTAAAAATTCATCCGGGGCATTTGGTTTGTTTGTACCACAAAAAAGGCCAATAACAATGGGTTCCTTCACCGGGACACTTAACAAAAGTCCTAAAATGGGCCATAACTGTATATTTGTGCTCTTGAACAATGGCAAGCCATCAATATTTATCTGTAATCTAAAAGTAAAGCCATCTGCAACATGCTTAATTAGCTGGGTTAGTGTGTCATGCAGTGCTGTCAAGATACCTCTATAATGATACAAACCACCACATTGTTGTTGGATTTTATAGTCAGTGTTTGTTTGAAGGATGGTTCCAGCATCCTTGGGCAGTTCTGGGTGGTACACTCTCAACAAACTAAGGAGGGCTGTGAGTGCTACTAAAGAAACTCCACACTGTACAGACCAATTGGCTAAGCTTGCAACAAGGCTGACTGGCTTGTCAACAAACTGAGACTCTGACTCAGAATCAGACTCTGAAGCATCTAGTCTCTCTGCCTCTCCTCCAGTATCATCTGTGCAAAGTGCATCTAAATGGTCATCTATCTGAGTGAGACTTGAGTCACTGCAGCTATCAGTGTCATTGGTGGTGAACTGAGAGCCAACTCTGTCAGCTGTTGTTTGCTCTGATTCTATCAGACAGTCTTCTGCAATGTCATGCAGTCATTTTTCTAAAGAAATGCGAGCCCTCTGCCTGACTCCAGAGCTTGTTAATGGAGGTTCCCATTGTCTCTAAAAAGATTTAAGAAGAACAGCTTTACAGTGCATATGTACTGTAGGAATATGTTGCCTCTAACCAGTATAATTTAGCTGCACGTGCCTTTAAAGTGTGTGTGTGTGTGTGTGTGTGTGTGTGTGTGATATGTATATATCTCAATGACTGAAGTCATTTTTACTCTGTAAAAAACTTTGTTAATTTCACATTCAACTAAATGAGCAAAGAGATATGAAGAATAGAAAGCATGAAATATACAACTATGGTACAGTTACAGAAAAAACATGAATGGCTTTTTCACTCAGAACTGAGATCACAATTCTCTCACGATTCTGCCTCGAAACGCTAATTTATAATGTTCAGTATAAATACAGCGTTCAATACACTACATTTGGCCGTGTATGATTTCTGAAGGTGTATGTGAGTGGAGCATCGGTCTGATTCACAGGTGAATCTAGCCAATAATACTCAAAACAAAAACCAAATGATTTTTTACTGGCTGTTGTAAGGACATAAAACTTATAGGTCCTGCAGGCCCCAACTCTGATCAGCCTGCATCAGTCTATTTCAGAGCTCCGCTGGCCCAGGCAAGACTGGACTCTACTCATCAAACCACCCCTTTTAAGGAAGGCAAAGGCCTGCCGGCTCCTGAGAGACTGGATAGAAATAACTGGAGCAATACAGGAAAAGCAAGACCTTTCACCCCCGGAGTGACCGGAGTTCCATAGTCAATTCACAGCAACAACAGCTGTCAGTCTTCATACACTGACACCTTTTCCACTATAAACAGGATAACTCACCACACATAGATGTTAGGGACAAATACACACATGTTTGGTCTCGTTTGAATAGGCATGAGACGAGGAGTATTACACTCTCAGATTTAAGGCAGTATAACTTTCCCTAAGAGAAATATAGAAACTTCGGCTAAACCCACCAAACTGAGAGAGCCTCTTACATGGCAGAACAAGGGAATTACGACCACCCCCTAAAGTGATCTGATTGGCTGGGGACTTGAGAGCCAAGGTCAGCAATGCCCCTAAAATTAACCATTGACCGAAATTGGTCAGTCTTCAGAGACATGCCATCACCTGGGTTGGATACTTAAGGAAGGGCCTCAGAAGAGGTCGGGGAGTCACTCTGTAATCAGAGCTCCCACAGAGAACTGTGTGAAAGTCCATCTGTAGTCAGATACTTTCCGCAGAACTTTGTGCACTCTCAGCTGAGGAATGTGATTGTTTAATATTGTATTTGTCCAAATGTATTTACAAGTATGTGGCCACATGTCAATAATTGTATATTGTAGTATGTTTAATAAATGTTGTTTCGATTACTTTATGACTGTCTGATTTGCTAACTTCTTTATAAACTTTCCAGATTGGACTTCTATCCTGATTAGGACTAAAGTGGTAAATACTATCTTGCAGCCTCTGGGTTAAATCCCCTTTATCCAGGTCCCAAACTCGACTGCCCAGGTTAAGTTAGGTGGATACCAGAACCACACCTCTGGAGTTCGCACACGCTCAGTTACGGGCCGACTTAACCTCTGAGGTCAACACATGCTGATGAAAGGTACCGGTCTACCCTCTGAGGGGCGTACACACTATGTTCCTAGGCACCGGGCATAGTCCCTGAGACGCTCACATGGTAAGACAATGGGTGGCATCGGCGGAGTCCCTGAGACGAGCCCAAAGTAAAACCTCGTACAAACTACTGCAACAAAAGGTGCGCCTTCACAGCCGCTGAGGTTGACACATGTTATGATATGGGCTGCCCCCGGCTGAGCCTCTGAGGTGGACGTACGTGTGGTTTGGGTAAATATCGGCTTAATCTCCGAGGCACCCACATGCTCAGTAATTGGCAGACACTGAGCCTTTGGGAAATTATATAGGTCGAGGGACCAAAATAATCAGAGGCTGACATTGTCTTAAATGGTGGCGATTTCCGTACCGTTAAGACAAACCCTGTGTAGCAGGCCCACGGATCGCCCTATCGGCCGAGGCGAATCTGGCGGACTCCTTCGTCAGGGGTAAACTAGAGTTGGTAATCTAAAGGAGAGTCTCGAAGTAATCCAAACAACATAAACGTCATGACTACAATATACTGAAATAAGGTCATTAATAAAATGGAGTCAGATATTGATTGATTGATTGATTGATTGATTGATGAAACCCTTTATTGCTGTTGCAATATACCATGTCACTAGTCACGAGTACCAGCGAAAAAACTGGCCATCAACCCGACCATACATGTATACAAACATCACAGTAGGGGGTAGACCGGTCGGGAGACAGGGGAAGAGAGAAGAAAAGAAACAGAATAACATGAGGAGAGAGGAGGAGAATAAAAAAACAGCCCCCAGACTGTACTCCAGTGGGGAGGACATTGTGGGAACAGAAAAAAACACCTCAGCAACATAAGCACATGGTCACTACGCATTACAACATAAAAATGACACGACTTGCAATGGGTGAGGGAAAAGGGGTGGTGGAGGTAGTCCAGCACAGACAGACAGCCATCCGGTCCTGCAGCCATGGAGGCGCTGGTCAACAGACCCGCCTGTTCACGCTGGGGCTATGAAGCGGCGAAGGCGTGGGATGGGGGGGAGGGTGCGGTAAGTCCTTGGGATCGGGGGAGAGGAATGCAAGAGAGTCTCACTGCCTTGTTCTTCAGGGGGAGTTGTTAGTTCAGCAGCGGCCTTGGCCGAGGCCAGTGCTGATTGGGGGGAGCCAAAACCTGATAGACTAGGGTTGTTTGGGTTTCCGTACGAGAAGCTGTAATTTCCAGCTCCACTAATGTCCACGCTAATGTCCACGCTGGTCTCTGCCATCCAATAAGTTTTGCAAAGCTGTGAGCTTCTCCATGATGTTATCCAGTTTGCGATCCGTAGTCACAGTGATGTTATCCAGTTTCCGATCAATTGTCACAGTCTGAGTGTTAACAGCTCTGCCCACTCCATCAATCATTCCGGCCAGCCTAGTGGGGCTTTGAGCGGCTGTCACCGTTTTCTTCAATCTTTGATAAACCAGGGCAATGCCTAATCCAATCAGCATAATACCTGTAATCATGGTTCCGAATAGGTAGATGTCTTCAATGTCCTCCACGGAAAGAGCTGCCAGGGACACGACCCTCCACCGCTCCCATCCGTCCATCGTGTAGCCAGCTGCGTACGTTCCTGCAGGACAGTCAGGTTCCCCCGACCCTAGGCTTCTCGTCGAGAAGATGGTGTCAATTGCGTTGAGAGACCAGCTGATCAAATCCATCGTTTTTCGTGGTTTGGAGAGCAGGGCTGAGAGAGTCTCTTCACAGACACAGTATAAGACAGTAGACTAGACGAGACGAGAGGAGCGAAGCAGGGAAGATAAGGGGAGGGAGAGGGAGAGAAGTGCGACCGCCTCCGCTGAGAGCCAAACGAGAATATGATAGATATGTGTCTAAAAAAATATTTTGTATATTAAAAAGGGTAAGTAATTCCCAGGAGCGCTTGGAAGGACCAACACGCATTCACAGCCTTCGGCTGCGCCATTGGATTCCGCCATTGGGCAAGTGGGCGGCTCCCTACACTGCTATGGTTTGAGGCGCATGGATCCCAGGTACTTGCTGTTCGGCGTCTGGGAGCTATGGGCTAACAAAACTTTAGGTGATGACAAAGGTAGCAGAAATCCCAGCATTCCCAACACACCTATATTCAGTTTAGGCAAATATGATCCCAATTGGTAGCCGTAACATGGCTTCTGAAAACACACACAAATGTGGAATTACATCTGTGACTTTGAAAACAGAAGTGTGCAAATTTTTTTCTAAGCACAAACTTCAGTGCAGGGTTGTACAAGATTGAAATACAAGTGCGCAAATTTCTGCGCGGGTGAACAAAGTTAAGTGCTCAAATCAATTTCACACCACCACAGATTTCTATCATAATAATCAATGCATATAGCTTACCACAACAGTAAGGTATATAAGCAAATAAACTTATTGCAATTAACTCCACCGTGCACTGAGATTATTCATTAACGTTTAAACGTTTTTCCCCTAATTTGTATTGTATAATTATCAGACAACAGTTTTACACGGTGGTATTTCTAATTTTCCAGATAGATAGAATTATACAATAAAAAAAAAAAAAACACTTACCCTTGGATATGTGGTCGAACCTAAAACGGAGACAGAGTGTGCTATTGAATGTCAAATGTTTCTGCACATTTTCTCGAATAATCTATTAAATTCACCCGAAGAACACAAATAATTGAAATACAAAACATATTTCATGGTATTATAACTCTCAGTGGGGCGGCATGGTGGTGCAGTGGTTAGCTCTGTTGCCTCACACTTCTGGGTTCAAGTCTCCGCCTGGGTCACATGCGTGTGGAGTTTGCATGTTCTCCCCATGTCATCGTGGGGTTTCCTCCGGGTACTCCGGTTTCCCCCCACAGTCCAAAAACATGCTGAGGCTAACTGGAGTTGCTAAATTGCCCGTAGGTGTGTGTGTGAGAGTGAATGGTGTGTGAGTGTGCCCTGCGATGGGCTGGCCCCCCATCCTGGGTTGTTCCCTGCCTCGTGCTCATTGCTTCCAGGATAGGCTCCGGACTCTCCGCAACCCAGTAGGATAAGCGGTTTGGAAAATGGATGGATAGCTCTCAGTTACCTTTTATTAATCGACCCACGCTTATTTTAGTAAGAGCTATAGCTAACACAGACCAATCAGTTGCCGGCTACCAAACTAGTGACAAAAGTCAAACATTTTAAGATTAACTTAACAATTAACGACCCACCATAATCAAAAAGGTATTAATTTACTTCAAACACAGTTTAACCGCATTGTGTGTCTTGTATGTACCGGAATAAAACTGTTTCCTCAAACTTTTCCTGCGCCTTCACCCACGCTGTGGTGAAGTGAGTGTATATGTATATATGTATGATATGTATGTGAGAGACACCATCGGAAGTCCGGTTCAGTTCCTCAGAGGCACTACTATGGAGGTGCTTACAGTAATAAACTTGCTGACCACAAAAACTGGCACTATGATGGAAGTTATGCAGAAGTGCAGTGTAGATGGAATAATTTTTGTACCTCAATAAGATTGTATGCCTTTTGCCTGTGTCTCCAGCCAGTGCCGGGGGTGAAACGCGCCTGCAATTATCAGCGGGATAACATTATCGTTTTTTTTATTCTGTGGAAAATGAAAGACCGATTTGCTGGCCAGATTTATTTATGAATCATAAACATGTTGTGGGCTATATAAGTAAAGTCAGGGCTCTCAAGTCTTATGCATTGACTGTGAGATACTTGCATTTCAACCAGTTCACATGCTCATGCGCCGCACCTTATGTTTGTCAAGCTGAGAAGTAAGGGTTAGGGTTATAATTATCAATAAATAATGTACTTCCCTGTGAAACAATGATGCTGGATGTTTATTTGCATATCATGATATGGTGCACCCTTTTACAGTTTCTCGATTGCCAAGACATTCCTGGAAAGCTGCTCTCCTTTTCTCTAAACTGTGAACACAAAACCCAATTTTCAAGCTACATTCACAAAACCTCTGACTCTTCTTGCAAAACCAAACTTTCATCCTAAAACAGTTCAATCTGCGCTCAGAACTGAACTATGCTGTCAAATCATGCCTCAAGTCAATCTAAATTCAATACTCCACTGAGTAGTCACTAAACACTACATAGAAAAAAGGAAAACACAATGCTCAGGACATGAAGCAGTAGAAATAAATGTTTATTTAGGTTAAATGCATGTTGCAAAACAAAATACCTGGGCATTTGTAACACTTGTACATAGAAAAAAGAAATTGCAAAAAAACTGAAATCCTGTGCATTTACATGTAGTACTTGTACATAACAATAAAGCACAAAAATATACAATTGAAGTACAAAGAAAAGAAGTGCATTACTCCGCCACAGCATCATTTCTCCGTACTGGGTCAGGCCACAGGACTTCATCTACATCACAGGCCACATTTTCTCTGGCCAGGCAACGGGGGAAAAACCCCTGGCATGCCGTATCCAGGCCTGACATGCCTCCACACCCATGTCACCACAGGCCAGTTCCATGGCTTGCAGGAGATTTACCCTGGTGTAAGGTTGGCGTTCATATACCTTCCACCGCCATGAGGAGAAGAATTCAATGGGGTTCAGGAAAGGGGAGTACGGTGGAAGGCAAAGATTGATAAAACCTTGGTTCATATTGAACCACTCTCTAACCTGGAGGCCTCTGTGAAAACTCACATTGTCCCAAACAACAACATAGATGGGCTGCTCATCCTGCTGCCCTAACAGAGCATCTCGCATGTGATTGAGGAAAATGAGGAGCTGGTGAGTGTTGTAGGGTCCTAGGCCCTAGGGTCGCCTGATGGTGGACAACACCATGATTACTGATGGCAGCACACAATGTGACATTGCCACCACGCTGCCCAGAGACACCAACAATGGCCCATTCGCCAATCACATTACGGCCTCTCCTTCTCCTTTTGGTGAGATTAAACCCAGCTTCATCCATGTAGATGTATTCATGGAGTTTTTCCATTGCATCCAGTTCAAAAACTCTCTGTAGAAATAGATATATATTTTTGTGAGTGATGTAGGCCAACTACAGTAAATCACTACATACAGTAACCAACATTTATGTGTCTGGATATATACCAACCTGTACATACTGGGATCTGTGCTCTTTGACTCTATCAGAGTTGCGTTCAAAGGGCACTCTGTACAGCTGTTTCATGCGCAGTCTGTTGCGCTTGAGGACACGGTCAACAGTAGAGAGGCTGACACTGTTGATACCCTCAAAATGCACATGATCCTGAATGATCCTCTGCTGAATTTCACGCAGTTAAATGGTGTTGTTCTCACAGACCATGTCGACAATTAGGGTCTCTTGGTGTGGGGAGAACATAGATGTCAAACCACCCCTATGTGGCAGTCGTTCAATTCTACAAAAAGAGAACATGCACTTACAAAAATACATACATGGAATAGGCCTACAAACAGTCAGACTAACTCTCTATTACAATACTATAGTACACTGGCACAGTGATGTACCGAAACATGTTTACTGTGGGACAGTATATAGTACAGTCATTGTACATATGTAATTGTTGTCAACATTTACATACTATAATGTCAAAGAAAGTACCTACTTGTTCTCTTCTCTAAATCTTCGGATTATGGTGGACACAGTGAATCTATTGATGTTTGGTTGTACCCTTAGTCCAGCCTCCTTCATTGTCATACCATGGACAAGAACATAGTCAATCACAGTAGCTCTGATTTCATCAGATATTACTCTTCTTTGTCCTCGCTGACCACCTCGACCGCCTTGACCTGCTCGACCTCCTCTCACACTAACTCCTCTCCTTAGATTTCTATCCATTGTAGTGCCTCACAAACCAGTGCTCTGGCTTATATGTACCCTCACATCATTAGCCACAAGTGTGATATATTTTGAGTTGTTGTGTTCAACCGGTGACACCTGAGCTTTAATTGTGTTTGACTTTTGCCACCTGTGCTCACCATTATGCAACACAGGTGCATCACAATGACAATGTGTTGACAAGATGTGTCTAAACAGGTGACGAGTGCTTATGATTTTGCCAAAAGAGTGACTGATTCAATAAGTGGGTTCAGGCAACTGAGAATTTGGTTCAGACAATAGGGTTTAGTGTTTTAACAATCGAGAAAAACTGTAAATAATCTATCCATCCATTTTCAAAACCGCTTATCCTACTACTGGGTCGTGGGGGGTCCGGAGCCTATCCTGGAAGCAATGGGCACGAGGCAGGGAACAACCCAGGATGGGGGGCCAGCCCATCGCAGGGCACACTCACACCTACGGGAAATTTAGTAACCCCAATTAGCCTCAGCATGCTTTAGGACTGTGGGGGGAAACCGGAGTATGACGACATGGGGAGAACATGGAAACTCCACACACGTAACCCAGGCAGAGACTCGAACCCGGGTCCCAGAAGCGTGAGGCAACAGTGCTAACCACTGCACCACCATGCCACTCCCTAAATAATCCCTTAATTAATAAAAATTAATGGGTGAAATAAAGAATTTTAAGGGTTTACGGATCCTTATAATAATATTAAACACCATTTATTAGAATTGAGGGCAAATATAAGTAATTTTAAATAGTAAAGGAACCTTACAATACTCTTAAACTGCCCCTTAATTAATCAGAATTAAAGGGCAATGTTATGTAATTACAGACCGTCAAACAATCTTAAACTGCCCCTTAATTCATAAAAAAATTAAGGGGTGAATTAAGGATTTTTTGAGTGTAAATTTAAGAGGTAATTTTGAAAAATTAAATTGGGAAATTGATTAATTGGCCTTAATCATTGCACCTTTTCCCTTAATTTCACATATAGCAATAATTAAGGTCAAAGTTAAGGTAATTTTAAGGAGTAAAAATTAAGGGGCTGGATTTCGTAGTGTAAGGTGCGTGATACAGTAAAACACTTACTAACTGGTAATGCACGTTAGCATTACGTTAAATGACAACTTTACCAGTTACTTACCAGATCTCCTATATGTTCGCCGAATGACAGCAGGCAGAAGGCGGCGCGTTTTTCAGAAATACACCGGAGTTAAACTTGCGCCGCGTTATTTACCGGCACTTCTAACACCAACATTTGCAGCCATTAACTCAAAGGTGGTAGTAACACGGAAATGTCTCTTTCTGCGTCAAAATAAGGTAACACTGTGATTTTGATACTTTATTATTTTTTTTTACTTAACCGTACTTTCCTCCCATTCCTCCTTCTCTGCATATTGATATTTAGGAGAGTGTCAGATATAAATTAACGATGCAAAATTATCAAAGCAAGACAGACACAACACTGAAGAGATGACAAAGACACAGTTTGAATATTAAGTTTTATTATAAAGCTCTTCTCTTAACTTAGCCTATCTTATATTTTAACTTAAGCTAAGGTAAATTATAATGATAGGTTATCTTATCATATGTTAACTTAACTTATCTTATTCTATCTTACATCTACATTAACACCGTATCTCTAATATCCCTCCGTCCCCGGCCATAACCCACAAGTCCGTCAGGAACAATGTCTCTGTCAGTCCTCCGTCTCCCACCATAACCCATAAGTCCGTGAATCCGCTGCAGGAGTTGCTGTTCCGCTGAATGCTGACGCTGCCCCTGGCCTCTCTCTGCTCGCAGGGCGCAGGAGCCGTTGCTGTCTGTCCGATGGAGGAACTTTAGCTGGGGCTCAGCCCGCTCCTTTACACCCTCTACACACATGACTGTGTCCCCACTCACCTCAACAAGAAGATCATTAAGTTTGCAGATGATACGACGGTGATGGGACTCATCTCGGGCAAGGAGACTGAGCTGGTATACAGGGATGAGATGGAGCGGCTGTCAGAGTGGTGCAGAGTCAACAACCTGCTCCTCAAGACCACTAAAACAAAGGAACTGGTCACTGATTTCAGAAAAAATAAGGCTGACATTCAGCCACTCATCATCGCCGGGGCCCATGTGGAGAAGGTCCTGGTGATCAGGTTCCTGGGTATTAAATTGGAGGATGACCTGAGCTGGAGCGCTGAGACCAAGGAGCTGCTGAAAAAGGCTCAGCAGAGACTGTATTTCCTGAGGATCCTTTTAGCACCGTTCCATCGAGAGCGTACTTACGTACGGACTCTGCCTGTGGTACGGCAGCTGCACTTCCTCAGATGCTAAAGCTCTCCACAGGGTCATCAGGGCAGCAGAGACTGTATCTCCTGAGGATCCTTTTAGCACCGTTCCATCGAGAGCGTACTTACGTACGGACTCTGCGTGTGGTACGGCAGCTGCACTTCCTCAGATGCTAAAGCTCTCCACAGGGTCATCAGGGCAGCAGAGACTGTATCTCCTGAGGATCCTTTTAGCACCGTTCCATCGAGAGCGTACTTACGTACGGACTCTGCCTGTGGTACGGCAGCTGCACTCCCTCAGATCCCAAAGCTCTCCACAGGGTCATCAGGGCAGCAGAGACTGTATCTACTGAGGATCCTTTTAGCACCGTTCCATCGAGAGCGTACTTACGTACAGACTCTGCCTGTGGTACGGCAGCTGCACTCCCTCAGATCCCAAAGCTCTCCACAGGGTCATCAGGGCAGCAGAGACTGTATCTCCTGAGGATCCTTTTAGCACCGTTCCATCGAGAGCGTACTTACGTACGGACTCTGCCTGTGGTACGGCAGCTGCACTCCCTCAGATCCCAAAGCTCTCCACAGGGTCATCAGGGCAGCAGAGACTGTATCTCCTGAGGATCCTTTTAGCACCGTTCCATCGAGAGCGTACTTACGTACGGACTCTGCCTGTGGTACGGCAGCTGCACTTCCTCAGATGCTAAAGCTCTCCACAGGGTCATCAGGGCAGCAGAGACTGTATCTCCTGAGGATCCTTTTAGCACCGTTCCATCGAGAGCGTACTTACGTACGGACTCTGCCTGTGGTACGGCAGCTGCACTCCCTCAGATCCCAAAGCTCTCCACAGGGTCATCAGGGCAGCAGAGACTGTATCTCCTGAGGATCCTTTTAGCACCGTTCCATCGAGAGCGTACTTACGTACGGACTCTGCCTGTGGTACGGCAGCTGCACTTCCTCAGATGCCAAAGCTCTCCACAGGGTCATCAGGGCAGCAGAGACTGTATCTCCTGAGGATCCTTTTAGCACCGTTCCATCGAGAGCGTACTTACGTACGGACTCTGCCTGTGGTACGGCAGCTGCACTCCCTCAGATGCCAAAGCTCTCCACAGGGTCATCAGGGCAGCAGATAAGATAATTGGCTGCCCTCTCCCCACCCTGGAACAAATCCACACCTCCCTGTATTCGACAGGGTGCCTGTCAGGGCTGCCCACTGTCCCCCCCCCCTTCATTCTATCTCTAGAGCCTTTGGCGGCTGCCATACATTCCTCAGTTTCGTGCCCCCCCGTAGTGGCCTATAACACTTCTCATAAAATATCACTATATGCTGATGATGTTTTGCTGTATTTGGGGAATGTGTCCTCTGACCTTCAGCATGTGCTGGGCTTGTTCTGTGAGTATGAGTGTATTTCCGGGTATAAGATTAATTGGCATAAGTCTGTCATACTCCCCTTAAACTCGGGCTGCAGGTCCCTCCCTCTTCCCTCGTTTATTCCAGTCGGTGACTGCTTTAACTATCTGGGCATTATGATCACAGCCTCTATTACCAGCATCACTACGCTGATTTTCAGCCATGTGCTTGATGGTGTCAAGCGTTCAGTCCATAACTGGCAATCTCTATCATTATCATTTCAGCATTTCAGCATTTGACTACACTTAAATTTCTTAAGTGCTACGCTTCCTTTGTATTCCCACTTTTTGAAGGTCCGACAGTAACGTCCTTTCTCTGAAATACCCGCAAGCCTCACATAACGTTCTCTTTTCTTACTCTTTCTAGAGATGATGGAGGTCTCGCTCTACCGGAATATGAATGGTACCATTGGTTCTTTGTTCTCCGTTCAGTCTGGCACTGGCTTTAACCCCCCCCCCCCCCCCCCCATTGCCGCCTTCCTGGTTTCCAATATAAGAGAATCTGGCACGTCCAGATCAACTGCAGCATCTTCCTTTTCTCTTCCTGCAGAAGAAACCCATTTCAGCCGCTTGTATTTGCGACCTCGTTTTTTCGGTCACTACCCACAGCTCATGACCATAGGTGAGGGTAGGAATGTAGATCGACTGGTAAATCGAGAGCTTCGCCTTTTGGCTCAGCTCCTTCTTCTCCATGACAGACTGCTGTTGCCACATTGATCCGCCTGTCGATCTCCCGCTCCATCCTTCCCTCACTCGTGAACAAGACCTTGAGATACTTAAACTCCTCCACTTGGGGAAGGACCTCCTCCCCGACCCGGAGAGAGCACTCCACCCTTTTCCGGCTGAGGACCATGGTCTCGGATTTGGAGGTGCTGATTCTCATCCCAGCCGCTTCACACTCGCCTGCGAACTGCTCCAGTGAGAGCTGAAGGTCACGGTCTGATGAGGCCAACAGAACTACATCATCGGCAAAAAGCAGAGACCTAATCCTGAGGTCACCAAACCGGATACCTCAACATCCTGGCTACGCCTAGAGATTCTGTCCATAAAAGTTAATCGGTGACAAAGGGTGCCCCGTGGGAGTGCAACTCTCACTAGAAACAACTCACTGCCGACAGTGCGGACCAAGCTCTGACACCGGTTGTACAGAGACCGAACAGCCCTTATAAGGTAGCCCAGCACCCCATACTCCCGGAGCACTCCCCACAGGACTCCCCAAGGGACGTCGTCCAATGCCTTTTCCAAGTCCACAAAACACAGACTGGTTGGGCAAACTCCCACACACCCTTCAGGATCCTGCTGAGAGTATAGAGCTGGTCCACTGTTCCACGGCCAGGGTGAAAACCACACTGCTCCTCCTGAATCCAAGGTTTGACAATCGGGCGGACCCTCCTCTCCAGGACCCCCGAATAGACCTTACCAGGGAGGTTGAGGAGTATGATCCCCCTATAGTTGGAATACAGCCTCTGATCCCACTTCTTGAAGAGGGGGACCACCACCCCAGTCTGCCAATCCAGGGGCACTGCCCCCGATGTCCACGCGATGCTGCAGATGCGTGTCAACCAAGACAGCCCCACAACATCCAGAACCTTGAGGAACTCCAGAGTGGAAGAGGGTCCAACCCCCCTAGAGGAGACTGGTTCCAGAGCCCAAGCCCTGCGTCCAGGTGAGCCCGACTCTATGTAGTCTGAACCTCATAACCTCACGCACCAGCTCAGGCTCCTTCCCCACCAGAGAGGTGACATTCCATGTCCCTAGAGCCAGCTTCTGCAGTCAAGGATCGGACCGCCAAGGTCCCCGCCTTCGGCCACCGCCCAACTCACACTGCACCCAACCCTTTTGGCCCCTCCTACAAGTGGTGAGCCCATTGGAGGGGGGACCCACGTGCCATGTGCCACCCCATGCCTGGCCACCAGGCGCTCGCCGTCAAGCCCCACCCCTAGACCTGGCTCTAGGGGAGGGCCCCGGTGACCCGCATCCCAGCAAGGGAAACCATGAATCCATGTTTTTACTCGTCATAAGGGGTCTAATACAATACAGTACAATTTATTTTAATTTAGTGCCATTCAGAACAGCCATCCCATGGCACTTACATGGGTGGTAGAAGCTGAACAGGTTATTTTAGCCAGGAAGGCCGCTGCTGACATTCTTTCTGGAATTTCTGAATTCTCTGTGTATTATTATTGTGTGGATTTCTCATGGACTGAATATTACTGTAGATATTCTTTTGCTGGATGACCCTTATTGGACAGGCTGCTTTGGACTTACCTGCTCAGCACGTTGGGTCATAAATTAGATTGAACTCATATCAAGAATTTATTATATTGATTTTGTGGAAAATTTTATCTCAGTAATTACTGTTATTGTTTTATCACCCAGCCCTAGTCTGACAATATCCAGTCCCAGCTTACTCCAGTGGGCACCAGGTAGACGTACAGGATATAGTGGTGCCTCAAAAACCTTTGCAGACTTATGAGACCTTTGATAAAATGAGCATGCAGATATCAGAGAGTGTATCAGTGCATCCATACAAGGGAGGCAGCGGAGAGAATAAGGCAGCCAGACCGGAATCAGAGGCGTCTCTTGAAATGATGTTTCGCAAGGCTGGGCTGAATAAGACAAGCGCGGGTCTGTCCACAAATAGCCAATTCACAGTGAGAAAGCACCTCTGCGCCTCATCAGTCCACTCAAATGCGGCTTCTTGATGCAGGCACAGAGAGGCTCTACTACTGTGACATAGTTAGGTATGAATTTTGCATAGCAAGAGAGCAGATTTTGGAGAGAGTGAAGGCTGGCAGCATCTTTGCAGCAGGGGCCTGTGCAGTGGCTTGCAGGTGCTCTGTGTCAGTCTCAGTGCAGTTTGCTGCCACCAGATGTCCCAGGAACCTGCAGCTTCCTGGGCCGAAGTGGCATTTCATTTCATTAATGAACATTAACGTTGTTTTTACCGTGGGGAACAAAATTGTACCAGGGCTGCACCCTTTCCTCTGACAGTGTATACCAGTGTTCATGGTAGCAGTGGTATTTAATAATGAAGCTGAATTTAACGAAAAAAGCTTTCTTCCAAGTGTGCCGTGTTAGTTGCTGTTCATGTGTGCAGTGAAAGGCATGTGTAGGAGCCTAAATGCAGTTCATATGAGTTTGAGTAATTAATAGTAAAAAATATTGCTTCAAGGTAAATTCATTGGTTTGACAAACATGATTTAAAAAGGTTAAGATTTATTTGATCTACTTGTTGATGCTTAAAAGCGGGACTTTTAATGTAGTTCTGATGGACAAGATTGGGGTGCTTTTATTATGATAAGGGATGCGGATTTCTCATGGACTGAATATTACTGTAGACTTTTGTAATGTTTTGATGTAAGAAATGAGATGAAGTATATCAACCAGTCCTTTACTAGTCACGTTGCAGAACTCGTACATACGGGTAACATTCTATCCCGCCTCATGCATAGTACATCCTGTATAGGTGCTTCCTCTATTCAAATAAAGGCACAGAACACAACAGTATGTTTTCCCCAGTCCGGTCATTTAAGTAATCGGTTACGACAAAAGTTTTCAGTACTCTGAACGTACTCGAGTTTACAGTGCAGTAATAGCTGCATTATTTTAGGGTCGACAGGCAGTTAACATTGTTTTTCCGTAGTTGCTCACTGCATCAAATAAATTGTAATAGGACCAATAAAATGATTGTAATGGAATCTATAAGGAAGGGTTGTGTGTTGTTTTAATTCAGTTGGTCTGTCAACAATTGAACTGCACTGATTTTTGATGCATCTCAATACTGGTAAAGTATTTACTTTTATGCAACTGGGAATGGGACTACTTCCAACAAAATACTTTCCCAGTGGTAGGTGCATGAAAAAGAGGATGTGCTGGTGGCCTAGTGCTTAGGATGCTTTCCTCTGAACCAAGAGGTTGTGGGTTTGAGTCCCACCTATGTTAGCATTAGTTCCCTAAGCAAAACCCTTAACACCAAGTTAAAAATGGAAGTTACTCTGGATACAAGTGTCTGCTAAATGCTGTAAATGTAAAGGGTGTGTCCAACAAGACAGTACCCCCCCCCCCCCAGCACCAGACATCCATGGGTTTCTTTTTTTTTCTTAAATTGATAATCCTTGAAGACATTGGACTTTTGTTGTTTTAAAACACATTTAAAGCCTAATCAGGGACTGTATGCAGTTCCTGTTGAAAAGTCGCCTTTTTGTGACTAACATCTGTGAGGTTCAGAAACCAGTAGTGGGCCACAATAGGGCCTGATCTCAGAGCCTGGTCACCTGTGGCTAACATACAGTACGGTCCTGCTCTGACCCAGACGTTAACCTGAGGCTGCAACCGAGAGCGGTCTGCTCAATCGCCGTCATTCCATGCAGTATGTGGGCCACAATAGGGCCTGATCTCAAACAGAGCCTGGTCATCTGTGGCTAACATACAGTAAGGTCCTGCTCTGACCCAGACGTTAACCTGACATGGCAACCGAGAGCGGCCTGCTCAATCGCCGTCATTCCATGTGGTATGTGGGCCACAATAGGGCCTGATCTCAGAGCCTGGTCACCTGTGACTAACATACAGTAAGGTCCTGCTCTGGCCCAGACGTTAACCTGACATGGCAACCGAGAGCGGTCTGCTCAATCGCCGTCATTCCATGTGGTATGTGGGCCACAATAGGGCCTGATCTCAGACAGAGCCTGGTCACCTGTGGCTAACATACAGTAAGGTCCTGCTCTGGCCCAGATGTTAACCTGACATGGCAACCGAGAGCGGTCTGCTCAATCGCCGTCATTCCATGTGGTATGTGGGCCACAATAGGGCCTGATCTCAGAGCCTGGTCACCTGTGGCTAACATACAGTAAGGTCCTGCTCTGACCCAGACATTAACCTGACGCGGCAACCGAGAGCGGTCTGCTCAATCGCCGTCTTTCCATGCGGTATATGGGCCACAATAGGGCCTAATCTCAAACAGAGCCTGGTAACCTGTGACTAACATACAGTAAGGTCCTGCTCTGTCCCAGACGTTAACCTGACGCGGCAACCAAGAGCGGTCTGATCAATCGCCGTCATTCCATGTGGTATGTGGGCCACAATAGGGCCTGATCTCAAACAGAGCCTGGTCACCTCTGGCTAACATACAGTAAGGTCCTGCTCTGGCCCAGACGTTAACCTGACGCGGCAACCAAGAGCGGTCTGCTCAATCGCCGTCATTCCATGCAGTATGTGGGCCACAATAGGGCCTGATCTCAGACAGAGCCTGGTCACCTGTGACTAACATACAGTAAGGTCCTGCTCTGACCCAGATGTTAACCTGACATGGCAACCGAGAGCGGTCTGCTCAATCGCCGTCATTCCATGTGGTATGTGGGCCACAATAGGGCCTGATCTCAGAGCCTGCTCACCTGTGGCTAACATACAGTACGGTCCTGCTCTGGCCCAGACGTTAACCTGACGCGGCAACCGAGAGCGGTCTGCTCAATCGCCGTCATTCCATGTGGTATGTGGGCCACAATAGGGCCTGATATCAGAGCCTGGTCACCTGTGACTAACATACAGTAAGGTCCTGCTCTGGCCCAGACGTTTACCTGACGCGGCAACCGAGAGCGGTCTGCTCAATCGCCGTCATTCCATGTGGTATGTGGGCCACAATAGGGCCTGATCTCAAACAGAACCTGGTCACCTGTGGCTAACATACAGTACGGTCCTGCTCTGGCCCAGACGTTAACCTGACGCGGCAACCGAGAGCGGTCTGCTCAATCGCCGTCATTCCATGTGGTATGTGGGCCACAATAGGGCCTGATCTCAGAGCCTGGTCACCTGTGACTAACATACAGTAAGGTCCTGCTCTGGCCCAGATGTTAACCTGACATGGCAACCGAGAGCGGTCTGCTCAATCGGCGTCATTCCATGTGGTATGTGGGCCACAATAGGGCCTGATCTCAGAGCCTGCTCACCTGTCTCTAACATACAGTAAGGTCCTGCTCTGTCCCAGACGTTAACCTGACGCGGCAACCGAGAGCGGTCTGATCAATCGCCGTCATTCCATGTGGTATGTGGGCCACAATAGGGCCTGATCTCAAACAGAGCCTGGTCACCTGTGGCTAACATACAGTACGGTCCTGCTCTGGCCCAGACGTTAACCTGACGCGGCAACCGAGAGCGGTCTGCTCAATCGCCGTCATTCCATGTCGTATGTGGGCCACAATAGGGCCTGATCTCAAACAGAGCCTGGTCACCTGTGGCTAACATACAGTAAGGTCCTGCTCTGGCCCAGACGTTAACCTGACGCGGCAACCGAGAGCGGTCTGCTCAATCGCCGTCATTCCATGCAGTATGTGGGCCACAATAGGGCCTGATCTCAGACAGAGCCTGGTCACCTGTGACTAACATACAGTAAGGTCCTGCTCTGACCCAGATGTTAACCTGACATGGCAACCGAGAGCGGTCTGCTCAATCGCCGTCATTCCATGTGGTATGTGGGCCACAATAGGGCCTGATCTCAAACAGAGCCTGGTCACCTGTGACTAACATACAGTAAGGTCCTGCTCTGACCCAGATGTTAACCTGACATGGCAACCGAGAGCGGTCTGCTCAATCGCCGTCATTCCATGTGGTATGTGGGCCACAATAGGGCCTGATCTCAAACAGAGCCTGGTCACCTGTGACTAACATACAGTAAGGTCCAGCTCTGACCGAGACGTTAACCTGACATGGCAACCGAGAGTGGTCTGCTCAATCGGCGTCATTCCATGTGGTATGTGGGCCACAATAGGGCCTGATCTCAAACAGAGCCTGGTCACCTGTGGCTAACATACAGTACGGTCCTGCTCTGGCCCAGACGTTAACCTGACGCGGCAACCGAGAGCGGTCTGCTCAATCGCCGTCATTCCATGTCGTATGTGGGCCACAATAGGGCCTGATCTCAAACAGAGCCTGGTCACCTGTGGCTAACATACAGTAAGGTCCTGCTCTGGCCCAGACGTTAACCTGACGCGGCAACCGAGAGCGGTCTGCTCAATCGCCGTCATTCCATGCAGTATGTGGGCCACAATAGGGCCTGATCTCAGACAGAGCCTGGTCACCTGTGACTAACATACAGTAAGGTCCTGCTCTGACCCAGATGTTAACCTGACATGGCAACCGAGAGCGGTCTGCTCAATCGCCGTCATTCCATGTGGTATGTGGGCCACAATAGGGCCTGATCTCAAACAGAGCCTGGTCACCTGTGACTAACATACAGTAAGGTCCTGCTCTGACCCAGATGTTAACCTGACATGGCAACCGAGAGCGGTCTGCTCAATCGCCGTCATTCCCTGTGGTATGTGGGCCACAATAGGGCCTGATCTCAAACAGAGCCTGGTCACCTGTGACTAACATACAGTAAGGTCCTGCTCTGACCCAGATGTTAACCTGACATGGCAACCGAGAGCGGTCTGCTCAATCGCCGTCATTCCATGTGGTATGTGGGCCACAATAGGGCCTCATCTCAGAGCCTGGTCACCTGTGACTAACATACAGTAAGGTCCTGCTCTGACCCAGACGTTAACCTGACATGGCAACCGAGAGCGGTCCGCTCAATCGCCGTCATTCCATGTGGTATGTGGGCCACAATAGGGCCTGATCTCAGAGCCTGGTCACCTGTGACTAACATACAGTAAGGTCCTGCTCTGGCCCAGATTTTAACCTGACGTGGCAACCGAGAGCGGTCTGCTCAATCGCCGTCATTCCATGCAGTATGTGGGCCACTATAGGGCTTGATCTCAGAGCCTGGTCACCTGTGACTAACATACAGTAAGGTCCTGCTCTGGCCCAGATGTTACCCTGACGTGGCAACCGAGAGCGGTCTGCTCAATCGCCGTCTTTCCATGCGGTATATTGGCCACAATAGGGCCTGATCTCAAACAGAGCCTGGTCACCTGTGGCTAACATACAGTACGGTCCTGCTCTGGCCCAGACGTTAACCTGACGCGGCAACCGAGAGCGGTCTGCTCAATCGCCGTCATTCCATGCAGTATGTGGGCCACAATAGGGCCTGATCTCAGACAGAGCCTGGTCACCTGTGGCTAACATACAGTAAGGTCCTGCTCTGGCCCAGACGTTAACCTGACGCGGCAACCGAGAGCGGTCTGCTCAATCGGCGTCATTCCATGTGGTATGTGGGCCACAATAGGGCCTGATCTCAGAGCCTGCTCACCTGTCTCTAACATACAGTAAGGTCCTGCTCAGGCCAGACGTTAACCTGACGCGGCTACCGAGAGCGGTCTGCTCAATCGCCGTCATTCCATGCAGTATGTGGGCCACAATAGGGTCTGATCTCAAACAGAGCCTGGTCACCTGTGGCTAACATACAGTAAGGTCCTGCTCTGGCCCAGACGTTAACCTGACGCGGCAACCGAGAGCGGTCTGCTCAATCGGCGTTATTCCATGTGGTATGTGGGCCACAATAGGGCCTGATCTCAGAGCCTGGTCACCTGTGACTAACATACAGTAAGGTCCTGCTCTGGCCCAGATGTTAACCTGACGTGGCAACCGAGAGCGGTCTGCTCAATCGCCGTCATTCCATGTGGTATGTGGGCCACAATAGGGCCTGATCTCAAACAGAGCCTGGTCACCTGTGGCTAACATACAGTAAGGTCCTGCTCTGGCCCAGACATTAACCTGACGCGGCAACCGAGAGCGGTCTGCTCAATCGCCGTCATTCCATGCAGTATGTGGGCCACTATAGGGCTTGATCTCAGAGCCTGGTCACCTGTGACTAACATACAGTAAGGTCCTGCTCTGGCCCAGATGTTACCCTGACGTGGCAACCGAGAGCGGTCTGCTCAATCGCCGTCATTCCATGTGGTATGTGGGCCACAATAGGGCCTGATCTCAGAGCCTGCTCACCTGTCTCTAACATACAGTAAGGTCCTGCTCTGTCCCAGACGTTAACCTGACGCGGCAACCGAGAGCGGTCTGCTCAATCGCCGTCATTCCATGCAGTATGTGGGCCACTATAGGGCTTGATCTCAGAGCCTGGTCACCTGTGACTAACATACAGTAAGGTCCTGCTCTGGCCCAGATGTTACCCTGACGTGGCAACCGAGAGCGGTCTGCTCAATCGCCGTCTTTCCATGCGGTATATGGGCCACAATAGGGCCTGATCTCAAACAGAGCCTGGTCACCTGTGGCTAACATACAGTTAGGTCCTGCTCTGGCCCAGACGTTAACCTGACGCGGCAACCGAGAGCGGTCTGCTCAATCGCCGTCATTCCATGCAGTATGTGGGCCACTATAGGGCTTGATCTCAGAGCCTGGTCACCTGTGACTAACATACAGTAAGGTCCTGCTCTGGCCCAGATGTTAACCTGACATGGCAACCGAGAGCGGTCCACTCAATCGCCGTCATTCCATGTGGTATGTGGGCCACAATAGGGCCTGATCTCAAACAGAGCCTGGTCACCTGTGACTAACATACAGTAAGGTCCTGCTCTGACCGAGACGTTAACCTGACATGGCAACCGAGAGTGGTCTGCTCAATCGGCGTCATTCCATGTGGTATGTGGGCCACAATAGGGCCTGATCTCAAACAGAGCCTGGTCACCTGTGGCTAACATACAGTACGGTCCTGCTCTGGCCCAGACGTTAACCTGACGCGGCAACCGAGAGCGGTCTGCTCAATCGCCGTCATTCCATGCAGTATGTGGGCCACTATAGGGCCTGATCTCAGACAGAGCCTGGTCACCTGTGGCTAACATACAGTAAGGTCCTGCTCTGGCCCAGACGTTAACCTGACGCGGCAACCGAGAGCGGTCTGCTCAATCGGCGTCATTCCATGTGGTATGTGGGCCACAATAGGGCCTGATCTCAGAGCCTGCTCACCTGTCTCTAACATACAGTAAGGTCCTGCTCTGTCCCAGATGTTAACCTGACGCGGCAACCGAGAGCGGTCTGCTCAATCGCCGTCATTCCATGCAGTATGTGGGCCACAATAGGGCCTGATCTCAGACAGAGCCTGGTCACCTGTGACTAACATACAGTAAGGTCCTGCTCTGACCCAGATGTTAACCTGACATGGCAACCGAGAGGGGTCTGCTCAAACGCCGTCATTCCATGTGGTATGTGGGCCACAATAGGGCCTGATCTCAAACAGAGCCTGGTCACCTGTGGCTAACATACAGTACGGTCCTGCTCTGGCCCAGACGTTAACCTGACGCGGCAACCGAGAGCGGTCTGCTCAATCGCCGTCATTCCATGCAGTATGTGGGCCACAATAGGGCCTGATCTCAGACAGAGCCTGGTCACCTGTGGCTAACATACAGTAAGGTCCTGCTCTGGCCCAGACGTTAACCTGACGCGGCAACCGAGAGCGGTCTGCTCAATCGGCGTCATTCCATGTGGTATGTGGGCCACAATAGGGCCTGATCTCAGAGCCTGCTCACCTGTCTCTAACATACAATAAGGTCCTGCTCTGTCCCAGACGTTAACCTGACGCGGCAACCGAGAGCGGTCTGTTCAATCGCCGTCATTCCATGCAGTATGTGGGCCACAATAGGGCCTGATCTCAAACAGAGCCTGGTCACCTGTGACTAACATACAGTAAGGTCCTGCTCTGACCCAGACGTTAACCTGACATGGCAACCGAGAGCGGTCCGCTCAATCGCCGTCATTCCATGTGGTATGTGGGCCACAATAGGGCCTGATCTCAGAGCCTGCTCACCTGTGACTAACATACAGTAAGGTCCTGCTCTGGCCCAGATTTTAACCTGACGTGGCAACCGAGAGCGGTCTGCTCAATCGCCGTCATTCCATGCAGTATGTGGGCCACTATAGGGCTTGATCACAGAGCCTGGTCACCTGTGACTAACATACAGTAAGGTCCTGCTCTGACCCAGATGTTAACCTGACATGGCAACCGAGAGCGGTCTGCTCAATTGCCGTCATTCCATGTGGTATGTGGGCCACAATAGGGCCTGATCTCAAACAGAGCCTGGTCACCTGTGACTAACATACAGTAAGGTCCTGCTCTGGCCCAGATGTTAACCTGACATGGCAACCGAGAGCGGTCTGCTCAATCGGCGTCATTCCATGTGGTATGTGGGCCACAATAGGGCCTGATCTCAGAGCCTGCTCACCTGTCTCTAACATACAGTAAGGTCCTGCTCTGTCCCAGACGTTAACCTGACGCGGCAACCGAGAGCGGTCTGCTCAATCGCCGTCATTCCATGTGGTATGTGGGCCACAATAGGGCCTGATCTCAAACAGAGCCTGGTCACCTGTGGCTAACATACAGTAAGGTCCTGCTCTGGCCCAGACGTTAACCTGACGCGGCAACCGAGAGCGGTCTGCTCAATCGCCGTCATTCCATGCAGTATGTGGGCCACAATAGGGCCTGATCTCAAACAGAGCCTGGTCACCTGTGACTAACATACAGTAAGGTCCTGCTCTGACCCAGATGTTAACCTGACATGGCAACCGAGAGCGGTCTGCTCAATCGCCGTCATTCCATGCAGTATGTGGGCCACAATAGGGCCTGATCTCAAACAGAGCCTGGTCACCTGTGACTAACATACAGTAAGGTCCTGCTCTGACCCAGATGTTAACCTGACATGGCAACCGAGAGCGGTCTGCTCAATCGCCGTCATTCCATGTGGTATGTGGGCCACAATAGGGCCTGATCTCAGAGCCTGGTCACCTGTGACTAACATACAGTAAGGTCCTGCTCTGACCCAGACGTTAACCTGACATGGCAACCGAGAGCGGTCCGCTCAATCGCCGTCATTCCATGTGGTATGTGGGCCACAATAGGGCCTGATCTCAGAGCCTGGTCACCTGTGACTAACATACAGTAAGGTCCTGCTCTGGCCCAGATGTTAACCTGACGTGGCAACCGAGAGCGGTCTGCTCAATCGCCGTCATTCCATGTGGTATGTGGGCCACAATAGGGCCTGATCTCAAACAGAGCCTGGTCACCTGTGGCTAACATACAGTAAGGTCCTGCTCTGGCCCAGACGTTAACCTGACGCGGCAACCGAGAGCGGTCTGCTCAATCGCCGTCATTCCATGCAGTATGTGGGCCACTATAGGGCTTGATCTCAGAGCCTGGTCACCTGTGACTAACATACAGTAAGGTCCTGCTCTGGCCCAGATGTTACCCTGACGTGGCAACCGAGAGCGGTCTGCTCAATCGCCGTCATTCCATGTGGTATGTGGGCCACAATAGGGCCTGATCTCAGAGCCTGCTCACCTGTCTCTAACATACAGTAAGGTCCTGCTCTGTCCCAGACGTTAACCTGACGCGGCAACCGAGAGCGGTCTGCTCAATCGCCGTCATTCCATGCAGTATGTGGGCCACTATAGGGCTTGATCTCAGAGCCTGGTCACCTGTGACTAGCATACAGTAAGGTCCTGCTCTGGCCCAGATGTTACCCTGACGTGGCAACCGAGAGCGGTCTGCTCAATCGCCGTCTTTCCATGCGGTATATGGGCCACAATAGGGCCTGATCTCAAACAGAGCCTGGTCACCTGTGGCTAACATACAGTTAGGTCCTGCTCTGGCCCAGACGTTAACCTGACGCGGCAACCGAGAGCGGTCTGCTCAATCGCCGTCATTCCATGCAGTATGTGGGCCACTATAGGGCTTGATCTCAGAGCCTTTTCACCTGTGACTAACATACAGTAAGGTCCTGCTCTGGCCCAGATGTTAACCTGACATGGCAACCGAGAGCGGTCCACTCAATCGCCGTCATTCCATGTGGTATGTGGGCCACAATAGGGCCTGATCTCAAACAGAGCCTGGTCACCTGTGACTAACATACAGTAAGGTCCTGCTCTGACCGAGACGTTAACCTGACATGGCAACCGAGAGTGGTCTGCTCAATCGCCGTCATTCCATGTGGTATGTGGGCCACAATAGGGCCTGATCTCAGAGCCTGGTCACCTGTGACTAACATACAGTAAGGTCCTGCTCTGGCCCAGATGTTAACCTGACGTGGCAACCGAGAGCGGTCTGCTCAATCGCCGTCATTCCATGTGGTATGTGGGCCACAATAGGGCCTGATCTCAGACAGAGCCTGGTCACCTGTGACTAACATACAGTAAGGTCCTACTCTGACCCAGATGTTAACCTGACATGGCAACCGAGAGCGGTCTGCTCAATCGCCGTCATTCCATGTGGTATGTGGGCCACAATAGGGCCTGATCTCAAACAGAGCCTGGTCACCTGTGACTAACATACAGTAAGGTCCTGCTCTGACCCAGATGTTAACCTGACATGGCAACCGAGAGCGGTCTGCTCAATCGCCGTCATTCCATGTGGTATGTGGGCCACAATAGGGCCTGATCTCAAACAGAGCCTGGTCACCTGTGACTAACATACAGTAAGGTCCTGCTCTGACCCAGATGTTAACCTGACATGGCAACCGAGAGCGGTCTGCTCAATCGCCGTCATTCCATGTGGTATGTGGGCCACAATAGGGCCTGATCTCAGAGCCTGGTCACCTGTGACTAACATACAGTAAGGTCCTGCTCTGACCCAGACGTTAACCTGACATGGCAACCGAGAGCGGTCCGCTCAATCGCCGTCATTCCATGTGGTATGTGGGCCACAATAGGGCCTAATCTCAGAGCCTGGTCACCTGTGACTAACATACAGTAAGGTCCTGCTCTGGCCCAGATTTTAACCTGACGTGGCAACCGAGAGCGGTCTGCTCAATCGCCGTCATTCCATGCAGTATGTGGGCCACTATAGGGCTTGATCTCAGAGCCTGGTCACCTGTGACTAACATACAGTAAGGTCCTGCTCTGGCCCAGATGTTACCCTGACGTGGCATTCGAGAGCGGTCTGCTCAATTGCCGTCTTTCCATGCGGTATATGGGCCACAATAGGGCCTGATCTCAAACAGAGCCTGGTCACCTGTGGCTAACATACAGTACGGTCCTGCTCTGGCCCAGACGTTAACCTGACGCGGCAACCGAGAGCGGTCTGCTCAATCGGCGTCATTCCATGCTGTATGTGGGCCACAATAGGGCCTGATCTCAAACAGAGCCTGGTCACCTGTGGCTAACATACAGTACGGTCCTCCTCTGGCCCAGACGTTAACCTGACGCGGCAACCGAGAGCGGTCTGCTCAATCGCCGTCATTCCATGCAGTATGTGGGCCACAATAGGGCCTGATCTCAGACAGAGCCAGGTCACCTGTGGCTAACATACAGTAAGGTCCTGCTCTGGCCCAGACGTTAACCTGACGCGGCAACCGAGAGCGGTCTGCTCAATCGCCGTCATTCCATGCAGTATGTGGGCCACAATAGGGCCTGATCTCAAACAGAGCCTGTTCACCTGTGACTAACATACAGTAAGGTCCTGCTCTGACCCAGATGTTAACCTGACATGGCAACCGAGAGCGGTCTGCTCAATCGCCGTCATTCCATGTGGTATGTGGGCCACAATAGGGCCTGATCTCAGAGCCTGGTCACCTGTGACTAACATACAGTAAGGTCCTGCTCTGACCCAGACGTTAACCTGACATGGCAACCGAGAGCGGTCCGCTCAATCGCCGTCATTCCATGTGGTATGTGGGCCACAATAGGGCCTGATCTCAGAGCCTGGTCACCTGTGACTAACATACAGTAAGGTCCTGCTCTGGCCCAGATGTTAACCTGACGTGGCAACCGAGAGCGGTCTGCTCAATCGCCGTCATTCCATGTGGTATGTGGGCCACAATAGGGCCTGATCTCAAACAGAGCCTGGTCACCTGTGGCTAACATACAGTAAGGTCCTGCTCTGGCCCAGACGTTAACCTGACGCGGCAACCGAGAGCGGTCTGCTCAATCGCCGTCATTCCATGTGGTATGTGGGCCACAATAGGGCCTGATCTCAGAGCCTGGTCACCTGTGACTAACATACAGTAAGGTCCTGTTCTGACCCAGATGTTAACCTGACGTGGCAACCGAGAGCGGTCTGCTCAATCGCCGTCATTCCATGTGGTATGTGGGCCACAATAGGGTCTGATCTCAAACAGAGCCTGGTCACCTGTGGGTAACATACAGTAAGGTCCTGCTCTGGCCCAGACGTTAACCTGACGCGGCAACCGAGAGCGGTCTGCTCAATCGCCGTCATTCCATGCAGTATGTGGGCCACTATAGGGCTTGATCTCAGAGCCTGGTCACCTGTGACTAACATACAGTAAGGTCCTGCTCTGGCCCAGATGTTAACCTGACGCGGCAACCGAGAGCGGTCTGCTCAATCGCCGTCATTCCATGTGGTATGTGGGCCACAATAGGGCCTGATCTCAAACAGAGCCTGGTCACCTGTGGCTAACATACAGTAAGGTCCTGCTCTGTCCCAGACGTTAACCTGACGCGGCAACCGAGAGCGGTCTGCTCAATCGCCGTCATTCCATGCAGTATGTGGGCCACAATAGGGCCTGATCTCAGACAGAGCCTGGTCACCTGTGACTAACATACAGTAAGGTCCTACTCTGACCCAGATGTTAACCTGACATGGCAACCGAGAGCGGTCTGCTCAATCGCCGTCATTCCATGTGGTATGTGGGCCACAATAGGGCCTGATCTCAAACAGAGCCTGGTCACCTGTGACTAACATACAGTAAGGTCCTGCTCTGACCCAGATGTTAACCTGACATGGCAACCGAGAGCGGTCTGCTCAATCGCCGTCATTCCATGTGGTATGTGGGCCACAATAGGGCCTGATCTCAAACAGAGCCTGGTCACCTGTGACTAACATACAGTAAGGTCCTGCTCTGACCCAGATGTTAACCTGACATGGCAACCGAGAGCGGTCTGCTCAATCGCCGTCATTCCATGTGGTATGTGGGCCACAATAGGGCCTGATCTCAGAGCCTGGTCACCTGTGACTAACATACAGTAAGGTCCTGCTCTGACCCAGACGTTAACCTGACATGGCAACCGAGAGCGGTCCGCTCAATCGCCGTCATTCCATGTGGTATGTGGGCCACAATAGGGCCTGATCTCAGAGCCTGGTCACCTGTGACTAACATACAGTAAGGTCCTGCTCTGGCCCAGATGTTACCCTGACGTGGCAACCGAGAGCGGTCTGCTCAATTGCCGTCTTTCCATGCGGTATATGGGCCACAATAGGGCCTGATCTCAAACAGAGCCTGGTCACCTGTGGCTAACATACAGTACGGTCCTGCTCTGGCCCAGACGTTAACCTGACGCGGCAACCGAGAGCGGTCTGCTCAATCGGCGTCATTCCATGCTGTATGTGGGCCACAATAGGGCCTGATCTCAAACAGAGCCTGGTCACCTGTGGCTAACATACAGTACGGTCCTCCTCTGGCCCAGACGTTAACCTGACGCGGCAACCGAGAGCGGTCTGCTCAATCGCCGTCATTCCATGCAGTATGTGGGCCACAATAGGGCCTGATCTCAGACAGAGCCAGGTCACCTGTGGCTAACATACAGTAAGGTCCTGCTCTGGCCCAGACGTTAACCTGACGCGGCAACCGAGAGCGGTCTGCTCAATCGCCGTCATTCCATGCAGTATGTGGGCCACAATAGGGCCTGATCTCAAACAGAGCCTGTTCACCTGTGACTAACATACAGTAAGGTCCTGCTCTGACCCAGATGTTAACCTGACATGGCAACCGAGAGCGGTCTGCTCAATCGCCGTCATTCCATGTGGTATGTGGGCCACAATAGGGCCTGATCTCAGAGCCTGGTCACCTGTGACTAACATACAGTAAGGTCCTGCTCTGACCCAGACGTTAACCTGACATGGCAACCGAGAGCGGTCCGCTCAATCGCCGTCATTCCATGTGGTATGTGGGCCACAATAGGGCCTGATCTCAGAGCCTGGTCACCTGTGACTAACATACAGTAAGGTCCTGCTCTGGCCCAGATGTTAACCTGACGTGGCAACCGAGAGCGGTCTGCTCAATCGCCGTCATTCCATGTGGTATGTGGGCCACAATAGGGCCTGATCTCAAACAGAGCCTGGTCACCTGTGGCTAACATACAGTAAGGTCCTGCTCTGGCCCAGACGTTAACCTGACGCGGCAACCGAGAGCGGTCTGCTCAATCGCCGTCATTCCATGTGGTATGTGGGCCACAATAGGGCCTGATCTCAGAGCCTGGTCACCTGTGACTAACATACAGTAAGGTCCTGTTCTGACCCAGATGTTAACCTGACGTGGCAACCGAGAGCGGTCTGCTCAATCGCCGTCATTCCATGTGGTATGTGGGCCACAATAGGGTCTGATCTCAAACAGAGCCTGGTCACCTGTGGGTAACATACAGTAAGGTCCTGCTCTGGCCCAGACGTTAACCTGACGCGGCAACCGAGAGCGGTCTGCTCAATCGCCGTCATTCCATGCAGTATGTGGGCCACTATAGGGCTTGATCTCAGAGCCTGGTCACCTGTGACTAACATACAGTAAGGTCCTGCTCTGGCCCAGATGTTAACCTGACGCGGCAACCGAGAGCGGTCTGCTCAATCGCCGTCATTCCATGTGGTATGTGGGCCACAATAGGGCCTGATCTCAAACAGAGCCTGGTCACCTGTGGCTAACATACAGTAAGGTCCTGCTCTGTCCCAGACGTTAACCTGACGCGGCAACCGAGAGCGGTCTGCTCAATCGCCGTCATTCCATGCAGTATGTGGGCCACAATAGGGCCTGATCTCAGACAGAGCCTGGTCACCTGTGACTAACATACAGTAAGGTCCTACTCTGACCCAGATGTTAACCTGACATGGCAACCGAGAGCGGTCTGCTCAATCGCCGTCATTCCATGTGGTATGTGGGCCACAATAGGGCCTGATCTCAAACAGAGCCTGGTCACCTGTGACTAACATACAGTAAGGTCCTGCTCTGACCCAGATGTTAACCTGACATGGCAACCGAGAGCGGTCTGCTCAATCGCCGTCATTCCATGTGGTATGTGGGCCACAATAGGGCCTGATCTCAAACAGAGCCTGGTCACCTGTGACTAACATACAGTAAGGTCCTGCTCTGACCCAGATGTTAACCTGACATGGCAACCGAGAGCGGTCTGCTCAATCGCCGTCATTCCATGTGGTATGTGGGCCACAATAGGGCCTGATCTCAGAGCCTGGTCACCTGTGACTAACATACAGTAAGGTCCTGCTCTGACCCAGACGTTAACCTGACATGGCAACCGAGAGCGGTCCGCTCAATCGCCGTCATTCCATGTGGTATGTGGGCCACAATAGGGCCTGATCTCAGAGCCTGGTCACCTGTGACTAACATACAGTAAGGTCCTGCTCTGGCCCAGATGTTACCCTGACGTGGCAACCGAGAGCGGTCTGCTCAATTGCCGTCTTTCCATGCGGTATATGGGCCACAATAGGGCCTGATCTCAAACAGAGCCTGGTCACCTGTGGCTAACATACAGTACGGTCCTGCTCTGGCCCAGACGTTAACCTGACGCGGCAACCGAGAGCGGTCTGCTCAATCGCCGTCATTCCATGCAGTATGTGGGCCACAATAGGGCCTGATCTCAGACAGAGCCTGGTCACCTGTGGCTAACATACAGTAAGGTCCTGCTCTGGCCCAGACGTTAACCTGACGCGGCAACCGAGAGCGGTCTGCTCAATCGCCGTCATTCCATGCAGTATGTGGGCCACAATAGGGCCTGATCTCAAACAGAGCCTGTTCACCTGTGACTAACATACAGTAAGGTCCTGCTCTGGCCCAGATGTTAACCTGACGTGGCAACCGAGAGCGGTCTGCTCAATCGCCGTCATTCCATGTGGTATGTGGGCCACAATAGGGCCTGATCTCAAACAGAGCCTGGTCACCTGTGGCTAACATACAGTAAGGTCCTGCTCTGGCCCAGACGTTAACCTGACGCGGCAACCGAGAGCGGTCTGCTCAATCGCCGTCATTCCATGCAGTATGTGGGCCACTATAGGGCTTGATCTCAGAGCCTGGTCACCTGTGACTAACATACAGTAAGGTCCTGCTCTGGCCCAGATGTTACCCTGACGTGGCAACCGAGAGCGGTCTGCTCAATCGCCGTCTTTCCATGCGGTATATGGGCCACAATAGGGCCTGATCTCAAACAGAGCCTGGTCACCTGTGGCTAACATACAGTACGGTCCTGCTCTGGCACAGACGTTAACCTGACGCGGCAACCGAGAGCGGTCAGCTCAATCGCCGTCATTCCATGCAGTATGTGGGCCACAATAGGGCCTGATCTCAGACAGAGCCTGGTCACCTGTGGCTAACATACAGTAAGGTCCTGCTCTGGCCCAGACGTTAACCTGACGCGGCAACCGAGAGCGGTCTGCTCAATCGCCGTCATTCCATGTGGTATGTGGGCCACAATAGGGCCTGATCTCAGAGCCTGGTCACCTGTGACTAACATACAGTAAGGTCCTGCTCTGGCCCAGATGTTACCCTGACGTGGCAACCGAGAGCGGTCTGCTCAATCGCCGTCTTTCCATGCGGTATATGGGCCACAATAGGGCCTGATCTCAAACAGAGCCTGGTCACCTGTGGCTAACATACAGTACGGTCCTGCTCTGGCCCAGACGTTAACCTGACGCGGCAACCGAGAGCGGTCAGCTCAATCGCCGTCATTCCATGCAGTATGTGGGCCACAATAGGGCCTGATCTCAGACAGAGCCTGGTCACCTGTGGCTAACATACAGTAAGGTCCTGCTCTGGCCCAGACGTTAACCTGACGCGGCAACCGAGAGCGGTCTGCTCAATCGCCGTCATTCCATGTGGTATGTGGGCCACAATAGGGCCTGATCTCAGAGCCTGCTCACCTGTCTCTAACATACAGTAAGGTCCTGCTCTGGCCCAGACCTTAACCTGACGCGGCAACCGAGAGCGGTCTGCTCAATCGCCGTCATTCCATGTGGTATGTGGGCCACAATAGGGCCTGATCTCAAACAGAGCCTGGTCACCTGTGGCTAACATACAGTAAGGTCCTGCTCTGGCCCAGACGTTAACCTGACGCGGCAACCGAGAGCGATCTGCTCAATCGCCGTCATTCCATGCAGTATGTGGGCCACTACAGGGCTTGATCTCAGAGCCTGGTCACCTGTGACTAACATACAGTAAGGTCCTGCTCTGGCCCAGATGTTACCCTGACGTGGCAACCGAGAGCGGTCTGCTCAATCGCCGTCTTTCCATGCGGTATATGGGCCACAATAGGGCCTGATCTCAAACAGAGCCTGGTCACCTGTGGCTAACATACAGTACGGTCCTGCTCTGGCCCAGACGTTAACCTGACGCGGCAACCGAGAGCGGTCTGCTCAATCGCCGTCATTCCATGCAGTATGTGGGCCACAATAGGGTCTGATCTCAAACAGAGCCTGGTCACCTGTGGCTAACATACAGTAAGGTCCTGCTCTGGCCCAGACGTTAACCTGACGCGGCAACCGAGAGCGGTCTGCTCAATCGCCGTCATTCCATGCAGTATGTGGGCCACAATAGGGCCTGATCTCAGACAGAGCCTGGTCACCTGTGGCTAACATACAGTAAGGTCCTGCTCTGACCCATATGTTAACCTGACATGGCAACCGAGAGCGGTCTGCTCAATCGCCGTCATTCCATGTGGTATGTGGGCCACAATAGGGCCTGATCTCACAGCCTGGTCACCTGTGACTAACATACAGTAAGGTCCTGCTCTGGCCCAGATGTTAACCTGACGCGGCAACCGAGAGCGGTCTGCTCAATCGCCGTCATTCCATGCAGTATGTGGGCCACTATAGGGCTTGATCTCAGAGCCTGGTCACCTGTGACTAACATACAGTAAGGTCGTGCTCTGGCCCAGATGTTAACCTGACGCGGCAACCGAGAGCGGTCTGCTCAATCGCCGTCTTTCCATGCAGTATGTGGGCCACTATAGGGCTTGATCTCAGAGCCTGGTCACCTGTGACTAACATACAGTAAGGTCCTGCTCTGACCGAGACGTTAACCTGACATGGCAACCGAGAGCGGTCTGCTCAATCGGCGTCATTCCATGTGGTATGTGGGCCACAATAGGGCCTGATCTCAAACAGAGCCTGGTCACCTGTGGCTAACATACAGTACGGTCCTGCTCTGGCCCAGACGTTAACCTGACGCGGCAACCGAGAGCGGTCTGCTCAATCGCCGTCATTCCATGCAGTATGTGGGCCACAATAGGGTCTGATCTCAAACAGAGCCTGGTCACCTGTGGCTAACATACAGTAAGGTCCTGCTCTGGCCCAGACGTTAACCTGACGCGGCAACCGAGAGCGGTCTGCTCAATCGCCGTCATTCCATGTGGTATGTGGGCCACAATAGGGCCTGATCTCAGACAGAGCCTGGTCACCTGTGGCTAACATACAGTAAGGTCCTGCTCTGACCCAGATGTTAACCTGACATGGCAACCGAGAGCGGTCTGCTCAATCGCCGTCATTCTATGTGGTATGTGGGCCACAATAGGGCCTGATCTCAGAGCCTGGTCACCTGTGACTAACATACAGTAAGGTCCTGCTCTGGCCCAGATGTTAACCTGACGCGGCAACCGAGAGCGGTCTGCTCAATCGCCGTCATTCCATGCAGTATGTGGGCCACTATAGGGCTTGATCTCAGAGCCTGGTCACCTGTGACTAACATACAGTAAGGTCCTGCTCTGGCCCAGATGTTAACCTGACGCGGCAACCGAGAGCGGTCTGCTCAATCGCCGTCTTTCCATGCAGTATGTGGGCCACTATAGGGCTTGATCTCAGAGCCTGGTCACCTGTGACTAACATACAGTAAGGTCCTGCTCTGACCGAGACGTTAACCTGACATGGCAACCGAGAGCGGTCTGCTCAATCGGCGTCATTCCATGTGGTATGTGGGCCACAATAGGGCCTGATCTCAAACAGAGCCTGGTCACCTGTGGCTAACATACAGTACGGTCCTGCTCTGGCCCAGACGTTAACCTGACGCGGCAACCGAGAGCGGTCTGCTCAATCGCCGTCATTCCATGCAGTATGTGGGCCACTATAGGGCCTGATCTCAGACAGAGCCTGGTCACCTGTGGCTAACATACAGTAAGGTCCTGCTCTGGCCCAGACGTTAACCTGACGCGGCAACCGAGAGCGGTCTGCTCAATCGGCGTCATTCCATGTGGTATGTGGGCCACAATAGGGCCTGATCTCAGAGCCTGCTCACCTGTCTCTAACATACAGTAAGGTCCTGCTCTGTCCCAGACGTTAACCTGACGCGGCAACCGAGAGCGGTCTGCTCAATCGCCGTCATTCCATGCAGTATGTGGGCCACAATAGGGCCTGATCTCAGACAGAGCCTGGTCACCTGTGACTAACATACAGTAAGGTCCTGCTCTGACCCAGATGTTAACCTGACATGGCAACCGAGAGCGGTCTGCTCAATCGCCGTCATTCCATGTGGTATGTGGGCCACAATAGGGCCTGATCTCAAACAGAGCCTGGTCACCTGTGACTAACATACAGTAAGGTCCTGCTCTGACCCAGATGTTAACCTGACATGGCAACCGAGAGCGGTCTGCTCAATCGCCGTCATTCCATGTGGTATGTGGGCCACAATAGGGCCTGATCTCAGAGCCTGGTCACCTGTGACTAACATACAGTAAGGTCCTGCTCTGACCCACACGTTAACCTGACATGGCAACCGAGAGCGGTCCGCTCAATCGCCGTCATTCCATGTGGTATGTGGGCCACAATAGGGCCTGATCTCAGAGCCTTTTCACCTGTGACTAACATACAGTAAGGTCCTGCTCTGGCCCAGATGTTAACCTGACGTGGCAACCGAGAGCGGTCTGCTCAATCGCCGTCATTCCATGTGGTATGTGGGCCACAATAGGGCCTGATCTCAAACAGAGCCTGGTCACCTGTGGCTAACATACAGTAAGGTCCTGCTCTGGCCCAGACGTTAACCTGACGCGGCAACCGAGAGCGGTCTGCTCAATCGCCGTCATTCCATACAGTATGTGGGCCACTACAGGGCTTGATCTCAGAGCCTGGTCACCTGTGACTAACATACAGTAAGGTCCTGCTCTGGCCCAGATGTTACCCTGATGTGGCAACCGAGAGCGGTCTGCTCAATCGCCGTCTTTCCATGCGGTATATGGGCCACAATAGGGCCTGATCTCAAACAGAGCCTGGTCACCTGTGGCTAACATACAGTACGGTCCTGCTCTGGCCCAGACGTTAACCTGACGCGGCAACCGAGAGCGGTCTGCTCAATCGACGTCATTCCATGTGGTATGTGGGCCACAATAGGGCCTGATCTCAGAGACTGCTCACCTGTCTCTAACATACAGTAAGGTCCTGCTCTGGCCCAGACGTTAACCTGACGCGGCAACCGAGAGCGGTCTGCTCAATCGCCGTCATTCCATGCAGTATGTGGGCCACTATAGGGTCTGATCTCAAACAGAGCCTGGTCACCTGTGGCTAGCATACAGTAAGGTCCTGCTCTGGCCCAGACGTTAACCTGACGCGGCAACCGAGAGCGGTCTGCTCAATCGGCGTCATTCCATGTGGTATGTGGGCCACAATAGGGCCTGATCTCAGAGCCTGCTCACCTGTCTCTAACATACAGTAAGGTCCTGCTCTGGCCCAGACGTTAACCTGACGCGGCAACCGAGAGCGGTCTGCTCAATCGCCGTCATTCCATGCAGTATGTGGGCCACAATAGGGTCTGATCTCAAACAGAGCCTGGTCACCTGTGACTAACATACAGTAAGGTCCTGCTCTGACCCAGATGTTAACCTGACATGGCAACCGAGAGCGGTCTGCTCGATCGCCGTCATTCCATGTGGTATGTGGGCCACAATAGGGCCTGATCTCAGAGCCTGGTCACCTGTGACTAACATACAGTAAGGTCCTGCTCTGACCCAGACGTTAACCTGACATGGCAACCGAGAGCGGTCTGCTCAATCGCCGTCATTCCATGTGGTATGTGGGCCACAATAGGGCCTGATCTCAAACAGAGCCTGGTCACCTGTGGCTAACATACAGTAAGGTCCTGCTCTGGCCCAGACGTTAACCTGACGCGGCAACCGAGAGCGGTCTGCTCAATCGCCGTCATCCCATGCAGTATGTGGGCCACTATAGGGCTTGATCTCAGAGCCTGGTCACCTGTGACTAACATACAGTAAGGTCCTGCTCTGGCCCAGATGTTACCCTGATGTGGCAACCGAGAGCGGTCTGCTCAATCGCCGTCTTTCCATGCGGTATATGGGCCACAATAGGGCCTGATCTCAAACAGAGCCTGGTCACCTGTGGCTAACATACAGTACGGTCCTGCTCTGGCCCAGACGTTAACCTGACGCGGCAACCGAGAGCGGTCTGCTCAATCGCCGTCATTCCATGTAGTATGTGGGCCACAATAGGGCCTGATCTCAGAGCCTGCTCACCTGTCTCTAACATACAGTAAGGTCCTGCTCTGGCCCAGACGTTAACCTGACGCGGCAACCGAGAGCGGTCTGCTCAATCGGCGTCATTCCATGTGGTATGTGGGCCACAATAGGGCCTGATCTCAGAGCCTGCTCACCTGTCTCTAACATACAGTAAGGTCCTGCTCTGGCCCAGACGTTAACCTGACGCGGCAACCGAGAGCGGTCTGCTCAATCGCCGTCATTCCATGCAGTATGTGGGCCACAATAGGGCCTGATCTCAGACAGAGCCTGGTCACCTGTGGCTAACATACAGTAAGGTCCTGCTCTGACCCAGATGTTAACCTGACATGGCAACCGAGAGCGGTCTGCTCAATCGCCGTCATTCCATGCAGTATGTGGGCCACAATAGGGTCTGATCTCAAACAGAGCCTGGTCACCTGTGACTAACATACAGTAAGGTCCTGCTCTGACCCAGATGTTAACCTGACATGGCAACCGAGAGCGGTCTGCTCGATCGCCGTCATTCCATGTGGTATGTGGGCCACAATAGGGCCTGATCTCAGAGCCTGGTCACCTGTGACTAACATACAGTAAGGTCCTGCTCTGACCCAGACGTTAACCTGACATGGCAACCGAGAGCGGTCTGCTCAATCGCCGTCATTCCATGTGGTATGTGGGCCACAATAGGGCCTGATCTCAAACAGAGCCTGGTCACCTGTGGATAACATACAGTAAGGTCCTGCTCTGGCCCAGACGTTAACCTGACGCGGCAACCGAGAGCGGTCTGCTCAATCGCCGTCATCCCATGCAGTATGTGGGCCACTATAGGGCTTGATCTCAGAGCCTGGTCACCTGTGACTAACATACAGTAAGGTCCTGCTCTGGCCCAGATGTTACCCTGATGTGGCAACCGAGAGCGGTCTGCTCAATCGCCGTCTTTCCATGCGGTATATGGGCCACAATAGGGCCTGATCTCAAACAGAGCCTGGTCACCTGTGGCTAACATACAGTACGGTCCTGCTCTGGCCCAGACGTTAACCTGACGCGGCAACCGAGAGCGGTCTGCTCAATCGCCGTCATTCCATGTAGTATGTGGGCCACAATAGGGCCTGATCTCAGAGCCTGCTCACCTGTCTCTAACATACAGTAAGGTCCTGCTCTGGCCCAGACGTTAACCTGACGCGGCAACCGAGAGCGGTCTGCTCAATCGCCGTCATTCCATGCAGTATGTGGGCCACAATAGGGTCTGATCTCAAACAGAGCCTGGTCACCTGTGGCTAACATACAGTAAGGTCCTGCTCTGGCCCAGACGTTAACCTGACGCGGCAACCGAGAGCGGTCTGCTCAATCGGCGTCATTCCATGTGGTATGTGGGCCACAATAGGGCCTGATCTCAGAGCCTGCTCACCTGTCTCTAACATACAGTAAGGTCCTGCTCTGGCCCAGACGTTAACCTGACGCGGCAACCGAGAGCGGTCTGCTCAATCGCCGTCATTCCATGCAGTATGTGGGCCACAATAGGGCCTGATCTCAGACAGAGCCTGGTCACCTGTGGCTAACATACAGTAAGGTCCTGCTCTGACCCAGATGTTAACCTGACATGGCAACCGAGAGCGGTCTGCTCAATCGCCGTCATTCCATGCAGTATGTGGGCCACTATAGGGCTTGATCTCAGAGCCTGGTCACCTGTGACTAACATACAGTAAGGTCCTGCTCTGGCCCAGATGTTACCCTGACGTGGCAACCGAGAGCGGTCTGCTCAATCGCCGTCTTTCCATGCGGTATATGGGCCACAATAGGGCCTGATCTCAAACAGAGCCTGGTCACCTGTGGCTAACATACAGTAAGGTCCTGCTCTGGCCCAGACGTTAACCTGACGTGGCAACCGAGAGCGGTCTGCTCAATCGCCGTCATTCCATGCAGTATGTGGGCCACTATAGGGCTTGATCTCAGAGCCTGGTCACCTGTGACTAACATACAGTAAGGTCCTGCTCTGGCCCAGATGTTAACCTGACATGGCAACCGAGAGCGGTCTGCTCAATCGCCGTCATTCCATGCAGTATGTGGGCCACTATAGGGCTTGATCACAGAGCCTGGTCACCTGTGACTAACATACAGTAAGGTCCTGCTCTGGCCCAGATGTTAACCTGACATGGCAACCGAGAGCGGTCTGCTCAATCGCCGTCATTCCATGTGGTATGTGGGCCACAATAGGGCCTGATCTCAAACAGAGCCTGGTCACCTGTGGCTAACATACAGTAAGGTCCTGCTCTGGCCCAGACGTTAACCTGACGCGGCAACCGAGAGCGGTCTGCTCAATCGCCGTCATTCCATACAGTATGTGGGCCACTACAGGGCTTGATCTCAGAGCCTGGTCACCTGTGACTAACATACAGTAAGGTCCTGCTCTGGCCCAGATGTTACCCTGATGTGGCAACCGAGAGCGGTCTGCTCAATCGCCGTCTTTCCATGCGGTATATGGGCCACAATAGGGCCTGATCTCAAACAGAGCCTGGTCACCTGTGGTTAACATACAGTACGGTCCTGCTCTGGCCCAGACGTTAACCTGACGCGGCAACCGAGAGCGGTCTGCTCAATCGACGTCATTCCATGTGGTATGTGGGCCACAATAGGGCCTAATCTCAGAGACTGCTCACCTGTCTCTAACATACAGTAAGGTCCTGCTCTGGCCCAGACGTTAACCTGACGCGGCAACCGAGAGCGGTCTGCTCAATCGCCGTCATTCCATGCAGTATGTGGGCCACTATAGGGTCTGATCTCAAACAGAGCCTGGTCACCTGTGGCTAGCATACAGTAAGGTCCTGCTCTGGCCCAGACGTTAACCTGACGCGGCAACCGAGAGCGGTCTGCTCAATCGGCGTCATTCCATGTGGTATGTGGGCCACAATAGGGCCTGATCTCAGAGCCTGCTCACCTGTCTCTAACATACAGTAAGGTCCTGCTCTGGCCCAGACGTTAACCTGACGCGGCAACCGAGAGCGGTCTGCTCAATCGCCGTCATTCCATGCAGTATGTGGGCCACAATAGGGTCTGATCTCAAACAGAGCCTGGTCACCTGTGACTAACATACAGTAAGGTCCTGCTCTGACCCAGATGTTAACCTGACATGGCAACCGAGAGCGGTCTGCTCGATCGCCGTCATTCCATGTGGTATGTGGGCCACAATAGGGCCTGATCTCAGAGCCTGGTCACCTGTGACTAACATACAGTAAGGTCCTGCTCTGACCCAGACGTTAACCTGACATGGCAACCGAGAGCGGTCTGCTCAATCGCCGTCATTCCATGTGGTATGTGGGCCACAATAGGGCCTGATCTCAAACAGAGCCTGGTCACCTGTGGCTAACATACAGTAAGGTCCTGCTCTGGCCCAGACGTTAACCTGACGCGGCAACCGAGAGCGGTCTGCTCAATCGCCGTCATCCCATGCAGTATGTGGGCCACTATAGGGCTTGATCTCAGAGCCTGGTCACCTGTGACTAACATACAGTAAGGTCCTGCTCTGGCCCAGATGTTACCCTGATGTGGCAACCGAGAGCGGTCTGCTCAATCGCCGTCTTTCCATGCGGTATATGGGCCACAATAGGGCCTGATCTCAAACAGAGCCTGGTCACCTGTGGCTAACATACAGTACGGTCCTGCTCTGGCCCAGACGTTAACCTGACGCGGCAACCGAGAGCGGTCTGCTCAATCGCCGTCATTCCATGTAGTATGTGGGCCACAATAGGGCCTGATCTCAGAGCCTGCTCACCTGTCTCTAACATACAGTAAGGTCCTGCTCTGGCCCAGACGTTAACCTGACGCGGCAACCGAGAGCGGTCTGCTCAATCGCCGTCATTCCATGCAGTATGTGGGCCACAATAGGGTCTGATCTCAAACAGAGCCTGGTCACCTGTGGCTAACATACAGTAAGGTCCTGCTCTGGCCCAGACGTTAACCTGACGCGGCAACCGAGAGCGGTCTGCTCAATCGGCGTCATTCCATGTGGTATGTGGGCCACAATAGGGCCTGATCTCAGAGCCTGCTCACCTGTCTCTAACATACAGTAAGGTCCTGCTCTGGCCCAGACGTTAACCTGACGCGGCAACCGAGAGCGGTCTGCTCAATCGCCGTCATTCCATGCAGTATGTGGGCCACTATAGGGCTTGATCTCAGAGCCTGGTCACCTGTGACTAACATACAGTAAGGTCCTGCTCTGGCCCAGATGTTACCCTGATGTGGCAACCGAGAGCGGTCTGCTCAATCGCCGTCTTTCCATGCGGTATATGGGCCACAATAGGGCCTGATCTCAAACAGAGCCTGGTCACCTGTGGCTAACATACAGTACGGTCCTGCTCTGGCCCAGACGTTAACCTGACGCGGCAACCGAGAGCGGTCTGCTCAATCGCCGTCATTCCATGTAGTATGTGGGCCACAATAGGGCCTGATCTCAGAGCCTGCTCACCTGTCTCTAACATACAGTAAGGTCCTGCTCTGGCCCAGACGTTAACCTGACGCGGCAACCGAGAGCGGTCTGCTCAATCGCCGTCATTCCATGCAGTATGTGGGCCACAATAGGGTCTGATCTCAAACAGAGCCTGGTCACCTGTGGCTAACATACAGTAAGGTCCTGCTCTGGCCCAGACGTTAACCTGACGCGGCAACCGAGAGCGGTCTGCTCAATCGGCGTCATTCCATGTGGTATGTGGGCCACAATAGGGCCTGATCTCAGAGCCTGCTCACCTGTCTCTAACATACAGTAAGGTCCTGCTCTGGCCCAGACGTTAACCTGACGCGGCAACCGAGAGCGGTCTGCTCAATCGCCGTCATTCCATGCAGTATGTGGGCCACAATAGGGCCTGATCTCAGACAGAGCCTGGTCACCTGTGGCTAACATACAGTAAGGTCCTGCTCTGACCCAGATGTTAACCTGACATGGCAACCGAGAGCGGTCTGCTCAATCGCCGTCATTCCATGTGGTATGTGGGCCACAATAGGGCCTGATCTCAGAGCCTGGTCACCTGTGACTAACATACAGTAAGGTCCTGCTCTGGCCCAGATGTGAATCTGACGCGGCAACCGAGAGCGGTCTGCTCAATCGCCGTCATTCCATGCAGTATGTGGGCCACTATAGGGCTTGATCTCAGAGCCTGGTCACCTGTGACTAACATACAGTAAGGTCCTGCTCTGGCCCAGATGTTACCCTGACGTGGCAACCGAGAGCGGTCTGCTCAATCGCCGTCTTTCCATGCGGTATATGGGCCACAATAGGGCCTGATCTCAAACAGAGCCTGGTCACCTGTGGCTAACATACAGTAAGGTCCTGCTCTGGCCCAGACGTTAACCTGACGTGGCAACCGAGAGCGGTCTGCTCAATCGCCGTCATTCCATGCAGTATGTGGGCCACTATAGGGCTTGATCTCAGAGCCTGGTCACCTGTGACTAACATACAGTAAGGTCCTGCTCTGGCCCAGATGTTAACCTGACATGGCAACCGAGAGCGGTCTGCTCAATCGCCGTCATTCCATGCAGTATGTGGGCCACTATAGGGCTTGATCACAGAGCCTGGTCACCTGTGACTAACATACAGTAAGGTCCTGCTCTGGCCCAGATGTTAACCTGACATGGCAACCGAGAGCGGTCTGCTCAATCGCCGTCTTTCCATGCGGTATATGGGCCACAATAGGGCCTGATCTCAAACAGAGCCTGGTCACCTGTGGCTAACATACAGTAAGGTCCTGCTCTGGCCCAGACGTTAACCTGACGCGGCAACCGAGAGCGGTCTGCTCAATCGCCGTCATTCCATGCAGTATGTGGGCCACTATAGGGCCTGATCTCAGACAGAGCCTGGTCACCTGTGGCTAACATACAGTAAGGTCCTGCTCTGCCCAGACGTTAACCTGACGCGGCAACCGAGAGCGGTCTGCTCAATCGGCGTCATTCCATGTGGTATGTGGGCCACAATAGGGCCTGATCTCAGAGCCTGCTCACCTGTCTCTAACATACAGTATGGTCCTGCTCTGTCCCAGACGTTAACCTGACGCGGCAACCGAGAGCGGTCTGCTCAATCGCCGTCATTCCATGTGGTATGTGGGCCACAATAGGGCCTGATCTCAAACAGAGCCTGGTCACCTGTGACTAACATACAGTAAGGTCCTGCTCTGACCCAGATGTTAACCTGACATGGCAACCGAGAGCGGTCTGCTCAATCGCCGTCATTCCATGTGGTATGTGGGCCACAATAGGGCCTGATCTCAGAGCCTGGTCACCTGTGACTAAGATACAGTAAGGTCCTGCTCTGACCCAGACGTTAACCTGACATGGCAACCGAGAGCGGTCCGCTCAATCGCCGTCATTCCATGTGGTATGTGGGCCACAATAGGGCCTGATCTCAGAGCCTGGTCAGCTGTGACTAACATACAGTAAGGTCCTGCTCTGGCCCAGATGTTAACCTGACGTGGCAACCGAGAGCGGTCTGCTCAATCGCCGTCATTCCATGTGGTATGTGGGCCACAATAGGGCCTGATCTCAGAGCCTGGTCACCTGTGACTAACATACAGTAAGGTCCTGCTCTGACCCAGACGTTAACCTGACATGGCAACCGAGAGCGGTCTGCTCAATCGCCGTCATTCCATGTGGTATGTGGGCCACAATAGGGCCTGATCTCAAACAGAGCCTGGTCACCTGTGGCTAACATACAGTAAGGTCCTGCTCTGGCCCAGACGTTAACCTGACGCGGCAACCGAGAGCGGTCTGCTCAATCGCCGTCATCCCATGCAGTATGTGGGCCACTATAGGGCTTGATCTCAGAGCCTGGTCACCTGTGACTAACATACAGTAAGGTCCTGCTCTGGCCCAGATGTTACCCTGATGTGGCAACCGAGAGCGGTCTGCTCAATCGCCGTCTTTCCATGCGGTATATGGGCCACAATAGGGCCTGATCTCAAACAGAGCCTGGTCACCTGTGGCTAACATACAGTACGGTCCTGCTCTGGCCCAGACGTTAACCTGACGCGGCAACCGAGAGCGGTCTGCTCAATCGCCGTCATTCCATGCAGTATGTGGGCCACAATAGGGTCTGATCTCAAACAGAGCCTGGTCACCTGTGGCTAACATACAGTAAGGTCCTGCTCTGGCCCAGACGTTAACCTGACGCGGCAACCGAGAGCGGTCTGCTCAATCGGCGTCATTCCATGTGGTATGTGGGCCACAATAGGGCCTGATCTCAGAGCCTGCTCACCTGTCTCTAACATACAGTAAGGTCCTGCTCTGGCCCAGACGTTAACCTGACGCGGCAACCGAGAGCGGTCTGCTCAATCGCCGTCATTCCATGCAGTATGTGGGCCACAATAGGGCCTGATCTCAGACAGAGCCTGGTCACCTGTGGCTAACATACAGTAAGGTCCTGCTCTGACCCAGATGTTAACCTGACATGGCAACCGAGAGCGGTCTGCTCAATCGCCGTCATTCCATGTGGTATGTGGGCCACAATAGGGCCTGATCTCAGAGCCTGGTCACCTGTGACTAACATACAGTAAGGTCCTGCTCTGGCCCAGATGTGAATCTGACGCGGCAACCGAGAGCGGTCTGCTCAATCGCCGTCATTCCATGCAGTATGTGGGCCACTATAGGGCTTGATCTCAGAGCCTGGTCACCTGTGACTAACATACAGTAAGGTCCTGCTCTGGCCCAGATGTTACCCTGACGTGGCAACCGAGAGCGGTCTGCTCAATCGCCGTCTTTCCATGCGGTATATGGGCCACAATAGGGCCTGATCTCAAACAGAGCCTGGTCACCTGTGGCTAACATACAGTAAGGTCCTGCTCTGGCCCAGACGTTAACCTGACGTGGCAACCGAGAGCGGTCTGCTCAATCGCCGTCATTCCATGCAGTATGTGGGCCACTATAGGGCTTGATCTCAGAGCCTGGTCACCTGTGACTAACATTCAGTAAGGTCCTGCTCTGGCCCAGATGTTAACCTGACATGGCAACCGAGAGCGGTCTGCTCAATCGCCGTCATTCCATGCAGTATGTGGGCCACTATAGGGCTTGATCACAGAGCCTGGTCACCTGTGACTAACATACAGTAAGGTCCTGCTCTGGCCCAGATGTTAACCTGACATGGCAACCGAGAGCGGTCTGCTCAATCGCCGTCTTTCCATGCGGTATATGGGCCACAATAGGGCCTGATCTCAAACAGAGCCTGGTCACCTGTGGCTAACATACAGTAAGGTCCTGCTCTGGCCCAGACGTTAACCTGACGCGGCAACCGAGAGCGGTCTGCTCAATCGCCGTCATTCCATGCAGTATGTGGGCCACTATAGGGCTTGATCTCAGAGCCTGGTCACCTGTGACTAACATACAGTAAGGTCCTGCTCTGGCCCAGATGTTAACCTGACATGGCAACCGAGAGCGGTCCACTCAATCGCCGTCATTCCATGCAGTATGTGGGCCACAATAGGGCCTGATCTCAAACAGAGTCTGGTCACCTGTGACTAACATACAGTAAGGTCCTGCTCTGACCGAGACGTTAACCTGACATGGCAACCGAGAGTGGTCTGCTCAATCGGCGTCATTCCATGTGGTATGTGGGCCACAATAGGGCCTGATCTCAAACAGAGCCTGGTCACCTGTGGCTAACATACAGTACGGTCCTGCTCTGGCCCAGACGTTAACCTGACGCGGCAACCGAGAGCGGTCTGCTCAATCGCCGTCATTCCATGCAGTATGTGGGCCACTATAGGGTCTGATCTCAGACAGAGCCTGGTCACCTGTGGCTAACATACAGTAAGGTCCTGCTCTGGCCCAGACGTTAACCTGACGCGGCAACCGAGAGCGGTCTGCTCAATCGGCGTCATTCCATGTGGTATGTGGGCCACAATAGGGCCTGATCTCAGAGCCTGCTCACCTGTCTCTAACATACAGTATGGTCCTGCTCTGTCCCAGACGTTAACCTGACGCGGCAACCGAGAGCGGTCTGCTCAATCGCCGTCATTCCATGCAGTATGTGGGCCACAATAGGGCCTGATCTCAGACAGAGCCTGGTCACCTGTGACTAACATACAGTAAGGTCCTGCTCTGACCCAGATGTTAACCTGACATGGCAACCGAGAGCGGTCTGCTCAATCGCCGTCATTCCATGTGGTATGTGGGCCACAATAGGGCCTGATCTCAAACAGAGCCTGGTCACCTGTGACTAACATACAGTAAGGTCCTGCTCTGACCCAGATGTTAACCTGACATGGCAACCGAGAGCGGTCTGCTCAATCGCCGTCATTCCATGTGGTATGTGGGCCACAATAGGGCCTGATCTCAGAGCCTGGTCACCTGTGACTAAGATACAGTAAGGTCCTGCTCTGACCCAGACGTTAACCTGACATGGCAACCGAGAGCGGTCCGCTCAATCGCCGTCATTCCATGTGGTATGTGGGCCACAATAGGGCCTGATCTCAGAGCCTGGTCAGCTGTGACTAACATACAGTAAGGTCCTGCTCTGGCCCAGATGTTAACCTGACGTGGCAACCGAGAGCGGTCTGCTCAATCGCCGTCATTCCATGTGGTATGTGGGCCACAATAGGGCCTGATCTCAAACAGAGCCTGGTCACCTGTGACTAACATACAGTAAGGTCCTGCTCTGACCCAGATGTTAACCTGACATGGCAACCGAGAGCGGTCTGCTCGATCGCCGTCATTCCATGTGGTATGTGGGCCACAATAGGGCCTGATCTCAGACCCTGGTCACCTGTGACTAACATACAGTAAGGTCCTGCTCTGACCCAGACGTTAACCTGACATGGCAACCGAGAGCGGTCCGCTCAATCGCCGTCATTCCATGTGGTATGTGGGCCACAATAGGGCCTGATCTCAGAGCCTGGTCACCTGTGACTAACATACAGTAAGGTCCTGCTCTGGCCCAGATGTTAACCTGACGTGGCAACCGAGAGCGGTCTGCTCAATCGCCGTCATTCCATGTGGTATGTGGGCCACAATAGGGCCTGATCTCAAACAGAGCCTGGTCACCTGTGGCTAACATACAGTAAGGTCCTGCTCTGGCCCAGACGTTAACCTGACGCGGCAACCGAGAGCGGTCTGCTCAATCGCCGTCATTCCATGCAGTATGTGGGCCACTATAGGGCTTGATCTCAGAGCCTGGTCACCTGTGACTAACATACAGTAAGGTCCTGCTCTGGCCCAGATGTTACCCTGACGTGGCAACCGAGAGCGGTCTGCTCAATCGCCGTCTTTCCATGCGGTATATGGGCCACAATAGGGCCTGATCTCAAACAGAGCCTGGTCACCTGTGGCTAACATACAGTACGGTCCTGCTCTGGCCCAGACGTTAACCTGACGCGGCAACCGAGAGCGGTCCACTCAATCGCCGTCATTCCATGCAGTATGTGGGCCACAATAGGGCCTGATCTCAAACAGAGCCTGGTCACCTGTGACTAACATACAGTAAGGTCCTGCTCTGACCGAGACGTTAACCTGACATGGCAACCGAGAGTGGTCTGCTCAATCGGCGTCATTCCATGTGGTATGTGGGCCACAATAGGGCCTGATCTCAAACAGAGCCTGGTCACCTGTGGCTAACATACAGTACGGTCCTGCTCTGGCCCAGACGTTAACCTGACGCGGCAACCGAGAGCGGTCTGCTCAATCGCTGTCATTCCATGCAGTATGTGGGCCACTATAGGGCCTGATCTCAGACAGAGCCTGGTCACCTGTGGCTAACATACAGTAAGGTCCTGCTCTGGCCCAGACGTTAACCTGACGCGGCAACCGAGCGCGGTCTGCTCAATCGGCGTCATTCCATGTGGTATGTGGGCCACAATAGGGCCTGATCTCAGAGCCTGCTCACCTGTCTCTAACATACAGTAAGGTCCTGCTCTGTCCCAGACGTTAACCTGACGCGGCAACCGAGAGCGGTCTGCTCAATCGCCGTCATTCCATGCAGTATGTGGGCCACAATAGGGCCTGATCTCAGAGCCTGGTCACCTGTGACTAAGATACAGTAAGGTCCTGCTCTGACCCAGACGTTAACCTGACATGGCAACCGAGAGCGGTCCGCTCAATCGCCGTCATTCCATGTGGTATGTGGGCCACAATAGGGCCTGATCTCAGAGCCTGGTCACCTGTGACTAACATACAGTAAGGTCCTGCTCTGGCCCAGATGTTAACCTGACGTGGCAACCGAGAGCGGTCTGCTCAATCGCCGCCATTCCATGTGGTATGTGGGCCACAATAGGGCCTGATCTCAAACAGAGCCTGGTCACCTGTGGCTAACATACAGTAAGGTCCTGCTCTGGCCCAGACGTTAACCTGACGCGGCAACCGAGAGCGGTCTGCTCAATCGCCGTCATTCCATGCAGTATGTGGGCCACTACAGGGCTTGATCTCAGAGCCTGGTCACCTGTGACTAACATACAGTAAGGTCCTGCTCTGGCCCAGATGTTACCCTGACGTGGCAACCGAGAGCGGTCTGCTCAATCGCCGTCTTTCCATGCGGTATATGGGCCACAATAGGGCCTGATCTCAAACAGAGCCTGGTCACCTGTGGCTAACATACAGTAAGGTCCTGCTCTGGCCCAGACGTTAACCTGACGCGGCAACCGAGAGCGGTCTGCTCAATCGCCGTCATTCCATGTAGTATGTGGGCCACTATAGGGCTTGATCTCAGAGCCTGGTCACCTGTGACTAACATACAGTAAGGTCCTGCTCTGGCCCAGATGTTAACCTGACATGGCAACCGAGAGCGGTCTGCTCAATCGCCGTCTTTCCATGCGGTATATGGGCCACAATAGGGCCTGATCTCAAACAGAGCCTGGTCACCTGTGGCTAACATACAGTAAGGTCCTGCTCTGGCCCAGATGTTAACCTGACATGGCAACCGAGAGCGGTCCACTCAATCGCCGTCATTCCATGCAGTATGTGGGCCACAATAGGGCCTGATCTCAAACAGAGCCTGGTCACCTGTGACTAACATACAGTAAGGTCCTGCTCTGACCGAGACGTTAACCTGACATGGCAACCGAGAGTGGTCTGCTCAATCGGCGTCATTCCATGTGGTATGTGGGCCACAGTAGGGCCTGATCTCAAACAGAGCCTGGTCACCTGTGGCTAACATACAGTACGGTCCTGCTCTGGCCCAGACGATAACCTGACGCGGCAACCGAGAGCGGTCTGCTCAATCGCCGTCATTCCATGCAGTATGTGGGCCACTATAGGGCCTGATCTCAGACAGAGCCTGGTCACCAGTGGCTAACATACAGTAAGGTCCTGCTCTGGCCCAGACGTTAACCTGACGCGGCAACCGAGAGCGGTCTGCTCAATCGGCGTCATTCCATGTGGTATGTGGGCCACAATAGGGCCTGATCTCAGAGCCTGCTCACCTGTCTCTAACATACAGTAAGGTCCTGCTCTGTCCCAGACGTTAACCTGACGCAGCAACCGAGAGCGGTCTGCTCAATCGCCGTCATTCCATGCAGTATGTGGGCCACAAAAGGGCCTGATCTCAGACAGAGCCTGGTCACCTGTGACTAACATACAGTAAGGTCCTGCTCTGACCCAGATGTTAACCTGACATGGCAACCGAGAGCGGTCTGCTCAATCGCCGTCATTCCATGTGGTATGTGGGCCACAATAGGGCCTGATCTCAAACAGAGCCTGGTCACCTGTGACTAACATACAGTAAGGTCCTGCTCTGACCCAGATTTTAACCTGACATGGCAACCGAGAGCGGTCTGCTCAATCGCCGTCATTCCATGTGGTATGTGGGCCACAATAGGGCCTGATCTCAGAGCCTGGTCACCTGTGACTAACATACAGTAAGGTCCTGCTCTGACCCAGACGTTAACCTGACATGGCAACCGAGAGCGGTCTGCTCAATCGCCGTCATTCCATGTGGTATGTGGGCCACAATAGGGCCTGATCTCAGAGCCTGGTCACCTGTGACTAACATACAGTAAGGTCCTGCTCTGGCCCAGATGTTAACCTGACGTGGCAACCGAGAGCGGACTGCTCAATCGCCGTCATTCCATGTGGTATGTGGGCCACAATAGGGCCTGATCTCAAACAGAGCCTGGTCACCTGTGGCTAACATACAGTAAGGTCCTGCTCTGGCCCAGACGTTAACCTGACGCGGCAACCGAGAGCGGTCTGCTCAATCTCCGTCATTCCATGCAGTATGTGGGCCACTATAGGGCTTGATCTCAGAGCCTGGTCACCTGTGACTAACATACAGTAAGGTCCTGCTCTGGCCCAGATGTTAACCTGACATGGCAACCGAGAGCGGTCCACTCAATCGCCGTCATTCCATGTGGTATGTGGGCCACAATAGGGCCTGATCTGAAACAGAGCCTGGTCACCTGTGGCTAACATACAGTACGGTCCTGCTCTGGCCCAGACGTTAACCTGACGCGGCAAGCGAGAGCGGTCTGCTCAATCGGCGTCATTCCATGTGGTATGTGGGCCACAATAGGGCCTGATCTCAGAGCCTGCTCACCTGTCTCTAACATACAGTAAGGTCCTGCTCTGGTCCAGACGTTAACCTGACGCGGCAACCGAGAGCGGTCTGCTCAATCGCCGTCATTCCATGCAGTATGTGGGCCACAATAGGGCCTGATCTCAGACAGAGCCTGGTCACCTGTGGCTAACATACAGTAAGGTCCTGCTCTGACCCAGATGTTAACCTCACATGGCAACCGAGAGCGGTCTGCTCAATCGCCGTCATTCCATGTGGTATGTGGGCCACAATAGGGCCTGATCTCAGAGCCTGGTCACCTGTGACTAACATACAGTAAGGTCCTGCTCTGACCCAGACGTTAACCTGACATGGCAACCGAGAGCGGTCCACTCAATCGCCGTCATTCCATGTGGTATGTGGGCCACAATAGGGCCTGATCTCAAACAGAGCCTGGTCACCTGTGGCTAACATACAGTAAGGTCCTGCTCTGGCCCAGACGTTAACCTGACGCGGCAACCGAGAGCGGTCTGCTCAATCGCCGTCATTCCATGCAGTATGTGGGCCACTATAGGGCTTGATCTCAGAGCCTGGTCACCTGTGACTAACATACAGTAAGGTCCTGCTCTGGCCCAGATGTTACCCTGACGTGGCAACCGAGAGCGGTCTGCTCAATCGCCGTCTTTCCATGCGGTATATGGGCCACAATAGGGCCTAATCTCAAACAGAGCCAGGTCACCTGTGACTAACATACAGTAAGGTCCTGCTCTGGCCCAGATGTTAACCTGACATGGCAACCGAGAGCGGTCCACTCAATCGCCGTCATTCCATGTGGTATGTGGGCCACAATAGGGCCTGATCTCAAACAGAGCCTGGTCACCTGTGACTAACATACAGTAAGGTCCTGCTCTGACCCAGACGTTAACCTGACATGGCAACCGAGAGTGGTCTGCTCAATCGGCGTCATTCCATGTGGTATGTGGGCCACAATAGGGCCTGATCTCAGAGCCTGGTCACCTGTGACTAACAAACAGTAAGGTCCTGCTCTGGCCCAGACGTTAACCTGACATGGCAACCGAGAGCGGTCTGCTCAATCGGCGTCATTCCATGCGGTATGTGGGCCACAATAGGGCCTGATCTCAAACAGAGCCTGGTCACCTGTGACTAACATACAGTAAGGTCCTGCTCTGGCCCAGACGTTAACCTGACGCGGCAACCGAGAGCGGTCTGCTCAATCGCCGTCATTCCAAGTGGTATGTGGGCCACAATAGGGCCTGATCTCAGAGCCTGGTCACCTGTGACTAACATACAGTAAGGTCCTGCTCTGGCCCAGATGTTAACCTGACATGGCAACCGAGAGCGGTCTGCTCAATCGCCGTCATTCCATGTGGTATGTGGGCCACAATAGGGCCTGATCTCAGAGCCTGCTCACCTGTCTCTAACATACAGTAAGGTCCTGCTCTGGCCCAGACGTTAACCTGACGCGGCAACCGAGAGCGGTCTGCTCAATCGCCGTCATTCCATGCAGTATGTGGGCCACTATAGGGCTTGATCTCAGAGCCTGGTCACCTGTGACTAACATACAGTAAGGTCCTGCTCTGGCCCAGATGTTACCCTGACGTGGCAACCGAGAGCGGTCTGCTCAATCGCCGTCTTTCCATGCGGTATATGGGCCACAATAGGGCCTAATCTCAAACAGAGCCTGGTCACCTGTGACTAACATACAGTAAGGTCCTGCTCTGACCCAGACGTTAACCTGACATGGCAACCGAGAGTGGTCTGCTCAATCGGCGTCATTCCATGTGGTATGTGGGCCACAATAGGGCCTGATCTCAGAGCCTGGTCACCTGTGACTAACATACAGTAAGGTCCTGCTCTGGCCCAGACGTTAACCTGACATGGCAACCGAGAGCGGTCTGCTCAATCGGCGTCATTCCATGCGGTATGTGGGCCACAATAGGGCCTGATCTCAAACAGAGCCTGGTCACCTGTGACTAACATACAGTAAGGTCCTGCTCTGGCCCAGACGTTAACCTGACGCGGCAACCGAGAGCGGTCTGCTCAATCGCCGTCATTCCAAGTGGTATGTGGGCCACAATAGGGCCTGATCTCAAACAGAGCCTGGTCAGCTGTGGCTAACATACAGTAAGGTCCTGCTCTGGCCCAGACGTTAACCTGACGCGGCAACTGAGAGCGGTCTGCTCAATCGGCGTCATTCCATGTGGTATGTGGGCCACAATAGGGCCTGATCTCAGAGCCTGCTCACCTGTCTCTAACATTGAGTAAGGTCCTGCTCTGTCCCAGACGTTAACCTGACGCGGCAACCGAGAGCGGTCTGCTCAATCGCCGTCATTCCATGTGGTATGTGGGCCACAATAGGGCCTGATCTCAGAGCCTGGTCACCTGTGACTAACATACAGTAAGGTCCTGCTCTGGCCCAGACGTTAACCTGACGCGGCAACCGAGAGCGGTCTGCTCAATCGCCGTCATTCCATGCAGTATGTGGGCCACTATAGGGCTTGATCTCAGAGCCTGGTCACCTGTGACTAACATACAGTAAGGTCCTGCTCTGGCCCAGATGTTACCCTGACGTGGCAACCGAGAGCGGTCTGCTCAATCGCCGTCTTTCCATGTGGTATGTGGGCCACAATAGGGCCTGATCTCAAACAGAGCCTGGTCACCTGTGACTAACATACAGTAAGGTCCTGCTCTGACCCAGACGTTAACCTGACATGGCAACCGAGAGTGGTCTGCTCAATCGGCGTCATTCCATGTGGTATGTGGGCCACAATAGGGCCTGATCTCAGAGCCTGGTCACCTGTGACTAACAAACAGTAAGGTCCTGCTCTGGCCCAGACGTTAACCTGACATGGCAACCGAGAGCGGTCTGCTCAATCGGCGTCATTCCATGCGGTATGTGGGCCACAATAGGGCCTGATCTCAAACAGAGCCTGGTCACCTGTGACTAACATACAGTAAGGTCCTGCTCTGGCCCAGACGTTAACCTGACGCGGCAACCGAGAGCGGTCTGCTCAATCGCCGTCATTCCAAGTGGTATGTGGGCCACAATAGGGCCTGATCTCAGAGCCTGGTCACCTGTGACTAACATACAGTAAGGTCCTGCTCTGGCCCAGATGTTAACCTGACATGGCAACCGAGAGCGGTCTGCTCAATCGCCGTCATTCCATGTGGTATGTGGGCCACAATAGGGCCTGATCTCAGAGCCTGCTCACCTGTCTCTAACATACAGTAAGGTCCTGCTCTGGCCCAGACGTTAACCTGACGCGGCAACCGAGAGCGGTCTGCTCAATCGCCGTCATTCCATGCAGTATGTGGGCCACTATAGGGCTTGATCTCAGAGCCTGGTCACCTGTGACTAACATACAGTAAGGTCCTGCTCTGGCCCAGATGTTACCCTGACGTGGCAACCGAGAGCGGTCTGCTCAATCGCCGTCTTTCCATGCGGTATATGGGCCACAATAGGGCCTAATCTCAAACAGAGCCTGGTCACCTGTGACTAACATACAGTAAGGTCCTGCTCTGACCCAGACGTTAACCTGACATGGCAACCGAGAGTGGTCTGCTCAATCGGCGTCATTCCATGTGGTATGTGGGCCACAATAGGGCCTGATCTCAGAGCCTGGTCACCTGTGACTAACATACAGTAAGGTCCTGCTCTGGCCCAGACGTTAACCTGACATGGCAACCGAGAGCGGTCTGCTCAATCGGCGTCATTCCATGCGGTATGTGGGCCACAATAGGGCCTGATCTCAAACAGAGCCTGGTCACCTGTGACTAACATACAGTAAGGTCCTGCTCTGGCCCAGACGTTAACCTGACGCGGCAACCGAGAGCGGTCTGCTCAATCGCCGTCATTCCAAGTGGTATGTGGGCCACAATAGGGCCTGATCTCAAACAGAGCCTGGTCAGCTGTGGCTAACATACAGTAAGGTCCTGCTCTGGCCCAGACGTTAACCTGACGCGGCAACTGAGAGCGGTCTGCTCAATCGGCGTCATTCCATGTGGTATGTGGGCCACAATAGGGCCTGATCTCAGAGCCTGCTCACCTGTCTCTAACATTGAGTAAGGTCCTGCTCTGTCCCAGACGTTAACCTGACGCGGCAACCGAGAGCGGTCTGCTCAATCGGCGTCATTCCATGTGGTATGTGGGCCACAATAGGGCCTGATCTCAGAGCCTGGTCACCTGTGACTAACAAACAGTAAGGTCCTGCTCTGGCCCAGACGTTAACCTGACATGGCAACCGAGAGCGGTCTGCTCAATCGGCGTCATTCCATGCGGTATGTGGGCCACAATAGGGCCTGATCTCAAACAGAGCCTGGTCACCTGTGACTAACATACAGTAAGGTCCTGCTCTGGCCCAGACGTTAACCTGACGCGGCAACCGAGAGCGGTCTGCTCAATCGCCGTCATTCCAAGTGGTATGTGGGCCACAATAGGGCCTGATCTCAGAGCCTGGTCACCTGTGACTAACATACAGTAAGGTCCTGCTCTGGCCCAGATGTTAACCTGACATGGCAACCGAGAGCGGTCTGCTCAATCGCCGTCATTCCATGTGGTATGTGGGCCACAATAGGGCCTGATCTCAGAGCCTGCTCACCTGTCTCTAACATACAGTAAGGTCCTGCTCTGGCCCAGACGTTAACCTGACGCGGCAACCGAGAGCGGTCTGCTCAATCGCCGTCATTCCATGCAGTATGTGGGCCACTATAGGGCTTGATCTCAGAGCCTGGTCACCTGTGACTAACATACAGTAAGGTCCTGCTCTGGCCCAGATGTTACCCTGACGTGGCAACCGAGAGCGGTCTGCTCAATCGCCGTCTTTCCATGCGGTATATGGGCCACAATAGGGCCTAATCTCAAACAGAGCCTGGTCACCTGTGACTAACATACAGTAAGGTCCTGCTCTGACCCAGACGTTAACCTGACATGGCAACCGAGAGTGGTCTGCTCAATCGGCGTCATTCCATGTGGTATGTGGGCCACAATAGGGCCTGATCTCAGAGCCTGGTCACCTGTGACTAACATACAGTAAGGTCCTGCTCTGGCCCAGACGTTAACCTGACATGGCAACCGAGAGCGGTCTGCTCAATCGGCGTCATTCCATGCGGTATGTGGGCCACAATAGGGCCTGATCTCAAACAGAGCCTGGTCACCTGTGACTAACATACAGTAAGGTCCTGCTCTGGCCCAGACGTTAACCTGACGCGGCAACCGAGAGCGGTCTGCTCAATCGCCGTCATTCCAAGTGGTATGTGGGCCACAATAGGGCCTGATCTCAAACAGAGCCTGGTCAGCTGTGGCTAACATACAGTAAGGTCCTGCTCTGGCCCAGACGTTAACCTGACGCGGCAACTGAGAGCGGTCTGCTCAATCGGCGTCATTCCATGTGGTATGTGGGCCACAATAGGGCCTGATCTCAGAGCCTGCTCACCTGTCTCTAACATTGAGTAAGGTCCTGCTCTGTCCCAGACGTTAACCTGACGCGGCAACCGAGAGCGGTCTGCTCAATCGCCGTCATTCCATGTGGTATGTGGGCCACAATAGGGCCTGATCTCAGAGCCTGGTCACCTGTGACTAACATACAGTAAGGTCCTGCTCTGGCCCAGACGTTAACCTGACGCGGCAACCGAGAGCGGTCTGCTCAATCGCCGTCATTCCATGCAGTATGTGGGCCACTATAGGGCTTGATCTCAGAGCCTGGTCACCTGTGACTAACATACAGTAAGGTCCTGCTCTGGCCCAGATGTTACCCTGACGTGGCAACCGAGAGCGGTCTGCTCAATCGCCGTCTTTCCATGCGGTATATGGTCCACAATAGGGCCTGATCTCAAACAGAGCCTGGTCAGCTGTGGCTAACATACAGTACGGTCCTGCTCAGGCCCAGACGTTAACCTGACGCGGCAACCGAGAGCGGTCTGCTCAATCGCCGTCATTCCATGCAGTATGTGGGCCACAATAGGGCCTGATCTCAGACAGAGCCTGGTCACCTGTGGCTAACATACAGTAAGGCCCTGCTCTGGCCCAGACGTTAACCTGACGCGGCAACCGAGAGCGGTCTGCTCAATCGGCGTCATTCCATGTGGTATGTGGGCCACCATAGGGCCTGATCTCAGAGCCTGCTCACCTGTCTCTAACATACAGTAAGGTCCTGCTCTGGCCCAGACGTTAACCTGACGCGGCAACCGAGAGCGGTCTGCTCAATCGCCGTCATTCCATGCAGTATGTAGGCCACTATAGGGCTTGATCTCAGAGCCTGGTCACCTGTGACTAACATACAGTAAGGTCCTGCTCTGGCCCAGATGTTACCCTGACGTGGCAACCGAGAGCGGTCTGCTCAATCGCCGTCTTTCCATGCGGTATATGGGCCACAATAGGGCCTGATCTCAAACAGAGCCTGGTCACCTGTGGCTAACATACAGTAAGGTCCTGCTCTGGCCCAGACGTTAACCTGACGCGGCAACCGAGAGCGGTCTGCTCAATCGGCGTCATTCCATGTGGTATGTGGGCCACAATAGGGCCTGATCTCAGAGCCTGCTCACCTGTCTCTAACATACAGTAAGGTCCTGCTCTGGCCCAGACGTTAACCTGACGCGGCAACCGAGAGCGGTCTGCTCAATCGCCGTCATTCCATGCAGTATGTGGGCCACAATAGGGCCTGATCTCAGACAGAGCCTGGTCACCTGTGGCTAACATACAGTAAGGTCCTGCTCTGACCCAGATGTTAACCTGACATGGCAACCGAGAGCGGTCTGCTCAATCGCCGTCATTCCATGTGGTATGTGGGCCACAATAGGGCCTGATCTCAGAGCCTGGTCACCTGTGACTAACATACAGTAAGGTCCTGCTCTGGCCCAGACGTTAACTTGACGCGGCAACCGAGAGCGGTCTGCTCAATCGCCGTCATTCCATGCAGTATGTGGGCCACTATAGGGCTTGATCTCAGAGCCTGGTCACCTGTGACTAACATACAGTAAGGTCCTGCTCTGGCCCAGATGTTACCCTGACGTGGCAACCGAGAGCGGTCTGCTCAATCGCCGTCTTTCCATGCGGTATATGGGCCACAATAGGGCCTAATCTCAAACAGAGCCTGGTCACCTGTGACTAACATACAGTAAGGTCCTGCTCTGACCCAGACGTTAACCTGACATGGCAACCGAGAGTGGTCTGCTCAATCGGCGTCATTCCATGTGGTATGTGGGCCACAATAGGGCCTGATCTCAGAGCCTGGTCACCTGTGACTAACATACAGTAAGGTCCTGCTCTGGCCCAGACGTTAACCTGACATGGCAACCGAGAGCGGTCTGCTCAATCGGCGTCATTCCATGCGGTATGTGGGCCACAATAGGGCCTGATCTCAAACAGAGCCTGGTCACCTGTGACTAACATACAGTAAGGTCCTGCTCTGGCCCAGACGTTAACCTGACGCGGCAACCGAGAGCGGTCTGCTCAATCGCCGTCATTCCAAGTGGTATGTGGGCCACAATAGGGCCTGATCTCAAACAGAGCCTGGTCAGCTGTGGCTAACATACAGTAAGGTCCTGCTCTGGCCCAGACGTTAACCTGACGCGGCAACCGAGAGCGGTCTGCTCAATCGGCGTCATTCCATGTGGTATGTGGGCCACAATAGGGCCTGATCTCAGAGCCTGCTCACCTGTCTCTAACATTGAGTAAGGTCCTGCTCTGTCCCAGACGTTAACCTGACGCGGCAACCGAGAGCGGTCTGCTCAATCGCCGTCATTCCATGTGGTATGTGGGCCACAATAGGGCCTGATCTCAGAGCCTGGTCACCTGTGACTAACATACAGTAAGGTCCTGCTCTGGCCCAGACGTTAACCTGACGCGGCAACCGAGAGCGGTCTGCTCAATCGCCGTCATTCCATGCAGTATGTGGGCCACTATAGGGCTTGATCTCAGAGCCTGGTCACCTGTGACTAACATACAGTAAGGTCCTGCTCTGGCCCAGATGTTACCCTGACGTGGCAACCGAGAGCGGTCTGCTCAATCGCCGTCTTTCCATGCGGTATATGGGCCACAATAGGGCCTGATCTCAAACAGAGCCTGGTCAGCTGTGGCTAACATACAGTACGGTCCTGCTCAGGCCCAGACGTTAACCTGACGCGGCAACCGAGAGCGGTCTGCTCAATCGCCGTCATTCCATGCAGTATGTGGGCCACAATAGGGCCTGATCTCAGACAGAGCCTGGTCACCTGTGGCTAACATACAGTAAGGCCCTGCTCTGGCCCAGACGTTAACCTGACGCGGCAACCGAGAGCGGTCTGCTCAATCGGCGTCATTCCATGTGGTATGTGGGCCACCATAGGGCCTGATCTCAGAGCCTGCTCACCTGTCTCTAACATACAGTAAGGTCCTGCTCTGGCCCAGACGTTAACCTGACGCGGCAACCGAGAGCGGTCTGCTCAATCGCCGTCATTCCATGCAGTATGTGGGCCACAATAGGGTCTGATCTCAAACAGAGCCTGGTCACCTGTGGCTAACATACAGTAAGGTCCTGCTCTGGCCCAGACGTTAACCTGACGCGGCAACCGAGAGCGGTCTGCTCAATCGCCGTCATTCCATGTGGTATGTGGGCCACAATAGGGCCTGATCTCAAACAGAGCCTGGTCACCTGTGACTAACATAAAGTAAGGTCCTGCTCTGACCCAGATGTTAACCTGACATGGCAACCGAGAGCGGTCTGCTCAATCGCCGTCATTCCATGTGGTATGTGGGCCACAATAGGGCCTGATCTCAGAGCCTGCTCACCTGTCTCTAACATACAGTAAGGTCCTGCTCTGGCCCAGACGTTAACCTGACGCGGCAACCGAGAGCGGTCTGCTCAATCGCCGTCATTCCATGCAGTATGTGGGCCACAATAGGGTCTGATCTCAAACAGAGCCTGGTCACCTGTGGCTAACATACAGTAAGGTCCTGCTCTGGCCCAGACGTTAACCTGACGCGGCAACCGAGAGCGGTCTGCTCAATCGCCGTCATTCCATGTGGTATGTGGGCCACAATATGGCCTGATCTCAAACAGAGCCTGGTCACCTGTGACTAACATACAGTAAGGTCCTGCTCTGACCCAGATGTTAACCTGACATGGCAACCGAGAGCGGTCTGCTCAATCGCCGTCATTCCATGTGGTATGTGGGCCACAATAGGGCCTGATCTCAGAGCCTGGTCACCTGTGACTAACATACAGTAAGGTCCTGCTCTGGCCCAGACGTTAACCTGACGCGGCAACCGAGAGCGGTCTGCTCAATCGGCGTCATTCCATGTGGTATGTGGGCCACAATAGGGCCTGATCTCAGAGCCTGGTCACCTGTGACTAACATACAGTAAGGTCCTGCTCTGACCCAGACGTTAACCTGACATGGCAACCGAGAGCGGTCCACTCAATCGCCGTCATTCCATGTGGTATGTGGGCCACAATAGGGCCTGATCTCAAACAGAGCCTGGTCACCTGTGGCTAACATACAGTAAGGTCCTGCTCTGGCCCAGACGTTAACCTGACGCGGCAACCGAGAGCGGTCTGCTCAATCGCCGTCATTCCATGCAGTATGTGGGCCACTATAGGGCTTGATCTCAGAGCCTGGTCACCTGTGACTAACATACAGTAAGGTCCTGCTCTGGCCCAGATGTTACACTGACGTGGCAACCGAGAGCGGTCTGCTCAATCGCCGTCTTTCCATGCGGTATATGGGCCACAATAGGGCCTAATCTCAAACAGAGCCTGGTCACCTGTGACTAACATACAGTAAGGTCCTGCTCTGACCCAGACGTTAACCTGACATGGCAACCGAGAGTGGTCTGCTCAATCGGCGTCATTCCATGTGGTATGTGGGCCACAATAGGCCCTGATCTCAGAGCCTGGTCACCTGTGACTAACATACAGTAAGGTCCTGCTCTGGCCCAGACGTTAACCTGACATGGCAACCGAGAGCGGTCTGCTCAATCGGCGTCATTCCATGCGGTATGTGGGCCACAATAGGGCCTGATCTCAAACAGAGCCTGGTCACCTGTGACTAACATACAGTAAGGTCCTGCTCTGGCCCAGACGTTAACCTGACGCGGCAACCGAGAGCGGTCTGCTCAATCGCCGTCATTCCAAGTGGTATGTGGGCCACAATAGGGCCTGATCTCAGAGCCTGGTCACCTGTGACTAACATACAGTAAGGTCCTGCTCTGGCCCAGATGTTAACCTGACATGGCAACCGAGAGCGGTCTGCTCAATCGCCGTCATTCCATGTGGTATGTGGGCCACAATAGGGCCTGATCTCAAACAGAGCCTGGTCACCTGTGGCTAACATACAGTACGGTCCTGCTCTGGCCCAGACGTTAACCTGACGCGGCAACCGAGAGCGGTCTGCTCAATCGCCGTCATTCCATGCAGTATGTGGGCCACAATAGGGCCTGATCTCAGACAGAGCCTGCTCACCTGTCTCTAACATACAGTAAGGTCCTGCTCTGGCCCAGACGTTAACCTGACGCGGCAACCGAGAGCGGTCTGCTCAATCGGCGTCATTCCATGTGGTATGTGGGCCACAATAGGGCCTGATCTCAGAGCCTGCTCACCTGTCTCTAACATACAGTAAGGTCCTGCTCTGGCCCAGACGTTAACCTGACGCGGCAACCGAGAGCGGTCTGCTCAATCGCCGTCATTCCATGCAGTATGTGGGCCACAATAGGGTCTGATCTCAAACAGAGCCTGGTCACCTGTGGCTAACATACAGTAAGGTCCTGCTCTGGCCCAGACGTTAACCTGACGCGGCAACCGAGAGCGGTCTGCTCAATCGCTGTCATTCCATGTGGTATGTGGGCCACAATAGGGCCTGATCTCAAACAGAGCCTGGTCACCTGTGACTAACATACAGTAAGGTCCTGCTCTGACCCAGATGTTAACCTGACATGGCAACCGAGAGCGGTCTGCTCAATCGCCGTCATTCCATGTGGTATGTGGGCCACAATAGGGCCTGATCTCAGAGCCTGGTCACCTGTGACTAACATACAGTAAGGTCCTGCTCTGGCCCAGACGTTAACCTGACGCGGCAACCGAGAGCGGTCTGCTCAATCGGCGTCATTCCATGTGGTATGTGGGCCACAATAGGGCCTGATCTCAGAGCCTGGTCACCTGTGACAAACATACAGTAAGGTCCTGCTCTGACCCAGACGTTAACCTGACATGGCAACCGAGAGCGGTCCACTCAATCGCCGTCATTCCATGTGGTATGTGGGCCACAATAGGGCCTGATCTCAAACAGAGCCTGGTCACCTGTGGCTAACATACAGTAAGGTCCTGCTCTGGCCCAGACGTTAACCTGACGCGGCAACCGAGAGCGGTCTGCTCAATCGCCGTCATTCCATGCAGTATGTGGGCCACTATAGGGCTTGATCTCAGAGCCTGGTCACCTGTGACTAACATACAGTAAGGTCCTGCTCTGGCCCAGATGTTACCCTGACGTGGCAACCGAGAGCGGTCTGCTCAATCGCCGTCTTTCCATGCGGTATATGGGCCACAATAGGGCCTAATCTCAAACAGAGCCTGGTCACCTGTGACTAACATACAGTAAGGTCCTGCTCTGACCCAGACGTTAACCTGACATGGCAACCGAGAGTGGTCTGCTCAATCGGCGTCATTCCATGTGGTATGTGGGCCACAATAGGGCCTGATCTCAGAGCCTGGTCACCTGTAACTAACATACAGTAAGGTCCTGCTCTGGCCCAGACGTTAACCTGACGCGGCAACCGAGAGCGGTCTGCTCAATCGCCGTCATTCCAAGTGGTATGTGGGCCACAATAGGGCCTGATCTCAGAGCCTGGTCACCTGTGACTAACATACAGTAAGGTCCTGCTCTGGCCCAGATGTTAACCTGACATGGCAACCGAGAGCGGTCTGCTCAATCGCCGTCATTCCATGTGGTATGTGGGCCACAATAGGGCCTGATCTCAAACAGAGCCTGGTCACCTGTGGCTAACATACAGTACGGTCCTGCTCTGGCCCAGACGTTAACCTGACGCGGCAACCGAGAGCGGTCTGCTCAATCGCCGTCATTCCATGCAGTATGTGGGCCACAATAGGGCCTGATCTCAGACAGAGCCTGCTCACCTGTCTCTAACATACAGTAAGGTCCTGCTCTGGCCCAGACGTTAACCTGACGCGGCAACCGAGAGCGGTCTGCTCAATCGCCGTCATTCCATGTGGTATGTGGGCCACAATAGGGCCTGATCTCAGAGCCTGGTCACCTGTGACTAACATACAGTAAGGTCCTGCTCTGGCCCAGACATTAACCTGACGCGGCAACCGAGAGCGGTCTGCTCAATCGCCGTCATTCCATGCAGTATGTGGGCCACTATAGGGCTTGATCTCAGAGCCTGGTCACCTGTGACTAACATACAGTAAGGTCCTGCTCTGGCCCAGATGTTACCCTGACGTGGCAACCGAGAGCGGTCTGCTCAATCGCCGTCTTTCCATGCGGTATATGGGCCACAATAGGGCCTGATCTCAAACAGAGCCTGGTCACCTGTGGCTAACATACAGTACGGTCCTGCTCTGGCCCAGACGTTAACCTGACGCGGCAACCGAGAGCGGTCTGCTCAATCGCCGTCATTCCATGCAGTATGTGGGCCACAATAGGGCCTGATCTCAGACAGAGCCTGGTCACCTGTGGCTAACATACAGTAAGGTCCTGCTCTGGCCCAGACGTTAACCTGACGCGGCAACCGAGAGCGGTCTGCTCAATCGGCGTCATTCCATGTGGTATGTGGGCCACAATAGGGCCTGATCTCAGAGCCTGCTCACCTGTCTCTAACATACAGTAAGGTCCTGCTCTGGTCCAGACGTTAACCTGACGCGGCAACCGAGAGCGGTCTGCTCAATCGCCGTCATTCCATGCAGTATGTGGGCCACAATAGGGTCTGATCTCAAACAGAGCCTGGTCACCTGTGGCTAACATACAGTAAGGTCCTGCTCTGGCCCAGACGTTAACCTGACGCGGCAACCGAGAGCGGTCTGCTCAATCGGCGTCATTCCATGTGGTATGTGGGCCACAATAGGGCCTGATCTCAGAGCCTGCTCACCTGTCTCTAACATAGAGTAAGGTCCTGCTCTGGCCCAGACGTTAACCTGACGCGGCAACCGAGAGCGGTCTGCTCAATCGGCGTCATTCCATGTGGTATGTGGGCCACAATAGGGCCTGATCTCAAACAGAGCCTGGTCACCTGTGACTAACATATAGTAAGGTCCTGCTCTGGCCCAGACGTTAACCTGACGCGGCAACCGAGAGCGGTCTGCTCAATCGCCGTCATTCCAAGTGGTATGTGGGCCACAATAGGGCCTGATCTCAGAGCCTGGTCACCTGTGACTAACATACAGTAAGGTCCTGCTCTGGCCCAGATGTTAACCTGACATGGCAACCGAGAGCGGTCTGCTCAATCGCCGTCATTCCATGTGGTATGTGGGCCACAATAGGGCCTGATCTCAAACAGAGCCTGGTCACCTGTGGCTAACATACAGTACGGTCCTGCTCTGGCCCAGACGTTAACCTGACGCGGCAACCGAGAGCGGTCTGCTCAATCGCCGTCATTCCATGCAGTATGTGGGCCACAATAGGGCCTGATCTCAGACAGAGCCTGCTCACCTGTCTCTAACATACAGTAAGGTCCTGCTCTGGCCCAGACGTTAACCTGACGCGGCAACCGAGAGCGGTCTGCTCAATCGCCGTCATTCCATGTGGTATGTGGGCCACAATAGGGCCTGATCTCAGAGCCTGGTCACCTGTGACTAACATACAGTAAGGTCCTGCTCTGGCCCAGACATTAACCTGACGCGGCAACCGAGAGCGGTCTGCTCAATCGCCGTCATTCCATGCAGTATGTGGGCCACTATAGGGCTTGATCTCAGAGCCTGGTCACCTGTGACTAACATACAGTAAGGTCCTGCTCTGGCCCAGATGTTACCCTGACGTGGCAACCGAGAGCGGTCTGCTCAATCGCCGTCTTTCCATGCGGTATATGGGCCACAATAGGGCCTGATCTCAAACAGAGCCTGGTCACCTGTGGCTAACATACAGTACGGTCCTGCTCTGGCCCAGACGTTAACCTGACGCGGCAACCGAGAGCGGTCTGCTCAATCGCCATCATTCCATGCAGTATGTGGGCCACAATAGGGCCTGATCTCAGACAGAGCCTGGTCACCTGTGGCTAACATACAGTAAGGTCCTGCTCTGGCCCAGACGTTAACCTGACGCGGCAACCGAGAGCGGTCTGCTCAATCGGCGTCATTCCATGTGGTATGTGGGCCACAATAGGGCCTGATCTCAGAGCCTGCTCACCTGTCTCTAACATACAGTAAGGTCCTGCTCTGGTCCAGACGTTAACCTGACGCGGCAACCGAGAGCGGTCTGCTCAATCGCCGTCATTCCATGCAGTATGTGGGCCACAATAGGGTCTGATCTCAAACAGAGCCTGGTCACCTGTGGCTAACATACAGTAAGGTCCTGCTCTGGCCCAGACGTTAACCTGACGCGGCAACCGAGAGCGGTCTGCTCAATCGGCGTCATTCCATGTGGTATGTGGGCCACAATAGGGCCTGATCTCAGAGCCTGCTCACCTGTCTCTAACATAGAGTAAGGTCCTGCTCTGGCCCAGACGTTAACCTGACGCGGCAACCGAGAGCGGTCTGCTCAATCGGCGTCATTCCATGTGGTATGTGGGCCACAATAGGGCCTGATCTCAAACAGAGCCTGGTCACCTGTGACTAACATATAGTAAGGTCCTGCTCTGGCCCAGATGTTAACCTGATGCGGTAACCGAGAGCGATCTGCTCAATCGCCATCATTCCATGTGGTATGTGGGCCACAATAGGGCTTGATCTCAGAGCCTGGTCACCTGTGACTAACATACAGTAAGGTCCTGCTCTGGCCCAGATGTTACCCTGACGTGGCAACCGAGAGCGGTCTGCTCAATCGCCGTCTTTCCATGCGGTATATGGGCCACAATAGGGCCTGATCTCAAACAGAGCCTGGTCACCTGTGGCTAACATACAGTACGGTCCTGCTCTGGCCCAGACGTTAACCTGACGCGGCAACCGAGAGCGGTCTGCTCAATCGCCATCATTCCATGCAGTATGTGGGCCACAATAGGGCCTGATCTCAGACAGAGCCTGGTCACCTGTGGCTAACATACAGTAAGGTCCTGCTCTGGCCCAGACGTTAACCTGACGCGGCAACCGAGAGCGGTCTGCTCAATCGGCGTCATTCCATGTGGTATGTGGGCCACAATAGGGCCTGATCTCAGAGCCTGCTCACCTGTCTCTAACATACAGTAAGGTCCTGCTCTGGTCCAGACGTTAACCTGACGCGGCAACCGAGAGCGGTCTGCTCAATCGCCGTCATTCCATGCAGTATGTGGGCCACAATAGGGTCTGATCTCAAACAGAGCCTGGTCACCTGTGGCTAACATACAGTAAGGTCCTGCTCTGGCCCAGACGTTAACCTGACGCGGCAACCGAGAGCGGTCTGCTCAATCGGCGTCATTCCATGTGGTATGTTGGCCACAATAGGGCCTGATCTCAGAGCCTGCTCACCTGTCTCTAACATAGAGTAAGGTCCTGCTCTGGCCCAGACGTTAACCTGACGCGGCAACCGAGAGCGGTCTGCTCAATCGGCGTCATTCCATGTGGTATGTGGGCCACAATAGGGCCTGATCTCAAACAGAGCCTGGTCACCTGTGACTAACATATAGTAAGGTCCTGCTCTGGCCCAGATGTTAACCTGATGCGGTAACCGAGAGCGATCTGCTCAATCGCCATCATTCCATGTGGTATGTGGGCCACAATAGGGCCTGATCTCAGAGCCTGGTCACCTGTGACTAACATACAGTAAGGTCCTGCTCTGGCCCAGATGTTACCCTGACGTGGCAACCGAGAACGGTCTGCTCAATCGCCGTCTTTCCATGCGGTATATGGGCCACAATAGGGCCTGATCTCAAACAGAGCCTGGTCACCTGTGACTAACATACAGTAAGGTCCTGCTCTGGCCCAGACGTTAACCTGACGCGGCAACCGAGAGCGGTCTGCTCAATCGCCGTCATTCCATGCAGTATGTGGGCCACTATAGGGCTTGATCTCAAACAGAGCCTGGTCACCTGTGGCTAACATACAGTAAGGTCCTGCTCTGCCCCAGACGTTAACCTGACGCGGCAACCGAGAGCGGTCTGCTCAATCGCCGTCATTCCATGCAGTATGTGGGCCACAATAGGGCCTGATCTCAGAGCCTGGTCATCTGTGGCTAACATACAGTAAGGTCCTGCTCTGGCCCAGATGTTAACCTGAGGCGGCAACCGAGAGCAGTCTGCTCAATCAGTCAGTGTGTCAAGTGGGGCAACTTCAAACAGAATTGTGCAAGACGTCAAGGGCACTCATACCTCCACAGTTATACCAGTGTGGGTATCAGCTACTCATGAACCAGAGCATGAAGTCCTTGTGTACGCACTTCTCGACACCCAAAGTGATACAACGTTCATTCTGAAAGAAACTGCTGAGGCTCTCAATGTTAGGAGTGAGCCAGTCCAGCTGAAGTTGTGAACCCTAGCCTCAAGGAACCCTAGAGTGTTTTGTCAGAAACTAACAGATCTACAAGTTAGGGGTTTCTACTCAAACAAAACAATACCCCTACCGGTAACGTACTCACGAGAATTTATCCCAGCAAATCGAGATCATATTCCTATGCCGGGCACTGCAAAGGTATGGCCTCACCTTAAACACATTTCAGATGAGATTGCTCCTCTGCAAAGCTGTGATATCGGCCTGCTTATTGGCTATAACTGTCCTCAGGCTCTTGTTCCAAGACAAGTCGTGTCAGGAAGAGAACATCAACCCTTTGCAATAAAAACAGACTTAGGCTGGAGTGTGATTGGTTGTGGCGACCCTCATACTGAATGTGGAGATTTGATTGGAATTAGTCACCATATCATTGTGAAGCAGGTGATGCCATGTTTGCAGCCCTTGCCTAATCTTGCATGTGAAGTGCATTTTGTACACAGAATGGAGATTAAGGAAGTAGTCTCACCTTCAGAGATAATGAACATTCTTGTATCAGACTTTATTGAAAGAAACCCAGATGATGGGCAGATATCTCAAGAGGACCTCAGATTTCTGGCCAAAATGAAGGCTGGTATCAGATTAAAGACTGACGGACACTATGAAATGCCACTACCATTCAAGCAAGAAAGACCCAAATTGCCTGACAACAAGCCGTGTGCTATTCATCGTCTTGCGTGTCTGGAAAGGAAGTTGAAGCGAAATCAGCAGTACTATAAAGATTACACAACCTTTATGAATGAAATAATAGCAAGTGGAGATGCTGAGAAGGTCCCAGAGCAAGACTTATGCAAAGCCCCAGTATGGTACATCCCACACCACGGGGTGTATCATCCACAGAAGCCAGGCAAGATACGCGTTGTGTTTGATTGCGCTGCAAGATTTCAACAAACCTCTTTGAATGACCATCTCCTGACTGGCCCTGATTTGACAAACGCCTTAGTGGGAGTGCTGTGCCGTTTCCGTAATGGTCCTGTGGCAATTATGTGTGACATTGAACGTATGTTCCACCAATTCCATGTCAAGAAAGAGGACCAAGATTACTTGAGGTTCCTCTGGTGGGATGGTGGAAACTTGGAGACACAGCCTTCCATCTACCGGATGAAGGTTCACCTGTTTGGCGCAGCCTCCTCGCCAGGCTGTGCCAACTATGGACTCAAGCATCTTGCTGCAATAGGACGTGGTCTGTTCAGTGACGACACTATCCGGTTCATACAAAGGAACTTTTATGTGGATGATGGTTTAGTGAGCACAGAAACCAAAGACCAAGCAATCCAGTTAGTAAAGGAAGCAAGGGACCTCTGCAACATGGGTAAACTCCATCTTCATAAGTTTGTCTCAAATTGCAAGGAAGTACTAGACTCAATTCCCAAGGAAGAACATGCAGAAAGAACCAAAGATTTCTGGCACCTGGCATTTGGAGGGCCCCAAGTAGAAAGAGCACTTGGTGTTCAATGGTGCGTCGCCTCTGATCAGTTTCAGTTTAGAGTAGTTGTCAAAGACAATCCACTTACCAGAAGAGGTGTGTTGTCCACAGTCGCCTCAGTGTATGACCCACTTGGCTTTGCGGCACCGTTTATCTTGATAGGAAAGCAAATCCTGCAGCAGATGTGTCGAGACAAGCTTGATTGGGATGATGCTTTACCTGAAGACCTTAGGCCATTGTGGGAATTCTGGCTGATGGATTTACAACACCTAGCTAACATCATGACACCAAGATGCTATATTCCCAAAGGCTTTAATGTCCAGCATTATGAGCTCCACCATTTCTCGGATGCCAGCACATCAGGCTATGGAGTGTGCTCGTATCTCAGAACAGTGAGCACAACGGGAGAAGCTCATTGCTCCTTAATCATGGAAAGGTCAAGAGCTGCACCTATTAAGGTCACTACTATACCAAGACTGGAGCTGTCGGCAGCTGTTACAGCTGTTCGTATCAGTGACTTACTGAAAAGAGAACTAGAAATTGACTGCTTACATGAATACTTCTGGACAGATTCTAAGGTTGTCATCGGATACATCAATAACGATGCCAGAAGGTTCCATATCTTTGTAGCCAACCGAGTGCAGCGAATTAAACAAAGCACAGAATCTGTTCAGTGGCGATATGTGGCTTCTGAAGACAATCCTGCAGACCATGCGTCCAGGGGTCTCACAGCACAGCAGCTAAAGGCATCCAACTGGCTCAGAGGCCCAGCATTTCTGTGGCAAAGGGAGCTCCCATGTGAAGATGTCATGGTGGGAGAAGTTTCAAGTGCTGATCCTGAGCTCAAGAAGGCATACGTTCATGACACCAAAGTCAAGGAAGAAGCGTCAACTTTAGATCGTCTGCACAAGTTTTCAGACTGGTCAAGACTAATAAGGGCTATAGCTAGGCTTAAGCGCAGAGTAAAACAAGCCAAGGGCCTTCAGCAGAGTTCCAGTGAAGCCACAACTTTGGAGGAAAGGAGAGAAGCAGAGCTGAGCATTATAAAGATGGTCCAAAAGGGCAGCTTTTCTCAAGAAATCCAGCACCTGAAACATTGCAGTGATGAGTACATTAAAGAAAGGAACAATTTACATAAATTGAGTCCGTTCCTGGACAAGCAGGGTATCCTTAGAGTGGGAGGACGCTTAACTCATGCGGCCCTCCATCCACATGTGAAGCATCCTGCAATCCTTCCACGAGACAGTTACTTGTCATCACTGCTCATAAAGCATTATCATGAAAAGGTGTACCATCAAGGACGCGCAATGACAATGAACAATCTTCGTGCTAACGGAATATGGATTCTCGGTTGTAGCAAAGCAGTGTCATCATACATTCACAAGTGCACTATGTGCAGGAAGTTAAGAAGGTCCCCGGAACAACAAAGAATGGCAGATCTTCCTGTAGAACGCACAGAAGTGGCTCCTCCCTTTACTTATTGTGGGATGGATTGTTTTGGACCGTTCTATGTTAAGGAAGGAAGGAAGGAGCTAAAGCGCTATGGACTACTGCTTACCTGTATGGCTTCTAGAGCAGTGCACATTGAGATGCTTGAAGATCTTTCCACTGACTCCTTCATTAATGCATTACGCGCTGTCATTTCCATTCGTGGACCAATTCGTCAGTTAAGATGTGACCAAGGTACGAACTTTGTTGGTGCCAGAAGAGAGTTCGCTGAGGCATTAGGTGAAATGAAGAAAGAGGACTTCAGGGAAGAAGGATGTGAGTTTATCATGAACACACCGGCTTCAAGTCATATGGGTGGTGTTTGGGAGAGACAAATCCGCACCATCAGAAGTGTCTTAACATCTATTCTTGAACAGTCATCCGGACAACTTGACTGCTCCTCTCTCAGGACATTTCTGTATGAAGTCATGGCTGTTATTAACAGCAGACCTTTAACCACTGATTATCTCTGTGATGCGTCTTGCCCAGAGCCCCTGACTCCAAATCACATCTTGACCATGAAGTCAACAATAATAGCTTCTCCTCCTGGAAGGTTTGTCAGGGAAGATCTTTATCTTCGTAAAAGATGGCGTCGTGTCCAGTTTTTGGCCAACAATTTCTGGATGCGATGGAAAAGGGAATACCTCTTGAATCTTCAATGTCGGCAGAAGTGGACCAAAGGTCAAAGAAACGCACAGGTTAATGACATTGTTCTTCTACTGGATGACATGGCTCCACGCAGCAACTGGAAGTTGGCTAAGGTCACTGAAGCGCTACCAGGAAGGGATGGAAGAGTGAGAAAGCTGAAGCTGTTGATCAGCGATCCTACACTTGATCCAAAGGGTAGACGTACTTCCAAGCCTACTTACCTTGAACGCCCTGTTCAGAAGACTGTCACACTAGTGGAGGCAGAGTGAGGGACTGTATTTGCACTTGCTCTCTGTTGCTTTTAGTCTGGATCAGTAATTAATTGGAAATAAATAATGAAAGAAGAGTATGAAAGATGTAATTCAAATTCATAGCAAAGTTTATATATTTTTTCATTAAGATATTTAAAAATCACACAGGATTTTTGGTGGGAGTATAACTGTCATCAGGCTACCTTTTTTTTTGTTTTAATTCGTTTTTGGTATTTGCATGTACATGTGATGTACCTAGTTTGTATGGAGTATTGGAGCGGAACATTTGTTGGGAGTCACTTCCGGTAGGATGTAGTTTTGTGAGGGAACAGCGAAAAAGCAAGTTTTGAGTGTGACGGTGATGGTGGTGTTCTGAGCTGCTGTATGGCGTTGGTGTTTGAGAATTGTTCTGAAGAATTAGTTCCCTTGGTAATAAGCTGCCAGCGAGGTATGTGATCTAATGTTTATAATTTAGCTAATGTAACCTGCTAGTTGGCTATGTTAATTTAGCGATATCTGTTCAGTGAGATTATCATCACTTTGATTGTTGTTTTATTACCAGTTTTCACGGGATGAATCGAGCAAGGAAGAAATAAAGGATTTCCCTGTATTTAAAAATAAACTTCTTGTCTGCGCATTACCGGGGAGCTACATATGTAAATGTTGACAACAATTACATATGTACAATGACTGTACTATATACTGTCCCACAGTAAACATGTTTCGGTACATCACTGTGCCAGTGTACTATAGTATTGTAATGGAGAGTTAGTCTGACTGTTTGTAGGCCTATTCCATGTATGTATTTTTGTAAGTGCATGTTCTCTTTTTGTAGAATTGAACGACTGCCACATGGGGGTGGTTTGACATCTATGTTCTCCCCACACCAAGAGACCCTAATTGTCGACATGGTCCGTGAGAACAACACCATTTAACTGCGTGAATTTCAGCAGAGGATCATTCAGGACCATGTGCATTTTGAGGGTATCAACAGTGTCAGCATCTCTACTGTTGACCGTGTCCTCAAGCGCAACAGAGTGCCCTTTGAACGCAACTCTGATAAAGTCAAAGAGCAAAGATCCCAATATGTACTGGTTGGTATATATCCAGACACATAAATGTTGGTTACTGTATGTAGTGATTTACTGTAGTTGGCCTACATCACTCACAAAAATATATATCTATTTCTACAGAGTTTTTGAACTGGATGCAATGGAAAAACTCCATGAATACATCTACATGGATGAAGCTGGATTTAATCTCACCAAAAGGAGAAGGAGAGGCCGTAATGTGATTGGCGAATGGGCCATTGTTGGTGTCTCTGGGCAGCGTGGTGGCAATGTCACATTGTGTGCTGCCATCAGTAATCATGGTGTTGTCCACCATCAGGCGACCCTAGGACCCTACAACACTCACCAGCTCCTCATTTTCCTCAATCACATGCGAGATGCTCTGTTAGGGCAGCAGGATGAGCAGTCCATCTATGTTGTTGTTTGGGACAATGTGAGTTTTCACAGAGGCCTCCAGGTTAGAGAGTGGTTCAATATGAACCAAGGTTTTATCAATCTTTGCCTTCCACCGTACTCCCCTTTCCTGAACCCCATTGAAGAATTCTTCTTCTCATGGCGGTGGAAGGTATATGAACGCCAACCTTACACCAGGGTAAATCTCCTGCAAGCCATGGAACTGGCCTGTGGTGACATGGGTGTGGAGGCATGTCAGGCCTGGATACGGCATACCAGGGGTTTTTCCCCCGTTGCCTGGCCAGAGAAAATGTGGCCTGTGATGTAGATGAAGTCCTGTGGCCTGACCCAGTACGGAGAAATGATGCTGTGGCGGAGTAATGCACTTCTTTTCTTTGTACTTCAATTGTATATTTTTGTGCTTTATTGTTATGTACAAGTGCTACATGTAAATGCACAGGATTTCTGTTTTTTTGCAATTTCTTTTTTCTATGTACAAGTGTTACAAATGCCCAGGTATTTTGTTTTGCAACATGCATTTAACTTAAATAAACATTTATTTCTACCGTTTCATGTCCTGAGCAATGTGTTTTCCTTTTTTCTATGTAGTGTTTAGTGACTACTCAGTAGAGTATTGAATTTAGATTGACTTGAGGCATGATTTGACAGCATAGTTCAGTTCTGAGCGCAGATTGAACTCTTTTAGGGTGAAAGTTTGGTTTTGCAAGAAGAGTCAGAGGTTTTGTGAATGTAGCTTGAAAATTGGGTTTTGTGTTCACAGTTTAGAGAAAAGGAGAGCAGCTTTCCAGGAATGTCTTGGCAATCGAGAAACTGTAAAAGGCTGCACCATATCATGATATGCAAATAAACATCCAGCATCATTGTTTCACAGGGAAGTACATTATTTATTGATAATTATAACCCTAACCCTTACTTCTCAGCTTGACAAACATAAGGTGCGGCGCGTGAGCATGTGAACTAGTTGAAATGCAAGTGTCTCACAGTCAATGCATAAGACTTGAGAGCCCTGACTTTACTTATATAGCCCACAACATGTTTATGATTCATAAATAAATCTGGCCAGCAAATCGGTCTTTCATTTTCCACAGAATAAAAAAAACGATAATGTTATCCTGCTGATAATTGCAGGCGCGTTTCACCCCCGGCACTGGCTGGAGACACAGGCAAAAGGCATACAATCTTATTGAGGTACAAAAATTATTCCATCTACACTGCACTTCTGCATAACTTCCATCATAGTGCCAGTTTTTGTGGTCGGCAAGTTTATTACTGTAAGCGCCTCCATAGTAGTGCCTCTGAGGAACTGTACCGGACTTCCGATGGTGTCTCTCACATACATATCATACATATATATATATACACTCACTTCACCACAGCGTGGGTGAAGGCGTAGGAAAAGTTTGAGGAAACAATTTTATTCCGGTACATACAAGACACAGTGCGGTTAAACTGTGTTAGATGTAAATTAATACCTTTTTGATTATGGTGGGTCGTTAATTGTTAAGTTAATCTTAAAATGTTTGACTTTTGTCACTAGTTTGTTAGCCGGCAACTGATTGGTCTGTGTTAGCTATAGCTCTTACTAAAATAAGCGTGGGTCGGTTAATAAAAGGTAACTGAGAGTTATCCATCCATTTTCCAAACCGCTTATCCTACTGGGTTGCGGAGAGTCCGGAGCCTATCCCGGAAGCAATGGCCACGAGGCAGGGAACAACCCAGGATGGGGGGCCAGCCCATCGCAGGGCACACTCACACACCATTCACACACACATGCACACCTACGGGCAATTTAGCAAGTCCAATTAGCCTCAGCATGTTTTTGGACTGTGGGGGGAAACCGGAGTACCCGGAGGAAACCCCACGACGACATGGGGAGAACATGCAAACTCCACACACATGTAACCCAGGCGGAGACTCGAACCCAGAAGTGTGAGGCAACAGTGCTAACCACTGCACCACCATGCCGCCCCACTGAGAGTTATAATATCATGAAATATGTTTTGTATTTCAATTATTTGTGTTCTTCGGGTGAATTTAATAGATTATTCGAGAAAATGTGCAGAAACATTTGACATTCAATAGCACACTCTGTCTCCGTTTTAGGTTCGACCACATATCCAAGGGTAAGTGTTTTTTTTTTATTGTATAATTCTATCTATCTGGAAAAATTAGAAATACCACCGTGTAAAACTGTTGTCTGATAATTATACAATACAAATTAGGGGAAAAACGTTTAAACGTTAATGAATAAGTCAGAATCTCAGTGCACGGTGGAGTTAATTGCAATAAGTTTATTTGCTTATATACCTTACTGTTGTGGTAAGCTATATGCATTGATTATTATGATAGAAATCTGTGGTGGTGTGAAATTGATTTGAGCACTTAACTTTGTTCACCCGTGCAGAAATTTGCGCACTTGTATTTCAATCTTGTACAACCCTGCACTGAAGTTTGTGCTTAGAAAAAAATTTGCACACTTCTGTTTTCAAAGTCACAGATGTAATTCCACATTTGTGTGTTTTTTCAGACGCCATGTTACGGCTACCAATTGGGATCATATTTGCCTAAACTGAATATAGGTGCGTTGGGAATGCTGGGATTTCTGCTACCTTTGTCATCACCTAAAGTTTTGTTAGCCCATAGCTCCCAGACGCCGAACAGCAAGTACCTGGGATCCATGCGCCTCAAACCATAACAGTGTAGGGAGCCGCCCACTGGCCCAATGGCGGAATCCAATGGCGCAGCCGAAGGCTGTGAATGCGTGTTGGTCCTTCCAAGCGCTCCTGGGAATTACTTACCCTTTTTAATATACAAGATATTCTTTTAGACACATATCTGACTCCATTTTATTAAAGACCTTATTTCAGTATATTGTAGTCATGACGTTTATGTTGTTTGGATTACTTCAAGACTCTCCTTTAGATTACCAACTCTAGTTTACCCCTGACGAAGGAGTCCGCCAGATTCGCCTCGGCTGATAGGACGATCCGCGGGCTTGTTCCACAGGGTTTGTCTCAGAGGCACGGAAATCGCCACCATTTAAGACAAAGTCAGCCTCTGATTTTTCGGGTCCCTCGACCTATATAATTTCCCAAAGGCTCAGTGTCTGCCAATTACTGAGCATGTGGGTGCCTCGGAGATTAAGCTGATGTTCACCCAAACCACACGTACGTCCACCTCAGAGGCTCAGCCGGGGGCAGCCCATATCATAACGTGTGTCAACCTCAGCGGCTGTGAAGGCGCACCTTTTATTGCGGTAGTTTGTACGAGGTTTACTTTTGGCTCGTCTCAGGGACTCCGCCGATTCCGCCCATTGTCTTACCATGTGAGCGTCTCAGGGACTATGCCCAGTGCCTACGAACATAGTGTGTACGCCTCTCAGAGGGTAGACCGGTACCTTTCATCAGCATGTGTTGACCTCAGAGGTTAAGTCGGCCCGTAACTGAGCGTGTGCGAACTCCAGAGGTGTAGTTTTGGTGTCCACCTAACTTAACTTGGGCAGTCGAGTTTGGGACCCGGATAAAGGGGATTTAACCCAGAGGCTGCAAGATAGTATTTACCACCATAGTCCTAATAAGGATAGAGGTCAAATCTGGAAAGTTTATAAAGAAGTTAGCAAATCAGACAGTCATAAAGTAATCGAAACAACATTTATTAAACATACTACAATATACAATTATTGACATGTGGCCACATACTTGTAAATACATTTGGACAAATACAATATTAAACAATCACATTCCTCAGCTGAGAGTGCACAAAGTTCTGCGGAAAGTATCTGACTACTGATGGACTTTTGCGCAGTTCTCTGTGGGAGCTCTGACTACAGAGTGACTCCCTGACTTCTTCTGAGGCCCTTCCTTAAGTATCCAACCCAGGTGATGGCATGTCTCTGAAGACTGACCAATTTCGGTCGATGGTTAATTTTAGGGCCATTGCTGACCTTGGCTCTCAAGTCCCCAGCCAATCAGATCACTTTAGGGGGTGGTCGTAATTCCCTTGTTCTGCCATGTTCTGTCAGTTTGGTGGGTTTAGCCGAAGTTTCTATATTTCTCTTAGGGAAAGTTATACTGCCTTAAATCTGAGAGTGTAATACTCCTCGTCTCATGCCTATTCAAACGAGACCAAACATGTGTGTATTTGTCCCTAACATCTATGTGTGGTGAGTTATAGTACTGTATACTGTTTATAGTGGAAAAGGTGTCTGTGTATGAAGACTGACAGCTGTTGTTGCTGTGAATTGGCTATGGAACTCCGGTCACTCCGGGGGTGAAAGGTCTTGCTTTTCCTGTATTGCTCCAGTTATTTCTATCCAGTCTCTCAGGAGCCGGCAGGCTTTTGCCTTCCTTAAAAGGGATGGTTTGACGAGTAGAGTCCAGTCTTGCCTGGGCCAGCGGAGCTCTGAAATAGACTGATGCAGGCTGATCAGAGTTGGGGCCTGCAGGACCTATAAGTTTTATGTCCTTACAACAGCCAGTAAAAAATCATTTGGTTTTTGTTTTGAGTATTATTGGCTAGATTCACCTGTGAATCAGACCGATGCTCCACTCACATACACCTTCAGAAATCATACACGGCCAAATGTAGTGTATTGAACGCTGTATTTATACTGAACATTATAAATTAGCGTTTCGAGGCAGAATCGTGAGAGAATTGTGATCTCAGTTCTGAGTGAAAAAGCCATTCATGTTTTTTCTGTAACTGTACCATAGTTGTATATTTCATGCTTTCTATTCTTCATATCTCTTTGCTCATTTAGTTGAATGTGAAATTAACAAAGTTTTTTACAGAGTAAAAATGACTTCAGTCATTGAGATATATACATATCACACACACACACACACACACACACACACACACTTTAAAGGCACGTGCAGCTAAATTATACTGGTTAGAGGCAACATATTCCTACAGTACATATGCACTGTAAAGCTGTTCTTCTTAAATCTTTTTAGAGACAATGGGAACCTCCATTAACAAGCTCTGGAGTCAGGCAGAGGGCTCGCATTTCTTTAGAAAAATGACTGCATGACATTGCAGAAGACTGTCTGATAGAATCAGAGCAAACAACAGCTGACAGAGTTGGCTCTCAGTTCACCACCAATGACACTGATAGCTGCAGTGACTCAAGTCTCACTCAGATAGATGACCATTTAGATGCACTTTGCACAGATGATACTGGAGGAGAGGCAGAGAGACTAGATGCTTCAGAGTCTGATTCTGAGTCAGAGTCTCAGTTTGTTGACAAGCCAGTCAGCCTTGTTGCAAGCTTAGCCAATTGGTCTGTACAGTGTGGAGTTTCTTTAGTAGCACTCACAGCCCTCCTTAGTTTGTTGAGAGTGTACCACCCAGAACTGCCCAAGGATGCTGGAACCATCCTTCAAACAGACACTGACTATAAAATCCAACAACAATGTGGTGGTTTGTATCATTATAGAGGTATCTTGACAGCACTGCATGACACACTAACCCAGCTAATTAAGAATGTTGCAGATGGCTTTACTTTTAGATTACAGATAAATATTGATGGCTTAAAGGGTCAGATCAGGCCACAAAATGGAACCGCTGGTGTATTTTGTGTAAAGTGATACATTTAAGCATTTCTTATGTGTGAGTTTGCGTTTATTGACATTTTGTGAATTCTGATCAGGTGATTATCGAAAGGCAAGAGAGAAACTGAGGGCCTCACTGACCTGTAACACGTCTGAGTTACAAACAGACGAGGAGGAAGAAGTGATTAGGAAAAGAAACATGAAGCCGAGGTTTGATGTGTGAGACACAGGCAACATTTGAAAATAAGAACATTTAGGCAGATATATTTAACCAGAGAGGACATACTAGGTGTTGCAAAACTGATATGTTGTGCTGCTACGGTAATTTTCCCTAATTATCAAATAAGTAAAAGGTAGTTTGTAGTGTGGTTATTACTTCTGCACAACTTCAAATGACACAGGGATTCATTGATAAGATCTAAAGAGCAGACTAATTGAATATTTAGTGCCTGGTTGAATTTAAGCAATTTTTACTCATTTTAATGTAGTTTATTGATGTAGTTTAAACAAACTGAACACAGTCTGATACAAGGAGTCTCTGTCGGTTTTGACTGTTTTTAGTCGTGCCAAAAAATTAACTGCTTGATTTTGATTTGTTTTGTTTGTTAGGCACGTTTTTGGTGATACAGACTCAGACAATGAAGTAGAAGTGGGTAAAAAGAGGAGATGCAGCAGTATCTCCTCTGCACCAGCACCACCTATTCCTCCACCTACTCCTGACATACCCTCTGATTCAGCTCGCCAGACCTCTGCTGGACCTCTGCTAAACCTGAGGCATACTGAATATCCCTGTTTTACCAGTATGTTCCTCTGTTGTCTTTGAATCATTCTGTAAGCACCGGTTATGCTAATATCCACCTATTAAAGATTAATATAACTATTCAGTCAGCTTAGTTCTGGAGGACTGACAGTTACTGTAATTTCATGTGCTTAGCAGAACTCAGTCAGATGAGTCACTGAAACTTAATTTACTGCTATGATATTGAATTATTTTATATATGAATAGCTGTGTTTATTTCTAATATTCACGTAAAAATAGTCATTGTCATTTTTCCCAGCTGCACCACCTGCCCCCATTATGACACTTGGCATGCCTTCCAGTCCTCTTCACTTCTCCATTAGACATTCTGAACACGGCTGTTACACAGGTACTATACTTTTATGATTACTTTATAAGGCTTTGCTCATGAAAGCGATCACTTACATGCATTCTGCTTTCCTTTCTCCAGCTCCAGTGCATGCAGCTACCACCCCCATCTCTCACATGCCCTCAAGCTCTATGAGCCAGGTCTCTGCTACACCTCTTTCTGAAGAACATCAAGACCATTCATTTAAACCCCGGTTTAGACTGGGGAGGACAGGCACTGGACCTATTCCTTGCTCTAGTAAAATTCTTTTCATTTGAAAACTGAGTCTGTGACTAAACGATGTTTAAAATAATAAATATTGAGAACTTGGTAGATATTGTCCTTGTGACCACATTATAAAAAATATGTAAATCAACTATTTTAATTAAATACTTTCCCAACTCTTTGTAGCCGCTCAACTGCACATCCTAACACTGTTGGAACATATCAAGGAACAGCAGATGCAGCTTGCTGCTACCGTTAATAATCCTGCTGCACGTATGGCGACAGACACGGCTGTGGCTGAAATGCCTCCCAATATCAGTTTGCCACTGGCCACCATGTCTGAAGTTGAGGAGTTGGAGGAGTGGCTTAAAGATTCAAGAAACTCGCAGGCTAAGCAAAACATGGTATTGTAACTTTTTACGTTTTAATTTTAAATTAAACTATCATTGCTGGGCCAATATACTGCTTATTGTATCAGATCTCTGAAAAGTGACTTCTTTCATCGATTAACTTTAACATAGTTAATGAAAACAGCAAAACCGAATAATAAATTAGGTTTAATGTTCAGATAAACCCTGAATTGTTTGTATGACATGATGTGATGTACGATCAGGATCTCCTACAGTTGGTTTTCACAGTCAGTATGTATACTTATCTTTGCCTTTTTATATGAAATATTTTTGTCTTTTCAGATTTCTGCTCTGGGTGCTACAGGAGGACAAAATGCTAAACGAGTCACATGGAACATACTTTCAAGGCTTTTCTCAGATGCAGTAGCCAAAAAAATAAACTGGAAAGGAGTTAATGGGAAGAAGTGCTTTAAAGAAACGCACACAAGAAGTTTGCTGATCAGTAAGTACGGTGCATACAGAGAAGCTGGGTATTAGACACCTTTCTTGCAGGACTGTTATAATAGATGTGAATTTTATGGTACATTGGGGCAAAGATGCTACTTTTTTAAAACAGTTTTTTTAACTATGTGAGTTTGTATTTCTTTTAAGAACTCAAATAACTGGGCAATTGGCTATAAATGTTTCTTGGGCAGCTCTGTTTTGTTTCAGCATTAGGTCATGCATGTCTTTGAGTTGGATGATGGTTGAGAGTTTCTATTTCTATACAGAGTTTCTATACAGGTAAAATATAATGAACCAACTCATTGCCAAAAGAAATAGCCCTGGAGAGCAAAACATCCCGAGTCCATAAACCTCTAACTCTGTCCTTGCAAACAGAAAGGCACAGCATGTAGTAATTCATCATGTGTAGTAATTCCTCAAGTTGCACGTCATGTGACCAATTTTGATCAATTAAAATGTATATTTTAATCACTGACATAGCTGTTTTTTCCTTACCTGATCTACATCACACCAGAGCTTTCAATCAAGGCCTTATTAGCTTGGGGTTTTGGGGATGCTTCTCAAGTGCTGCATGTTTTCTCTCAACAGGAGCTGTAAGGAAGAACCAGTCTTCCTCCGGTGTAGCAGATAGTGAGGTCGATTCTTACACCATCCGTTGGTTTAACCTGGCGTCTGACCGTGGAGGTGGCCGGAAAGAACGTGCAAGAGCCAAAGAGGCATCAACTGAGGTGAAACTTCTATGGAAGGAGCATTATGGCAGTGTGTGTGTTTTTAGCTTTGATGATTTTTGCACTTGGTTCAATTTTAAAAATGTAACTTGGGTTGTCTTGGTTATTCTGAGACTTAGACTTGACTCGTGTTCACAACATAGTACGGTAAGTATGTGGAATCATATTCTGAGCAATAGGTGCTGACATCCAAAAGGAAAAGGAGATTTAGCATTTAATGTCATACCCTGCTACAATAACAGTGCTCCCTGAATGCAGCTGCAGCACATTTGTATGGCAAGATATAATATTACAGGATAACCATACAAAATGCATTTCCTAAACGGCTGTGTCATGCCCAGCTCGTCCGCTCCTCGTGTGTGCCACGCCCCCCCTGATTACCCACGTGTTCTTTCCCGATTGTACCCAGCTGTGTCTGATTATTTTCAATCAGTCCTGTGTATTTCAGTCCGTGTCTTACCTGAGTCCGTGAGATGTTCCCTGCACCCTGTTCCCTAAATAAATCCCCGTTCACCCAGCTTTTGCCTGCTCGCCTGCTTCCCACTCGCTCGCCTGCCAGCACGTTCACCCGCTTCCCGAGCGAAAGTGACAGAATGACAGACCACAAAAAGAAGAGCAAGCGGACAAAGACGATCCTGGAGGAGACGGAGATCCGTCTGGGAGCCTGTTCGCTAGCCAGGCTGTGGCTCCCGTCCGAGGACGAGGAACCCCTCCTATTCGCGGACTCGGAGCCGAGAACCCCAGACCTGCTACCGCCCCTGGAGCGGTGCAATTACCGGCCCGAAAGACTGGATAATTGGGGAGGGATCTGGACGGGGAGAGACGCCATCCCGTGTGTGCCCCGCATCCCAACAAGGGTCACGCTTACCTCACCTGCGCCGGACGTTCCTGCCCAGCTTCCAGCTTCAGCCACCCCGGAGGCATTCCCCTCGCCTCTCTCAGGGAGGACGGCTGCCCTGGCCAACCAGTTTTTCACCCTCCAGGGACTATTCTGGAGGGCGTTGGAGGGTCCGACAGCCCCAGGAAACCAGAAGGTGGAGGGACTTGTTGCGCGATTAATGAGGAACTTTAACGCGTTTACGCCCGCCTCTGGTCAGGGGGATCTCGAGAGGTTGGCAGAGGACCTCAGGCAGCTGATCCTGCTCCAGAGAGCTTCGGTCCCCGAGCTGGAGCAGCCGCCACTGCCTGCTGATCCTGCTCCAGCACAGCCGCCGCTGCCACATGCGCAGCCCGCGCAGACACCTGTGCTCCCTCCGCCTGCGCGACTGCCTGCGCAAGTGCTCCCTCCACCTGCTGCAGCTCCCGAGCAGGCGCTCCCTCCACCTGCTGCAGCTCCTGCGCCCTCGCCGAGCCGCTCCCCCTGCCTGCAGATTCCACGCCCGAGGCGCCCCTTACGCCTCCGATGACTGTGGCCCCTAGGGCCCTTGTTCCTGGCCCCACTCCCATTCCTGACCCTACTCCTGTCCTGTCTGCCCCAGTCCTCGAGGAGGTCCCAGGGGACTCCATCGTCTCTCCTCCCTCTTCGGAGGTGGAGGAACTTGAATGGGACCCCTCGGGGATCCTTCTTGTCACCCCTTCACCTTCATCCCAACGAGCCCGACCCCGGCCAAGGGTCCTTGTGTCTGTGTCCCGTAAGGGGAGAGGGCACAGACGCAGGGCAGGGGTCCCTCACGCCCTGCCCCCTGGCTCGTCCTCCCTCGCCTCCGCTGGGGCTCGGTCGGCGCCTGCAGGTCCTGGCCCTCCGGGTTGGCGGTTGCCTGCGGGCCCCCCTCCGAAGCCTCGTTCCCCGGCCTCGCTCCCTCCTCCGGCATCTCGTGGGGCTCCTGCAGGCTCCCCAACGGCGGCTCCTCGGTTGCCTGCGGGGCCCCTACCTCCAGCTCGTCGGAGGACGTCGCCGCCTGCGGAGGCTCCGCCCCCTCTCCTTGCCTTCGCCTAGGTCCCCTCCAGCTCCCTCGTCCACCTTCCCCGGTGCCCCCTCCAGCTCCCTCCTCGGCCCCTTCATCGGTCCCTCGCCCTGTCTCCTCGGCCCCTCCGGCTCCGGCCTCCCGGCCGCCTGCAGCCCCTCCGGTCGCTTCCCATCGCCCGCTGGGGCTCCCTCATGCTCCCCTTTCTTCTCCCGCCTTCTTTCCCCCTGCTCCCCTGCCTCTTTCCCTCCTTCCTTGGTCCCTTTCTCGGTCCCTCATCCCTTCGTTCGTCCTGTTCCCGTCCCTGGTCCCTTTGCTCCTCCTTTCTCTGTCCCTCGCTTTGTTCCTCCTGTGTCTGCTCCTCGTTCCCCAGTGTTCCCTCCATTCACTCCTGGCCCGTTTGTTACGCCTGTTCCCTCTGTGTCCCCATATCTGTCTGTCTGCCTTCCCTTTCCTTTGTCACGTCCTGTCTTGGCTTATGCCCCTGTGCCAGTTCTGTCTGTCCGTCCTGTTCCCTGTGTCTTGTTTTTCAGGTCCCGGTTCCCTCATCTCGTCCGTCGCCTCCCCTGAGGCGTGCCCAGAGTGCACGCCTTTGGGGGGGGTTCTGTCACGCCCAGCTCGTACGATCCTCGTGTGTGCCACGCCCCCCTGATTACCCACGTGTTCTTTCCCCGGATTAATAGAGATTCGCCGTAAGATATCTTGCTGTGAGTGTTTGAGTCTGAAAGCCCGAGTCTCGCGCCAGATGCGTCAGAGTTGGCAACCTTCTTATGGCCGAATCGGACCCACGACCGGTCAGTCGGAGCCGAACGCGGCCGAAAGTCACCGACGAGCTGCAGAGGATCGCATCGTCTGTTATGGTACGAATAGGCGTCCGTGACAACAGCTTGGTTACTTTTGAATCACATGTACTTATCTTCTCAAACTTCTTACGATCATCTGAGAGACAGTTTGCATTTCGAAAACTCACAGCATTTAAAAAAATGGACAAGCAAGAAATTAAAGTTGTTAAGATTAAAATTAAAATTAAAATCAAAGTTAAAATAACACCTAAGGAAGGGGGAACTTTTTCCCCAAAAAATGAGGCACTGGAGAAGAACATCGGCGAGAGGGTGGAGATGGTGAAGATCATTAAGAAGGTTGACACGGACAAGCCCGGATCGACACGGAGGGTGTCTTACATATCGAAGGTAAAGCACTGGCTTAAGAGACCTTATTAGAACACTTTCATTCGAGCTTAAAATGTGTTATATCAATCATCTTTCCTTGTTTTAACAATCGGCTGTCCCAGACTGGAACCGAAGAAAGTTTCCGTGGCCAGAGGAGTCGTCCATGGAACGCGAGGGACAGGCCACCCCCCCTGGAGGAAGCAGGAGCGACCAGGAAGAGGCCCCAGCTGAAGTTCCTCCATCGGACAGACAGCAACGGCTCCTGCGCCCTGCGAGCAGAGAGAGGCCAGGGGCAGCGTCAGCGATCGGCGGAGCAGCAACTCCAGACAAGAATACATGGACTTATGGGTTATGGCCAGGGACGGAGGAAGGACAGAGACATTGTTCCTGACGGACTTGTGGGTTATGGCCGGGGTAGGAAGGATATTAGAGATACGGTGTTAATGTAGATATAAGATAGGATGAGATAAGATAGGATAAGTTATAATAGGATAAGACAAGCTAAGTTAAAACATAATAAGATAGGTTAGGTTAACATATGATAATATAAGCTGTTAAAATATAATAATTAAGATAAGCTAAGTTCAAATATAAGATAGCCTAAGTTAAAATATCATAAGATAGGCTAAGTTAAGATAAGAGCTTTATAATAAAACATAAACTTAATATTCAAACTGTGTCTTTGTCATCTCTTCAGTGTTGTGTCTGTCTTGGTTTGATAATTTTGCATCGTTAATTTATATCTGACACTCTCCTAAATATCAATAAGCAGAGACGGAGGAATGGGAGGAAGGTACGGTTAAGTAAAGAAAAACAATAAAGTATCAAAATCACAATATTACCTTATTTTGACGCAGAAAGAGACATTTCAGTGTTACTACCACCTATGAGTTAATGGCTGCAAATGTTGGTGTTACAAGTGCCGGTAAATAACGCGGCGTAAGTTTAACTTTGGTGTATTTCTGGGAAACGCGCCGCCTTCTGCCTGCTGTCATTCGGCGAACATATAGGAGATCTGGTATCTGGTAAGTTGTCATTTAACGTAATGCTAACGTGCATTACCAGTTAGTAAGTGTTTTACTGTATCACGCACCTTACATTACGAAATCAAGCCCCTTAATTTTTACTCCTTAAAATTACCTTAATTTTGACCTTAATTATTGCTATATGTGAAATTAAGGGAAATTAAGGGAAAAGGTGCAATGATTAAGGCCAATTAAGGGGTAAAACTACTGAATTTCCCTCCTTAATTTTTCAAAAAAATCCTTATTTCACCCCTTAATTTTTTTTTTATGAATTAAGGGGCAATTTAAGATTGTTTGATGGTCTGTAATGACATAACATTGCCTTTTCATTCTTTTTAATTAAGGGGCAGTTTAATATTATTATAAGGGTCCGTAAACCTTTAAAATTCTTTATTTCACCAATTAATTTTTATTAATTCAGGGATTATTTAGGGGGCAGCATGGTGGTGCAGTGGTTAGCACTGTTGCCTCACACCTCTGGGACCCGGGTTCGAGTTTCCGCGTGGGTTACATGTGTGTGGAGTTTGCATGTTCTCCCCATGTCGTCATGGGGTTCCCTCTGGGTACTTCAGATTCCCCCCACAGTCCAAAAACATGCTGAGGCTAGTTGGAGTTGCTAAATTGCCCATAGGAGTGCATGTGTGAGTGAATGGTGTGTGTGTGCCCTGCGATGGGCTGGCCCCCCATCCTGGGTTGTTCCCTGACTCGTGCCCATTGCTTCCAGGATAGGCTCTGGACCCCCCGCGACCCAGTAGTAGGATAAGCGGTTTTGAAAATGGATGGATAGATTATTTAAGACTGTTTTAAGTTCTTAAGCACTTAAAATATCCTTATATCACCACTTAATTTTAATTGTGTGCTCAAATGTTTATGTAAAAATAAAGCATAATAAATCACAAACCAATATGACAAACGTATTGTTTTATTATCATGCATGAATGAATTACAATGAGAAAAGCTTCCTTCCTTTTACCGCCTGCTTGTCCCCTTGGGCTTGGAAAGCCTTCGCTGGGCTATAAGCTCCGTCTTCATAGCCTCTTCCTCCTTTACGTTTGTTGCTTCCTTCTTCCACTGCTTTTCCCTCCTCATCTGTCTTCTCTCCTCTCTCTCTCTTTTCCTCTCCCTTCTTCTTTCCTATTTCCTCTTCTGCTCTTTGCTCCTGCTGCTTACTTGACCCATCTATGTATTTTTTCCTCCATTTCACTCTTTCTCCTGCCTATAATGGTAAAGAAGAAAAAATATTAGGAGGATGGAGCTTCTTCAAACATGCAGTTACTACAACTTGTACATCAAAATGTATTGACATTCGGATCAGTCAGTAAGATGTATGAGATAAAAAAAGAACCAGCCAGTGAAAAAGTTTATATAGCCTTATTCTTGTTATTACAGGGTTTTTGAGGGTGTCTGCAAATCCATATTATGTTCTATATATAAGGTATTTACCAAAGATGGAATTGTGGCCATGTTAAAATGTGCTGATGTTTCTTTACATTAACCTGTGTCAGTAAATGCTGGGCGAGGACTTGGACTCACAGTGGTATACAGGTATAAACAAGGTGTGTGTTAGTAAAACTACTGAATTTCCCCCCTTAATTTTTCAAAATTGCCTCTTAAATTAACACTCAAAAAATCCTTATTTCACCCCTTAATTTTTTTTATGAATTAAGGGGCAATTTAAGATTGTTTGACGCTCTGTAATTACATAACATTGCCCTTTAATTCTGATTAATTAAGGGGCAGTTTAAGAGTATTGTAAGGTTCCTTTACTATTTAAAATTACTTACATTTGCCTGCAATTCTAATAAAGGGAGTTTAATATTATTATAAGGGTCCGTAAACCCTTAAAATTCTTTATTTCACCCATTAATTTTTATTAATTAAGGGATTATTTAGGGGGTGGCATGGTGGTGCAGTGGTTAGCACTGTTGCCTCACCTCTGGGACCCAGGTTCTAGTCTCCGCCTGGGTAACACGTGTGTGTGGAGTTTGCATGTTCTCCCCATGTCATCGTGGGGTTGCCTCCGGGTACTCCGGTTTCCCCCCACAGTCCAAAAACATGCTGAGGCAAATTGGAGTTGCTAAATTGCCTGTAGGTGTGCATGTGTGAATGCATGGTGTGTGAGTGTGCCCTGCGATGGGCTGGCCCCCTATCCTGGGTTGTTCCCTGCCTCGTGCCCATTGCTTCCGGGATAGGCTTCAGACCCCTCGCGACCCAGTAGGATATGCGGTTTGGAAAATGGATGGATAATAATAATAATAATAACAAATAATGATGATGATAATAATATTAATAATTAATAATAATGATAATAATAATTGCACTATGTCCAATGACTGCCAGTTACTGTAAACAGTAAAGTACACTTAACTGGACACGTTTGTATTGTTTTGGTTTATACTTATTAATCCATTAATTCTAACTTTTGTACTTTAAATGGACAGAGTACAGTTATTATTATTAGGAAAAGTATTGTGAGGGAACACAAAACTATTGAGCATGCGCACCCCCGTAGTTATCCAGGGCTTCCGGTTGGAGCGTTGTGGATGTTTATTGTTGAAATGACAATAAAACCTACTTGACTTGACTTGACTAATGTCCCACGGAAACCCAGTCTTAGAGCTGTCCAGAAAAAAAAATATTAAATAGGAAATTACTTACTTTGTAAAGGCGCTTAATAGGAGGTGTGATGTCCTGGAGGCAAATCTTAAGTGCTTCTGTTATTTCTACAAGAAACCACAAACATTTCAGGTATGTAGCAATTTGAAACATTGTTCAAAATTAAGTTCAATTCACTCCACACAAGCAATAGCTTCCATTATTTCCCTTCTACATTTAATGTTTCGGAATTAGGTTAAATGACTGATATTTTAAACTATATTTGTCAAACACTGCGCCCACTGACAGGTGAATAATATTGATTACCTGATTATAGTGGCACCTGGTAGTGGGTGGGACCTATTAGGCAGCAAATAAACAATGTGTAGGATATACTGGGATGCAGAAAAATGGGCAAGCCTAAAGATTTGAATGACAAGGGCCAAGTTGTGATGGCTAGATGACTCATATCATCTCCAAAACGGAAGGAAAATATGTTAATGGGTGACGGAGGCTCATTACATGTCAGATAGTACAGCAAACCTTCAGAGGTCTAGTGGAATCCCCGCCCTGATGAGTCAAGGCTATTTTGGCGGCAAAGGTGAGCCTTGGCCCCACCATGAACCTGTTGACCACTGCAGGACCATCTCACAAGAGCTGGGGGTTTGGAGACGCTATGATCCAGCTCCCTAGCCATCACCAAATGGCCCATGTCAAAGTCACTCCCATCCTTACACTTGCACATTGTTTCTGCTTCCAACACATCAGCTTCAAGGACAAAGCGCTCACCTGCTGCCTAATATAACCCCCCCACAGCCAGATGCCCCTGTAACCAAATAATCAATGTTATTCACTTCAAATGTTATGGCTGATCAGTGTATAACCTCTGTATCTCAGTTACGTTTCAGACTGTTTTGCTATTAATTATTAATTATTATTAATTAATTTTGCAGATTAATATACTGTGTTTATAATACATTTCAAAATTTCCCAAAATTCAGCACATTGTCAGTTTCACTGGCCAACACACTGATCATCGTAACATCATCAAGTTCTTTAGCCAAATTAGGTGTGCTGAGCAATGGGAAACCTCACACTGCAGTACAGTGAATCATGCAGCAGCACTGGGAAAATGTAAAAACACATTTTACCTCCAAGGGCCACTGTTCTCCCACCTTTTTTCAGTAGTCTTACACGTCTGTAAACACATAAAATATGTTTGCACATATACTGTACTGATCCTGAGAGGATTCAGAGGGCAAAATTATCAATTGGGCTGGTGATTGCACAATATTTTAGAAGTTAAATTATGAAATGTATGACTATATATATTACACAATGATATGGTATAAATACAGAAAAGCTACATACCGTTGGAGTGAAGCTGAAGTCCTTCTCTCTTCTAGACAATGGAATCAGTAGAAATGAAGTTTTGCCACGACATGAGAAGCCAGAAAAGTGAAGCAGAACATGAACAGGAACATTATTCAGCCTTGGCTGACTAGGTCTGTATTCCGGACATTACATTCATGATTTAATTTGACTGCAGGGGGCTTGAATAATTTAAACTTGCTTGCAGGTTCCCTATGTACAGTATGTATTACCTTTCCTGACCTTCGGAGGTCCTCCCTCCTGTTTCGGAGCATTTTTAAGGCTTTTTCCCGAATTTCCTGCTCTTTGCCGACGAGGCTGCAGGGCAACTCTGCTGTGACCTTGAAATTACATTAAATATTCTGTTAAAACACTTTATTTGACGTTTTACCTTGTGAATTGAAATTTTAAGCACTCATTGTGCTTCATGTGGTAAAAAAATAAAATAGAGAAATTAAACTATTTGATTAGAAATATTGATTTTAGACAATTTTATGAGGTACAGATTTTGCTTATGACAGGGTTAGATGAAAAGAATTGAGGTATGAACATTATGTAGTGAAGGCTTTGCAAATAAATCTGCCGATTAGCTGGCTGTCATGACTTTCACAGTCACAAATAATCCATGTTGTTGCACATTTAAAAACGATGTCTATGAATAGATATGAAGGTGATCAAAGGCTACAAAAAACACTGACAAATTCTGACAATCCCCAGTCATAGCAACCACTTTTGAAAGGCCAATGCATCAAAATGTATTAGAAAAAATATTGTAGGTCAATGAAACGTGTCCCACCCCAGTGGTTAAATGACACAGAATTTGATGCACTCCCCAAAGGTGTGGCCCCAAGTAAAAATACCAAGTTTGGCCTCAAACGACCAAAGAATTGCTGAGATATGTTAACACACAGTGATTGGCGGCATCACCATTAAAATCATTGGAATGTGATGGACAAATCGCTTTGCAAGTCAAAAGTTCCTCAGGTTTCACTTATGAGGCTGGGTACTAAGACAATCCATCCATTCATTTTCTTAACCGCTTATCCCACTGGGTCGCGAGGGGTCCAGGGCCTATCCTGGAAGCAATGGGCACGAGGCAGGGAACAACCCAGGATGGGGGGCCAGCCCATAGCAGGGCACACTCACACACCATTCACGCTCACACGCACACCTACGGGCAATTTAGCAAGTCCAATTAGGCTCAGCATGTATTTGGACTGTGGGAGGAAACCGGAGTACCTGGAGGAAACCCCATGACGACATGGGGAGAACATGCAAACTCCACACACACGTAACCCAGGTGGAGACTCGAACCCGGGTCCCAGAGGTGTGAGGCAACAGTGCTGACCACTGCACCACCATGCCGCCCCCCTAGGTCAATCCATACAACAGTTATTAGCCACAAGGCATGTTTACTTATTGCAACACCACCTAGTGGTGGAATGACACTATTTTTGTTCTTATTCCTCAGAATTGGGCCCCAAGTCCAGTCACCAAATCAATTTTATCCAATCAAAGTTTTGTTGAGATATGGCCACACATCCTGTTCAGTGGCTTTGTCATCAAATTCATTGGATGATAGTGGCCATAGCATCTGACTTTTAGTAACTTTTGGTCACAATCCCTTCTAGATGATGCACCCCAAATTTGATGATGATTTGATCAACAGCCTAGGTTTCCAAAAAACTTTTTTTTCAGGAAAATTCAAAATGACAATATGACAGACTTAATTAATGAGTGAAATCGAAGTTAGACAAGCCATGGCTTTAAACACACCAAAGATCATAATCCCAGGCTTAAGAATTCAGAATTTACATGCAGAAACATATCTTGAAATTTGACCTGATGGTGTTGCTACAGGAATGAATGGATTAAACCCAAATTTGGTGAGCCAGTATTTTGGATGGGCCTCTGACAGGGTGCCAAATTACAAAGTAGAAGATTGGACAAAATTTTTGGCCTGTGCAAAATAAGTAGGTTTTCTGAAAAATTCAGAATGACAGAAAATCCAATAAGGAAATTAACGGCAATGGATGAATTTGAATGGGGATGAGCAAAGGATTCAGAGGAATGAAAGATCACAAATCTAGGCCAAGGGGTGTTAACATACTTCATATATCAAGTATAATACCCGTAAGAAATGAGTTTATTATAAGAATGTCCGCTAAAGTCAGCTAAAACTGCTTAATTTCATTCTTTTTAGCTTTGCTCTGACTTTAGCTGAGTATTTTGTTCACCCTGGTGCTTGTTGGTAATACCCCAGTGAGTACAGTGCACGCCCCCTCCCCCAAACAGATTCTTCCCAAAAAAATGCGCCAACTTCCTTCACGAGGGAAAGATTTGGGATCCATTTAGCCTTTATTTATTTCTAATAGAGTATAAACGACTCACATATTTTAATTAATTACTTACATTCAGTGCTGTGTGTGGTTGTGCATTGACTTTAATAGGAAGGAGTGTCTGCAGGTTTTCTGCCACACACAGGTACCAGCCCGTGTCCTTCCTCTCCAGTCGCCTCATTGTGACGCTGAGCACTTTATAAACTCTTTCATCACTGAGCTCCACAGGCCTCCCATCCAAACTCCCAGAATTCTCTACACAGGAGCCCCTGCCCATCCTACACCACATCATGTCAATGTAAATGTCAGTATAGTGACACTGAATACTGACAGTGTCTCCTTTCATAGGCATCACCTCCTGTTTGTCCACAAGCTGCCCTGGAAATCCTGAAGACACAAATCAGAAACAAAGGAAGCACTAACGTTTGCATAACAATAAGATATTCTCACTATGATTATGAACCAGTAACAAGATGTTTATATCGTCTTTCCGTACATTTTATGCATATCTATAGCTAAGCTATGACATTTGTCATATTACTTATCATACTTAACACGGGGGCAGCATGGTGGCGCGTTGGTTTGCCCTGCTGCCTTACAGCAAAAAGGTCCTGTGTTCAATCCCAAGTCCTTTCTGCGTGGAGTTTGCACGCTCTCCCTCTGTTTGTCTGAGTTTTCACCAGGCGCTGTAGTTTCCTCCCACGGTCCAAAAGCATTCAAGAGGGGTTGAATGGTGAGTCTAAATTGGTCCTGTAGTTGTGTGTGCACCCTGTGGTGTGTTGGTGATTCCCCAGGGTTGGTTCCCACTTGTGCCCAGTGTTCTTGGGATAGGTTCCAGTCCCCAGGCAACCCCAGTTGGAATTAAGTGGCTTCAGAAAATGGATGGATGGATACTTAACCCCCTGTAGAAGCCCATGTAAACTGACATGGTTACTTTTTCCACGCTACATTTATCATATTGGGAAAAATTTAAATGCATAGCAGCGGCCCTTCTACCTCCGACGAGCTAAAAGGTGTGGCACAAGTCCCCTTATCCTCAGGACACTTTATAACTGTGTCATCAAGAGCATCCAAACTGGATGCGTCGCCGGCTGGTATGATAGCCACACCACCTACCCCAGCAAAGCTCTGCAAGAAGTAGCACGGTGTGGGGAATATCATTATGAGATGAGCTTCCTGTCAGGGTCAGCTCCTGTTGTCCCAGTCTTGCATCCATAGCTTCTGGCTTTGACCTTGAATAGGATAAGTGCTACAGCCAATGGATGGATATTCCATACACTTCACACAGTATAGTATATGAGAGTATAATTTTCACTATATATAATATGCAATATTATGTATTAACATGGTCTATATGAGTAATTATGTAACTATCATTAAATAAATTTAAAGAATATATACCATGCAGTGTTGGCCTCCCATCTGCAGGGTAGGCCACACGAATCCCAGCCATAGTCTGTGCCTATGTGTATAGACTTTGCATGTCCTGAATATGTCACATTAGACATGGATTGATATCAGGCTTGGTACTTCATGATTAAAGCTAAATCAATAACGTAAAACATTCCCATTTAAATATTCAATTGCTTGGAAAAAGGCCTATTTACCAATTAAACCAGTAGCAATAGCACATAAATCCATTAAATACACAGATTAAGTTTAATTTGGTCTCAGATATTACAAAACCTCATGAATAATACACTGACATTAGGTCTATATATTTGTGTGTTTTTTTCCCATTAGCCTAGCCTACTTTTTGTCTCTGGGGAAAAGGATATGAATGAACTCGCATGTACGCTAAACATGACTTTATCCACAAACACGGAATGTAGTGTCCAGTGTTCAAACTCATTGATTTCAGGTCATTTTCACCTGTTGAAATGATTGAAGACAACAAAAAGATCATTTAAAGCATAAATGCATTTATTTTCTAATTAGATGTCAGCAAAACATTAAACATTTGTATGTAGTAATTGCAAGAAAACAAAAAGAAAACAAAATGTACCATTTTAAGTTTCTGCTACTGTGACATAACACTGATATCAGCGCATTTAACAACAATTTTACACATGAGAGGCTAAACTATTCCTTCTAAGCTAGGTATCCTAAACTCAGTACGTCCAAACAAAAGCAAAAACAGAAATACTGTCACAGGTCCAGGGTGGATTGAGAGCGACAGCGTGTCATGGAGCAAGCAGAAACAGAGAGTGGACGACTCACTCAGGGATTCAAAGGAGGAAAGGGGATAAACACTAGAGACACTAATAAAAACAAAAGCAGACCACGAGGGGTCAAAAACAAGACAAGGAACAACAGTAATCAAATAAGAAATCGGTCGGTGGGTCACAAGCTTTTTTTTTTTTTTTTCCCTCCACCACCCCCCCTCTGCGGAGGACCACTTTATTGTGCCCGAGATGTTATTTCAGGTGGAGTCTAGGACCCAACCTGACACGTGTGTATAGACAAACAGGCACACACATATACAAGCATACGTTCCCACCCTCATGCAGACATAAACAAATATTTACACATTCACCCAACATTTAGACACACAGAAATGAACGCTGTACACATACTCTCACTCCCCATGTATACTCTATGTGGACCCCTATTTTTCCTCTGGCGAGGAGACCAGAAGATCACCCCGGACCCCGCAGTAGCCGAGAAGCCCACCAGCCCAGACCCCGACCAGACGGCCAGCTCTTCCTCTCAGCCCCCAGCCCCAAATGGCGAACAGGGAACGGGGGTGTGAAAAGACCCCATGCCCCCCTTCGCCCGCTCAGATGTGGTGTTGGTGTGTGTTGTTCTAAAGTGCTTTTAAAACAGGTGAAGGGCATGGCACTAACCACCCCCTGCCGACCAACAGCTGGTGTTAGCTCCGCCTCTCCCCAGAGCCCTCAATGTCTATGTGTGATTAAAATTGAGACGTGGGCCCTGGCACCAGAGGTAAGGCTGAATGAACAGACCGCCCTCTGGATGTCATTCTGTGTGTCCATCCCCAATGCCCTAAATGTATGTGTCATGAGAGAGTAAGTAATGAGAGTGTCTACGTTGTGGTGTATGAATGAGGTACAGGTGGTCGCGAGGGGACAGAGGAGGAATACCTACCCTGCATCCCAGCAACGCACCTACACCTCAAAGCCCTACATGTGTGGTGGTGTGATGGAGCGGGAGGAGGGAAGCATTTAGGGATGGGGAGGAAAGGAATGGGGGGGGGCAAAATACCTCCGCCCCCGGAGCCAGCTCCCCTGCTGACCCCCATAAGCACTCCCCGTTCCCCGAAATCCATCCAGGGAGGGGGGCCCAGGCCCATCCAGACCGGGGCCCAAGGCAGCAGCACCACCGGGCCCCACAGAGCCCAAGGCGCCCCACCGGACCCCACTACAAAGGAAAAGCTACCCCCGCCCCAGCATTCAGTCAACTCCCAGACTGCACAAGACAAAAGACATCCAAAGACATTGTACCTCTCTGAAAGGTAGAAACGTTTCACCGCTCGTCCAAGCAGCTTTGCATGTGCATCAACAGAGGTAGAGGCATTAGGCACAACCTGTCTCCAATTTAACCTGCGGCCCTCTCATCATTTGCCAAAACAAAAATAATTCCCAGGAAAAAAACAGACCCAATTCACACCTCCACCAGGTGGACCACCCTTAACGACCCACTCTATTGGAGTAGGAGGGACTGGTTACATCTACCCGCAACTCCCCCCCCCCCCCACTTTGTTTCACTCAACGAGCCCCCTTAGACTACTTACCCAGGAGGATAAATATGTGGACACTTACTACCTCCCTCAGGCTGAAGAAGCTGCTTGGATAAGCAGCGAAACGTTTCTAACTTTCAGAGACAAGTCCAGTTGCCACGAGTCAACCACCAGAGAGTATGGTCTAAGGTTGCCTGGTCTTTCTGTTCCTCTGTGGCGAAGGGTACCTTAAGGGTACCTTCACCACATTGCCATTTGATACTGACACCTTCACATTGCCTGCTTCTAAATCGCCAATGATCAGTTCTTCCAATAATAATTTGTCCACCTTAGTTTCAACAATATCCAAATTTATAGCATTCGGCTGGATTTCACTGTTTATAACTTTTACTGCCACATCCACAATTTCCAATTCAAATGCTTTTTCAAAAGCCTTTTCTCTAGTTTCCTCCACTTCAACTTCTCCAATTTGTACTTGCACAATTTCAAAATTAAATTTACTTTGATCTAAATATTCGAGATCAAACTGGCAGAGGTCTACCAGCACAGCTCCTATCTTCAGACTGTCTTGATGGTTGTCTACAGGCTTTATGGAGATTGTCCTGTTATTTATCACAAAAGCCTCCAACCCATGTACATCTATCCCCTTATCCCTCCCAAGCTGGCTAGTGGATGGAGTTACTTGGGAGCACTCCTCTTCATCACCCCAGCAGATGATCTCTTCCCACTTGTCCCAGGCTGCCCAATAAGCATCATCCGTCCAGCTAACTGCCTTGGCAATTCGCCTTCGGGAATGTGACTCAGTGGAACTGTCAGCCTGGTCAGAAGGTGATTCTGCTGGGGAGCACAGCTCTTTCTCATCTCCCCAGTCAATCACCTCTCCCCACTTGTCCCAAGTTGCCCAGTATCTGTCGTCGCTCCAGCAAACAGCTTTCTCAAATTGTCTGATTCTGAATGAGGAAAAACAACATACAGGCAATGCAATGGAGCTGTCAGTCACTCCTGACATGTGGACTACACTTCTGCACTGACCCACACCTTCCCAATCAACAACCGCATTACTGCACAGGCAGAGCTGCTATCTTTGGTCAGCTGGCTGGCGTGAGATTCTCAATTCCAGACAAGTCTGCACATTCATCTCCATATGTGTAACAGTCTTACTACCTTGTAAATAGTCTGGAGGGTTTGCAGACTACCCCAACACTTTTGATGCAGCTAATTTTAGGTTTATAATGGAACAAAACAGATTGACTACAAGACATCTTGAGTGAGGGTTGGCAACCCTGCATATGACACTAACTAACCTGCACATAAAATTTAAATATAATCCAAACAATATACGGAATTTTACACGAACATATTTCAATATACAGTCATACCTCGGCTCACGAACTTAGTTCCTGACCTGAAAAGTGCGTGACCTCAATCAATTTCTCCCATTTCAAATAATGTAAATATGTATTATGTTCAATATGTTTAAACCTCAGAAACGCTGCATTTTCTTCAATTTTTTATATTTTTCTGTGATCAAGAATCCATCCATCCATTTTCCAAACCGCTTATCCTACTGGGTTGCCTATCCCGGAAGCAATGGGCACGAGGCAGGGAAAAATCGAGTATGGGGGGGCCAGCCCATTGCAGGGCACACTCACACACCATTCACTCACACATGCACTCCTACGGGCAATTTAGCAAGTACCCGGAGGAAAGCCCACGACGACATGGGGAGAACGCGACCAAGAATATAGACTTAAATTAAAATAACCTTACTTGTAACAAATAATGCTGTTGGCACGTCGAACTGTCGGTGCAGCGGTAAGAAAATCGGGAGAAGACTAACAATAATAGAGGATTTATAAATGGAAAAATAAGTTCACACAACACGTTATTCACCATGAACTAGGACATATCGCCGTCTTTCTCTTTAGGTCACTCTATACATACATACATACATACACTTCGAGCACGCGCAGTACAACTCAACACCCCCTACCGTACAATCAAATTATGACAGACTGTGTACATATAACTGAGAGCATACATTTACATTTACATGCTAACAAATGCTAAATTAAATAAAACATTAAAACTGAGCATACGCTGGTCGCTCGAAAGACGCCAAAACACGGAAAAGAACCACAAAACATCCCACCAAAAAACTAAACAATCAACATTAAAAGACTGAGTAACAGTCAAATGCAGTAATTTCGAAAATATGATTTTTTTAATTATTATTATACTGGACATTTCTTCGCGTTTCGGGTGGTTCTTTGGGGAGCTTTCATTGGACCCTTTTCGGGACGTTTGTGGGTTCGCGGCCCCAAACACGGTTCGACAACCGGTACAAAACATTTTGGAACATTTGGTTCGTAACCCGATTTATTCGTGATCAGGACAGTTCGTGGGTCGAGGTACCACTGTACATACAAAGACAGATACTAAATAATAAGATAAGTTATACGATAAAATGGGAGCAGAAATGCAACGTACCTTGCCATCTTGGTGCAGAAAAGCAAGTGAAGCCGCGTCTTTCAAACCGGTAGCTTCCCACGTGCGGAGGCATCAAATGTAACCAAGCAACAACATAACTAAATAATAACATCATAATACGTATAGTTGTTATATAATAATGACAGTTTTATAAGTTTTTTATTTACTTTTAGAAGTAAATAAGAAAAAAAATTGTGTAAGAACTGCAAAGCAAGAATATAGTAGTAAGCATGAATCACACATTCAGCTCTGGATAATATCAGACAATGACTTAAAGACACGTGAAATGAACTGCACTCTTGGAGTCTGTCTCTCCCCAAAGCACTATGCACGGTAACTTGTTTAATATGGGAATTATAAAATGACACTTTGGTAACATTGCAAACTGTTGTATCGCGATACATAGCGATCAGTATGTCGAACTGTCACGCCCAGCTCGTACGATCCTCATGTGTGCCATGCCCCATTGATTATCCACGTGTGCTTCCCCATTATACCCAGCTGTGTCCGATTATTTTCGCCCAGTCCTGTCTATTTCAGTCCATGTCTTGCTTTCGTTCCTGGTCCGTCATTGATGTTAGTTAGTCGATGTTCGTGCTTCGTCCCGTTTTAGTGCTAATAAATCCCAGTTTCCCCGTGTTCTGCCTGCCTGTTTCCTGTCCGTGCGATCGCGCTCGCAACCAGCCCGAAACCTGACATGAACAAGGTTATACATCACACAAGCTTCCCACAAGAACCTGTAATTAGACTAAACGCGTACCACACTGGGCCCGGCTGCCTTATACGGCAACCGAGCACGATCGCATCCTGCCCCCCTCCCCAGTTCTGCCCCCCCGTTGCACTTATTCGTCCGGACGCGAGCACGTTTTGTCATCAACCTGCAACTTTTTGTGTGAAAGAAACATAAGAAGCAAAGCTGTGTACCACAGTAGGGTAGAATTCATGGTTAATTTCGTGGCTTATTTGGGGCGGTTTTGAGTATGATGACACACACAGATTTGTCAAGTATACAAAGCAGAGGTTTTTATTTATTCGTGCTGCACGTATAGGAAGATCCACACTTTATCAAATATCTCAGGCAGACTGATGCTGCGCGGGATACCGGTGCCAAAAAGGTATTGCGGTACCGCATTTTTGAAAGCTGTTCGGTATTACATTACATTACATTTCTTCAGCACTTGTACTAATTACACTATTTTCGCTTCCGCTAACTATGGGATCATGACGATGGACTCTATATAGCAAAACCACTGCCGAAACTAAGTTATACACTAAGTTAGATCTGCACCCATCATGCTATATAAAATACTAAAACGTCAGCTAGTTAAGTATGATGTCCATAGCTTCACGTCAGTGATTTATGTCAGGGATATACATTGACGTCATCAAAGTTTGATGTTTGAATAATAAATAGATAATAAAGCATAATGTGCTGCGTGGGAAGGGTTTTATATGTGATCAGGTCATCAGAGCTGTATTATGGGATGTCACTAAGACAGGTAATGCTAATACTTAAAAGTAAATAGCATAATCATACAATGATAAGAAAGAGAATAAGGCAAAAACATTTCTTGAAATTTGGCCTGAGGGTGGCGCTAGAGTGATGGATGGATTGAACCCAAATTTGGTATGAATAGTTGGAACTGACCTCTATTGATGTGCCAAATTTAAAAAAAGTTGCCAATCAGCTCTATGGGCTGCCATATACTCCCATGGCAAAAAGCATAATAATAATGAAAACTACTAAAAACTATAGGTATCATAATAATAATAGACTGTCATCTCTAAATTGCTTAAAGTGTGTGAGTGAGTGCATTCCCTGCAATGGACTGGCATCCCATCCAAAAGTATACCATTGTGTCCTATGCTACCTGGGATAAGCTCCAGGCCCTCGTCTCCAGGATATGCGGTACGAGGATGGATGAATAATAATCATGTTTATTTCAATTTCAATTATTGGCAAATATAAACATGTACCAAGGATAATAGCAATAAATACAGTATGCCAAAATAAATGCTAGAGGAGAATCCTGCAATTCCTGCCCCAGTCCTGGGTCTGGGGAGTTTATTCTCACTGAGATTGCATAGGATTCCTCTGGCTGCTGTTTTTCTCCCGTACACGTGAAGTGCTACTTCTTCATTGCCCACATGTGAGCCAGTATGTGAGCCCTGATCCGGGCTACCATCCCGCCCAAGGCATTTCCTCTGTATGCTGCTTCCTGCAGCCCTGCAGTGGATAAAAGGAAAGGACAATGGTTTGTTGATTTATAGCACATATATTATTATATTTTATATTGTTCAAATATACATTACTCAGTAATAACTCAGTAACTACTCAAGTACAAATGATGAACAAATACAGTAACTGTTATGATTAAGAATGAACGAACGTGGGATCAGTATATAACTAATACTTTCTGGTTAATTAATAAATTAAGTAAGAGTGTACTACTTCAGGGGCGGCATGGTGGTGCTGTCTTGCACGGCTCGTACGATCCTCGTGTGTGCCACGCCCCCTGATTACCCACGTGTGCTTCCCTGGTCTTGCCCAGCTGTGTCCACTTATTTTCGCCCAGTCTCGTCTATTTCAGTCCATGTCTTGCCTTAGTTTCTGGTCCGTCATTGATGTTAGTTAGTCTTAGTGCTGTCTGCTCCGTCCCGATCCCGAATAAATCCCCGTTTTCCCCGTACTCCGCCTGCTTGCCTGCTTCCTGCCCGCTTGTCAGCCTGTGCGCACTACCCGCTTTAACCAGCGAACTCTGACAGATGCACTGGTTAGCACTGTTGCCTCACACCTCTGGGACCCGGGTTCGAGTCTCTGCCTGGGTCACATGTGTGTGGAGTTTGTTTGTTCTCCCCATGTCGTCGTGGGGTTTCCCCCCACAGTCCAAAAAACATGCTGAGGCTAACTTGAGTTGCTAAATTGCCCATAGGTGTGTGTGTGAGAGTGAATGGTGTGTGTGTGCCCTGCGACAGGCTGGCCCCTCATCCTGGGTTGTTCCCTGCCTTGTGCACATTGCTTCCGGGATAGGCTCCGGACCCCCCGCGACCCAGTAGGATTGGAAGCGGTTTGGAAAATAGATGGATGGATGTACTACTACATTATTTGTGCCCCCTCAAGTAAAGTGTTGCTCCTAACTCATCTGGTCTTTTTATATGTTGTTAAAACATACTGAATTAATCCCTGCAAGAAATTCTTTGAGTGGGTTAGAGAGAAAATGCAGGAGACTGAATCCAGGACCTCAGCTATATCTTTTTTAAGTGTTTACCTGTAAACAGTCAAGACTTAACTATATGGGCTCATACTAAAATTAAAAATTCATGGCAAAGTGTTACTCCATTTTGAACAATATGAGCAGAGTATGCACAACCTTTTTATGTGAGACACAGCTATATGTACTATATATTTGTGCTTCCCCTAGACTTCCTGAGACCTTAAATAGTGTGACATTTGCAATAGCGAAAGCCTTCGTTTTAAAGATGACTTTTCATGTTTTCACTTGAAATCATGTGGAAAGATCACATCTCCACGCACAAAGCTCTTTCATATTTCCTGAGAGCCATATTTCATATTTGCTGGGGAGCTGTCTCAAAATTTTATCAGTTCTATTCCAGCCCCCTATAATGCCTCTGCAAAGACTGAAAAAGATCCATCAAACGGTTATTGAATTATGGTCTTAGCAGGGTCAAGCATCAAAACTGCTGCTTTTTTCATTATCACTATGTGGCGCTGCTTCCATTTTGGGACTGTTTCAAAATTAAATCAGTTCTAGTTCCTCACCAATACCTGTACAAAGTTTGAAAAGGATTCGTCGAACGGTTTTTGAGTTATTGGCTTGCATGCCAAAGTATCTGCAGCGACAGGGGAACAGTGCTAAAACCAAAAGTATTCCCTGAAGGCCAGGGAATACCATCCATCCATCCATTTTCTAAACCGCTTATCCTACTGGGTCGCGGGGGGTCCGGAGCCTATCCCGGAATCAATGGGCACGAGGCAGGGAACAACCCAGGATGGGGGGCCAGCCCATCACAGGGCACACTCACACACCATTCACGCACACATGCACTCCTACGGGCAATTTAGCAACTCCAATTAGCCTGAAGGCCAGGGAATACAACAAAGGTAATTTATGCTTACAGATCTGAAATCAGCAGATCACATTTATGTACCATCATGTATGTTAAGTTCTTGTTGCTGTTAAGCGGAGAACTACTACACGGGAGAGAAGTATCCAGGCTGAAAAATATCTTCTGGAATTTTACTGAGGTCAGCATGTTATTGGCCCCAAAGTGGCATTCCCATATCAGTTGAAATATGCAATTGTCTGCATGCATAAACTTGCCTCTTACGCCATACTCCATGCTAGGAAATAGCTATGAAAAGATTGTCCTCGTACTCACCTCAATCTGGGAATACTATTGTTGTTAAATAGCTATGCATAAGATTACATTTGCCATGGCTGAGACTGAATCACTTTCAATCACTACATGATGGTTATTAGGCATTTAATTACTAGCGGCTGTCAGTGATTGTTAATTGCTGTATAGTAACTTGGGAGAATGACACTGTGGATGCTGGAGCAACCGATTCTGTGTGCACACTCACCCCTTTAATACGATGACAGTGTAGTTCTGCTTTAGCGGGATGATTACTGTGCATCTGGTGACAAAGATTTACGATGGATAATTTAAAACCCAAGTACTGGAATACTTTGCCAAACAGAATATCCTGATGAGCAAATTAATTTCATTATGAAACTTTAAAATAAAAGTTATTTTTGGTGATGGTAACTTTCAATTCCCCACGATTCCCCAGTTCCAGTCCTGCAGGCCTAGTCTGCACCCAGATTTTAATACTCAAACACCTTATTCAGCTCACCAGCCAATTGCCAGGTTTAGTAGGTGTATTTGACAGGTCCTTGCAAACTGGTTCTCCAGGACTGGAATTGGGGAAGCCTGATATATAACATTATATACTGTACAGGTCCTTCTCAAAAAATTAGCATATTGTGAAAAAGTTCATTATTTTCTGTAATGTACTGATAAACATTAGACTTTCATATATTTTAGATTCATTACACACAACTGAAGTAGTTCAAACCTTTTATTGTTTTAATAATGATGATTTCGGCAAACAGCTCATGAAAAAGTGCTCCAAAATCTCCTGATAGCTAGCTGCATTGACCCTGCCCTTGATAAAACACAGTGGACCAACACCAGCAGCTGACATGGCACCCCAGACCATCACTGACTGTGGGTACTTGATTTCCGAATGACATGCAAAATTTGCTTTCATCCTAAAAAAAGTACTTTGGACCACTGAGCAACAGTCCAGTGCTGCTTCTCTGTAGCCCAGCTCAGGCGCTTCTGTCATTCGGAAATCAAAATTTTGGAGCACTTCATGCTTCCATCTGCTGAAAAGCTTTATGGAGATGAAGATTTCATTTTTCAGCATGACCTGGCACCTGCTCACAGTGCCAAAACCACTGGTAAATGGTTTACTGACCATGGTATTACTGTGCTCAATTGGCCTGCCAACTCTCCTGACCTGAACCCCATAGAGAATCTGTGGGATATTGTGAAGAGAAAGTTGAGAGACGCAAGACCCAACACTCTGGATGAGCTTAAGGCCGCTATTGAAGCATCCTGGACCTCCATAACACCTCAGCAGTGCCACATGCTGATTGCCTCCATGCCACGCCGCATTGAAGCAGTCATTTCTGCAAAAGGATTCCCGACCAAGTATTGAGTGCATAACTGAACATAATTATTTGAAGGTTGACTTTTTTGGTATTAAAAACACTTTTCTTTTATTGGTCGGATGAAATATGCTAATTTTTTGAGATTTTGGGTTTTCATGAGCTGTATGCCAAAATCATCAATATTAAAACAATAAAAGGCTTGAACTACTTCAGTTGTGTGTAATGAATCTAAAATATATGAAAGTCTAATGTTTATCAGTACATTACAGAAAATAATGAACTTTTTCACAATATGCTAATGTTTTGAGAAGGACCTGTATAACCCCCCCACAGCCAGATGCCACTGTAACCAAATAATCAATGTTATTCACTTCACATGTTATGGCTGATCAGTGTATAACCTCTGTATCTCAGTTACGTTTCAGACTGTTTTGCTACATTGTGCAGATTAATATACTGTGTTTATAATACATTTCAAAATTTCCCAAAATTCAGCACATTGTCAGTTTCACTGGCCAACACACTGATCATTGTAACATCATCAAGTTCTTTAGCCAAATTAGGTGTGCTGGGCAATGGGAAACCTGACACTGCAGTACAGTGAATTATGCAGCTGCACTGGGAAAATGTAAAAACACATTTTACCTCCAAGGGCCACTGTTCTCCCACCTTTTTTCAGCAGTCTTACACGTCTGTAAACACATAAAATATGTTTGCACATATACTGTACTGATCCTGGGAGGATTAAGATGGCAAAAATATCAATTGGGCTGGTGACTGCACAATATTTTAGAAGCTAAATTATGAAATGTATGACTATATATATTACACAATGATAAGGTATAAATACAGAAAAGCTACATACCGTTGGAGTGAAGCTGAAGTCCTTCTCTCTTCTAGACAATGGAATCAGTAGAAATTAAGTTTTGCCACGACATGAGAAGCCAGGAAAGTGAAGCAGAACATGAACAGGAACATTATTCAGCCTTGGCTGACTAGGTCTGTATTCCGGACATTACATTCATGATTTAATTTGATTGTAAGGGATTGAATAATTTTAACTTGCTTGCAGGTTCCCTATGTACAGTATGTATTACCTTTCCTGACCTTCGGAGGTCCTCCCTCCTGTTTCGGAGCATTTTTAAGGCTTTTTTCAGAATTTCCTGCTCTTTGCCGACGAGGCTGCAGGGCAACTCTGCTGTGACCTTGAAATTGCATTAAATATTCTGTTAAAACACTTTATTTGGTGTTTTACCTTGTGAATTGAAATTTTAAGCGCTCATTGTGCTTTATGTGGTAAAAAGGTAAAATAGAGAAATTAAACTATTTGATTAGAGACATTGATTCTAAACAATTTTATGAGGCACAAACTTTGCTTATGACAGGGTTCCAGTCAATTTCCGCTCCCTTGCAGGCAGTGGTCCACATTTTTGATGCACCCAGGGATGACCTTATAACAGCCTGGTGGAGATGTGTAGAAAAAAGAAAGATATTGTCACGATCACCGTGGAAAGTGGGCCATCGAGCGGGCTGGCGAGCGAGCGGGCAAAAAGAAGGCAGGCAGGTAGAAGGACCAGGCGGGAAGGCGGAATATGGGGCAAACTAGGGGTTTATTCGGGGTAAGGGCAGGACGGAACACAGGCATCGACAAACATCAATGACGGACCAGGGACACAGGCAAGACTTGGACTTAAGTACACAAGACTGGGCGAAAATAATCACACACAGCTGAGTACAATCAGGGAAGCACACATGGATAATCAGGGGGCGTGGCACACAAGAGGATCGTACGAGCCGGGCGTGACAGATATCAGTTTTGCACCAAAAACGTTAGAATAGAGAGGAGTGCAGGTGGACATAGAATGAGCAGAATGAATGGTAGCAGTATTTCTGATGTGATAACCACTTATTCTGCTGATTCTACTTCCACCTGCACTGTCTGTGTTCTAACAGCTCTGTCCACTTTAGTTTCTATTTCCAGGACTGTGTGATACTTACACTGAATCTCTTTTGTTCAGGTGTTGCCGCTGACTTCCCTGCTTATTTTTTAGGAAGTCTTCTGCTTCCACTCCAGACTGATTGAGGGAAAGATCATGAAACTAAATATGATATATTCAGTAAGCATGAACTGACAGCAGTATGTCTGTGAAACCACAAAAAACACAGAGCTTGCTATCAAACAGACAGTTTACTTGCCTTTAGTTTTAAAATGGAAATTAGGGATTTCCTCAGTCTGAGGTTTTTGGGGAACAAAAGGTAAACATCTTGTTCCCCAATGTCCACAAAATCATCCCCTGTCACACCTTGTTCTTCATGGTAAAACACAGAGAAAATAGATTAATCCACATGACTGTAACTATAAAACCCAAAATATTATGACCACACAGAGGTTGAAAAAATAACAATGATTATGAATAAATTAATAATAAAACACCATAATATAATTAAGGCACGCAGAGTGAGCACATAGCAGGCATAGCAACAGTAAGTAAGGCGGACAAAGGGGCAACTGAGAAGACTGCATCAGCAAATTTAGCATATTTACCATAAACACAACACTGATAGACTGTTATCAATTTAGCATTACCATATACAGTACAGTACTGTGCAAAAGTCTTAGGCAGTCCAAAGAAATGTTTAAAGCTGTTTATCTGGGTAGCAAGTGTACTTTGGCTTAGAACAAAAATACAATTTAACATTAGAATGTGTGCAAATTAAGAGTAACACAATAAAAACTAGTAATAATTTCTTCTGTTTTCTAAAAAGTTACTGATATCTAGTTGGATGGCTAGATGAACACCGCTTCAGTTCCCAAACTTCTCCTCAGGGGCAGCTCAGTCGTTCCATGATTTTGTTAAATTTCCCCAACAGCTCAATTAAATAATTAGATATATTGGTTTAAAAAGTCAGTGAGAGATTGACTAACTGTATGAGGTCTGCTAGTGGTCAAGTCAAAAAATACATGGCTGCACTGGACGGTCGCTGCAAATACTAGGATGATTTTAGCAGAGGTTCTGAAATGGTGAAGCTGACACACTTTGACAGGCATCATATCATAGTTTTATACCAACACGAGGATAATCTAAACATCATTTTCTTTGCCTGCCTAAGACTTTTGCACAGTACTGTATATATATATTTAGGTCCTCAATCATGGCCTTACAATGGCTGAGGCTGGTCGGCCGAATGATGGGAGAACAACCATGTCCACAACCATCAAACATTTCATAGAGCCAACAGGTATGTAATCCAACAATGTGCCCTGTACTGTAATATTGTCCTCTTACTGCAATGCTTCATATTACAGTATCCATTTGCATTTAATATTATACAGTGAGTTTTACTTTATACAGTTACACACTGGATGTATACTGTAGCACACATGTCGCGTCACTCACGGTCACACACACAGATTAACCTCCCCTCAAACCACAGGCAATATGCCAGGACAAGCAGTGTAGTACAATCTTTTATTAAACACGCAAGAGCAAACCCAGTACTTAACGCACGGGGGGGGGGGGAAACAGAATATCTAACACCACGAAGGAGGGGGGGGGGGGGACATGCCCTACATACACACCTTTCCCACTGAATACACCCCCATAGAATTAGCATTTCAATCTCCCAAATTCCTGTGAAAATGTTACTGCGATTGAGCATGTACATGAGCGACTGACTACAGACCAATACAATCCAAATCCAAAACACACATGGTAAATGTGCTTTTATGAGATGTGCTTTTATGGATACTTTTATGAGAACTGAAAGCGCTTTACAGTTCATGCCTCACATTCACCCATCCACACACCGGGGGCGGAGGCTGCCATGCAAGGCGCCAACCTGCACGCCGGGAGCAATTTGGGGTTCAGTGTCTTGCTCAAGGACAATTTGATGGGGTCAGGAGAAACCAGGACTCGAACCTGCAACTCTCCGGTTGCTAAACGATAGCACTACCTCCTGCGCCACCATCTTCCCCAAATGTAAGGAGAAGGAGGTTCCTCGGAGCTCCGAGATGTGTTTGGCTATAATAAATCTCAAATATAGCTATATGACATAGTTTTTCATAACACCAGCATTTATTTTTTAGGTTTGTTGAACTCCGTCAAAACAGTTGAATTAGAACGAGCCCATTATGTAACTGGAACCCCTCCCACATGTAAACACAGTGACGCGCTACAGCGTTGGTTTGTTGTCTGAGGCTATGATACTGACCACAAACACATTCTCAGATTTCATTGTACCAATCACAGCATATGCAGGCAGAAAAATGTTAGCAAAAAACATTCAGCATTAGATTCTAAAACCGTCTGTAATGTCTGTGTTTATCCAGTGGACCATAAACTAAAATATGCTTTTCTATTTCAGATTCTTTCAGATGTTTTAAAATAATAAATAAAAAAATCATAATAATTAAACCATGCATTACTGACTATCAGACAACTTCAACAAGTTACCAAATGGATGCAAAATCAAAGATATTCCTTTGCGCCTGGCACTAACCATGTACTCCTTCACAGTACTAAGCCATAGAAAGGTCCCCAATGAAACCCCTGCATTCCTGCATCGTAGATACTCTAATCTCAGCATTTATAAGATTCTATTTGTTTCTACTGTGCAAAATTATTTGTAACACAAATGTCTAAACTGGCATGAGAGACAGATTCAGCTCTTGTGAAGACTGGCATGTGAAACTGGAACAGGCACTGGATAAATTCAGTGCACATAAAGACAGGCAGTGCCACAGATTAGCACTGATGACATGGATTCAGAAGATCAATCCTGTTAATACTCAACCTTCAGATGAGCTGGAAAGAGCAGCAGCAAGTGAGGAAAAATCTTCTGAAGTTAAGTACTTGGCACGGCAAGGCCTGGCTTTTCGAGGTGTTGGTAAGGAGAGTGGGAATTTCAAGCAGCTTCTAATGCAAACAGCAGAGGGCCATGCAGAGCTGACCATGTGGCTGAAAGGCCACTTTGATTTCACCAGTGCTGTTTAACTGTAACGCCTGTTCCTGGGTTGCCCTCAGTCCTTGTTATTAGTTATGATTCTCACTGTCCTGCATTGTGTCTTGTTAGCTGTGAATTTAAGTGCCTGTTCTGCTTCTGTTCTTTGATGCTTCATTATAGCTGTATGTTGTATGTATGTATATAGTTCTCTAGTTGTGTTTATTCCACCATTTAGTTCATTCCTGGTCATTTGCTGTTTATTTTGGATCCATCCTGATCCTTTTGGTTTTGATGTGTGTGTTGTAAAAAACCCTATTTTCCACCCATGTCATGCACTGCCGCAACCAGAAAAGGGCAGAAGATATGGCACAAAAACGGAAGAAGCCTAACTTTAAAAAGAACAAAAAACATCAAGACTCATCCAGCATGGGGTGGTGGGTTAACAAATAACACAAACAATCAAAGAATAAGCAAACAAATGAGAGAAAAGATGCAGAGATGACTGAGAAGCAGGGGATGACTGGAGAAAAGACGACAGGACCAGAAGACAGGAGGGATACTGGGAGAGCGGAGAAGACAGTATAACTGAAGAATGGGAGAAGAGGAGAGACCACAGAGGAAGGAGAACATAGATGACTGGAGGGGAGGGAATATAGGAGCAACAGAGAGAAGGAGGAAGGACTGCGGAGGAGAAGACAGGATAAGAGGGCAAAATGTGAGCAGAGAAGGACAAACACCCCCACTGCCCAGCAAAGTGCACTTGTAAGTAAACCACAATTTTAGCCTTGGGCTCAATATCTGGACTTGTCTCTGTGTAGCAATGCATAGAATCCTTGACACTGGTTATGACTGTACTGTATTAGTCCTAAACCTGCCATTATAGTGTAAGGAGAAAAGATTTTTTTTTTAATAATTTTTTTTTTAGATGTAGAGCGATGTAGCCCCCGGAGAAGTCCCCCCCCCCCCCCCCCCCCAAAGCCCTGTTTGTTCCCTTCTAGCTACCAGATGAAACTCACAATGCACCCCAACGCCACCTAACTTCTCTTCCACATGATGCACCTTATTTACCCTTTGAATCCTGTCCATTATTGAGCGTTTTTCAATCCATTTGATTATAAGCTTATTACACTGTATGTACATTAGTCAGCCACATATGCTGTACGGCTTTGTTTTCCGGACAGTCTGGGCTACTCAGATGTGTCATAATTCAATTTGTAAATGCTGACAGTCTTGATGTCATCCTTCTTATCAGGAAAAACTACTTGTGCATATAGATATTTCTCAATTTTTAGTTTCATCTAATATAAAAATTGGCAGGCAGTACAAATAGAATCTTATTATCCTTCCCAGAGCAGCCCTCATCCCTGAACCTCCCGTCCAGCCTTCCCTGCCAGCCCCAGGATCTCTCGTCTCCCCTTCCCTTCGTCTCCGTGTCCTGTGCCTGCCTGTTGGACTGGATCTCCCCGGCTACCGAATCTACCTTCTGTCCCCGACCATTCTTCTTGCCTGGCCCATTGAAAGCCTGTTACCTGCTCGATCTAATAAAGATCGCTCTGTTCCGCATTCCTGGGTCCGCGTTTCCCTGCCGAGGGTGTCCTAACAATTATGTCTCCAGTAATAATTTTCTGCTAATAGCATTAATTCTCTTATTTCGGTATCGGTGTACTGCATGTACATGTTATCACCATCAAAGAAAAAAACGCGTTATGACTTATCAGTCATTATTATTGTTTTTGTCGTTTATTTAATCGTGTAGCAATACTGCCACTTGTCATATTATTAATTGCGTATTTATATAATATTAACCAATGACCAATCTCTGTATCTTACTAGCATCTTTTGCGCATTTGTCTTTGTATCAGCCGTAGCGGTCTGCAGGGGGAATCGCAGAAGCTGGAGTTTCTTAGAGCGCTGCATGGGTTTGGACAAACCATAGGTATTGGTAATATTACTGGACAAAAATATATCGTTATTGGTGTCCACCAAAGTTTCCAGCACTAGCTACAAGAAATGGGATTGAATGCATTTGCTCGTTTTTATTTGTATTTATTTTTTAAAAAGTTTCTTACATTATATCCGTGCTTTTTAAAGGTTATATCTCAATTTTTCAAAAGTAAACACAAAAAGGATTACACTTAATGCCCCCTCCCTGCCCCCACCCTATTTATAACGTTAGCGTTCCATTACGTAAAAATGCAGTACTACGTCATGATGCACGGCTTATAAATAATCTGTTTGATAAGGGAGAATCAAACACAAACGATTCGTGAGTGCATCGTACGTGTTGTAAGAGCAAGTGAAGCTGAAAGACATTGACAGTTAAGGTAAGGCCTCCCCTTCAAAATGTATACTTCACTTAGATCAAAGGTCTTAAAGTAAAAAAAACGCTGGGAGATGCTAAACTCCTGACCGCAAAACATGCAGACTGGCGGGTGTCAATTGCGCTGGAATGACATTACAAGGTTTTAATTTTTCTCTGATATCGGCCGGCCAGATACAGTAATTTCTTTGAGACCCCTGAATTTAAATAATAATTAATTTTTACAATGATGGTGACCTATATAATGTGCCGATTTACTTGTGAAGTTGTTCAGCTGGTTGGCATGGCATTGATTACTGCTTTTTAAGAAAGTGCATGTAGTCTCACACTGTAGAAGTCCATTGCTCAGTTGTCAGCATGCTCAGCGTGTCGCCTGTGATGTGTCCTGCACAGCAGCAGGCTACATTGCGTTTAATGGACTAATACTTCTTCAACCCATTAAATGATTCCTTTCTCTCTCCCTGCCAGTGATGGCTCCCTCTATCAATCTCTTCACCTTCCTCGTCCTGTCCCTGGTGGGGGGCAGCTCTTCATGGGACTTAGCTTCTCCTTGCGGATCCGGCTCCATCCTGACAAGGCCCTACACGGCCTTGTGTGAGCTGGATGCGGTGTGGGGCTTGGTGGTGGTGGTGGCGGCAGCGGCGGCGGCCCTCGCCTCGCTGATCCTGCTCCTGGTGGTCGCCTGCGGAAGATCACAGAGGCTGAGGAGCGCAGCGGGGTGGCGCCGCTACTCCTGCTGCTCGCTGCCATATTTGGGCTCTGTGGCCTCAGCCTGGGATACATCGCTGAGCAGCAAGACAGCCTCTGCTTCGCCCGGCGTGTCCTGAGGGGGGTGTTGCTTGCTGTCTGCAACACCTGCCTAGTGTTCCAGGGTCTGCGACTGCGCCGGTTGGGACAAGGTGCTCATAGCCCCAGCACAGGTCAACTGATGGGGCTGGCGGTGGCCTTGGCCGTGTTGGATCCGGAGTGGATCCTTCTAGCCACGATGTTCACGTGCCAGCCAGCCTGTGAATACCAGCCGCTGGACTTTGCGCTGGCCACCACGTATGTGCTGGTCCTGCTCCTGGCAGCACTGGTGGGGGCGGCCTGCAGTCTGTGGAGGCAGCAGCCTCGGTGGAGGTGCAGGACCACGTGGCTGCTCATCACCTGCCTGGCCTCAGTCCTGCTGTGGGTGGCCTGGATCACCTTCTGCCTGTATGGCAACGCGGCGCTTGGCCTGTCCCCAACATGGGACAACCGGGTACAGGCAGTGGTGCTGCTGGCACAGGCATGGCTGCTCATACTGCTGCACGCTGCTCCTGAGCTCCACGCCACCTTACGGCCCCCGTCCCGCATGAGAGAGGCCAGTTTAGAGGAGGGCCTTTCTCACGTGTAGTTTGGAGCAAACCGGGACTTCGTGTTCAGTGACAACAACTCAGGTATGGTACTTTGTTTTCGCTTCTTTGACCTACTCTGTGACTCTGTGTGTACTTGAGAGAGAGCATAGCCCTCGCTCTTTCCTCACATGGAGCCCCTACTGGAAGTCTGTGGAACAGCAGCATATAAACAAGGTCTATGGACCTTTCCCTGTAACTCAGATCTCACTTGAGCAGAGCTTAGGTACCATGGCTGCATGTGCCCCCCCCCCCCCCCCAACAATCCCAAAAAAAAATGTGAAGTATGACTACTGCACTGCTGAAGGATGTTTACATGATCAATGTCTGTCTCTCTCCTGCAGGTGTCCTCCCCAGCCCCCAGGAAACACTACATTTTAAATAAATTATATATATATATATATATATATATATATATCATCTCTGGAAGTGGTGTGTTTTTTTACGGTTAAGAAGTTGAGAAACATTCAATGGTCATCATCATACCATATATCAGTAGCCCAGCCACTGGTCAGTTCCTTCACTCTACTGTTACAGACTTTCATAAAAACATTTTTTTAATGTGGGTGTTTTACCTGTGTGATGTGCTTGCCTTTTGTACTTTATGAAGGACATAAAATAGAATTTAATGTTTACATTATATTACTCATACAACAGGCGGCAGGTCCTGCAGTGGTTAGCACTGTTGCCTCACACCTCTGGGACCCGGGTTCGAATCTCCGCCTGTGTCACATGTGTGTGGAGTTTGCATGTTCTCCCCATGTCGTCGTGGGGTTTCCTCCAGGTACTCCGGTTTCCCCCCACAGCCCAAAAACATGCTGAGGCTAATTGGAGTTGCTAAATTGCCCGTAGGTGTGCATGTGTAAGAGTGAATGGTGTGTGAGTGTGCCCTGCGATAGGCTGGCCCCCCATCCTGGGTTGTTCCCTGCTTCGTGCCCATTGCTTCCGGGATAGGCTCCAGACGCCCGTGACCCAGTAGGATAAGCGGTTTGGAAAATGGATGGATGGATGGATGATGATGATGACGATGATGATGACGATGATGATGACGATGATGATGCGTAACTTTCCTATGAGCCCCCCCCCCCCCTCCACTTGTAACTGCCCTCAATCACGAACACAAGTTGATCTCTGATCACGGGCATTTATTCGCATATCCATCCGGTCAGGCATGCCATGAGAACTAGATAAAAAAAGCACATAAATCATAAAATTAATCGGCAAAAACACAGGCATCCTCCTAAAAATAACCAAAGACAAACAAGAATACAGCTCGCTCACGCCATTAACTTGCAAATTGGACATAAAATCTCATACCTCATTGGCCGTGATAATTCAAGAGGAGTTAAAGAAAGAAAACTTATGACTGCAGCTTATACAATAACTCCAATCTCCATGAATATTGACACTTATAAATTAAAACACTTTCTCTGCCGCATAACACGTCCCGCGTTTACCTGAGCGAAACGAAAATGTCACCAGCAAAACTGACCAGACCGCAACTCAAACGCCAGATTAGTTCCTCTATAGAAATACTAGAAAGCTCCTTACAAACGTATGCCTTTAATTATAATCATGTTAATTACTAAATTCTTCATTTAAATCAAATAATGCTACGGATTCAGTTATGTTTATATCATTCTTATATTTAAATTAATTAAATAAATTTAAAGCAGCATAACTGATCCTAACGGCAATTACACTCCTCCGTCTATTAGTTTTTAAGTTAGGGCACTGTCTTATTATTTAATTTAGGTTTACATTCATTCGGTTTACATGTGCAGCATTTAACAGACGCTTCTATACAAAATGACTTCAATTTCTTAACTACTATATAACGTGGTAACATCATCAAAATCACACTTTAGCTAGTTGATTTTTTAAAGACTGAACTGCACTTTAAAGTGTGACCAAGTGCTACTCTGTACTTCTGTACTACTGGTAGAATCTGGAGGCCGTTAGCTGGGAAAGATGAAAAGAATTAAGGTATGAACATTATGTAGTGAAGGCTTTGCAAATAAATCTGCCGATCAGCTGGCTGTCATGACTTTCACAGTCACAAATAATCCATGTTGTTGCACATTTAAAGCTATGCATAAGATTACATTTGCCATGGCTGAGACTGAATCACTTTCAATCACTACATGATGGTTATTAGGCATTTAATTACTAGCGGCTGTCAGTGATTGTTAATTGCTGTATAGTAACTTGGGAGAATGACACTGTGGATGCTGGAGCAACCGATTCTGTGTGCACACTCACCCCTTTAATACGATGACAGTGTAGTTCTGCTTTAGCGGGATGATTACTGTGCATCTGGTGACAAAGATTTACGATGGATAATTTAAAACCCAAGTACTGGAATACTTTGCCAAACAGAACATCCTGATGAGCAAATTAATTTCATTATGAAACTTTAAAATAAAAGTTATTTTTGGTGATGGTAACTTTCAATTCCCCAGGATTCCCCAGTTCCAGTCCTGCAGGCCTAGTCTGCACCCAGATTTTAATACTCAAACACCTTATTCAGCTCACCAGCCAATTGCCAGGTTTAGTAGGTGTATTTGACAGGTCCTTGCAAACTGGTTCTCCAGGACTGGAATTGGGGAACCCTGATATATAGCATTATATACTGTATATAAAAATTTTTTATCATAATTGTGGGGTGTATTTTTCTAAATCAGATTTTCAGGAACTGGACTGATGTTTTTGTTTGTGTCATTTTTTTTTTTAAATATATGTATCATACTACTGTGTTTATTTCTCCCACAGTAAAATAAAGGACATTCTTTTTTGTCAAGAAGAGCAAATAAAGCTGAACAATGCATCATTGAAGTAATATAGTTTGTCCGTTTTATCAGTACAGATGCAACTTAATTGTGAAGTTGGACTTTACTTAGGAATACCATTTCTATGCTGTTATACTCGTATGGGTCATTTGTCTTTGTTGTGTAGCTGTTAATTGTCTCCAAATATCATAAACTCTACTTCAGAGAAAATGAAGCTCTGATAACAGTGTGTGAATTGCATGTTTGTGGTGTTCTGCTTTCCATGTACAGTTGAAGTGCTTTTCATACATTTGTTATTAATTCATTTTGGGTAACTTGGGAAATTCATGTTTAAAATCAGTTTTTTAAACAAGCCTGGCTCTGAGCACATAACATTTTGCATTTATACATTTATAGTGTCACTTGTTTGCATTTTTTTCCCCTTATATAACATGTGGTAACATCATCAAAATCGCACTTTAGCTAGTTGATTTTTTAAAGACTGAACTGCACTTTAAAGTGTGACCAAGTGCTACTCTGTACTTCTGTACTACTGGTAGAATCTGGAGGCCATTAGCTGGGAAAGATGAAAAGAATTGAGGTATGAACATTATGTAGTGAAGGCTTTGCAAATAAATTTGCCGATCAGCTGGCTGTCATGACTTTCACAGTCACAAATAATCCATGTTGTTGCACATTTAAAAACGATGTCTATGAATAGATATGAAGGTGATCAAAAGGCTACAAAAAACACTGACAAATCCTGACAATCCCCAGTCATAGCAACTACTTTTGAAAGGCCAATACATCAAAATGTATTAGAAAAAATATTGTAGGTCAATGAAACGTGTCCCACCCCAGTGGTTAAATGACACAGAATTTGATGCACTCCCCAAAGGTGTGGCCCCAAGTAAAAATACCAAGTTTGGCCTCAAACGACCAAAGAATTGCTGAGATATGTTAATACACAGTGATTGGCGGCATCACCATCAAAATCATTTGAATGTGATGGACAAATCGCTTTGCAAGTCAAAAGTTCCTCAGGTTTCACTTATGAGGCTGGGTACTAAGACTATCCATCCATTCATTTTCTTAACCGCTTATCCCACTGGGTCACGGGGGGTCCGGGGCCTATCCTGGAAGCAATGGGCACGAGGCAGGGAACAACCCAGGATGGGGGGCCAGCCCATAGCAGGGCACACTCACACACCATTCACGCTCACACGCACACCTATGGGCAATTTAGCAAGTCCAATTAGGCTCAGCATGTATTTGGACTGTGGGAGGAAACTGGAGTACCTGGAGGAAACCCCACGACGACATGGGGAGAACATGCAAACTCCACACACACGTAACCCAGGTGGAGACTCGAACCCGGGTCCCAGAGGTGTGAGGCAACATTGTTGACCACTGCACCACCATGCCGCCCCCCTAGGTCAATCCATTCAACAGTTATTAGCCACAAAGCATGTTTACTTATTGCAACACCACCTAGTGGTGGAATGACACTATTTTTGTTCTTATTCCTCAGAATTGGGCCCCAAGTCCAGTCACCAAATCAATTTTAACCAAAGTTTTGTTGAGATATGGCCACACATCCTGTTCAGTGGCTTTGTCATCAAATTCATTGGATGATAGTGGCCATAGCATCTGACTTTTAGTAACTTTTGGTCACAATCCCTTCTAGATGATGCACCCCAAATTTGATGATGATTTGATCAACAGCCTAGGTTTCCAAAAAACTTTTTTTTCAGGAAAATTCAAAATGACAATATGACAGACTTAATTAATGAGTGCAATCGAAGTTAGACAAGCCATGGCAGAAACATATCTTGAAATTTGACCTGATGGTGTTGCTACAGGAATGAATGGATTAAACCCAAATTTGGGGAGCCAGTATTTTGGATGGGCCTCTGACAGGGTGCCAAATTACAAAGTAGAAGATTGGACAAAATTTTTGGCCTGTGCAAAATAAGTAGGTTTTCTGAAAAATTCAGAATGACAGAAAATACAATAAGGAAATTAACGGCAATGGATGAATTTGAATGGGGATGAGCAAAGGATTCAGAGGAATGAAAGATCACAAATCTAGGCCAAGGGGTGTTAACATACTTCATATATCAAGTATAATACCCGTAAGAAATGAGTTTATTATAAGAATGTCCGCTAAAGTCAGCTAAAACTGCTTAATTTCATTCTTTTTAGCTTTGCTCTGACTTTAGCTGAGTATTTTGTTCACCCTGGTGCTTGTTGGTAATACCCCAGTGAGTACAGTGCACGCACCCTCCCCCAAACAGATTCTTCCCAAAAAAACTTCCTTCACGAGGGAAAGATTTGGGATCCATTTAGCCTTTATTTATTTCTAATAGAGTATAAACGACTCACATATTTTAATTAATTACTTACATTCAGTGCTGTGTGTGGTTGTGCATTGACTTTAATAGGAAGGAGTGTCTGCAGGTTTTCTGCCACACACAGGTACCAGCCCGTGTCCTTCCTCTCCAGTCGCCTCATTGTGACGCTGAGCACTTTATAAACTCTTTCATCACTGAGCTCCACAGGCCTCCCATCCAAACTCCCAGAATTCTCTACACAGGAGCCCCTGCCCATCCTACACCACATCATGTCAATGTAAATGTCAGTATAGTGACACTGAATACTGACAGTGTCTCCTTTCATAGGCGTCACCTCCTGTTTGTCCACAAGCTGCCCTGGAGATCCTGAAGACACAAATCAGAAACAAAGGAAGCACTAACGTTTGCATAACAGTAAGATATTCTCACTATGATTATGAACCAGTAACAAGATGTTTATATCGTCTTTCTGTACATTTTATGCATATCTATAGCTAAGCTATGACATTTGTCATATTACTTATCATACTTAACACGGGGGCAGCATGGTGGCGCGTTGGTTTGCCCTGCTGCCTTACAGCAAGAAGGTCCTGTGTTCAATCCCAAGTCCTTTCTGCGTGGAGTTTGCACGCTCTCCCTCTGTTTGTCTGAGTTTTCACCAGGCGCTGTAGTTTCCTCCCACGGTCCAAAAGCATTCAAGAGGGGTTGAATGGTGAGTCTAAATTGGTCCTGTAGTTGTGTGTGCACCCTGTGGTGTGTTGGTGATTCCCCAGGGTTGGTTCCCACTTGTGCCCAGTGTTCTTGGGATAGGTTCCAGTCCCCAGGCAACCCCAGTTGGAATTAAGTGGCTTCAGAAAATGGATGGATGGATACTTAACCCCTGTAGAAGCCCATGTAAACTGATATGGTTACTTTTTCCACGCTACATTTATCATATTGGGAAAAATTTAAATGCATAGCAGCAGCCCTTCTACCTCCGACGAGCTAAAAGGTGTGGCACAAGTCCCCTTATCCTCAGGACACTTTATAACTGTGTCATCAAGAGCATCCTAACTGGATGCGTCGCCGGCTGGTATGATAGCCACACCACCTACCCCAGCAAAGCTCTGCAAGTAGCAGCACGGTGTGGGGAATATCATTATGAGATGAGCTTCCTGTCAGGGTCAGCTCCTGTTGTCCCAGTCTTGCATCCATAGCTTCTGGCTTTGACCTTGAATAGGGTAAGTGCTACAGCCAATGGATGGATATTCCATACTTACATGCACTTCACACATTAATGTCAAATGAGAGTATAATTTTCTTTACATGCACTATTAAGTATTAACATAGTCTATATGAGTAATTATGTAACTAATATTAAATAAATTTAAAGAATATATACCATGCAGTGTTGGCCTCCCATCTGCAGGGTAGGCCACACGAATCCCAGCCATAGTCTATGCCTATGTGTATAGACTTTGCATGTCCTGAATATGTCACATTAGACATGGATTGATATCAGGCTTGGTACTTCATGATTAAAGCTAAATCAATAACGTAAAACATTCCCATTTAAATATTCAATTGCTTGGAAAAAGGCCTATTTACCAATTAAACCCATAGCAATAGCACATAAATCCATTAAATACACAGATTAAGATTAATTTGGTCTCAGATGTTAGAAAACCTCATGAATAATACACTGACATTAGGTCTATATATTTGTGTGTTTTTTTCCCATTAGCCTAGCCTACTTTTTGTCTCTGGGAAAAGGATACGAATGAACTCGTATGTCCGCTAAACATGACTTTATACACAAACACGGAATGTAGTGTCCAGTGTTCAAACTCATTGATTTCAGGTCATTTTCACCTGTTGAAATGATTGAAGACAACAAAAAGATCATTTAAAGCATAAATGCATTTATTTTCTAATTAGATGTCAGCAAAACATTAAACATTTGTATGTAGTAATTGCAAGAAAACAAAAAGAAAACAAAATGTACCATTTTAAGTTTCTGGTACTGTGACATAACACTGATATCAGCGCATTTAACAACGTTACACATGACAGGCTAAACTATTCCTTCTAAGCTAGGTATCCTAAACTCAGTACGTCCAAACAAAAGCAAAAACAGAAATACTGTCACAGGTCCAGGGCGGATTGAGAGCGACAGCGTGTCATGGAGCAAGCAGAAACAGAGAGTGGACGACTCACTCAGGGATTCAAAGGAGGAAAGGGAATAAACACTAGAGACACTAATAAAAACAAAAGCAGACCACGAGGGGTCAAAAACAAGACAAGGAACAACAGTAATCAAATAAGAAATCGGTCGGTGGGTCACAAGCTTTTTTTTTTTTTTTTTTTCCCTCCACCACCCCCCCTCTGCGGAGGACCACTTTATTGTGCCCGAGATGTTATTTCAGGTGGAGTCTAGGACCCAACCTGACACGTGTGTATAGACAAACAGGCACACACATATACAAGCATACGTTCCCACCCTCATGCAGACATAAACAAATATTTACACATTCACCCAACATTTAGACACACAGAAATGAACGCTGTACACATACTCTCACTCCCCATATATACTCTATGTGGACCCCTATTTTTCCTCTGGCGAGGAGACCAGAAGATCACCCCGGACCCCGCAGCAGCCGAGAAGCCCACCAGCCCAGACCCCGACCAGACGGCCAGCTCTTCCTCTCAGCCCCCAGCCCCAAATGGCGAACAGGGAACGGGGATGTGAAAAGACCCCATGCCCCCCTTCGCCCGCTCAGATGTGGTGTTGGTGTGTGTTGTTCTAAAGTGCTTTTAAAACAGGTGAAGGGCATGGCACTAACCACCCCCTGCCGACCAACAGCTGGTGTTAGCTCCGCCTCTCCCCAGAGCCCTCAATGTCTATGTGTGATTAAAATTGAGATGTGGGCCCTGGCACCAGAGGTAAGGCTGAATGAACAGACCGCCCTCTGGATGCCATTCTGTGTGCCCATCCCCAACGCCCTAAATGTATGTGTCATGAGAGAGTAAGTAATGAGAGTGTCTACGTTGTAGTGTATGAATGAGGTACAGGTGGTCGCGAGGGGACAGAGGAGGAATACCTACCCTGCATCCCAGCAACGCACCTACACCTCAAAGCCCTACATGTGTGGTGGTGTGATGGAGCGGGAGGAGGGAAGCATTTAGGGATGGGGAGGAAAGGAATGGGTGGGGGCAAAATACCTCCCCCCCCGGAGCCAGCTCCCCCGCTGACCCCCATAGGCACTCCCCGTTCCCCGAAATCCATCCAGGGAGGGGGGCCCAGGCCCATCCAGAACAGGGCCCAAGGCAGCAGCACCACCGGGCCCCACAGAGCCCAAGGCGCCCCACCGGACCCCACTACAAAGGAAAAGCTACCCCCGCCCCAGCATTCAGTCAACTCCCAGACTGCACAAGACAAAAGACATCCAAAGACATTGTACCTCTCTGAAAGGTAGAAACGTTTCACCGCTCGTCCAAGCAGCTTTGCATGTGCATCAACAGAGGTAGAGGCATTAGGCACAACCTGTCTCCAATTTAACCTGCGGCCCTCTCATCATTTGCCAAAACAAAAATTATTCCCAGGAAAAAAACAGACCCAATTCACACCTCCACCAGGTGGACCACCCTTAACGACCCACTCTATTGGAGTAGGAGGGACTGGTTACATCTACCCGCAACTCGCCCCCCCCCCCACTTTGTTTCACTCAACGAGCCCCCTTATACTACTTACCCAGGAGGATAAATATGTGGACACTTACTACCTCCCTCAGTCTGAAGAAGCTGCTTGGATGAGCAGCGAAACGTTTCTAACTTTCAGAGACAAGTCCATTTGCCACGAGTCAACCACCAGAGAGTATGGTCTAAGGTTGCCTGGTCCTTTTGTTCCTCTGTGGTGAAGGGTACCTTAAGGGTACCTTCACCACATTGCCATTTGACACTGACACCTTCACATTGCCTGCTTCTAAATCGCCAACGATCAGTTCTTCCAATAATAATTTGTCCACCTTAGTTTCAACAATATCCAAATTTATAGCATTCAGCTGGAATTCACTGTTTATAACTTCTACTGCCACATCCACAATTTCCAATTCAAATGCTTTTTCAAAAGCCTTTTCTCTAGTCTCCTCCACTTTGACTTCTCCAATTTGTACTTGTACAATTTCAAAATCAAATTTACTTTGATCTAAATATTCGAGATCAAACTGGCAGAGGTCTACCAGCACAGCTCCTATCTCCAGACTGTCTCGATGGTTGTCTACAGGCTTTATGGAGATTGTCCTGTTATTCATCACAAAAGCCTCCAACCCATGTACATCTATCCCCTTATCCCTCCCAAGCTGGCTAGTGGGTGGAGTTACTTGGGAGCACTCCTCTTCATCACCCCAGCAGATGATCTCTTCCCACTTGTCCCAGGCTGCCCAATAAGCATCATCCGTCCAGCTAACTGCCTTGGCAATTCGCCTTCGGGAATGTGACTCGGTGGAACTGTCAGCCTGGTCAGAAGGTGATTCTGCTGGGGAGCACAGCTCTTTCTCATCTCCCCAGTCAATCACCTCTCCCCACTTGTCCCAAGTTGCCCAGTATCTGTCGTCGCTCCAGCAAACAGCTTTCTCAAATCGTCTGATTCTGAATGAGGAAAAACAACATACAGGCAATGCAATGGAGCTGTCAGTCACTCCTGACATGTGGACTACACTTCTGCACTGACCCACACCTTCCCAATCAACAACCGCATTACTGCACAGGCAGAGCTGCTATCTTTGGTCAGCTGGCTGGCGTGAGATTCTCAATTCCAGACAAGTCTGCACATTCATCTCCATATGTGTAACAGTCTTACTACCTTGTAAATAGTCTGGAGGGTTTGCAGACTACCCCAACACTTTTGATGCAGCTAATTTTAGGTTTATAATGGAACAAAACAGATTGACTACAAGAAATCTTGAGTGAGGGTTGGCAACCCTGCATATGACACTAACTAACCTGCACATAAAATTTAAATATAATCCAAACAATATACTGAATTTTACACAAACATATTTCAATATACAGTCATACCTCGGCTCACGAACTTAGTTCCTGACGTGAAAAGTGCGTGACCTCAATCAATTTCTCCCATTTCAAATAATGTAAATGTGTATTATGTTCAATATGTTTAAACTTCAGAAACGCTGAATTTTCCTTCAATTTTTAATATTTTTCTGTGACCAAGAATCCATCCATACATTTTCCAAACCGCTTATCCTACTGGGTTGCCTATCCCGGAAGCAATGGGCACAAGGCAGGGAAAAATCGAGGATGGGGGGGCCAGCCCATTGCAGGACACACTCACACACCATTCACTCACACATGCACTCCTACGGGCAATTTAGGTGGTACCCGGAGGAAAGCCCACGACAACATGGGGAGAACGCGACCAAGAATATAGACTTAAATTAAAATAACCTTACGTGTAACAAATAATGCTGTTGGCACGTCAAACTGTCGGTGCAGCGATAAGAAAATCGGGAGAAGACTAACAATAATAGAGGATTTATAAATGGAAAAATAAGTTCACACAACACGTTATTCACCATGAACTAGGACATATCGCCGTCTTTCCCTTTAGGTCACTCTATACATACATATATACAATTCGAGCACACGCAGTACAACTCAACACCCCCTACCGTACAATCAAATTATGACAGACTGTGCACATATAACTGAGAGCATACATTTACATTTACATGCTAACAAATGCTAAATTAAATAAAACATTAAAACTGAGCATACGCTGGTCGCTCGAAAGACGCCAAAACACGGAAAAGAACCACAAAACATCCCCCCAAAAAACTAAACAATCAACATTAAAAGACTGAGTAACAGTCAAATGCAGTAATTTCGAAAATATGATTTTTTTTTATTATTATTATACTGGACATTTCTTCGCGTTTCAGGTGGTTCTTTGGGGAGCTTTCATTGGACCCTTTTCGGGACGTTTATGGGTTCGCGGCCCGAAACACGGTTCGACAACCGGTACAAAACATTTTGGAACATCTGGTTCGTAACCCGATTTATTCGTGATCAGGACTGTTCGTGGGTCGAGGCACCACTGTACATACAAAGACAGATACTAAATAATAAGATAAGTTATACGATAAAATGGGAGCAGTTCTGCCCCCCTGTTGCACTTACTGGTCCGGACGCGAGCACGTTTTGTCATCAACCTGCAACTTTTTGTGTGAAAGAAACATAAGAAGCAAAGCTGTGTACCACAGTAGGGTAGAATTCATGGTTAATTTCGTGGCTTATTTGGGGCGGTTTTGAGTATGATGACGCACACAGATTTGTCAAGTATACAAAGCAGAGGTTTTTATTTATTCGTGCTGCACGTATAGGAAGATCCACACTTTATCAAATATCTCAGGCAGACTGATGCTGCGCGGGATACCGGTGCGAAAAAGGTATTGCGGTACCGCATTTTTGAAAGCTGTTCGGTATTACATTACATTACATTTCTTTAGTACTTGTACTAATTACACTATTTTCGCTTCCGCTAACTATGGGATCATGACGATAGATAGATAGATAGATAGATAGATAGATAGATAGATAGATAGATAGATAGATAGATAGATAGATAGATAGATAGATAGATAGATAGATAGATAGATAGATAGATAGATAGAAACTTTATTAATCCCTCGGGTAGATTCCTCTGGGAAATTCGGATTCCAAGAGCACAGCACCGACAGAAGTTACAAAAAAAAAAAATAACAACGTGAGCAAATGTTATATATATACATATATAGATGCAAAGAAAAATAAAATACAAAAGGGATAAATAGAAATAGGAATAAGAGAATACAATGGAATTGCACATTCCCAGTATTGAACCAAAAAACCAAAAGTATTGCACATTTCCAGTATTGAACCAAAAACCAAAGGTATTGCACAAGAGTATTGCACAGTGAAGTGAAGAGGCACTACAGCTTAGTTGTCCCCCCCTCCTTTGTCCACCTGTTTCCCCTCCCTCTCCCCTCCAGAGAGGAGTTAAACAGCTTGATGGCGTATGGGACAAAGGAGTTTTTAAGTCTGTTGGTCCTTGTCTTTGGGAGAAACAACCTGTCACTGAACAGACTCCTCTGGTTGTTTATGGCCGTGTGCCATAAACGATGGACTCTATATAGCAAAACTACTGCCGAAACTAAGTTATACACTAAGTTAGATCTGCACCCATCATGCTATATAAAATACTAAAACGTCAGCTAGTTAAGTATGATGTCCATAGCTTCACGTCAGTGATTTATGTCAGGGATATACATTGACGTCATCAAAGTTTGATGTTTGAATAATAAATAGATAGTAAAGCATAATGTGCTGCGTGGGAAGTGTTTTATATGTGATCAGGTCATCAGAGCTGTATTATGGGATGTCACCAAGACAGGTAATGCTAATACTTAAAAGTAAATAGCATAATCATACAATGATAAGAAACAGAATAAGACAAAAACATTTCTTGAAATTTGGCCTGTGGGTGGCGCTAGAGTGATGGATGGATTGAACCCAAATTTGGTATGAATAGTTGGAACTGACCTCTATCGATGTGCCAAATTTAAAAAAAGTTGCCAATCAGCTCTATGGGCTGCCATAGACTCCCATGGCAAAAAGCATAATAATAGTGAAAACTACTAAAAACTATAGGTATCCTAATAATAATAGACTGTCATCTCTAAATTGCCCACAGTGTGTGAGTGAGTGCATTCCCTGCAATGGACTGACATCCCATCCAAAAGTATACCATTGTGTCCTATGCTACCTGGGATAAGCTCCAGGCCCTCGTCTCCAGGATATGCGGTACGAGGATGGATGAATAATAATCATGTTTATTTCAATTTCAATTATTGGCAAATATAAACACGTACCAAGGATAATAGCAATAAATACAGTATGCCAAAATAAATGCTAGAGGAGAATCCTGCAATTCCTGCCCCAGTCCTGGGTCTGGGGAGTTTATTCTCACTGAGATTGCATAGGATTCCTCTGGTTGCTGTTTTTCTCCCGTACACATGAAGTGCTACTTCTTCATTGCTCACATGTGAGCCAGTATGTGAGCCCTGATCCAGGCTAGCATCCCGCCCAAGGCATTTCCTCTGTATGCTGCTTCCTGCAGCCCTGCAGTGGATAAAAGGAAAGGACAATGGTTTGTTGATTTATAGCACATATATTATTATATTTTATCAGAATCAGAATCAGAATCAGAATCAGAATCGTGTTTATTGGCCAAGTATGTGCAAGCACATACAAGGAATTTGATTCCGGTAGATGTTGTCTCTCAAGTAGTGTAAAAAGAAAACAAAAAAACAAAACAGCAGTGTGTTAGGATACAATGAACAATATCCAGAGCAAGTGTAAATACTATAATATACAGTTACAATATGACTGTGAATATGGATTGTTCTACAGTATAAGACAAGTGTTAACAGGTGTATGTAAGTGTTGTTTGTACATATTGTATAATAATATGTTTATTCTATTTATAAATATATATATAATAAATATAAATATATGTATGTATGTACATAGTATATATATGTGTGTATAAATGAGCAATGAACAGTACAATAAAATAATCTAAATCTTATAAGCAGAAGAAAAAAACAGAGATTACAGAATAGATACCAGAATATATACAGATATATACCAAGGAGTGTACATAAAGTGCAGTGCAGTGCTGAAGGTGTTTGGCAGTGCGACAGTTCAGCTGTTTAGGAGGGAGATGGCGAGGGGAAAGAAACTGTTCCTGTGTCGGGTGGTGCTGGTCTGCAGGCTTCTATAACGTCTGCCGGAGGGCAGCAGGTCAAAAAGTCTGTGTCCAGGGTGTGCGGGGTCTGTGATGATTTTTCCTGCCCTTTTCTTGGATCTTGAGAGGTACAGGTCCTGGATGGAGGGCAGGGGGGCACCGGTGATCCTTTCTGCTGTCCGTACGGTCAGCAGCAATTTATATTGTTCAAATACACATTACTCAGTAATAACTCAGTAACTACTCAAGTACAAATGATGAACAAATAAAGTAACTGTTATGATTAAGAATGAACGAACGTGGGATCAGTATATAACTAATACTTTCTGGTTAATTAATAAATTAAGTAAAAGTGTACTACTTCAGGGGCGGCATGGTGGTGCTGTCATGCCCGGCTCGTACGATCCTCGTGTGTGCCACGCCCCCTGATTACCCACGTGTGCTTCCCTAATCTTGCCCAGCTGTGTCCACTTATTTTCGCCCAGTCTCGTCTATTTCAGTCCATGACTTGCCTTAGTTTCTGGTCCGTCATTGATGTTAGTTAGTCTTAGTGCTGTCTGCTCCGTCCCGATCCCGAATAAATCCCCGTTTTCCCCGTACTCTGCCTGCTTGCCTGCTTCCTGCCCACTTGTCAGCCTGTGCGCACTACCCGCTTTAACCAGCGAACTCTGACAGGTGCACTGGTTAGCACTGTTGCCTCACACCTCTGGGACCCGGGTTCGAGTCTCCGCCTGGGTCACATGTGTGTGGAGTTTGCATGTTCTCCCCATGTCGTCGTGGGGTTTCCCCCCACAGTCCAAAAAACATGCTGAGGCTAACTTGAGTTGCTAAATTGCCCATAGGTGTGTGTGTGAGAGTGAATGGTGTGTGTGTGCCCTGCGACAGGCTGGCCCCTCATCCTGGGTTGTTCCCTGCCTTGTGCACATTGCTTCCGGGGTAGGCTCTGGACCCCCCGCGACCCAGTAGGATTAGCGGTTTGGAAAATAGATGGATGGATGTACTACTACATTATTTGTGCCCCCTCAAGTAAAGTGTTGCTCCTAACTCATCTGGTCTTTTTATATGTTGTTAAAACATACTGAATTAATCCCTGCAAGAAATTCTTTGAGGGGGTTAGAGAGAAAATGCAGGAGACTGAATCCAGGACCTCAGCTATATCTTTTTTAAGTGATTACGTGTAAACAGTCAAGACTTAACTATATGGGCTCATACTAAAATAAAAAATTCATGGCAAAGTGTTACTCCATTTTGAACAATATGAGCAGAGTATGCACAACCTTTTTATGTGAGACACAGCTATATGCACTATATATTTCTGCTTCCCCTAGACTTCCTGAGACCTTAAATAGTGTGACATTGGCAATAGCGAAAGCCTTCGTTTTAAAGATGACTTTTCATGTTTTCACTTGAAATCATGTGGAAAGATCACATCTCCACGCACAAAGCTCTTTCATATTTCCTGAGAGCCATATTTCATATTTGCTGGCGAGCTGTCTCAAAATTTTATCAGTTCCATTCCAGCCCCCTATAATGCCTCTGCAAAGACTGAATAAGATCCATCAAACGGTTATTGAATTATGGTCTTAGCAGGGTCAAGCATCAAAACTGCTGCTTTTTTCATTATCACTATGTGGCGCTGCTTCCATTTTGGGACTGTTTCAAAATTAAATCAGTTCTAGTTCCTCACCAATACCTGTACAAAGTTTGAAAAGGATTCGTCGAACAGTTTTTGAGTTATTGGCTTGCATGCCAAAGTATCTTATGTATCTGCAGGGACAGGGGAACAGTGCTAAAACCAAAAGTATTCCCTGAAGGCCAGGGAATACCATCCATCCATCCATTTTCTAAACCGCTTATCCTACTGGGTCGCGGGGGGTCCGGAGCCTATCCCGGAATCAATGGGCACAAGGCAGGGAACAACCCAGGATGGGGGGCCAGCCCATCACAGGGCACACTCACATACCATTCACGCACACATGCACTCCTACGGGCAATTTAGCAACTCCAATTAGCCTGAAGGCCAGGGAATACAACAAAGGTAATTTATGCTTCCATCCATCCATCCATTTTCCAAACCGCTTGTCCTACTGGGTCGCGGGGGGTCCGGAGCCTATCCCGGAAGCAATGGGCACGAGGCAGGGAACAACCCAGGATGGGGGGCCAGCCCATCACAGGGCACACTCACACACCATTCACTCACACATGCACTCCTACGGGCAATTTAGCAACTCCAATTAGCCTGAAGGCCAGGGAATACAACAAAGGTAATTTATGCTTACAGATCTGAAATCAGCAGATCACATTTATGTACCATCATGTATGTTAAGTTCTTGTTGCTGTTAAGCGGAGAACTACTACACGGGAGAGAAGTATCCAGGCTGAAAAATATCTTCTGGAATTTTACTGAGGTCAGCATGTCATTGGCCCCAAAGTGGCATTCCCATATCAGTTGAAATATGCAATTGTCTGCATGCATAAACTTGCCTCTTACGCCATACTCCATGCTAGGAAATAGCTATGAAAAGATTGTACTCATACTCACCTCAATCTGGGAATACTATTGTTGTTAAATAGCTATGCATAAGATTACATTTGCCATGGCTGAGACTGAATCACTTTCAATCACTACATGATGGTTATTAGGCATTTAATTACTAGCGGCTGTCAGTGATTGTTAATTGCTGTATAGTAACTTGGGAGAATGACACTGTGGATGCTGGAGCAACCGGTGCTGTGTGCAGACTCACCCCTTTAATACGATGACAGTGTAGTTCTGCTTTAGCGGGATGATTACTGTGCATCTGGTGACAAAGATTTACGATGGATAATTTAAAACCCAAGTACTGGAATACTTTGCCAAACAAAACATCCTGATGAGCAAATTAATTTCATTATGAAACTTTAAAATAAAAGTTATTTTTGGTGATGGTAACTTTCAATTTCCCAGGATTCCCCAGTTCCAGTCCTGCAGGCCTAGTCTGCACCCAGATTTTAATACTCAAACACCTTATTCAGCTCACCAGCCAATTGCCAGGTTTAGTAGGTGTATTTGACAGGTCCTTGCAAACTGGTTCTCCAGGACTGGAATTGGGGAAGCCTGATATATAACATTATATACTGTACAGGTCCTTCTCAAAAAATTAGCATATTGTGAAAAAGTTCATTATTTTCTGTAATGTACTGATAAACATTAGACTTTCATATATTTTAGATTCATTACAAACTGAAGTAGTTCAAGCCTTTTATTGTTTTAATAATGATGATTTCGGCAAACAGCTCATGAAAAAGTGCTCCAAAATCTCCTGATAGCTAGTTGCATTGACCCTGCCCTTGATAAAACACAGTGGACCAACACCAGCAGCTGACATGGCACCCCAGACCATCACTGACTGTGGGTACTTGATTTCCGAATGACATGCAAAATTTGCTTTCATCCGAAAAAGTACTTTGGACCACTGAGCAACAGTCCAGTGCTGCTTCTCTGTAGCCCAGGTCAGGCGCTTCTGTCATTCGGAAATCAAAATTTTGGAGCACTTCACTTTCATCTGCTGAAAAGCTTTATGGAGATGAAGATTTCATTTTTCAGCACGACCTGGCACCTGCTCACAGTGCCAAAACCACTGGTAAATGGTTTACTGACCATGGTATTACTGTGCTCAATTGGCCTGCCAACTCTCCTGACCTGAACCCCATAGAGAATCTGTGGGATATTGTGAAGAGAAAGTTGAGAGACGCAAGACCCAACACTCTGGATGAGCTTAAGGCCGCAATCGAAGCATCCTGGGCCTCCATAACACCTCAGCAGTGCCACAGGCTGATTGCCTCCATGCCACGCCGCATTGAAGCAGTCATTTCTGCAAAAGGATTCCCGACCAAGTATTGAGTGCATAACTGAACATAATTATTTGAAGGTTGACTTTTTTGGTACTAAAAACACTTTTCTTTTATTGGTCGGATGAAATATGCTAATTTTTTGAGATTTTGGGTTTTCATGAGCTGTATGCCAAAATCATCAATATTAAAACAATAAAAGGCTTGAACTACTTCAGTTGTGTGTAATGAATCTAAAATATATGAAAGTCTAATGTTTATCAGTACATTACAGAAAATAATGAACTTTTTCACAATATGCTAATGTTTTGAGAAGGACCTGTATAACCCCCCCACAGCCAGATGCCACTGTAACCAAATAATCAATGTTATTCGCTTCACATGTTATGGCTGATCAGTGTATAACCTCTGTATCTCAGTTACGTTTCAGACTGTTTTGCTACATTGTGCAGATTAATATACTGTGTTCATAATAAATTTCAAAATTTCCCAAAGTTCAGCACATTGTCAGTTTCACTGGCCAACACACTGATCATCGTAACATCATCAAGTTCTTTAGCCAAATGAGGTGTGCTGGGCAATGGGAAACCTGACACTGCAGTACAGTGAATCATGCAGCAGGACTGGGAAAATGTAAAAACACATTTTACCTCCAAGAGCCACTGTTCTCCAACCTTTTTTCAGCAGTCTTACATGTCTGTAAAGACATAAAATATGTTTGCAAATATACTGTACTGATCCTGAGAGGATTAAGATGGCAAAAATATCAATTGGGCTGGTGATTGCACAATATTTTAGAAGCTAAATTATGAAATGTATGACTATATATATTACACAATGATAAGGTATAAATACAGAAAAGCTACACACTGTTGGAGTGAAGCTGAAGTCCTTCTCTCTTCTAGACAATGGAATCAATAGAAATGAAGTTTTGCCACGACATGAGAAGCCAGGAAAGTGAAGCAGAACATGAACAGGAACATTATTCAGCCTTGGCTGACTAGGTCTGTATTCCGGACATTACATTCATGATTTAATTTGACTGCAGGGGGCTTGAATAATTTTAACTTGCTTGCAGGTTCCCTATGTACAGTATGTATTACCTTTCCTGACCTTCGGAGGTCCTCCCTCCTGTTTCGGAGCATTTTTAAGGCTTTTTTCAGAATTTCCTGCTCTTTGCCGACAAGGCTGCAGGGCAACTCTGCTGTGACCTTGAAATTACATTAAATATTCTGTTAAAACACTTTATTTGGTGTTTTACCTTGTGAATTGAAATTTTAAGCCCCCATTGTGCTTTAAGTGGTAAAAAAGTAAAATAGAGAAATTAAACTATTTGATTAGAAATATTGATTTTAAACAATTTTATGAGGTACAGATTTTGCTTATGACAGGGTTCCAGTCAATTTCCGCTCCCTTGCAGGCAGTGGTACACATTTTTGATGCACCCAGGGATGATCTTACAGCAGCCTGGTGGAGACGTGTAGAAAAAAGAAAGATATCAGTTTTGTACCAAAAACGTTAGAATAGAGAGGAGTGCAGGTGGACATAGAATGAGCAGAATGAATGGTAGCAGTATTTCTGATGTGAGAACCACTTATTCTGCTGATTCTACTTCCACCTGCACTGTCTGTGTTCTAACAGCTCTGTCCACTTTAGTTTCTATTTCCAGGACTGTGTGATACTTACACTGAATCTCTTTTGTTCAGGTGTTGCCGCTGATTTCCCTGCTTATTTTTTAGGAAGTCTTCTGCTTCCACTCCAGACTGCTTGAAGGAAAGATCATGAAATAAATATGATATATTCTGTAACCATGACCTGACAGCAGTATGTCTGTGAAACCACAAAAAACACAGAGCTTGCTATCAAACAGACAGTTTACTTGCCTTTAGTTTTAAAATGGAAATTAGGGATTTCCTCAGTCTGAGGTTTTTGGGGAACAAAAGGTAAACATCTTGTTCCCCAATGTCCACAAAATCATCCCCTGTCACACCTTGTTCTTCATGGTAAAACACAGAGAAAATAGATTAATCCACATAACTGTAACTATAAAACCCAAAATATTATGGCCACACAGAGGTTGAAAAAATAACAATGATTATGAATAAATTAATAATAAAACCCCATAATATAATTAAGGCACGCAGAGTGAGCACATAGCAGGCATAGCAACAGTAAGTAAGGCGGACAAAGGGGCAACTGAGAAGACTGCATCAGCAAATTTAGCATATTTCCCATAAACACAACACTGATAGGAGTTATCAATTTAGCATTACCATATACAGTACAGTACTGTGCAAAAGTCTTAGGCAGTCCAAAGAAATGTTTAAAGCTGTTTATCTGGGTAGCAAGTGCACTTTGGCTTAGAACAAAAAATACAATTTAATATTAGAATGTGTGCAAATTAAGAGTAACACAATAAAAACTAGTAATAATTTCTTCTGTTTTCTAAAAAGTTACTGATATCTAGTTGGATGGCTAGATGAACACCGCTTCAGTTCCCAAACTTGTCTTCAGGGGCACATCAGCCGTTCCACGATTTTGTTAAATTTCACCAACAGCTCAATTAAATAATTAAATATATTGGTTTAAAAGTCAGTGAGAGATTGACTAGCTGTATGAGGTCTGCTAGTGGCCAAGTCTAAAAATGCATGGCTGCACTGGACGGTCGCTGCAAATACTGGGATGATTTTAGCAGAGGTTCTGAAATGGTGAAGCTGACACACTTTGACAGGCATCATATCATAGTTTTACACCAACACGAGGATAATCTAAACATCATTTTCTTTGCCTGCCTAAGACTTTTGCACAGTTCTGTATATATATATTTAGGTCCTCAATCATGGCCTTACAATGGCTGAGGCTGGTCGGCCGAATGATGGGAGAACAACCATGTCCTCAACCACTCAAACATTTCATAGAGCCATCAGGTATGTAATCCAACAATGTGCCCTGTACTGTAATATTGTCCTCTTACTGCAATGCTTCATATTACAGTATCCATTTGCATTTTATATTACACAGTGAGTTTTACTTTATACAGTTACACACTGGATGTATACTGTAGCACACATGTCGCGTCACTCATGGTCACACACACAGATTAACCTCCCCTCAAACCACAGGCAATATGCCAGGACAAGCAGTGTAGTACAATCTTTTATTAAACATGCAAGAGCAACCCCACTACTTAACACACAGGGGGGGAAACAGAATATCTAACACCACAAATAGGGGGGGGGGGGGACATGCCCTACATACACACCTTTCCCACTGAATACACCCCCATAGAATTAGCATTTCAATCTCCCAAATTCTTGTGAAAATGTTATTTGCGATTTGCGATTGAGCATGTACATGAGCGATTGACTACACACCAATACAATCCAAATCCAAAACACACATGGTAAATGTGCTTTTCTACTTTTATGAGAACTGAAAGCACTTTGCAATTCATGCCTCACACTCACCCATCCACACACTGGTGGCGGAGGCTGCCATGCAAGGCGCCAACCTGCACGCCGGGAGCAATTTGGGGTTCAGCATTATGCTGAAGGACACTTTTTATGGGGTGAGGAGAAACCAGGGCTCGAACCTGCAACTCTCTGGTTGCTAAACGATAGCACTACCTCCTGCACCACCATCTTCCCCAAATGTAATGAGAGCTCCCAGATGTGTTTGGCTGTAATAAATCTGGAATATAGCTATATGACATAGTTTTTGATAACACCAGCATTTATTTTTTAGGCAAAAATGGCAGGCAGATCAGAACTGGCCAGATTTGATGTTGCAGCTTTTATTGAAATACAAAACAAAATTAAAAAGTGCTGAAGTTTGAATGACTGTGTATTTATTTCAGTTATTTTATATTGGGCTCAAGGATTGGTTTCATCATACAAATACAGCACAGATAATGTTTACTTGAAATTACTGAAAAGTAAGTGATACCAGAATCATTGGGTCAATAAACTTTTAAATGTGGATTGTGCTTGGGATAGAAGCTGCAAGTTGTGTTGAAGAAAAGTATAGATTTTCAAAATATGCAAATTAATTCTAATAATAATATTAATGACATTCATCTTTAGATGACATTAATTACATAACTAATAATACATTGAGAATAAATGTTTTGTTATTGTACAGATGGTAAGATATGAAAGTGATGTGGAAAATCTGAAACACTGAAACACATTGAGATGGGTGGTGCTAATAATGGTACTGCAGCCAGCCAGTAGGGGGCGCTTGACATGTTTAGTTTTCACCTTTTAGAAACATTATGGTCTCCATGTTTTTTGCAGTCAATGCTTTGATCACAGATTTGAAAGCAGTATGCATAATGCATCAGGACTCACACTGAAATTCCCTATATGTGGATATATTATGCAACATGGTTCTGTAGGAATGCTGGTACCTTGGAAACACACATAAACAAATATACCTTATATGTGAGTTTGGATATGGGTGTGGCTGCAACTGGAGAGGCTTGTAGTACATATTCTGCAAAATTTTCATAATTGTTGCAAATATTATGTACAAACCATGACAGAGGCTTAAATGCAAACATGGGTTTTGTTGGGAAAATATCAGTTCATGAAATACATTACTGAGGAAACTGTAGGTGCTTTTACTTCTATTCAATACTTTAAGGCACACACACATCACAAGGAGAATAAGCTATTATTTATAATAATTTATATAGCATGCAATGATTAAACAAAAAAAAAATAATTTCTCTGTTGCATCGCAAACCTGACAGATACACTACTTGTCAAAAAGAAAAGAACTTACTTCCTCACGCATTTCTAAAAGGATGTTTTTGTCAAATCCCTCCAACTCACTGCAAAACCACAGATCAAGATCACATATTATGGCCTAAATAAAAATATAATATAGATATATAATATAGACAGTTCATGGTGCATTTTGTAATACTCAAGACACACCAAGGCCATGCAGAGTGCATACTGATAAAAGGGAGGGGAGGGGGGAATACTTCAATACATTCTCTGTATCACAAGTGTTACCTCCAACAATTCAAGGTGGTCTGTCTTACAATCGTCTTGGGCGCTCGTCCGCTCCTCCCGTGTACCACGCCCCCACAGTCCACAGAACCAATCTGTTGAGGAACATCCTGCGAAATATACAGTTAAAAAAAAAAATCTGAATTTCTGAAAAAAATTCTGAGAAATTCAGGCAGCAGGGGCCAGAAAAAATGTAATAAAACATTGAATTGCTGTAAATTTCATCCATCCATCCATTTTCCAAACAGCTTATCTGACTGGGTCGCGGGGGGTCTGGAGCCTACTTTGGAAGGGGGGCCAGCCCATCACAGGGTACACTCACACACTCCTATGGGCAATTTAGCAAGTCTAATTAGCCTCAGCATGTTGTTGGACTGTGGGGGGAAACCAGAGTACCCGGAGGAAACCCCACGACGACATGAGGAGAACATGCAAACCCAACCCAAGCGGAGACTCGAACCCGGGTCCCAGAGGTGTGAGGCAACAGTGCTAACCACTGCACCACCATCAGCTTGTGACAAATCAAATACTATGAAAAACTGAAATAAAAGAATATTACCATGACAACTCCATTTTTAGAAAATTCTTTCGCCATTACCCATACATTAATCATTTGTGGGTCTTAAGTCAATGATCTGCATGTTTCTACTGCGTTTAATGCAGCACAAAATCACAAACATACATATAAAAACAAGAAAAAGCAAAGCAGTATCATACTATTGCTCCTTCTGACCAGAATTAGGAGACATTACTGCATTATAACATCTCTGTCTTTCAATGCTTTTTTATTTTCTTTTCTTAGCTATTTTTGCAATCTGCTAGCTAACCTCGCCTCCTTTCTGTTGCTCATTATGCTTGGTCATTTGATCACACAAATGTGGCTCTTTCCGCTGAACAGTAGGAGTCACTGTTACCAGAAACACTCTAAATTAAACCTTTTACAAATAATATTGCAAATAATGACATGTTGGAAACAAAATGAAACAAAATACATTTACTGGACGAAATACAAATATTAAATATATGCATAAGCCACCAATTTTCTGGCAACAGCTACACCATCAGCTTGGAGGGAGCCAGTTGCTCAGGGAAGAAGGGACCCACAGAGTGTAAGGACCCATTCTCTGTGCCTGAGTATGAGACCCACCGCTGGTCCGGACAGAAATACTGGTTGTGGCAGCCAATGAAGATGTCTATAGACGAAAACACCATCCTGGGCCTTTGTAATGCCCTGCAGTCTTTTACTCTCTCGTGAGGGGGAGCAATATGGATTTCTAAGAACATCCAAAACTGTCTTTAAACGTTTGACATTATGTGAAATGATAAGATACAAAAAATATCAGTTATAATGTTCAGAAGATCAAGTGCACTCACCCTTCCCTTTGTTGGATGGATGACAAGTACTGGGCAGCTTCGAATAAGTGGGATGAGGTGATTGATTGGGGAGATGAAGGGTCTTCACCCACAACACCTCCCTCTGTCCAGGCTGGCACCAGCACTGGAGATGTGGATGTTGGGGTGGAACATCATCAGCAGCCAGTATTCAAATGTGTGTATTTCAGAGCTTTTCTTAACATGAGTTGGAGACAGTCTGATGTTAATTGGAGTTTAAAAAACTGGTCGGCACTATGAAAATGATTCTCACTGATTGAATAACAGCAGAATAGTTGCTGTAATCATATTACAATGTACAATAAAGAGAAATGTTTCTGTGCAACAGGCCAGCAAAATAAACTGGTTTTGAGGATGCGAATTCATCTCAGTGTGCAGCCTCAGCCTCAACATGTGGTCCAGAACGTAAATGACAGGGAGGAAGAAGCCCCAGTTCTGTCTAACCTGTCATCTTGGAGGGAACCTGTTACTCAGGAACACAGGGAGTCCAACAGGCATAAGGACCCATTCTGCCTGCCTGGATATGAGACCCACAACTGGCCTAGACAGAGATACTGGTCGCGACAGCCAGCAAAGACCTCCATAGACGAAAACATCACCCTGGGCTTCTGTAATGACCTGCAGTCTTTTTCGCTGTCATGACAATTATGGATTTTTAAGACTGTATTTAAACTGTATTTATTATAAAATAAAAATTTCAAGCAAATATTGTCTCAGCCAAATTATGTCCTCTGTGTCCATCAAAAATGCAATGAAAAAGAAAATATATCAATCATCGCAGTAGATACTGACTGTATTGAATTTCACTGGGATAGTGAATCCCTGGGAGAAAGTGAGATGTAGGTAGAATTTCATCTGTTCTGTTATATAATCATTTGTGACATATTGCAGTAATGGAAAATAAATAAACCTATTAGAATCTTACATACCTGGATCATGTCTCCTTTGCTCAAGGCTGAATAGATTCAGCTCAGCTAACCTCTCCTCATAAGACATTCCTCTAAGACCAGGAATCATTCTTGTAGCCCTACGTTGAACCCTTTCAAAGCCAGCAATGTCCTTTTTAAGGTAAGGTGACCAAACCTGCACACAATATTCTAGGTGGGCTCTTACCAAGGAATTATATAATCTAAAAATCACCTCCCTTGACCTAAACTCCACACACCTAGATGTAACCCAACATCCTACTGGCCTTTTCAATTGCTTACCCACGCTTGTGAGAGTGGGACATGGCAGGATCAACATACACACCAAGGGTAGCCTAGCATTTTGGGTCAGATTATAGCTTCCATTACTTTTCTAGTAATGCAAGGTAAACTTGCATGTAGTTTGATGGGTTACTTCTATCTTCTTTTTTGAATTTGGATGTTATATTTGTATACTTCATCTTCCTGTTTTGAAAGCTAATCTTTCTTTGACCTCTGACAGGTTGTGTAAGTTAATCACAGGAACTGGTTGAAATAAAATGATTTCTCCAGCTGTAAAGGGTGGGCACTGTGAAGGTGGTGTGGATCTGCCTGGATGCAGCCCCGGATAGGGTCTTATCTGAAGCATTGAAACAGGAGAACACACAGGAGTTTTGACAGCAGAGTTACTCTGGGACAAAACACAGTGTAAATCATCATATAAATGTTTAGGATGACATTCTCAGTGCATCCTTACAGTACATACATAACCCCAATGTTCTGAGATGAACCATGTGATGTTGAGTGCAACTTATGCTGCTTCCTCCACTCAATGTCAGCTATTCTTGAAATAAGAGACAGAATATTCGGATTCACTGCTTGACTTTTTGGTCTTTTCTCCACCTTGGAGCCCCTTTCTGGGTTAATCTAGATAACACATCTATTGTGGGAAAAAAAAACATAAAACTTATAAATACATTTTTGTCTTTTGTTCTATGGCGAACACAAGATAACAGTGGACTCGTGTGCCCAACTGTTTTCACTTCAAACTCACAGTGTTGATTTTACTCTCTGAAATATGCAGTTAATATTCCAATATTTAAAAACAAATATGCTACACCAGCAGTAAACACTTATGTAACATACCATAGGAGCATTGGTCACTTAAGGGGCTTTGTGGACCCCTGAAACCGCCTCTGGTGCTGTCCAGTCCAGTGTCACTGAGTGCTCCTTCAGTGTTCTTCATTGCTCTATCTGAATTCCCTGGAATTTAACAAAACAAGTCAAGGTAATCAGTTTAGAAATGAGTATAAACATCTCTGCAAAGTCTGACAGGTAAAAATTGGTGTACTTACATGGTGTAATGCGACCAATGAGCTTCCTTGCTTCAACTGGCCTCAGGGCACCAAGAAGATCCATTAATTGTATGCAGGGACGGATTACGGACCGGGCAAGCGGGGCCGCTGCCCAGGGGCCCTTGGGGTGCAGGGGGCCCGTGGGGCCCCAGCCCAAAACAATTTGCAACGCTTATCAACAATGTATTTTCGTTTGCCTATTTTAGAGGGCCTACATTCTTTGATCCTCTGCCTACCAGGGCCCCTGACCCTATAGTTGTGGTGGTTGTGGTGGTGGTGCTGGTGGTGGGGGGGCTCGCGAACGTTTTGCCCAGGGGCCCACACAACCCATAATCCGTCCCTGATTGTATATACTTCATATCTTCAAGGTCTTCAACACCTAATATCTGGAGAGCCTCCACTACTTGTTGATGTCCACTTGGGTTAAGAATAGACTGAATAAAAGAGCCAAACAGGGAAGGAACTATCTCCCATGATCTCTAAAAAGTAAGTGAGTCTGTGCTTTAATCTCCTCTGTTCTCAGCTGAATCTACAAATATAAATAATATGTATTGGTGTTCAGAAATGTCAGACCTCTTAAATATAGTTCAAGTCTCTCATCATTTAATTTCGACAAAACACTTAGGAAAATATAACAAAAATATACACAACACTGTGCGGCATACATTGTCTTTCATTTTAGTCATACGTTGCTTTTAATTTCGTAATGCATGATTTGCAGCTATAAACAAATATTTCGTAACAGGATAACGGTAGGTCTTACTTTCTTAAATTGAAATATTTTCAATATCATGTTAATATTAGAAATGATTCGCTAGTATTATACGTTAGCTAATTTTTTCATTCACAGCCACATATTACCTATATGACTGCAAAATAAAGCAATGCAACCAGCCGGTAGTTATAAAGAATAACTTAACACTTACATTGACCAATTTTCCCCGGTCCCTATCTGACCTATGAGTTTAGTTGTACTTTTATTCTTCGTCGAATTATCAGATTGATAACTTCTACGATTTCCAATGGCCTCTTCCTTTGTCATCTGTGCACACGCAGTTTTAGGACACGGTATCAACTGACAGCAGCACTGTCAAGCAAAGCATAGACCACTAGGTTTTGAAAAGTCTAAATATACGTACCTTGATGTTCTTTGGTACTTTTCTGTAGTTGCTTGTATTAGTATTATTTTTCAGATTATCCCATCAGTTCTAAACTGCAAATTTTTATGTCTTTATATAGAAAAAACTTTCCACTGTCTTCTGCGCATGCACAGAATTTGCGAGTTTCGACCGGCGGCGTGCAGTCCAACACAAACTAAACTTTTTGTGAATTTATAAATCACTAGGCGTACACTATAAACGCTCCTGATTGTTCATGTTCAGATATAGACGCTGTCAACTGAGCTATGGCAACTGCTTTATCTACTTACTTCTCCGAATTAGGCATTCTGTAACTAATTATACAATAAAATAATTGTACTTGATATCAATTCGATGACTCGCATATTCCCTATAATATAGGGTCTATATTTTCTAATTTTAAGTCATTTTTTATGTTTATAACCTTAGCTCTATGCAAACCATTTCAAATATATGCAACAACACAGTACAATTATGGTGGATATCTGGTTTATGACAGTAAAACAATGTAGATTTTATGTACACTGAATGTAAAATTAAAGTTAATGAAAGCAAAATTATAGAAAACAACTGTTGCATTTTAGTAAAACGAAGGCACATGTTGGTACAATAAAACCATTAAAATTTTACAGATAAAGCATATGACCATGAGTTTAATTTCTGTAAAAATACAGAAAAGAAATTGACCAGTTTCACTGAAGGGGTTTATCTGTTATTTTACAAACTGTGCGTAAAAATATGTTTATGCAATGTAGTTTTGATAAAACCTTTCTGTCATTTAACATTATGTCAAATAATTATACTGCAGTCAAATTGGCTGATATAAAATGGTTAAAAACTGTGACAGAATTTGCCTTTTTTTACAGTGTATACTTCCAGTCAGAAGGTACCACACCGGCAGATACGGATTTCTGAAATAGCAAAGATAAAGGTCGATGAATAATATCCCTCATCTCTTTTAAAACAATAGGTAAGATGCTGTTTTGATATCCTGTCTAGGGTTGGAGTGTAACAGTATTCACGGGAAAGGGGAATGGGATAAAGGGACAAACAGGGTGAGGGCAACAAGGGAACACCAGTGGGCAAAGGGATATTTTTTGTATTTTCATTTTTTTTTCATGTATAATACTGACACTGAACAAATAACCCGGTGCAAAAGACTTTGGGAGTGACCACAGCCAAAATAACAAACAAAATCCCCAACTATCAAGTGCGACCCACAGCTAATCTCACCTAAGTGCAAAAGAAAAGGAAACCAAAAGACAAACACTCCACCTCACTCCCTAACCAAATAAACAGAGTCCAACACACACTTGCAAAACAAAATAGCAGTCACTGCCTACACAGCAATACAATCACACATACATAACTTACACACAAGTCAAAGCAACGAGGGGGCTAGTGAAGACGTAAACCAAAGAAAACCAAGCGGGGAGACAGCAAGCCAAACTGAGGTCGCGGGGGGGACCGGAGCCTGTCCTTGGAACAACAGGCGTAGGCAGGAACCAACCCTGGGCAGGAGTCAACACTCTGCAGGGCGCAAACACTCACAACTCAGATTTGCCAATTAACCTACCCTGCACACTTTTGGACTGTGGGAGGAAACCGGAGCCCCTGCTGGAAGCCTTTCCCCATTCACCAGATTATACTGCCAGAAGACTGAAAATTGGACCCCTGCTGGCATGAGTGGGAGGAGACATGAAAAAATAAGAAATTACAGATCATGACAGGAGCACCAAGCACAGCAACAGTGGGGTCATGCTCAATTATCACACCACATATATGAGAAAACATTATGAAAATCTGTTCCCAAAAATTGTTCAAACATCAGCATGACCGAAACATACGACTGGTTGTACCTAGGCTACACTGGCACTGACAGCAGAGTGTAACAAATTACCAGCTACGACACATATCTGATGATTCAGAAGAAAGACAAGTTGAAGAAACAAAGTGGTTAATTGACTATTGTATAATAATCAAATCACTTCATAATCATGTAATACATAATATGTCACGACGGGAAGAGGGACAATCCAAGGGCAGCCTTGTGGGTTTTATTGCTGAACCAAAAGACATGAATAGAACCCAAAAGGAGGAGGAGAGCACAAATAGGAGGGAGGGAGGAAGGAATAAGCAGGAGGAGTCGGGGAGAACCTACTAACACGGGGAGCAGAGAGGGGTCCTCCTCCTTTTTGGGTGAAACTAATTGCTTGTGACATGGTAAGAGGCAACTTCTTTCTTGAGAGAATTTCTTTAAAGGGCAAGACAACCAAAGCTGTTAATCCAACAGGAAAAAATAGCCTTTGTAGAATTCTATGTGAAGACCCTCTGGGCCAGGCGCCCTGCCGCTCTGCATTGTTTTCTTTGCATGTACAACTTTGTACTCCATAATTTTAATATTTTATCACGAAGCCTGAAGAGCAATATGAACTATATCATGCTTTAAGTAAATTGTCTCATCCTTTATTAGATTTAAACACAAACACAATCCACAGTAAACTGTACTTACAGCCTTCATCCTGCTCTTCAGTCTCTGACGTGCTGCATCTAAATGGGGACTCGTCAAAAAGCCAAGTGGAGCTGTCATGAATGAAGGCCTTATTGAAGCTTCCCCTGCCTGACAGCAGGTTAGTCTCTCATTTGACTAAAGTATATTTAACTTCTACAGAACTTTGCAGGCTCATCTAGGATGGAGAATTTCTGCTGCTGAGCGCATTTTGACCTTGAGGAGCAACTGGTTCTCATCCAATGCAACAGTGAGTTAGAGGAGCAAGTTAATACGCCTTTTAGGGAGAAGGTGTGTACGCCACTAGCCGGGAGGGGGGAGAATGAAGAGCAGAGAGGTCGAGAGAGCTGGGTGACCGTAGGTCGTAGACGCAGGAAAGGGCGTACACACGTTGCAGAGGCGGCATCACCTGAGGTGACTGTGTCGAACAGGTTTCAGGTTCTTCCAGCTTTAGAGCCGGAACGGACTGGGGAGGCAGGTGGGCCCTTGGGCACTGAGGAGCCCCCTCCCCCCAGGAGGAGGGAGGTTGTGGTAGTGGGGGATTCCATTATTAGGGGAGTAGACAGTTATGTGTGCACGCGTGATAGAGGGTCCCGTACGGTGTCTTGCCTGCCTGGTGCCCAGGTAGGAGACCTTCCAGATCGTGTGGATAAGCTTTTGGCCCCAGCTGGGGGGGATCCAGTTGTCGTGGTGCATGTTGACACCAACGACATGGGCAAGGGTAGAAGGGCTGTTCTGCAGGATAAATTTATAGAAGTCGCCAATAAGCTTAGAAGCAGAACGTCCACGGTGGTATTCTCCGAAATACTCCCCGTGCCACGTGCAAGTCAGGCTAAGTTAGCTGAGATAAGGAAATTAAATGTGTGGCTAAAAGGATGGTGTAGGAAAGAGGGGTTTAGGTTTATGGGGCATTGGAGGACCTTCTGGAACAGGTGGGACCTGTTCAAGCCGGATGGGTTGCACCTGAACCAGAGGGGAACCAGTGTATTGGGGAGGCGTATGTGTAGAGTAGTTGAGGAATGTTTAAACTAGGGACTGGGGGGGCAGGGAGGTTAGTTAACTATGTCAGTGGGGGGAAACGGAAAGCCATAAATAATCATATTGTAAGTGGGCACCGTAATAGGCCTACCCTTTGTTGTCTGTATTTAAACGCCAGAAGTATTAGGAATAAAATTCATGATTTAGAGGCTTTTATCTCATCGGACTCTTATGATATTATAGGAATAACTGAAACGTGGTTGAGTGAAAAGAATGGACAAGAATATAATATGGATGGTTACACGTTGTTCCGTAAGGATCGTATAGGAAAAAAGGGAGGTGGTGTTGCAGTATATGTAAAGGAAAACTTGCAGGCAAGGGAACTTACTGATATAAATAAAACTACGGAAGCAATATGGGTAAAATTAGATGCTAAAAACTCAAATAGCCTAATTGTCGGTGTTTGTTACAGAACACCTAATATAGCTGCTGAGGAAAGCAGATTGTTATACAGTGATATTAGGACTATGAGCAATAAAAATGATGTGGTAGTTATGGGTGATTTTAATCTACCAGGAATGCAGTGGGACATTGTCACTGCCTCTTCAGAAAATGAACTGGAGATGGTGGAATTAGTACAGGATTGTTTTTTTACTCAGTTTGTTAACACCCCTACCAGGGGAGATGCCATTCTTGATCTTGTTCTCTCTAATAACCAGGACAGGATTGGTAAATTAGACGTTTTAGAACCACTTGACAGTAGCGATCATAACATGGTCAAATTTGAGGTTAAGTTTAGTGTTCGAAGAGCTAAGTCCAAATCAAAAATATATAATGTTAGGAAGGCTGACTTTAAGTGTATGAGACTAAAACTAGAAACTGTGAACTGGATGGAGTTAAATAACAAAACTGTTGAAGAGGCATGGGAATTTTTTAAAAGCACATTATTGCAAGTGCAAGAGGACTTCATACCTGTTTCCAGCAAGAATAAATCTAGGAAATTGAAACCTAGGTGGTTTACTAGGGAAATAAAGTATAAAGTAAGGAGGAAAAGGGCTTTGTTCCAGCAATGGAAAATAACTGATGATGACAGAATTAAGCAGGAATATCTAAGTCTACAGGCTGAGTTAAAAAATGATATTAGACGAGCTAAAAGAAATGTCGAAAGGATGGTTGCATTGGAAGCTAAGGATGACGTTAAAAGTTTCTTCCAGTATTTTAACTCTAAAAGAGCTCTAAAACCTGAAATTACTAATCTGCAGGATAGTAAGGGTCTTATAATAGTAAACGACATTGATATAGTAAATGAGTTCAATGATAGTTTTGCACGGGTATTCACTGTTGAGGACCTTAGTAATTTACCAGTTATTACCTATCCAGCATTGTCTATAGCTAATATATATATAACTGAAGCAGATGTTTTGCAAAGCCTAGCTAAGCTCAAAATAAATAAATCACAGGGCCCTGATGGCATCTTACCTATAGTGTTAAAAGAGATGAGGGATATTATTTGCCGACCCTTAACTTTACTGTTTCAAAAATCCTTATCTGAAGGTGTGGTACCTTCTGATTGGAAGCACGCCTTCATAACGCCTATTTTCAAAAAAGGGGATAGAAGTAATTTGTCTAACTATAGGCCAATCAGTCTAACTTGTATAACTGGTAAAGTTATGGAGGCTATAATCAAAGAGAAAATGGTAGATTACCTGGACTCCAATAACATTTTGCGGGATAGCCAGCATGGATTTAGGAGAGGTAGATCCTGTTTAACAAATCTGTTGGAGTTTTTTGAGGAAGCTACTCAAGAAGTTGATGATAAGAAGGCCTATGATGTCATCTACTTAGATTTCCAAAAGGCTTTTGATGTTGTCCCCCACAAGAGGCTCCTACTTAAACTCAAAGCAACAGGTATTTTAGGTACCGTAGCGACCTGGATTGATAACTGGTTAACAGATAGGAAACAGCGAGTAGTTATAAGAGGCACAATGTCACAGTGGGCTTGCGTTCATAGTGGGGTACCGCAGGGTTCGATTTTAGGACCACTATTGTTCCTAATTTACATAAATGATATGGATACCAATATATACAGTAAACTGGTGAAATTTGCAGATGACACCAAGGTGGGTGGTGTAGCAGATACTGAATTAGTGGCTCAGCAGCTACAGCGGGATCTTGATTTAATTAGTGACTGGGCCGATACCTGGCAGATGAAATTTAACGTCGATAAATGTAAGGTACTCCATCAAACACTTAGTCACTTTTCATTAAACATGCACTAATAATCTGTTATTTTATTATGTTTGTTATAGCTTAGTTATAGTTTTTTTTTCTTTTTTAACTTTCTACAGAGTATGAGTATTTATGTGTATTTATATAAAGTTACAATACAGTATCACTCATAGCTATTTTGCACTATTATTTTCTTCACCTTACCTTTACTCCTATTGTTGCACTGAGCATGCAAAGGACAAAAGAATTTCCCTCGGAATAAATAAAGTTTTTTCTTATCTTATCTTATCTTATCTTATCTAGGGAGCAGAAATATAAAGTACAGGTATTTCATGGGTGTCACTGAAATAAAGGTAGCTGATCATGAGAAAGACCTTGGTGTGTATGTTGATGCTTCCATGTCCCATTCTCGCCAGTGTGGGGAAGCAATAAAAAAGGCCAATAGGATGTTGGGGTATATCTCCAGGTGTGTGGAGTTTAAGTCAAGGGAGGTAATGCTAAGATTATACAATTCCTTGGTGAGACCTCACCTAGAATATTGTGTGCAGGTTTGGTCACCATATCTTAAAAAGGACATTGTGGCCTTAGAAAAGGTGCAGCGTAGGGCCACAAAAATGATTCCTGGTCTTAGAGGAATGTCATACGAGGAACGGTTACTTGAGCTAAATCTGTTCAGTCTCAAGCAAAGGAGACTGAGGGGGGACATGATCCAGGTATATAAGATTCTAACAGGTTTGGATGCCGTTCAACCAAATAGTTACTTCAGCATTAGTTTAAATACACGAACTCGTGGCCATAGGTGGAAATTAGCGGAAGAACATTTCAAGCTGGATTTAAGGAAGCACTTCTTTACACAGCGTGTAGTCAGAGTATGGAATAGCCTTCCTGATAATGTAGTACAAGCTGAATCCTTGGGTTCCTTTAAATCAGAGCTAGATAAGATTTTAACGACTCTGAGCTATTAGTTTAGTTCTCCCCAAGCGAGCTTGATGGGCCGAATGGCCTCCTCTCGTTTGTATAGTTCTTATGTTCTTATGTTCTTATTAGAAGAAATTCTCAGAGGGAGATACGAGTCCTAGGTGCCTGCTGGGTACATATTGAAGACAGAGTTAGGACCGACTCCAATAATTCTGCACTGTCTCCCAGATTAGGGGAAAAATTGTATTTTACTGAATATTTCATTTATGGAATTTTACCTTAGACTTGGTCAGCAGCCATGTGGATAGATTTCAGAACTACAGACGGTCTGTGGGTTGGGGGGGACAGGCAGGTTGGCAGGTGGGGGCACACTGAATGCTCCTAGGGGTGTGGTGTGTGTGCTTATATGATTTACAGGAGCCGAGGCTAACAAAGGCACTAAACTGCACAAACAGCCTCCTGTATGAAGTTTTACATGAAAAGGGGCCATGGGCTTGTTGGCACTATGTTTCTTAGCAGACTGACTAATACAGCCAACTGGACCATCTACCTCTTCAAAAACATCCATGCAGAGTTTCCTGCCTGTTTCTGACAGCATTCTCTGTTATTCTTTTGCTCCAGTCCTTTGCGATTTTCCAGGTTTTATTATCTTGACCTTTAAAATCTGGAGGATTGCTACCCTCCAACTAGCTGTTTTGGGTCAAAATGGCCCCATCTGTGTTAATTTGCATCATTAATTACAGCATAAATCAATACATTCCAGATGAATTTTAAGGAATTTCAACAAAAGCCTGTAATATCATTTTCGACCACCATGTGACACCACAAGCCGTTGGAAAACCACTAAGCTGTCAATAAGAGATTTGGCAGAACTGAAAATATGATGTTAAATGTATCACAGTGCAATAGTTTTAAAAATAAATCAATGACTTTGCACGACTATTTTATGTGTTTTGTCAAATAAAAAACCTGAAGTATTTGAACTTGAACTGATACTGAGCAAAATATTACCTCTTACTTATATGAAGGTTCGCATTATCTATGATACTGGTGCCAAACCTGAGGATGATCTGAGGTGCTGCTCTGTAAGAGACATGGAGCGATACACCTGAAGAAGCAGCAGATCTCGTATTGCGGAATTGGAAAGCAGTAGTACAGAAAGGGACAGTACTGAAGTAGGTGTGAGACCTCTGTTGAGGTTTCGGAAGTGGAATTTGCAGAGGAAGAGACTGATATTACCAAAGATGTGCAGATGTGCTGGTAGTCAAAAGCACTGGACGGACATGGTCCAGGCAGGATTACAGCACAGTACACAATGAAAACCTCTCTGCGGCCAACCAGGCTCTGCATTCGGCAAGCCAAAGATATCCTGTCCAACTTTTTATTCCAAGATCAATGGAAAAATCAACATTAGCAACCTGGAGGTAAGAAGGAAATTCGTCAAGGACTAGAAAGAAATAACAGCAAGGGAGTTTACGGCATATATGGGGCTTTTAATATTGGCTGAGGTTTTCAAATCCAATTAAGAATCAATCAAAAGTTTATGAAGTGCGAAAATGAGACCGGTGATTTTTCTAGCAACGATGCCCAAACAAAGCTTTTGTGACGTGTTGCTGGTTATCTGCTCTGACGATCGTCAGTCCAGAGCACTCAGGAAATCCAGCGACAAGATGGCGGCGATCTGCAAAGTATGAGAGCTCTGGGCAAACATCATTCCGCTGATGCATATCACCATTGTCACACCTGGTTCTGTTCATGGGTAACTAATATCTTCTTTATTACTGCTTCACATCGATCTACATTGTCACAACAGTTTATAGTTTTTAATTACCAAAAAAATCATATTTTTACGAACATGTTGCCAATACGTATGTAGTGAGTATCAATTTCATGTTCGTGTTCAATGAATCATAATGGATCATTTATTTTAGTTACTATATTTAGTCACGATTTGTACCTGAGTAGTGACTGTATTATTAAGTCAGTAAGGAATAATATTGTAAAGTGCTATGAAAAATGTCTAACGTTTATATCTGATTTCTGTATTTGGCATCGGATAAGTATTCCCTCCATCTGCTGTTGCAGTCTGCTGCCCATTTTGACAGCATATGCTCCGAAAACCGGGCAGATATGGAATTAAATTTTGGGCAGCCTGCGACTCCAAATTGAATTACTCCAGGAGAATCGAAGTGTATATCGGGAAGTCTTTGGGGGGGGGGGCAAGAACAGAGACTGGCAAACCCTCTCTGGGAGACAGACATTCTGCCTGCCGCTTTCTTGGGCTCCTGTTGATACTGGTGACCAGAAACTGGGACCAGAGTAACCGGAGTCTGGGATGAAGGAGGGACCCACGTATCAGGACCCAGGGCACTCTAGCAGGACATCCTCTGGATCCATCTTCTCTGGGCTGGTGGCAGCCTGCAGGCATGTGCCGGTGGGACGTCAGGATAGAAAGTGGGCACCAGCAGGCCGTCAGGAGATGAGGTGGGCACCGGCTGGACGTCTGGGGACATTGAGGTGGGTGCTGGCCAGGCATCAGGGGACAGAGAGGTGGATGCTGGCCGGACATTATGGAGCAGTGTGGCAGGTGTCGGCTGGTTACCAGGGAACCGTGTCAGATTCTATGAGAAGCCTAGAGGCAACCAAGGCCTCACCTGTGTTGGACACTGTGGGTGCGGCCTGAGCGGCCCTCTGGGCCGGGAGCCTTAAGTGCGGATGTAACGACTGCAGCGGCTGGCTCTCCTGGGCCAGATTCTGTAGATGCAGTGTCTTTCAATCACGAGTGCGCTTCCCTAACCATTACGTCACCACTGCTCACTACTATGTGTACTACTAAAAGAGGCAGTAGGGTCTTGTCCAGCCAGCTGACAAAACGTTTCCACATTTAATTGGAACGAAGGATGGTAGGAAACATCTGTATTGTGTGCAGACTTCCAATAAAACCATGTTGAAGCAAAGTCCGACCTCTACTGTGGTCCAGCACTCTGACAACCATAGAACTAGGAGTGAAGCCTGTTCTTCTGTGCTGGAGAGCTTTGGGGAGCATGTTTTGGCGAACAGGGGGATCACAGTAAATCCCAGAGAAGCATCATGTTGTCAGACTTCAAGTGACAATGAGGACGCAGGTCGCCCTACGGCAAACGACATGGAGACAGCGGGCTCCTTTTCTCCAGAGCACCCCACCTCTGCGGGGTTCAGCACACTCACTCCATTCCAGAGGGCCCTGAGGATCTCCGCTATAGCTGTCACACCCTCCACTTGGGAGTCCGGGGAGAGGGCGGCTATGCCCTCCGTCAGAGATGGGCCATTCTCTCTGGGGAAAGATGTACTGCGGCCTGAACCAGCGACATTAGGTATGCTTGACACAAGCAGCAGTGATCGGCTGTAGGGACCTGGGGAATCTACTGGGGCTTGTCGAGTTCCGTCAGTCTGTTGGGTGCCAGGATGAACGACTCTGGGAGCAGGTGTTGTCAGACAATAAACTGGGATTTACTGGGATCAAGATGGGAGGCTAGGGAACGAGCAACATGGAGGGCACCACATCAATGGCAAACACAGGGCCAGGAAGCACTTATACAGGAATAACAAGGGAACAGACTGGAAGTAGCTGGGAGTGTTTAACATGAGGGATGGAACGAGACGCGAGACCAACGAGCAGCAGGCATGGCTTATTAGAGACACGTCAGGGAGGTGGCAGGACATGACGTTTAGGGCTATGGTTAGGGTTAGGATTAGGCTTAGGTTTAGAGTAAAGTGTTTGTGGCAGAGAGCGGTCAGTAGTACAAGGACACGACTACACCACCTGGGGAATTTCACCACAGGAAAAATTACTCTAAATTAAGAGCACACAAGTTCATTTACCGAATGGAGCTAGAGATGTGTTTGTACTATTAACAGTTTGTTGAAAATATAAAACAAAGAAACAAGACAAGCGCTTTAGCATCAACAACCTTAAAAAATAAACCAGCAACCAGCCTTTGGCCACTGGCTGACTAAACTCAAGCAGGAGACAGGTGTCCGGGAAAGTTGATCAAAATGGGGAATAGAGTCCCTTAAACTAACACACACACACACATACACACACACACACACACACGCACACACACACCTGTGCTCCACCACACTGATCCCCACACAAATATACTGCACAAGGTGAAAGTGTGAACACCACCACCCCAGACCAATCAAATCTTAGTCAGCCAGATCAATCGAGGCAGCCACTGCTCACAGTCTCCCAGAAAATACCCCAATCTAACCAAGAATCTGAGTGTTGAAAACTATGAAGAGTGCAAACAATGAGTAGCAGAATACAGGCTGTCCCTCTGTATCAGTCCCAAACAGAAAGAAAGGGCGGCCCAAAGTCTGTTAAGTCGCAGAACTAGGGAATGAAACAGCTCCAAATGCAGGAAAAGGTGCGACGATCCTTAGCGCGTTCCAAGGCTCCCAGCACATCGCCGATGTCCCACCGAGGATCAGGAGCTTCAAGCAGCAGTTGTTGGGCGACATCGGACCGACTGAGGACAAGACAAGACTGATGGAAAAGAAAAACTGACGTAGGAAACACAGCAGCCACAGTGCAGGTTCAAACTATTATTGTCTGACAAACCTGCTGGAAGAGGCATAAACTGAAGCTGACGAGCAACTGAAACTGTAATCCTGGCAACAACCGTAACTACAATTAAAACACATCAAGTAAAGCAACTGACAAGTAGCTATAGGCCTAGTCACCAGAATAACTTGCAACCACTGGAGCTGCAACACAGACACAAGAGAAACACTGCAATATAAAATATTACCATTAGCCATTTAAATCAAGCAGAGGATTAACGCTAATTAAAACAGCAAAACCTCCCACCAAGACACAGAATAAGTGTGAACCTCAGCCAGCATGCCAGCGTACCACGGCAGACCACTGCGGTGCGGAAGAGGAGTTACCGGACCGGGAAACGCCAATGACGCCTCCACACACTAGGGGTCCCCACACACACTTACCGGAAATAATCAACAAGTCCTACCCGCAAAATTCCACACTGCTACAGTTGGATGGCCCTGGGATTTTTCTCCAGAACCCCAAGGCTCAATGGAAGTACCGCGAGATTCTTAAACCCTTACCTGAGGGAGGAGGCTTCCAGCGTAAGGAGAGGTTCACCAGAATCCCCGGGCTGGATGGACATCGTTCATCCTTTACCTGGGGAATGAGGCTCCCAACTCGTGGTGACTTACCCAAGCCCTGGTGCTGGATCATCATTAAATGCTTACATGGGGAAAGAGAGACCTTACCCTTGGCCTCCAAGCCTGGAAGTACCCTGAGCTCTAGACCCAAGCTTAACCCTAACCCATAAGCATAGGTTCGCAGCATGAACGGTTCTCAAATGATACCAGAAAACCATACATGTTCTTAATCTGAAAATCAGTTCATCGTTTTCCCAGAAGGTGGCAGCACATCAACACTGCAAGCTTGGCACATCCCTTTGGATACAATGAGCTATCCTTACATTTTGAAATTTTTTAAAACTTATTTAAATCAGTAAAACAAATTACTTCCAAAAAGGATAGAATCATGTCTACCCAATACCACTTGGCACCATGTTAGTGTGAATGGAGTTTTCACTCCAGCCCTGAGGGATTCAGAGCAGACACAAAAGATTGTGAAGCCATGTGTGATTTACAGTGAAAGGTGACTGAACACAACGCACAGCCTCTGTTATGACTCCACTGTTCACCATGGTTCAGCACCATCTATATTTCTATTATTTTTAAGGTATTTTACTTGTGGTTTTACACTTAACATGGTATCGACAGGCTTGCTCCAAAGAGATCTGATTGTATTTACACAGTGACAGTAACGCTGCCTTATCTTGCGAGAGGAAGTAGCATATGGGTGCGCTGCTAACGTTAGCATTAGCAAACCTAGCTGCCTGGCAGTGTTGGTAGTAACTCGTCAGTGTAATTCCACTACTTTTGTTTGCACCATGTATTTCAACATCGACGCGATGTTAATGCGATCACTATGCAACCTTTAGCCCACTGTTATTTTCCTTGATTATGTAATTATACAGGGCAGGTCAGGCAGAGGGAGCAGACGCTGATGCAGCACATTGCCGCACCAACCACACGTCCAAACTGCTGGCGATCCTGGCCGGCGACCCCCCAGGCAGACACACGGTCGAATCCCACCCTTATTATAATTACTTTTATATACAGTAATTGGTAATTAGTAATTTTCAGTAGCTTGCACAAGGCTGCTGACTAGCAACGTTATTCGTTGGCTGAATCCGAAATAGCTGTAGTGCTACGATGCTGGATTGTTACAGGGACAGTGATAAATGCAGACCCCTTTATTCTGATTGCGTTAAAAATCAAATGTTTTTACTCAGATTTCATCCATTTGGTGGTGTGCTCTCTATAATGTGCCATGTTTTCCTAAAAGCAGAATTTTTAAAAAGAATGGCAAAATAGAGCAGCGATCTGAATTGTAATGCCTGTATCTTGAAACGTAGCGTGTTGTCAGACTCTCCGATACACAGCTCTATGGTCCATACAGAGGAGATGAGGAACATGCAGTCTGCTAAGTCACGTGGTTACCTTTCATTAGGTGGCTACGTTTACATGCCTTAACGCAATTAAGATGTTTTCATGTAAACAGATTAATCGGGGAGCTCATTTATAAAGGCTTCGTGTGACTGAAAAAGACGAGAAGCATTCATACATACATTTATAGGAAGATTTTGGGATTTACAAAGAAAAACGTTTTGTGAAAAAGACACAAATCTTGTGAACGAGGTTGAGAGATGCTGTTTCGACAGAATCCTGTAGAGGGCACTGTGTATGCTAAATCGAAGGCTCCAGGAATGTATTCGGCATTTATAATCATAAACAATAATAATTGAAATATTTGTGGGCACATGGCAATTGGCTCTGAGATTAAAGTTATTTAAAATGAATTTGTTTAAATTTTTGGGCCGGCATGGTGGTGCAGTGGTTAGCACTGTTGCCTCACACCTCTGGGACCCAGGTTCGAGTCTCCGCCTGGGTTACATGTGTGTGGAGTTTGCATGTTCTCCCCATGTCGTCGTGGGGTTTCCTCCGGGTACGCCGGTTTCCCCCCACAGTCCAAAAACATGCTGAGGCTAATTGGAGTTGCTAAAAAATTGCCTGTAGGTGTGAATGGTGTGTGAGTGTGCCCTGCGATGGGCTGGCCCCCCCATCCTGGGTTGTTCCCTGCCTTGTGCCCATTGCTTCCGGGATAGGCTCCGGACCCCCCGCGACGCAGTAGGATTAGCGGTTTGGAAAATGGATGGATAGATGTATGATAGAATGATTAAGCTGTAGCACATTTCAAATAATATTTCATTTGTAACACATTTGTTCTCCAAACTTCTACATTTTTAACCTTTGGCCACAAGATCATCTTCTTCCTGCCAGTATCTTTTCTTTTCCTTTGATCCTCGGTTGTTGGAATCTGCTCTGCTGCTTGGAAGTTCCCTGGGGAGTTAGTGTTGGGGGGTTCTGGTGGAATGTGACCATCGGCAGCCATGGGCTGGATAGCGCTGTGGTGCTCAGCCTGGCTCTGTGCCCTTCTAGGGGCTCTGTGTCCTTTGTTAGCACAAACATTTTGCACATCTGACATTACCATGCATACAGTATTTCTCGTATTTTACAAAATACAAAAACACTGATCTGTAGAAAAAAACATTTTATTTCATGAACTAAGTCAAATATGAATCATAAAACACAATTAAAATACTTTTTTTGAATACATGCCTCAGAAATTGCACATCCCTGATTGTGCGTTACCTTCATGCTGCCTTGAAATTTTTGATTTCTTCACTGTAGCCCTATGTTATACAATCTTATCTTAACCTTATGTTAACTGATACTATTTTTATTTCTTAAAATATTCCCTCCACCACCCCCCCTCTAAGGAGGACTGCTTTATTTACAATTAATCTAATCCTATGTTATACAATCTTATCTTAATTAATCCTATTTTTATTTCTTAAATATTCCCTCCACCACCCCCCCTCTAAGGAGGACTGCTTTATTTATAATTAATCTAATCCTATGTTATACAATCTTAAGCTTACCGTAACCTATCCTATCTTAACATAGAATAAAATTATCTTATCCTATCTTTCTTATCTTATGCTATGCAATCCTATCTTATTCTTATACTATGTTATCTTATATAATCTTATCCTAAACTTATGGTAATTTATCATGTCTTTGTAAAACATAAAATGGCATACAAGTTAAGACTATCTTAACTTGTCCTATCTTATTATATACAATCTTAACCTTATCCTATCTTAATCTTATCCTATAGTACCTTATGCTATAGAACTACATGGTATTTTATCTTATCCTAAGTATGTATGACAACTCTTGTGTAATTATGTGCTGAATCTACAGGGAAATGTAGCTATGTGCATCTGACTGATAGCCCATTTCCACACCCATCTCCTGAGCCCTGGGCATGGTACTTAGCTGCTCCAGTGCATCAATAGGAAAGATGAACTCATCTTCATCAATCCTACGCCTCTTGGTTGAATGAGTACCCTCATTATCCTCATTCTTCCCCTGTTTCGCTAAGTTAATTTCATTTAAATGTCTGTTCCAAAACTCCTGACACCAGTACTCAGTAAAGCACTTGGCGTCATAGGTCATTTTAGAGTACTTGGTTACATAATAGTTATACAACCAATAGAATTTTTCCAGGTGAGATGAGGCGGCTACAGCCTGTGCTGGAGCCTGAAGCAGAGGGGTCAGATGAACCAGGCCTGGAGCTGAATATGGATGTGGAGCTGGGCTTACAGGTGTGACTAAGTGTGGGGATAAAACAGAGGAGCCCATAAAAAGAAATGGGGATGAAACAAAAGAGGAGGGGGCTGAAGACGGAAATAAAAATGAAGAGGAGGAGAAGGTTGGTGAGCTGGGCTTAGGCTCTAACCCCTTCTGTTGGTCATACCTCCTTCTTCGCCCTGACCGGCCTCCCGCCGTATTTCTACGGCGGCCTGTGCCCTGCTGACCCCTGCTGGTTGCCACCGGGATGGCAGCAGATCCAGGAGAGGCAGACGTGGTCAGGGAGCTGGCTGCCGGCGGCCCGGTGCGGCACTTCTTCCGACGGCCAGCATCACTGGAACTGGTTTGTCCTTTGGGATTATAAAGACAGGGGACAGCATATTTAATTTAAATGAAACATTATGTCACTGTACAACAACACTACATCACAACCATCACAGATATCACACTTGGCAGTCGGTATTGCACACTAAGAAAAATTCTGCAGTCTTTATTGGATACAGGAAACACACGCTTGGGAAACTTATGCGCTGGTCTTGACTTGGGCCGTCTGCGTTTCAGCAGGGGAACCTGACCTATAAAAACAAGCCAGTTTGTGCACAGATTCCCTGATACGCAGAACAACAGCGAAAAACAACACTGGAAAGGTTCATGTGCATCAAATATAGCAGCCCACTCAATCCAAATGCTGGCATCAACAACTGACTATTAAGTCAAATCCTTTACTTATCTTACACTTTCCATACGTTGCATTATTTATTCACTCTCAAGGTACCAAACTAAGATTTATGCTTTTTCTGATTACTACCGCGTTTCCCCGCAAATAAGCCCTAACATGATTTTTCAAGAAGCTCGTAATATAAGCCCTAGTTATTGTCCCATGGATTGTACTGTAACTAGAATGAGATGCGGTTGTACTACGAGAAGGCTACATGGACAAGAGGCGCTCATTTAAGGACAGAGTTATTGCTAAACATGAGAGATTGGGGACACTGGTTCTACAGGAAATTGAGTTGCGAGATATTCAGGACGGAATTTGGAACTTGGAGATTTACGATGATGTTCCACAAGAACATGACATTACGACTATATTTGAATAAACATATGCAGTATACAGCAGAATTTTGTTCATGAATAAATTCACCGTCAAATTGTTTACATGGAAAGATACTGTTAGAAGATGACATGATGTCTGTGTTTGAATAAATGTGGATTTTTTTCATGAATACCGGTAAATATACTGTAGCATGTTATACTTGGGAAAATACTACCTTAATATAAGCCGTAACGCGTCATTTGGAGCAAAAATTAATATAAGACCCTGTCTTATTTTCGGGGAAACACCGTATATTAGGACATATTCAGCTGTTACTTTACCACTTCATGATGATTTTCTCTGATGTTTAAATATAATATAATGCAGTAGACATGTAAAAAGACTCCCGTATATTAAAGCTAAAGGTGAACTACTTTATTATTTAGACATGTACTTCTAAAACAAGATAATAGAACAGAAGATTCAAGAAGACTAGTCAAGCATATTCTGACTTTAACTCTTTAAGTGCTGAGTTAGTCTGGGCATCATTTTGCCATCCTTACCTCGGCCAACTGGACCGGGGATGTATTCCGGGGCGATCCGCACACTGACTGCACCTTTCGGCAGCAGCCAGTCAATCCTCTGGAGATTCACGGTGGTTTTCACGATGGACATCTTTCGCGTCTTCTCTCTTGCTGATAAACTGCAAGTCTGAGCTGCTTTAAATGTTCAAATGAAAACTCTAAACGGAAAAGAATTGTTATGATTCGGTTGCTAAGCTACGGTGGCCGATTGGTGTCAGCGCGCTGCAAAGTCTTCAAACGCTTTAATCAAATGACGAAACATACGATCTACATTTACAAAAGCGCAGAAACGTAGAAGTACCACAGATTTTTAAGACAAGTTTAAAAACATATAAGCGCTGAAAATCCGCTCACAACACAGTTGTGAAGTTTCTGGGTGACAAAGAAACAAGACGGACCAATTATGGTTTAACTGTATATCGAATGTTTACGAAATGTCGATATCTTATCAAAACAGGATATAGAATGAAACACTACATTACATCAATTAATCATTCGGTCGCCATTAAAAATATAGAATAATATTCCTTCCTTGTTATAAGTAACACGAGAGCTGCGGTCTTGAAGTTGCACAGACTCCCAGAATTCATAGCGATAATTACGCGACCCATTCAATTAGTGGGTTTTTTGATAATTGGGAATGGGGAGGAGCCATTGGGTGCGTTCGACTTCACTTAGGTCTGACTGCAGCTGACGTGAGGGGGAGCGCCATCTGCCGGCGGCTGCAGGAGTGTAATATAATAATATAAACTGTAATATAAACTGTAATATAAACTTGTAATATAAACTGACAGCAGCCAAACTAGACAACTTCTACTCCTCGTAGTGCGAGACCTGACTGAGATGGCCGCACTGCCAGAAGGGTGTAGATACATCTATACAAATATCACCTGCATGCACATTACTTCTTCTACAATAACCAACTCCTGATCCAAACTGCTAGCAGTGAAAAGATAGCTGCCAGGAAAAAGATCAAATACATTTATTTCAAGGATTCAAAGTTTTTATTGTCATGCACAGAATACAATGCAATTCTTACTTGAATGCCTTCTTCACAGACTAGTCGATTAAACACATAAAGCAGCGCAAGATTACAGTAACTAACAATAAATAAACGATTAACTTATGTGTACTATTAGAGCATTTATTGAAACTTTACTTCTTTACAGGCTTTTCGGGAGAAATAGCAGATAACGCATCGGAACTTCCAGAGATACAAACGTCATGCTAAAATTGTTCAGCCAATAAGGGCAAAGTTGTGTCACGGAGGCAGTTCCAGTTTGTGCAGCCGGCTGAGAGGTTTTTTTTATTATTTTTGTTATTGAAGCTTTAAATTACAACAGAAGTAATAGCTGACCAGTGACCATTAAGATTAACAAAACAAACAAGAACATTTACGAGACATTTACAAAATAAGCCAGGGGCACATAGTAGCGACATTTACAGTTATGCCGGCTGAAAGGTGCTGCACGATCTTACTTGCTCTCTGCACGTGCTGCACGATCTGTCACGATCGTCTTGTAGGTTTTTGTACCATGTGACTTGGTGACGTTAGGTGACGTTTTGCAGGGCCGGCTTTATGTCGGACAAAAGAAATCTAACCATGATGCAGTAATTCTAGAGGCAGCAAAGCAGACTAACCAAAGATCTCATAGTAAACAAAGGAATGTGATACTGCAGTTAAGTCTCAAAACAAAGCTTTTACAATGTTAAATAGTACTCACAACTTTCAGAATTTGATTGAGTACAAAAAGTTGCAGGCTAACGTAAGGAGGGTAGTTAAATGAGCAAAGAGGGAGTTTTGGAGGTCCTTCTGTAATTCAGTAGGACGGGAAACTGACATTAGTAAAGTCTGGGGAATGATAAAAAAGATGCATGAGATTAAAAGGGAGTATGGATATTCAGTTCTAAATGATAATAACATAATAACAGTTACAGGTGGGGAAAAAGGCAAAATGTTAGTTTTGTGGTTTTTCATTCCCTGCTAAATCAGAAGTCAGAAGCCGCTGGTGTAGATCCAAATTCAGTCTTTATTGCAAACAAGTTACAACCAAGGCCGGACACTTAAAGTGTGTCCAGTACTGTTTTATACCTATTTTTATACAAGTTCTTATCATTTAACAATATCTCGTCACTTAAGCATCATCATTCCTTCAACCATTCACAATCATTGTTTTTTACATCAATCCACACCCCTAGGTGATAAGTTTGTCCATCATTTCTTTTACTGTTTGGTCCCTCAGCCGAACTTAATGGTGGTGCGACCATCTCCAATTGGTTTTTTAAAAATGCTCAGTCGAGAACTTTTGGGGAACTCGGGCGAATACCTTCCTTCAGTAGCAAACCTTGGCAGCTTCAACCTGTTGCACATTGTCTAATTAGAGGGTTGATAATATATTTGTCATTCAACATAATGATAAGGCATAACACTAATAAAGGTGGATATTCATGCATTCAGGGCTAACATGAAGTAGCTAACAGAAAGTTTGAGGCTAATACAAGGTGCAAATACATACTCAATTGATTACATTGTGTTGATTACATTATAATGATTACATTGTAATGATTACATCACGGGTATTTGGCATGCTTTTTAATAATACCGTAATGATTATATTCTACATTGTATAGTGCTAAATAATATCCCATATATTTCCCCCCTTTGGGATTCTAAAGAGTCCCACACACAATTCTGTCCATCCAGCCTAGGAGGGAGGGCTAAAACCCTAAGATCTAGGGAAATTCCACTCCCAGCCCGCCACAGGCGCGGCCCCCCTTCGGGGTCCATGGCTGACATGGCTCACAAACTATCAACACTCAGAATCAACCAACAGCAATGAACTCCCCAGGATACATTGCATATATTATCAGGAATACATAATCTACCAGGAGTACATCACCTACCACAAGCTCATTACATAAACATATACGGTTAATACAAAGATAACTGAAAGGTTAACTGATAACACTGTAGATTACTATAACAGGCACTCTGTCATGAGCAGGAAAGTCCCAGGTGTCGTGGGCGGCAGGCAGGCTGCAGCGTTTCCAACATGGAGTATTCACAGGCGGTACGGCCGAACTTCAGCTATGGGCAGGAGCGTATCCAAGGTGTCTATGTCGCCATCCGTTTCCGTGTTGGTCCAGGAGGTTGCCGCTCCAAACGGTCCTCCCACCACTCTAAACATTGCAGCTATAGTCGCCTGCTGAGACAGCGCTTTTCCCACTAGGGAGCGAACAAGAGGAAGTACACAACAAAAGATTAGTAGCAAAGCAAGAATGAACACAGCACGCACACAGAGTGCTTTCATAAGGGCTTACTGCCAACTACCCCACATATTATAGCACCAGTCAAACAACCCGTCATGTTGTCCCGAATTTCTCGCCATCTCATCCTGTAACCCCTGCAACTTTCTCATACCCTCAGTAAATGAAACATCCAGGGCTGTATTATTGGGAATAAATGTACAGCACTGATCCCCGAACAGCACACACACTCCCCCTTTTTCTGCCAGGAGCCAATCCAGGGCCATCCTGTTCTGTCATGCCTTCAGACTGGTGGCCTGAAGCTGCTCCCCCAGAGATGCGAGTGCCTCCTGAGTATAGTTGATAAACCTCTGCTGATTATAGTACAAATAATTTATCCATTCCACATTTTTGTTAACAGTAGGCCAAATTAATAATGATTCAAACCCTGCAGCTATCTCACTTCTCACCTTATATTTGTCTGGAATGCCCCTCGGCTGGCATATGGCATCTATATACACACTGGGATCATCTTCGCAGCTCGTAACAAACCTGTGGAACCTAGAGGGCTGTTTGTCAGAGTAAATATCCACCTGGCTAGCTAACATCCCCCTAGTGCAGAGGCCTCCACAATTATTGGGGAGAGGAGGCCTCAATCCTCCCTCCTGACCACACAGCCAACACGTATCTGCCAGAGGTACGCTCTGGTTCTCTAATGCATCCAGCGGAATGCTCCATACTTCTCCATTCTGCATTTGGTCGCCTTTCACATCCCAAACAGTTCCACAGTTTCCCCCGGAGATGCCCACCTCCTCTGTCCCATTATTCTTAAAACACTCACAAGGAAGTCCCTTGAAAAAAACTCAATTTCTGCCCCATAATATATCGCTGTCCACCTTCCCAAGGCCTAAACTGTCCACCCTATAAGCATATTTAATATTTCCCTGGTATATCAGGCACCAATATGGACAGTACTGCATGCGCACTTTCGGACTAGATTTAGGTTTGCATACTTTATCAGGGGAATCAAACCATCCTGACACAGACCCTTCCAGACTCTTCTAACTCTCTCCATTCCCCAGTCTCCACACTGGTTATTAGTGTACGGGAACGGGACTCCCTGAGCTGGAGGCTCTGCACTCGCACACACCACACAATCCTCCTCCCTAATGAAGCAGCGGTGTATCAGCCCCTTTATACCACCAATTTCCACTATTATGTTTTGGTAACCCATCCTGGTTTACGTCATCTTGGGTATATCCTACAGTTTGCTCACTCTTCTCACTTCCATAGCTCCCACCTACATCTCTCCGCTTTCGCTCATTGTCACCTGAGAGGTTATTCAGCATCAGTGGACCAGGTCGAGTCAGTGAAGTCAGTTGTCCTGAACTCTCCTGTCTTGTGGTCCTGCTGCACACCCAGACCTGAAGGGCCTGGTATATCATTGGTAGCGTAGTAGTAGATATCTTTATTGCCATTTGCACAGGAACAGGTCAGTAGAAGTACATTGGAATTCTTGTGCGTATCTCCCAGAGTCATTTTTAAAAAATAGAGAGACAGAGGAGAAGAGACAGTTTTTTAAAACATTAAATAACATCCATCCATCCATTTTCCAAACCGCTTATCCTATTGGGTCGCGGGGGGTCCAGAGCCTATCCCGGAAGCAATGGGCACGAGGCTGGGAACAACCCAGGATGGGGGGCCAGCCCATCACAGGGCACACTCACACACCATTCACTCACACATGCACACCTATGGGCAATTTAGTAACTCCAATTAGCTTCAGCATGTTTTTGGACTGTGGGGGGAAACCGGAGTACCCGGAGAAAACCCCACAATGACATGGGGAGAACATGCAAACTCCACACACATGTGACCCCGGCGGAGATTCGAACCTGGGTCCCACAGGTGTGAGGCAACAGTGCTAACCACTGCACCACCATGCCACCCCAGGATAAAACATATAAAATGATAAACAATAAAATCTATACAATTAGGAAGCAATCAGTCCCGTGTACATGATCAGCCAGAAAATACTTGCATTCATCTAAACTTTTATAAACTTTAAACTGCCTTTGCTTGCTGGCCTGTGGGCTGATGGACAAACTTGAATGCCTTACAGGATAGGATAGGATGCACATTCTTTATTGTCCATTAAATCCCTCTATCAAGTGTCAATAGGCTCCAAACAACCAAATGTAATTAAAGAATATTTAAAAAAAGGGAAAAACATACAGAAATAACCAAAAATAAAAAAATAGTAAATAAATAAAGACTAACCAAAGTAACTTTACTGTCCCCGTCAGTTATCAGTCATCAGTCAGTCATCACCCTGACTAAACTGTATAATGAGCAGATAGGACTGCCTCTACATGGTTAGATTGTGTTTAATACAACAACTGGAATACCGCATACAAGGCACAAAAGCACTGTGGGGAATAGAGCATTATGGGAACAGTAGTCCTATTATTACACCTCCTCCTTTTAGCTTAAGTCAAATGTGCTGTGTACCTTTTGACATTAATTTCTGTTACTGCTATCAACAACCTCCTTCTCTCTCTCTCTCTCTCTCTCTCTTCTACTGAACTTCCCTCTTTGTTCACAAGTCCATTCTGTCAGGTGGTTTTCCAGTCAACTTGACTTAGTAACAGTCCCTGTAGGCCAAAGATGACCTTTACAGTCTCTACAACATATGGTCTAGGAGTATCTGCAGGTCTGACGACTCCCAGCAGTCCCTTCTGTGCTAATCCAAACTGTCTGACCAGATGTCAGTTCTGTGAGAGGTCTGGAGCGGAGTCTGCGGTTGTAGTGTTTTGCCTGCTGACGCCTTCTCTCCTCATCCTGCTTGCGAAACACTTGCAGATCTGGCCATTTAGGACCCAGCTGTCCACCATCTGGCTAATCTGTGCTGTGATACCGGGCCACCATACTGACAGTGTAGCTCTGGCTCGGCATTTTGTAATTCCCTGATAGCCTTCATGCAGACGCTGAAGAACATCCGCTCTCAAGGGGGTAGGTATCACAAGTCCTTCTCCCTTCATGAGAAGGTCGTGAACAAGGTGAAAATCCATTCTGTGCTGCCAGTATGGTTTAATGTCTGGATCTAACTTACATCTCTCTGGCCATTCTGTGAAACAGTGGTTTGTCACTTGTCTGCATACGTCGTCTTCTTTCTGCACTGTCTTTATCTCCTCCAGCCTTTTGTCTCCACGTCTTTCTCTAGCTGAAGATGCCGTTCAATCAAAATGAATATTTTACTCACTTATCTTTTGGTCTTTTATGATTCTATGTGTACCACCTCCAAATTATTTTGAAGATTTGAATTTCATTGTATCCAAATTAATTTGGAACGGCAGACAACCCAGGAAACGCTTCTCAGTTTTACAGCGCACCAAATCAGACGGTGGCCTCGCCCTCCCTGATTTTAAGCTCTAGCATTGGGCATTTCAAATTAGGGCTATGCGCACTTGGACAGACGCAGGCAGTGTAGTGTCGTGGAGAGGTATTGAATCGGCTATAGTGCATCCCCACAGACTCCAGGACTTACCTTTCCCAGGGGTAGGTCTTCGTAAATCACGACACAAACTTGGTTGTATCTTTTCATCCACCTTAGCTGCATGGTACAACGCCGAAAAAGTAATAGGTCAACAATCTCCTTTATGGAACAATTTCCACTTTCTGTCAGACTATAAAGCTTTTGTTTGTCCCCCCTGGTCATCCAAGGGGGTTTTCACATTTTCTAATACGTTTGATGCGAATGTTGTGCGCACATTCCAGGACATTCAAAAAGAATACAGTCTGCCTGGCTTCTCATTTTTCTTCTACCTCAGGCTACGATCCACAATGAAGGCCTATGTTGTGCCATGGAATTCTGTCTTAGATGATCACCCAATGTTTAGCTTTGTGACAACATTATTGTCCATAATGACAACAGAGGATAAAACTAGACAGGATACACAAAGCCCAGCAAACAAAATTTACTCAAAATAGTACCGACTCCTGAGAAACAAATGCTGCTGTTTTACTTTGCCTTTCCACTAATACACATTAAACACCAAAAAATAAAAAAACAAAAAAATCTCACCTAACCTTCCCAGGGAGCGATCAGGGAGTCACATCTCCACCATATACTGGTGAAATCCTGCCGACTGCGTCAAATCTGTAGCGGTTAGGGAGGAAGCAGAGAGGGACACAGAAATGGAGACCCGACTACGCCACTCTGGGAAATTCACCCAGAGAATTAAGTACAGGAGTTTGCAACCCACTCCGATATAAAAGGACACAGATTCGTAATCACCGCCTGGGGGACGTGAAGACCATGAACACTGCCTTTATTATTCTGCTTCCAGTTAACACTCCAAAGGAAAAACCAAACAGCAAACAAATTACTACCCACAAATGGTACAAATCAGATCATGTTAGAATAACACTCCAATTACACAAAGAAACCCAAACCCAGCAGCTATTACCTTGGGGTGGGGGGACACACTGTCAGAAGGTACTCCACAGGGTCACCACATCACATGGCGTAGATACACACACCAGGGGGGTGGGCTAAGAAGGCAGAGCGACCACACAGCGCTATATCGCCAGGACCTACCCCCCCCCCCAAACCAGATCCTCACCACCCAACACCAAGCCTCCCCAACGGCGCCCCACGGTTTACGTACAACAAACTAAACAAAACACATAAATACTTAATACTAATTAAACAGGAAACCCGAAAACAAAATAAACGAAACAAAAGCAGAAAACACAGCAGGACAAAACAGCAGCAATTGTAGTGGCTCAGTATCCGGCCGGCTGCCTGGCTCACGCCGGTCCGGGACACTCCACCAAATCGCCATCCACTGACTGATCACAAGCGGTATTAAAAGGGAACCTTAAAACGGGAAACAACTGCAAGTGGCTAGATTACCAAGCCCTCGCAAACTGCAGCGATGGAGATACCCACAACTTTGAAAAAGGAGATACTGGCACATGGAGAGTCGCGTCACTGGTTACAGGGTGGTCCAACAGACAACTACAACTGGATCTTATATACGTACGCTGGCCACAACAATTAATCAATCAATTTAACAAAATCACGATACCTGAAGAGATCGCACCCTCCAGCTCCATCTTACTACAATAGTTACTACTCTCGCTGCTGAAGGGTTATACAAACAAGATTAATTCAGTGAGGAACCTCCCTCAAAGGTACAACGGCAAACACCCGCCTGCTTCAGATCACAGGCCCAAGTTCTGAATCACTATTCTACCAACACACAGGTAGAAGATGAAGAACTCTCCTCAAAGTAGTGCTGTCAGTTGGACCTTGTAACATGAATAATCATAGTGGAGAGTTACAATAATTATTTTAATGGGAAGATGTGAGATTTTTATTGGGGGGGGGGGGGGGTCCCACCTTCAGAAACAGCCAGTGAGACTCGTTTACCTCAATCCTTCTGACCATGTGAGTCTCATTAATGAAACCGTATCTTAAGCCCAGCCGGAGCCCACCTCCCCAAGGGTACACTCTACTTTCCCAGAAAATACCAAGATGGATTCAAATTCAACTCCGAAACCTACTGTCAGTTTTTAGAAGACACTTTCTTCAAGCAGTGGTACAGGAAACAGTCAGCATCTTTCGGCAGGACCATGATTTTTATGCAGGACAATGCTCCATCGCATGCATCGAAGTACTCCACTGCATGGCTAGCCAGTAAAGGCCTTAAGGATGACAGAATAATGACATAATCACCTGACATAATCCCTATTGAGAACTTGTGGGCCCTGCTTAAACGGGAGATTTACAGTGAAGGAAAGCAGTACAGCTCTCTGAACAGTATCTGGGAGGCTGTGGTTGCTGCTGCACAAAAAGTTTATTGTCAACAGATCAAGAAAATACCAGATTCCATGAATGGAAGACTTATTGCTGTTCAGGAGCCGGACTGCTTGGCGTAAGAAGCTATTGCACAGTCGTGCAGATCTGCTCCTGATGCTGCAGAATCTTCTTCCGGATGGAAGAGGGGTAGTAGACAGTTGGTGGGTGGGATGGTACCGGTCAGTCACAATGCTGGTGGCCTTACGGATGCAGCGGGAAGTGTAAGTGTCCTGCAGGCTGGGGAGGGAGCTGCCGATGATGCACTCAGCGGTCTGCACAGTCTTCTGAAGGGTCCGGACCGCTGAGCGCGTCATCAGCAGCTCTCCAGCCTGCAGGACACTCACACTTCCCACTACATCCGTAAGGAGGTGGCTATATTGCTCACTAATTGATATTTCATGTCAGAATTGTTTATTTGGAAATTATGTGATGTTTGTTTATTAATCGCACTTTGAAAGATGATAATAAACAAGGGAGATGGGAAAATGTAGGTTTTCCATTTAGTTGCATAATAATTGTGCACACTAATAGTTGTGTAATAATTGTGCACACTAATAGTTGTGTAATAATTCTGCACACTAATAGTTGTGTAATAATTGTGCACACCAATAGTTGTCTAATAATTGTGCACACACGTGTTTTCCCCTGATAATGTTCACACTCACATTTCCTTTGCATAACATTCAGGCTTCAGGTTCATTAACATTTTGGACTGACTGATGACACTATATTTGTTTATTATTAAAATTAATCCCAAAAACACAACTCGCCTAATAATTGTGAACACAGTGTATTACATTGGGGGAACCAAACGTCCCCCACGATGTGATAAAAACCATATAAGGTTTTTTTTTGCCATATAAGGACATTTTCACTCCCCACACCCCACAAACATAACCTCAATTTCATAAAAAAATCTGTGAATAGAATCACAAAACTGAAAATACCTAAAATCTTGTATTGTGTTTGCTTACTTTTGGTTAAGGTTGGGGCTGGGTAGACTGTCATTGTTGGGATTAGAGTTTTCACGATCGAAACAAATGGAGAGTCCCCACAAAGATATAATTACAAACCTCTGTGTGTGTGCGCGTGTGCGTGCGTGTCTGTGTGCGCATGTGTGTTTGTGTTTGTGCGCGTTAGCGTGCATGTGTGCGTCTGTGTGTGTGTGCGCGCGTTAGCGTGCGTGTGTGCGTCTGCGTCTGTGTGTATGTGTGCGTCTGTGTGTGTGTGCGCGCGTTAGCGTGCATGTGTGCGTCTGTGTGTGTGTGCACGTGTTAGCGTGCATGTGTGCGCCTCTGTGTGTGTGCGTCTGTGTGTGTGTGTGCGTGTTAGCGTGCATGTGTGCGCCTGTGTATACCTGGCTACAGAAGATGGATGGATGGACAGATGGAATTTGCAACCTTACTAAAGAGTAGCAGAAGCACTTCTGACATTTGAACCCTGATGATAAGTACAATTATTTATTTAAAAGTGCATCAGTTTTGTACTTAGTGGCATTTGCCAAGCATGCTTGTAAAGGTGAATTCTGCCAGAGGTCAGTGCTGTGGGTTGGCGTTTGGCTCAGTGGCTTATATCACTATGCTCGTGTGACTAAGGCCCTTAACCCCAAACGCACCGGTGACTGCCTGCGTCTGCCTTCTCAAAGAAAAAATTTTAAATTGTCTGACTGTGGAATTTGAGCTTCGTGGGTCCAAACCTGCTTAGTCACACCGCCTTAAGTTTGCTGCTCAACTCGCCGCTTTCTCAAAAGTCGCTTTGCAAAAAAATATCTCTAAAATAAAAGTAAATGCTCTTTTTTGCAGGAGAAAAAATGATCAACATGTGTTTTAAACGGTACAAAAGTGAGTCTGACCTTCATGCAGTTTCAACAAAACGTTGGTGAGGACAAGGGACGTCGCGATATAATGTGATCATACGATTACGTTTGCAGCAAAATAAAAGGACAGCGATAATGGTTCCCAGCAGCACAAACCAAAGACAATTGGATGAAAGCAGAGTGGAATATGGGAGTATGGTAGACGATCCTTTCATAGCATCCAGATTTCTTAATGTTTGCTAGCCTGAGTTTGTTTATATGGCGAGGAGCCCAGCACCAAGTTACACAAGAAAATAAGCTGGAGGAAAACAGCAGGCAAAAGCCTGACCCAGACGCAGCCCCGGTGCACGCCGGTTGGCGGCTGGGGAAACTTGCCGCGCATCACTTCTACGGCGGCTGTTTCAGCTCACGGTAGGAAGCTGCCATCTAGTGGTGCGCTTTGGGAATTGCATGTAGCGCCAAAGTTCCTCGAAATTGTTACAGTATCATGGACCTAAAGACTCATTGAGGTTTCACTCCAAACACAGTATTGTGCAGTTTGGGGATTTGCGTTGGTGTTTTTGGGCTCATCATCCCAGGTCCTGCGGACCCATACATGCTGGTGCTGAGCTCTGTTACTGATATTCTTAAGTATTATTTTTAATAATTGATGCACTTGCACTCGATCTTTGATACAATGTTTTGTCGCTTTTAATCTTTCCAAGCACTTTGCATACCGGGGCGACGCCCAGCACCGTACAGTGTCAATCTGCTTCCTCATTTGTATGTCGTTTTGATAAAAGCTTCTGATAAATAACTAAAATGTAAGTCAGTATAAATGTATATACAACAGTAACTATGGTAGATTTCTCTCTGGTAGGTCTCTCTGACCTTACTGCCCTGGGAGAAAAGCCCAGTGTAACATGGGCTAAAATGTAAATGTGTAGTTTTTTAGATCTTAATCTGAAAATCCGTTCTTCGTTTTCCCAGAAGGTGGCAGCACATGAACACTGCAAAACTGCAAGCTTGGCTTGTCGCTTTGTATACAATAGTGCGCTATCCGTATATTAAAAATACTACATAATTACATACATCAATCAATATCAAGAACAGAAAGATGCCCACACAATATACCAAAATCTTAAAATCCCCCTTGGCAGCATGTTACGCTGTAGTTTGGTTTGTCTAAGCTCCATACTTTCCCAGAATTACCCTGGACTGCTTCCAGTACGGAAGCCCAAAGAATCAGACACGAAGCTCACATAACTTGGCAAGAGGCCCCTGAATTACCTAAAGTGGATGGAGTTTTCACCTCGGCCCATGGGGATTCAGAGCAGACACAAGTGAGCGTGAACCCATGTGTGATTTACAGTAAAAGGTGACTGAACACAATACACAGCCTCTGTAGTGTCTCCACTGTCCAGCAGGGGGTGCCACATAAAAGCTGCCCAGCAGGAGTAAACAGGTTTCCGGAGATGATGCATTGCAGTCCCACAGTCCTCTAGTCTTAAGTGCTCAAATTTTGTGGTGCCTCTATACCTTAGTCTCATAGTTCATGGTGCCCAATTCCCCTTTGCCCCACTTCCATGATCCATAAGTCCCTAGTCTCCTTGTTTCTTAGTCCCATGGTCCCTAACACTGTAGCCACTTTTCCCCTGGTCCCCTATTCCCTTAGTCCCATAGTCTCCTAGTCCTGTGGCCCCTAATCCCACAGTCCACTACTCCTTAGTCCCCCAGTTCCTACTCCCTATTCACCTTGTATTAAGCAGGGAGCAGGATTCTGAGGCCATCTGATATGCTTTACAATGAAGCTGTGCTAAAACCAGTATATGCATGAGGGTGTTTGCGCTGCCCTGCACTAGACTGGCTGTTCCTGTAAATCACTTATATGAAAGTGCCTGTGGAACACAGATAAAATCCACATGTCTGAGGTGGCTGGCATCTGGTCTTTCTCATGTGTCAGGCCTGCGATGCAGCATTCAAACACATGGTCTCCTTTTACAGCCAGCAGGTTACGCAAACGTACCGCTCAATCGGGGCCATGTGGACAGCTGTCTGAATCTGATTCATCAGATTCCCGTCTGCTGGGTTGGGCAGCATCACATTGAGGAAGAACCTCATTGTGTTTTCAGCTACCTGGCATTAGGAGCTGATTACTTCAAGTCATTAGGACTTTTTTCATAGAGATTCTCTAGCTGAACAAGTAGAGTGTTGCATTTATGATGCATTGGTCATGGGTTCAAATCCCCCAAGAATATGCATAAAACATAACCCTTCCCACTGCTGTAAGTCACTTTGGGTAAACAAGTCTGGTAAATGCAAAAGTGTTTCTACAAGTGGTACAACAGCATGCCCTACTGGTCAGATTAAAATGCTGTTTGGATATATTGCATTTCATAATGTGGCTTCTGATTATAACATCAATGTGTAATAGGAATTTATTGGAAACGTATTCACTACTTCTTTTACAAATGTATTTATCTGGACGAATTGGTCCAATTGGGCTCTCTGACCTTAGACCCCTGGGAGAAAAGCTTAGTGTCCATGGGGTTAAATGTAAATGGATATTCTATGTGATGAGTAATATAATCTGGGTTAAGGACGACTCAGATGCAGTAGCTCTGGGAAAGACACAGGCTTTATTAAGGGAATACAGCAAACAACACTTGGAAGAATGATGACGGAGCTGAGGAACCATGAGAGCAGGAACATTTATACACAGTAATCAGCGACGGGAGAGAGGTGTAGGAGGCTAACAGACCAGGGTGGAGAACGTCAGCGATGGGATACAGCTGGGGAGGGTTAGGAGAGTTACGGAGGGCCATTAGTGACCTCTGCTGGCCCAAACAGGAGGAGACGGGACAGATCGTCACAAGTACTAAGATGTGATGCATCCATCTTCCAAACACTTATCACAAGAGTATCCCAGAGCCAATTACAGGAAACGCAGGGTACAAAGCTGGGGTCCACCATGGATACAATGCCATTTAATCACAAGGCACACTCACAGTTATGGAGTCCGGACAATTTACAGATGCCTGTCTGAGTCGCTGCAGGAAGAAACTCATGTGGGATAAAGAGAGCAAACAAACGCCACACAGACAGCATAGGAGAAGGATGGAAACATTCAACACTGCAGCTGCAAGGCAGCCCTGTTACCCACTGAGCCGCCCCTCACTGGATTCTCATGGTTAAAACAGGACAACATGCCCAGTACATTCAAAATGCACATGTGGAGGATTTCAGCCATATGGTTTTGAGTAACTTCTACACCCACGTACCATGTGTGAGATGGAGCCGGCCAGTTCCTCTTATGGTCCAATTCTGCTCATGCGTTACTAAGATTATGGTACTTAGGTCCTCCATCCATCAGATCCTCTTCTCACTGTGGTCATGCTCATCCACTCTGGACACCGTACGCTTGGTAAAAGACTCTCATCTCTGTATCCTTGGTAGCGAAACAAAAAGGGGGTTTGCTGAACTAGATGGGCTGAGACTGGAAACAAAGAGGATCGTGAGGGATCACAAATGGGAGGACTGGCAACCGGGAAGGTCACAGGCAGCAGGAAGGTTTAACATCAATGACCGGACTGGGGCTGACGAGACAAATAGATACTTAAATGCAAAGACTAACGAGGGGCAACAAGCAACAGGCATGAATCATCAGGGTCACGCTAATGAGGAGACAGGAGGGTCAGGCAGGTGTGATGGGTAGGACATGACAGTGGTCATGTGACACGGGCTGTTACTGTCACCATGAGGAAGCGCAGGAATGTAAACAGCTTGGAAAAGGCAGCTGGTGTTTTTCTCCTTTATTTCTGTGTGAGCCTATAGTGAGTCCCGTGTTGGATGGGATCCTGTCTCTACTGCGTGTCAGTCGTAAGCGGATCACACTTCTTACCGTTAGGGTGATGCCTGTGGTTTACAGTGGCTTGCAAAAGTATTCGGCCCCCTTGAACTTTTCCACATTTTGTCACATTACAGCCACAAACATGAATCAATTTCATTGGAATTCCACGTGAAAGACCAATACAAAGTGGTGTACACGTGAGAAGTGGAACGAAAATCATATATGATTCCAAACATTTTTTACAAATAAATAACTGCAAAGTGGGGTGTGCGTAATTATTCAGACCCCTTTGGTCTGAGTGCAGTCAGTTGCCCATAGACATTGCCTGATGAGTGCTAATGACTAAATAGAGTGCAACTGTGTGTAATCTAATGTCAGTACAAATACAGCTGCTCTGTGACGGCCTCAGAGGTTGTCTAAGAGAATATTGGGAGCAACAACATCATGAATTCCAAAGAACACACCAGACAGGTCAGGGATAAAGTTATTGAGAAATTTAAAGCAGGCTTAGGCTACAAAAAGATTTCCAAAGCCCTGAACATCCCACGGAGCACTGTTCAAGTGATCATTCAGAAATGGAAGGAGTATGGCACAACTGTAAACCTACCAAGACAAGGTCGTCCACCTGAACTCACAGGCCGAACAAGGAGAGCGCTGATCAGAAATGCAGCCAAGAGGCCCATGGTGACTCTGGACGAGCTGCAGAGATCTACAGCTCAGATGGGGGAATCTGTCCATAGGACAACTATTAGTCGTGCACTGCACAAAGTTGCCCTTTATGGAAGAGTGGACAAAATGTGGAAAAGTTCAAGGGGGCTGAATACTTTTGCAAACCACTGTATGTCATTGCCCAGAGTTACTTGGATTTGCTGGAAACTTGACTGTGACACAAACACAATAACCTGTAGCAGGACTTGTAGTCTTTCAGGCACTCGGCCCCAGATTTTTAATTACTTTGACTTTATATCTGAATCCGAATGTGGCCATTAGCAATTTCATATATATATGTATATATATTCAGGACGCTAATTGTCGCACTGCCTTTATTGTTATTTATTCTATTCTACTGCCTTTATTGGCCCTACTGCTCCATTTCGTTGTGCTCATACACAATGACAGTAAAGTTGACTTTGACTTATGAAGTGAGAAGGCCATGGATAGAGAAGTTGTGCTAATGCTAACTGTGACTACGGCGGTCAGATTTATTGGACCCAGCTGATGGGCTCCACAAGTCCCCACGTGATCTGAGCCACAGATACAGCTAAACTGTCTGACAACAAGCCAGTGAAGTCAAACAGCCTGCAGGGCCAGTCACCCCATCTGGGCGCAGGAGCCCAAAACAGAACAAAGGCTTTTGTTTTCTGACTTTGACTCACAATTGGGTAAATAGTGATAAATCAGCCTCCCCCCTGAGAGTTACCCCAAAACACATCACTCTAGTTCACTGTCTTTCACACGTTGTTCTGTTGATCATGTCCCCAAGAGGGAAGCCAGACTTTCCCAGAATGGCAGCTGCTCACTGTAACATGCATTAAGAGATTGAAAAGTGCTGGTGAACATCCTGCCTGGACGCCGGCCACTGTGATGGTGTACATGAATAGGGTGAATGGAACAATATATGTGGACTTTCATGGAATATAAACTGTGAATCGTCCATCTATCCAGCAAACCCCACTATAACAGTACCACCACCCAGTCCACCCGCCTGCATCGCAAATATCACCTGAAATATCAGGCGAAACATCAACACAAGCAGATAGCTTCCATATTAATGCAATGGGAGCAGAAACAGCTGTGGGCTGGCCCCCCATCCTGGGTTGTTCTCTGCCTCGTGCCCATTGCTTCCGGGATAGGCTCCGGACCCCCCGCGACCCAGTAAGCGGTTTGGACAATGGATGGATGGATGGATATATATATATATATATATATATATATATATATATATATATATATATATATATATATATATATTAGGCAGTCACATAAACTTTTAAAATGATCTCCATGTTGATTTAAACCTATGATATTATGTCTGTCAAACTGTTTGCCCTTAACCGTTTCAAAATCTCTCCTAAAGTCATCCCAGTATTGGCAGTATTTTCAATATACTCATGTATTTTTTGACATGACCACTAGCTCACCTCATATAGCTAATCAGTACCTCAGTGACTTTATAAAACTAGTTTCATTAATTAATTAAGTGAGCTGGTCGTGAAATTTAACAAATACATGAAATGGCCGAGGTGAACCTGAGGAGAGGTTTAGGAACCATATTGGTGTTCATCTAGCCATCCAACAAGATATCAGTAACTTTTTGGAGAACATAAGAAATTCCTTTTAGTTTTTTTGTTGTACTCATAATTTGCACATGTTCTAATATTACATTTTCTTTTTCATACTGAGAAAATATAAATTTACTACCCAGATAAATAGCTTTAAACATTTCCTATGACTCCCTAAGACTTTTGCACAGTACTGTATATATCTCAGGATTCCTAATGAAACAGGATTTATGTGTTTTTTTTCTGGTAATTGGTAATCACCTACACTACTTCATTGATGATCAGGTGCCTTTCTGTTGTTGTTGTACTAACGTGACTTATTAAGATTTTATGTTATTTATGTTTACTTAGTTAATATATGATTAATTTGATTATGTTATTATCTTTACTAAGTTACCTCAGGACCGCTGTAGGTTTTGAGTTAATAAACTGTCTGCCGTCTGCCGCCCCCTGCTGGCCAAAGTGTCGCCGCTGCGATATCAGGCTGCTGCGCTCAGTGAGCAGAGAGCGCGGATTAAGTCTGTTACTCAGTTACGTTCTGGGCAGCGCGGAACCGGGACATTAATGGGATAGAATAGGAAGCCTTTATTGTCAGTGTACAGGTAGCAAATACAATATATAGACAGAAATATAAAATATACATATAGAGGGGAGGGGAAAAGCTCCCCCCACTCATCAGGCTTAGATTTCATTACATTTTATTTTTTTCAGAATCAGAATTCACTCCATTGGTACAACTGCATGTACTATGAATTTGTTTACATTTACAGACAACATAGAACATAAGTCAGAGAAAAACAGTCATTTTATATGTTTGTTCAGCTTACAGAACCCAATTATTAACGTACGTCACACTTCAGACAGAGTAAAAAGGGTTATACTGGTTATAAAGCAGAGATTTTACCTTTTTGCCACGGAGAAGCAGCGACATGTGAGACTCTGATACGGTAAAAATGATTCCTCCAGCACACAGTGAGCTATCCCAGCATGCACAGCGACACGGGGGAGTTTGGATAAACCCCAAACCCTGGATTGAGGGGTTCAGTGAATGAGGAGGTGAATCTGTGCAGGGGGGTCAGTCCATCAGAGGAGACTCTGTAGAAGGACAGAGCACCAGCCCCCCAGTCCAGATACACTCCTACTCTGCGGGGGCCTGAGGGCTCTATGGGTATGAGAGTCTCTTTATTATTGTGACAGACAGAGTGTCTGTGAGGAGAGCAGCACAGCATCCATGACTTGTCATTGAATCCAAGCCCACAGTCCCTCCCTCCTTTCCTCCTGATCCCTTTATAAGTCACTCCTATCCAGGCTCCATTTCCATCCCACTCAGCCTCCCAGTAACAGCGGCCAGTCAGACTCTCTCTGCACAGAACTTGTTCCCAGTTCTCAAATCTCTCTGGATGATCAGGATATGGCTGCCGCTTTGCCCCCCCATGTCACCTTCCTGTTCCCCCCTGACAGAGACAGGCGGCTGTTTGCTGTGTTGGGGTCCAGCGTCAGCTGACAGGAGTCTGTAGGCAGGAGGAAGAATTATTAATCCCATCAGGCCGCCTGTACTTTATGTTTCTGTACGATATAAAAACAGCACAGCTTCCCCTAACGAAGCCGGAACTGAAGCTTATGAAACATAAAGTGGGCGCGCGACGGTGGCGGGAAGAGCCGCCAAAATGGGGCGCTTGTTAAACTAATAGGCTTAATTACAGGTAAATAAAATTACAAACAGCATTCATCAAACATATTAACCATAAAATTACACAACAAAGATTACCACTAAAAGTGAGTTTGTCTTTAGGTCACAATATGAACTTTTAATCCACTTTGGACACACACCTCTCTCCAGCAGCGCGCCGACGCGACGCTCCCAACGCGGACGCATCTAGGCTGGTTCTCCGCAAAGCGCAGCACTCGCGTATTACACCGCGTATGCGTACATGGAAACGTTCATATTTCTCTGGTCAAGCTGTGTACTTTACACATGCGCACGTGCCCTATTTAAGTATTATTAGTAGTAATTCTGATATTCCCTGCACACGTACCACAGCCGCGAGGTCTGTGTATGTTTCCCTACGTTTTACAAATTCAGAGCGGCAGTTCACAGGGCTGCCAACTTTGATCAACTGGCTGGCGTGAGATTTTCAATTTGGGACAAATCCGCACACATATGCATACGCATTTATATGTATGTAACAGTTCTATTACCTTGAAAATTGGCTGTAGGGTTTGCAAACTACCCCAATCCTCATCAAAATCATCTATGTTGGCGTTTAAAGACAAATTTGGAGTGCGGCAGGCGGTCGTCCGCGGAGGAGTAAAATGCATCATAAAAGTCTATACAAACACGTCTGCTTATACGTGCGCGGAGAGGTACCAGTCTGGCCGCCACGTTTTCTGTGTTGATTCCGGCTTCGTCTGTGCACTTACATGAGGATAACAAGACGCATGCGCGACGTGCAGTGCTACCAGAAATTGGCGTGGCAGTATGGTCACGTTTTGTCACGGAACATTGTCTTTACTAACGGTACAGATAGTATTAAAGTAGCATCTGATTTTTTTAGGAATGAGTGTCCAGAAGAGCTGTATATTTTCACAGATAAGAAAAAAATATTCCGAACACTATTGTGTCCTTCTTTGTACAGTGTCTTCAAAATTTAATGGCAGTATAAGTTTCTAAGAAAACAGTGTCATGCGTACAAGGTACAATGAAATTCTAACCTGAAATTCTTACTTGCCTACTTTCATAAGCAGCATAATTTTTCATACAGTTCCATCCATCCATCGATTTTTCTGTCACTTATCTAATATATAACATATATTCTATTTGTGTGTGTGTGCGGTTATATTTATATATATATATATATATATATATATATATATATATATATATATATATATATATCCATCCATTCATTTTCCAAACCGCTTATCCTACTAGGTCGCGGAGAGTCTGGAGCCTATCCCAGAAGCAATGGGCACGAGGCAGGGAACAACCCAGGACGGGGGGCCAGCCTATCACAGGGCACACTCACACACCATTCACTCACACATGCACACCTACTGAATAGGCAATTTAGTAACTCCAATTAGCTTCAGCATGTCTTTGGACTGGGGAGGGGAAACTGGAGTACCCGGAGGAAACCCCACGACGACATGGGGAGAACATGCAAACTCCACACACATGTAACCCAGGCGGAGACTCGAACCCAGGTCCCAGCGGTGTGAGGCAACAGTGCTAACCACTGCACCACCATGCCATCCTTAATTTTTAATTAAGAATTAAAAATGAGTTTATTGGGTCCTAATTTGGTACTAAACACCTGTTTTGTTTTATAGAGAGTCCACCCCACAGCCTGCCAGACACATTCAGTAAACTGATTATATTATTAATGATCGTATTGTGCTAATTTTGCTCAGTAAGCAATGTGCAAAATTAACTAATGTGCAAAGCTAATTAATGTCTATCATTATTTGAGATTGTTATGTTTATTACTTATTGCTGCTCACAATGATCCGCCTGATATTTTGACCAAGCAATGGACACAAATAAAATAGTGAGTTTAATATTGATTCTACAACAGCTATTAATAAAAGTGAGTTTGTCTTTAGATCACAATATGAACGTCTTTTAATCCACTTTGGACACACACCTCTCTCCAGCAGCGCACCAACGCGACGCTCCCAACACGGACGCATCTAGGCTGGTATATAATGTAGTATATATTATATATAATCTCTCAGGTTATATATAATATATAATCTCTGGGTCTGCCCCCAGGCCTCCTCCTGGTTGGACATGCCTTGAAACACCTCCCCAGGGCGCCATCCAAGAGGTATCCTAGAACTATCAACTGACTCCTTTCAATGCGGAGAAGCAGCGACTCTACTTTGAGCCCGGATGTCTGAGCTCCTCACCCTCTCTAAGGCTGAGCCCAGACACCCTGCTGAGGAAACTCATTTCTGCTGCTTGTACAGTATTCACAATCTCATTTATTCGGACATCACCCAGAGCTCATAACCATAAATGAGGGTAGGAACGTAGATCAACTGGTAAATTAAAAGCTTCACCTTCCAGCTCAGTTCCCTCTTTTTCCAAATTGCTGCACCGTGAACAAACCCCCAAGATCAAAGCCAAATTGAACTTTATTGTCATCTCCACCATATATAAGTATACAGAGAGATGAAATGGCGAAGCTCAGGGCCCACAGTGTAAGCATAAACTTAGTCCAATATAGAGAACAAGACAAGACAATGTGCAAAGGACTTACAGGACAGTGCAACTGAGGAAGAGGAGTAGATTGTGCAATATACAGTAATGTGCAATACTGGACAATGTGCAATATTGTTAGAACTATATTAAATATATGATGTTTTTTCTGCAGTCAGTTAGACCTGAATTCACCATCATGTACGCTGTAACAGCCTGAGTTCACGGTGTAAACAGTGTATGATAATAGTAGTAACAGCAGTAACACGTCTAACATTTCTAACAGCTGAAAATAGGAATAGAAGCAGAATAATGGGGCAGACAGAGAATAATGGGGATTCTTATTATTGCCCCCATGTCAGAGTGACAAAGTGTTAAGTGCAGTGCAGCGCTTAAGGGTCAGTCTGTGGCCTTTAGTTGTGGGTTACGGGGGGGTTGAGGCAGTGAGGAGGCAGAGTGAGGGATCCTGGGAGGCAGCATGGTGTTGAGGAGCCTGACAGCCTGGGGGTAAAAACTGCCACGCAGCCTGGCAGACCCGGCTCTGATGCTGCAGTATCTTCTCTCAGGTGGCTGGAGTGTGGAATGACCATGTGAGGGATGTGATGGGTCCTGCACAATGCTGCAGGCCTTGCGGACACTGCGTTTGCAAAAAGCGGATTGTAGGGAAGGGAGAGGCATCCCATAATGTTCTCTGCTGTTTTCACTGCTCTCTGCAGGAATTTGCGGTCAGATTTGTTGCAGCTGCCACACCAGATGGTGATGCAGTTAGTCAGAACACTGCCGATGGTGCCTCTATAGAACATGGTGAGGATGGGAGGGGAAGGTTTGCTTATTTCAGCCACCTCAGGAAGTTTAGTCTTTGCTGGGCTTTCTTGAATAAGGAGCTGGTGTTATTTGTCCATGTAAATTCCTCAGTTATGTCCACACCGAGGAACTTGGTTCTCCTTACAGTCTCCACAGCAGTACCGTTGATGCTGAGTGGGGTGTGGGCAGGACGTGTCCTTCTGAAGTCCACAATCATCTCTTTTGCCTTGTCAGCGTTGACAGATAGATTATAGTCTCTGCACCTTGTAGACAGACTTTCCACCTCTTCTCTGTATGCTGATTCATCTTCTCTATTTATCAGTCCCACCACAGTTGTATCATCCACAAACTTGATGATGATGGTGTTGGACGTGTTGCAGCCCATACATACTGACTGGGGCGTCTCTGTCAGGAAATCCAAGATCCAGCTGCAGAGAGTGGTGTTCAAGCTTAACCCCCTCAGTTTTTGAGGGACATGTTGAAGGTAGAGCTGAAGTCTATGAATAACATCCTGACATCTGTGACTCTCTTACCCAGATGTGTCAGGGAAAGGTGACGGGCAGAGGCTACGGTGTCCTCAGTAGACCTGTTGGACCGGTATGCAGATCAGAGAGGGTCTAGAGAGGTGGGAAGATTGGTCTTTATGTATTACTGCCATGACCAGCCTTTCCAAGCACTTCATGATGATTGACATGAGTGCTACTGGGCAGTAGTCATTCAGGCCTGTCACTGATGGCTTCTACAGCACTGGGATGATGGCGATTAATTTGAAGCATGCTGGGACAGACCACTGGCTTAAAGAGGTGCATTCTGTGAGGACCCCAGCCATGTGGTCAGTGCATTCTCTCAGCACTCAGCCAAGTATGTTGTCAGCTCCTGCTGCCTTGCGTGGGTTGACTCTGGATAGAGTACTTCTCACATCAGCTGTGGTCAGACAAAGTAGCTTCTCACTTGGGGGGTGGGGGGGGGGGTGTCGGCTTATTCTGTACAAAACAGTTGTTTAGTTCATCTGGAAGGGAGACATCACCGCCATTGATGTGTAGGATGGGCTCGTAGATCGTGATTGGCTGAATTCCCTGCCATATACGGCGTGTGTCTTTGGTGCATTTAAAGTGTACATTGATCGTCTGTGCATGTGCCTGATTGGCTATCCTCATAGCTCGGGACAGGTTGTCTGTGGGCGTCCTGAGGGCAGCCTTGTCTTTAGATCTGAAAGCTGCATTTCTGATTCTTAGCTATGTGAGCACTTCCCTCATCATCCAGGGCCTTTGGTCGGCTCTCGTGGTCATCGATCACAGAGTTTATATACTCCTCCAGGTTGATGGCGTCACCATTTATAGCAGCCTCCTTAAAAATGTCCCAGTCAGTAGATCCAAAGCAGCCTTGGAGAGCTGAGACGGCACCAGCTGGCCACACTCTTACTGACTGGTTTGTTGTGCTTCAGCAGGGATTTATACACAGGAACCATGATCACAGTGACATGGTCTGAGTAGCCGAGGTGGGGGGGGGGGGGGGGGGGGGAGGGCCTTGTAGGCCTCACAAACGTTTGTGTGAACATTGTCCAGACAGATTCTCCCTCTAGCTGGGATGTTCATATATTGGAAGAATTTGGGGAAAACTGGCTTCAGATTTGCCTGATTGAAGTCTCCAGCAATGATGAAAAAAGCAATTTTTTTTATTTTAATTTTTTTTTTTTTTTTTAAGCAATTTATTGCTGCACACATCTCAGTTAAACCAACTGGGACGTCACAAAGTTCACGATCCACATCAGTTATTCCCGTGATGTTTGAGAAGAAATCAAAAATTTTGGATCAAGACTCCTGACATACAAATTATTAAAGAACTCAGTGCAGAATTTGGCTATTTTCTTGATGTCATCTGCAGCATTTCCATAAATCCTCACCCGCATAATGCAGTTGTTCCTGACTTGCTGACTTTCCAGCCTAAAGAAATAGGCTGAGTTCTGCTCACCTTGTTCAAGCCATTTTTGCCACAATCTAACAAAGGCTCCTTCTGCCTTATGTTTATATATAATCATACAATTTATTCTGTAAGGCACCTCCTACATTATTTTCTGTATCAGTAAGACGACTGACTGGTTTGCAGGTTAAAGCAGTAAATCTCATTTATAATTTTGTTTTCTTCATCTCTTCCGATTCGAGCCAAGTCACTACTAAACCTTCTGACAAATTTTGCTACATCATATTATTATTGCAATACTTTTTTCAGTATTGGGTCTGTTCCAGTGTAAGTCAGTTAATTATTCTATATTTAAAATAGCTACTTTTTTTCTCAAGATTGAACTGTTTAATATCCAGTTTGAAGATATTTTATATGCAGTAGACGATGACAAAGATTGCATGTTCTCCCCAAGATGGTTTTCTCGCACTGCCCCCCGGTGGACATGACCTTCAATCCTCCAGATAGATGTAAACTACGCACGCAAGTGTAGTCGTGTCGTGTGAAGTCATGGCCCTAAAGCACAGACTTAGGAGATGTTCAGTGTCACAGCCAGTTTGGGTAAGACTGCAGGTGCCGTCTTAGGACAATATTAAAGAATCTGAAAAAAGTACACTCAGCGAATACACAAAAAGAGCAAACGTGAAGGAAGGACTTCAGGGGGAACAAAGTGCATCAAAGCCCACAGCTACTCTCTCTCTCATCTGACTCCAGTTGTGTGTCACCTACACACTGGGTCAGACAATGTGTTTTATACATTAAACTGATCTTTACTGAATATCAAGCCTTTGGTTGGAAAATCTTTATTAATGACTGATTGTATTATCAGGATAAACCTTGATTTTTATGCGTTAAACTGAAATGGGGTCAAATGAAAACTATGCAGCAGCCCTGATCAAACCAGCTACTCCTACTTGCCCTTTATCAGTGAGACTAGAGCACTTAGGGAAGGAGGTGGAGCAGCCACCTTATTTAATGGGTTTGAATTATTTTTACAAGTCAGGCACTACTTTCTGTCAGAAGGGTAATTATGAATCTGAATGAACAGAAATTACATGTGGAGTTCCTCAAGGGTCCGTTATTGGCAGTGGGCAGTGGTGGCTTAATGGTTGTTGGATTGAATCCCCGACCAGCAAGGCACCGCTGAGGGACCCTAAGCAAAACACTGCTCTCTGGGCGCTGAATTAGCTGCCCCTTGCTATGTCACAATGTCACATATGGGTTAAATGCAGAGGACACATTTCGGTGTTGTGCACTGTGTGCTGTGGTGTGTCAACACTGACCATCAATTAGAATTATAATCCTCACTGAGCCTCTTTGTTCAACATCTACATGCTTCCATTTGCTCAGATTACGGAACATTATAAAATCTCTGGAACACTTAAGGCCATGTTGTTAGTAATTAAATAAAAATTCACAACAAATAATAATCCATTGTTATGCATTATAATCATGGCTTTAAATATTTATCAAAAGGCATAACACATTATAGGCATGCTTATTATGCATAATGAATGATGTATGAAGCTTTCATCTTTAGTGCCCTATAAATACCTTCATAATGCATTATAATGATCGGTATAAGCATTAAGGATGCTTTGTATTGCATTATGAAGGTATCTATAGTGCCTTATAGCTGAGTGTGTCATAAAGCATTCATAAAGCGTTATAATGGTGGATATAATGTGTTATGCTTTTTTATAAATATTTATAGCTGTGTTTATAATGCTTTATGAGTGCAGTATAATTAAGCAATAACATATAAGAAGATACTCCGGTATATCATGGCTGTGATTCGGTCAAAGGTAGAAGGCTATAGGCCACCACAAAAAAAAAAAAAGTTCTCATAACATCAGTGCAAGTGGGAGGGGCCATCGTGTCCAAACCATCCGCATACCTGGATAATTCAGTCAATCACCAATATAGTTTTGTCTAATATTTCCAGTGCCAGCAGTAAAACAAGTAGCCAGCTTATTATCGGAGTAACTTTTCATTGTAAATGAAAACCATGCCACAGGTCTGATAAATAAAATATTATGGCACTTGAGTGGCGAAGAGATCATGAGGCAGATTGCAAAGTTCAGTTATTGGCATCTTTAATAGTGCGACTGTTAAAAGGACAGTTGGCAGCTTATAAAACTTATTCTGGAACAGAAAAGAACAAATCCCACAAAATGGAATACATATGAACCTTTACTCTCACTGTCACCTATGTTCATTTTCTAAACTGGTGGAAACACAGGCAGGTTCTGAAAAGGCATCAAGTGACAACCAGCCCAGCACCGGCTCCATGTTGGTGGAAATGAGGCATCAGTACAGTGTTCCCAGGTCCAGCCCAAGGTCTGCTTAAGATCCATCCAACGGAAGCTGAAACCAGCCCAATAAGAGAGAGAGAGAAGGATTTCTCTCTAAACCAGATACGGAAAAGCTTGTTCATGTGTTTATTTCCAGCAGGCTAGACTATTGAAATGGTGTCTTTGCAGGTCTTGGTAATAAATCAGTCAGACAGCTGCAGCTCATCCAGGATGCTGCCACCAGAGTCCTCACTAACACCAAGGAAGTGGAGCATATCACACAGCTCCTTAATCACTGCACTGGCTTCCTGAGCATCACAGGATTGGTTTAAATATTATTACTTGTCTACAAGGTACTAAATGGCACTAACTTCCTTGAACCTTGTGAAGCATCCAGACCCCTGAAAGTTTACTCAGTGTCCCAGAATGAAGACCAAACAGGCTAAAGCAGCTTTTAGTCTCTATGCTCCCTGTCTGTGGAACAAGCTTCCTGAAGACCTGAGGTCTGCTAACACTGTCAGCTCATTATAATCAGGGCTTAAAATGTTTTTGTTGCTGCTTTGTTTCAATAAATTAAATTAGCAGGAGTTTAGTCATATGCTGCCTCTACAATCTCACTTCTTTTTAGTTAACTGTTTATTTGTGTTTTGGGCTTTTAGACTTTTTAAAATTGTTTTTTAAATTGACAATGAACGTGTTTGTAAGTCCCACACCAAAGTTCCGAAGTATCGAAAAAGTACCACAGCTGCAATGATGCTTTTGGTACTGGAACTTCTGGTACTGGTACTCGACTGGAAGTTAATGGAAAAGGGAAAGAACCAAAAGTACCGAACCTGGTGCAGTGGAAAAGCACCCTGAATAAACTTGCCTTACTTAGCAATTGGATTTAAAGTCCACTGAGATAAAAAGCTCATGTAAATGTGAAAGACCCGGAGGCAGCGGGAGAGAGAAAGAGAAGCTCCACTAGCAGTAGAAAATGAAACACAGTAAAACACAGTAAAACACACTCCACCTCATACAGGGAGAGAGAAGCGTGTGTGTGAACAGACTCACAGTGTAAGAATTCTGCTCTGGTCCTGGGCACTAATACTGGTAGGACGGTGTCTTTGGTAACTAGAAGGAGACAGAGAGAAACAGCGATGTGAGTAAAAGGAATTTACTTGTGGGAGATGGACTTCACTCACTGTGGAGATAACAGCAGTGGGGTATTATCATTATGAGGGACAATAAAAAATAAAATTGCATTTTAACAAACTGCAAATCATGGTAAGTTACACATAATACAGATTTTTGGTTTCTATAATGTAGAAGAAACATGTTTCATGTGATCTGGGTTTTGCAGCCAGTAGAATGTGAAGCTCTTTCACCAGTTATCACAAAGATTTAAACTTATTGTAAACAAACTGACTTGGTCACACAAATGTGAGGCTGACTGTACTGCATACTCTCTCTGCACGGTTTACATCGGGGGGGGAATTATACCCGCAAAGTCCAGTGTGTACGCAGGTCTTTGGGGTAACCTTTAGGTCAGCTGTTCAACCACAGGTGTGAGACCCTTCAGCCAATCAGTCCTCTAATTAGTAATCCAGCAAAAGCAGCCCTTTCTGGGTAAGACTGGCCAGCCCTGGTCTATATTAACATGAACAGACTAGAAAATGTATTAACCTGGTGATGGATCTCTGCCATTTTCATTCTGCAAAAATTCTCCAGTTGATCTTTCAGTTCAGAAACCGCCTTCCTCAAATTCCCAAAATCAGATCTGGGACTGACAGAGATTCTGGGTCCAAATCCAGCTTCAGGAGTGACAGGAAGAGCCTGGCGCCTCTACAGACAAACAGTCTGATTAAACAGCTTCATCAATACAAATGTGTATTGCAATCTAATTAACAGAACCATTAACATCTGACAAATGACAGACTAGTTGAAATACAAATGACAATATGCATTCATTTGAATACTCTGGTTTTCTTATTGCCAAAGTAGCTGTTCTGTTACCTGGAGGAAATGGATGTGATCTTCTGTGTGTGAAAGCTGCTCCAGCTCAGAGTGTCTCCTCTTCAGTTCATCGATCTCCTGCTTCAGTCTGTCCATGTCTCCTTCAGCCTGACTCACTGCAGCCTTCTCCTGATCTCTGATCAGCTTTGTCACCTCAGAGCGTCTTCTCTCAATGGAGCGGATCATCTCAGTGAAGATCCTCTCGCTGTCCTCCACTGCTGACTGTGCTGAGCTCTGTTGGTGACACAGGGAGCAGAGGACAGTAAATTACAATTGGCCCCTTTTGAGACTCCAGAGAGCCTCATTGTACAAAAGAGATGTGAGCTGACAGGAGGTATAAAAACAGCACAGGGCTGAGGTTTGGAGCGTCACCATGCTGGACGCCTCATGTGCTGAAACCCAGCCAGCACTGATTGGAAATGATCCCTCATTAAGCTCATACACTGTCAGCTGCAGGGATTTGGCAGAGACTGGTGGCTGTATGGGGCAGGTTGGTTGTCACCATTAGGTCTCAGTTTAATAGGTGACTTTTTTAGTGTTTATTTGCATTATGCTGGGTTATGAAAAGTTTCATTTTTCTCAAATAGGCCTTTTATGGTATTTTTTAAAATAAATAAACTACTGCTGCTGCAACACTTGGTTAAACTCTGTAATCCAGCAACTTTATCCCACTGACCCAGAATAAACCACAGCAGCATTAATTTGATTAATCCGCGCAAGTCTGTAAATCTACAATCTGTTGAATCTGAGAGAAGATTCATTATGATCACAAGCCAGCTGTTATCTTCTCCTCAGGTTCATACTCACAGTGATTGAGGCCACAGCCTCTCTCAGCTCCTGCAGCTCCTTCTCTCTCATCTGAATTCTCTGCTGAAATTCCCTCTGTATTTCACCCATTTGTTTCTACAGATAGGAAACAAGATGACAAAACAAGTTTGTTTCATTAGCTGAGATTACATTCATTTATCATCCTGTCCAGGGTGGACCCCAGCCTTGGGCCCTATGCTGCCTGGGAAAAGCTCCAGGCACTCCCCCTGACCCTGACCTGGATTACCGGATAGGAGATGGATGGATGGATGGATATTCATTAATGATTTATTGACTGTAGGTAGGATACAATGGACATAGACCCTTTGGTCCTGTTTCCACCTGGTATTAACATGCGTCCTGGGTGATCCAATCACAAGTGGACAGCGCTAATTACCCAGGACGCATTGGAGATACATTGAGATCCGATCACTCAACCCACATTGGGAGTTGGTCTGGGCTGCATATGGCCACATTCTTATAGCAATGTGAAGGCGAATGTGTCCTGGGCTGCACTGCAGGACCGGCTACTCAACTGACGTCCTATTAGATTGATGTCAGATCACATGTCAGTTGATAATGGGCCACTGTGTATAAACTGCACTGTGAACAACAATAATGCATCTTTTCTCCTGCGACACTGAAACCTCTGAATCTGCTGGGAAGTTGGTTTAATATTGGACTGTTGTGACCCATTCATATGGAAACTGTGTCAAAGTCTGCATCGTTGATGTTCCACGCAAATTCAGAAAGGAAAATGTGTAAAATGGGATTCATTAAAGATTCTTCAGAATTTGAACATATCATATATTTAATGTGCATGTTGGGGCGCAGCCTGGTGCAGGCAGGGAAACAAGGTGAGGATCCACTTAAAAGCTCCAAGACAAAGGGAATTAAGGAGACTGAACCAAACTGGAAAGACAGACAATAAAGGAACAATAAGGGGTCAAAACTCACCAGGGAAAAAGTAGCTAAGAAAATGACACGTAGACTAACAGAGGGAATGGGGCAGCTAGTGATGTTAAGCTTGACAATAAAAAAGCGATTCACTACATTCTGAAGCACAGCTTCAGTTTCCTTCGTTCCACCCTGAACACGTGACCATGGTCATCTGAAGCTTCATTCTGCACTCAACCATGTGACTGCTTTGGAAACTGAAAATGTGGCACAATCCTCATTACCGGTTTCAAACCTGTTGTACAGCACATATTTCGGCGTACACACACACTGCAGCGTAAGTTTTAATCATCATAATAATTTAATAATAATTCATTTTCAATAATTAATTTAATAATAATAATTATTATTATTATTAGTCATTATTGTGTCCAAGGTTCAGTTTAATTGTATGAATACATAATATCAGATTTGGGTGAGGGTATTACCCAATAATCTGTATAATTTTCCCAGTATAGAGACCAAGAAACAAATGATTGATGAGGCTTTGGTCAATATGCACAACCCTTCACCATAGTGGATAACGCAGGATTTAGGGAGGTTGTGGGGATCCTGGATCCAACCTACATTCTCCCATCCAGGCAAACATGAAAGGGTTTGGTGACAGAAACATTTAAGATAGAAAAAGAGACAAAGGAAGAGGTGAGAAAGGCCAAAGCAGTAAGACTAACATCTGACATGTGGACATTCATACATATGGAAGCTTATTTAGCAGTCAAATGCCATTTTATAAATGATAAGACTGAGCTGTCGACCTTATTATTGGGAGCAGGAAAATTCCCAAAGTCTCATTCTGCAGAAAACATGGCTGCAGTCGAGGCAGCCTGATGGAGGAGTGGGGAATACAGAATAAAGTCCGATGGCTCACACTGACGCTGCACAAAATGTGATTGCCTGTGTCAGACACACAACCTGCATTGTACATGCACTGAATTTGGCTGTGAAGAAGAACATAGAACAGACACAAGGACCTGAGGATATCAGATCCAAGGTAAGACAGATTCTGTGTGACCTACTTCAGAACCAGTACAACTGCTAGAGAAAGGCTTTGTCAAATCCAGCAGCAGATGGGCAGACCCACTCTGAGAATGATTACAGAAGTGGAAACCAGCTGGAATATCACCTATTCAATGCTGCGATGATCACATGATCAAGGAGAGCCAGTTGTAGCTGCATTGGTCACTCTGAAGACAGAGCTCACATAGCATAATGACACTGGCCACACTGCTGGGTCCAAGATATAAAACTGCAGGTTTCTGTTCTAATGCTCAGGCTGCTGTACCGAACTAACAAAGAAGCAGATGTGACATATAAGACAATTAACCAATAACAACAGTGCAGGGAAAACAGGCAACAAGTGCAGTAACTTATATTAATGAACACAAGACTAGGAAAACTCCCACAAACACTGAAAGTAAGAAACACACACAAGGAATTCAATACTTAGAAAGTACAGAAACATGTGGAACATAATAAAACAAGGCACAAGCTTCACAAGCAGAACAGAGAACTAACAAACACTGGGAAGAATAGAAAAGCAATAATTAAATGAAAGAGGTGTGGTTGGTTCCTGACCTGCCTCAAACCCTTAACCAGCTGGTCCCAGCCTCTGTGTCACACACTCATCCCATTGAGTCAAATGCAGCCATGTGGGGAAAAGGAAGAACACACTAGGGCCAAAGATGATGAGAAGACAAAGGGGATGGACAGCGATTGCTGCTGGCCACACGGGGAAGAGACACAAGGACAGGCACTGAGACGAAGCTTCATTATTTATGTCAAAGCTGCTCCACGCGTTATTAATATTAGTGAAATGTGCCGGTAAAAATGACATGAAGGTAAAATTAAAGCATGTAGGTAAGAATGTGTGTTCAGTAGCCAAGCAAATGAAGGCGTGAATAGAAACATATAATAACAGTGTAATTGTTTATATAGTTTTATATTGGGCTGTCCGGGGGCTTGAATTCCTGGTTAGATATTCAGTCCCACTCCAGCCCTGACTACTTTTACTGTATTTGTTCCAAGTCAGACATAATTCAACATATCAGACAAAACAATGAACCTCTTTGTTAATATTTTCATAAATTTTGAGCTTCACTGGTTATCATTGAAAGCCAAAATATTATCCTATGGCAACCAACACAATGCTTTAAAGGCTGAACCCTTTAACCTTGAATAGAAAAGTATTAATCTACGTACATCTTAGTACCGAAAGACCTTTTTTAACATGTACATTTGTACTGTGTTGATGTAGGTAAGGTAAGGTAAGGTAAGGTAAGGTACGGAGGTAAGGAGCACACACTGAGTACAGTGCCTTACCGCACCCACCACACGACGAACCACCTCAGGGATGAGAACCTGAGTGCAGCCGTGCAGTGGGTGACACCTCAGCACCACACCAGTCCCAATGGAACAGTGTGAGTTTTATCCGGTGGCTGCAGTGCCAATCCTGCAAAACACCTCCTGATGCAGTATAAATATGCATGTGGATAATGTGAAAAGTTAAACTTTATTGTGAAAATATTATTTTATAATAATAATTGTCTAATGAAAATCGCGACATTATTACGAAACAATAAATTGTAAAATTTAAAAATTATACATAGAAGACAAGTGTTATTATGAAATATAATTTTATGAAATTCATGAAATTTTATGAAATTATTTAAAAATAAAAGGATACATTATTGAAATATTTATCATTTTATTTATATTTTTTGATATACTTATTTTATTTTGAGTGTCATGGCGTCCCGTACAAACATCTTCGGCGGCACGGCCTTACTGTACTGTGGCTCTAGTGAGTTATTCTGTACTATGAAGGGTTAATGGCTTGTCGGATGTAAGGTACCACAGTTTAAATGGACTTCATATTCGTTTACTTACATTTTGCCCAGACTACCTTAAATCCGACAAGCTAGTAACCCCGCTAGTAAGACCGGACAAGTAGGTCATGACAACTTTACCGAACCAGACTTGATCTGAGTGTTTCGTAGCAATTACACGAACAAGTGTTAAGACAAAATCCATTTATTTAAAATTAACTTTTAGATAATAACAATAATTGATACTTTCACTGATCCCTTTGGGGAAATTCTTTTAGATAGAAAGGGGAAATTCTTTTAAATTAGCCTGACCTGTATCTCCGCCCTTCCTGTAGCAGCTGAGACTGTATCATGGCCTCTGTGTTCATCCATCGTAGAGAGATAACAGATACACTGCTGGTCGGTACGGCAGTAGACCTCCAGGGGTTTGTCATGGTTGGAACAGACCATGTCCTTCAGATGGCCGATGGCATCAATGAGCTTGTGCTGTTTTGCATGGTGGAGTTTGTTGTGAAGCTGCAGGTCAGTTTCACAGTAAGAGGCCAGACACACCAGGCAGGACTTGACAGCTTTGTGTTTTCTCCCAGTACAGACATCACACTCCACATCTCCAGGTCCAGCATACTGGTCAGCAGGAGCAGCTGCTTGTAGTCCAGTCTTCTTCAGTTTCTCCACCACTTCAGCCAGCATGGTGTTTCTGCCCAGAACAGGTCTGGGTATGAAGGTCTGTCTGCACTGGGGGCAGCTGTAAACTCCAGCATGATCTTCCTGATCCCAGCAGCTCTTAATGCAGCTCATACAGTAACTATGTCCACAGGGAATAGCCACTGGATCCTTTAGTATATCTAGACAGATTGCACAACTTAACTCATTTACATCCACTGCAACTCTGGCTTCTGCCATTTTACCACGAACACTGATAGGATTCAGTCTCGTTTTCTCTCACAGTCGTCTGTGTGTGACAGTGGGAGGAACTTCCTGCTTCTCAGACTGCAGCAGGTGTGGTTTTGGACTGAGACCAGACTGAGAAGAGCAGACTGGGCAAACAGTGGAGCTGCAGTTTATGAACAAAATAGTACATTATACAAACTGTACCCAAAGCGAACATTTATTTATCTTTTATGAGAATAACAGCTACTGACATTGTTTTTCTGCAAACAAACTATAATCCTACTCTTTGATTTTGTGCAGTAGATAGAAATTAGGTATAAAGGTATAAGAGAGCAGATCTACTGAGAATGAATTTCTGTGTCGGTTTAGAATCACGTTTGGGATCATGTGGTTTCAGGTGAAACATGCAGGGATGTGCAGTTATAGACAGACTGTGTCAGGATTAGACAGAACAAGCTTTGACAAGTGCTGTCAATGCACAGATTTGTTTTTTTACATTATTCTATATACAATATTCATGAAAATATATGTAATCTCTTCCTTTTCTTTCTGTGTGTTTGTGCAGGGAGTGTATTTATGTTAGGAAGGACAGTCAAGTTCAGAGTGATCATTTTAATCATCCAAAATAATTCCATACTCTAATAATGAAAATTGAACACTACTCTTATATTTAAGCCAAAAGTTAATGGACCAGCTTCAGCCATCCCCAGGAACAGAAAGATCATATATCAAAAAAGTATCCAACAAATTCCAATAACCACAGTACAGGGTTATGGGACACACACATCACAGGAAGCACAGGGCACAAGGCAGAGACACCCTGGATGGGATGCCAGTCCATCACAGGGCAAACACTCACTCACATGCTGAGGACAATCAAGAGACACTAATTCACCAAACTGCATGATCTTCGACAGCATGAGGAAACCTGAGGAAACCCACAGGAACACGGGGAGAACATGCAAGCTGTACATGCAGAACCAGGAGTGGGAACCACACCCACAAGCCTGGAGGTGTGAAGTGAGAGCAGCTGGTCTGAAGTCCTGAAGGGAGCTGGAGCGCCATTTCTTTGGAACAGTGTGGAGCCGTCCTGCATTACTGCTTATCCTGTACAGGGGGGTGGGGAGCCTGGAGCCTGTCCCAGGTGGCACAGGGCAGGGGACACAATGGACAGGATACTAGTTTATAGCAGAGCACAAACTCACACATACAGACTCACACTAAGGGCAGCTTAGAGATTCCAATCGGCTGATCGCAGTTTCATGTTCTCCAAAGTAGGAGGAGAAAGCCCACATTGGAAGAACATGCAGACTTCACACATACAGCAGGAGGGACAGGAAACAAGCCAAGAGACAGAGGTTACACCCCGAGACCCCACACCCCCCCACAATCACACATACTGTTAGGATTTGTTTAAAAGTTACATTTTAATGCTACAAAATTATGACTGACTATGAACTTCAACAAAATTATGACTGACTATGACTATGACTATGAACTTCATATTCCAGAACAGAAAGCCTGCCGCTTTCTTGGACTCCTGTTGATACTGGTGACCAGAAACTGGGACCAGAGTAACCGGAGTCTGGGATGAAGGAGGGACCCACGTAGCAGGACCCAGGGCAGTCTAGCAGGACATCCTCTGGATCCATGTTGGAATCTATGCTGACTTTAATAATGTTACCTTACAGGATTTACCCGTTTCTGTGCCCTGTACCTACAGTAAGGAGGTGGGATCTCTGCTCCTTCAAAGCAGACAGACTCACTCACATATGATTACAGTTCTAGTACATAGCAGATACTGTTGCTGAAAGTGGTGAACAAGTGAGGCAAATGTAACAATGCAAACATGCCGCTGTCAAGGTGCTGCCTGGGCACTAGTGCAGCTAGGCTGGTATTTCTGGGCTCCACAGACATCACTGGTGGTTGGTGTCGTGGTCACCGGGATGAAAGACTCGTGCAGCAGGTGTTTCTCAGACAACAAACAGGGACTTACTGGGATCAGGATGGGAGGCTATGGAACCGGCAACACGTAAGGCACAACATCAGTGATCGAACTGGGGAACACAGGACCAGGAAGCACTTAAATGGAGGACTAATGATGGAAGAGACTGGAGACAGCTGGGAGTGTTTAACACGAGGGCTGGAACGAGACGTGAGACCAACAAGCAGCAAACATGGCCTGTTAGAGCCACGTCAGGGAGGAGGCGGGACATTTAATTACATTTTTATATAGTGCCTCACAGAGTCGTCCCAAGGCACTTTACATAGATGTGTAGTCATACATTACAACATCATTAAAGACAGTAATACACAACGGGAAAAAGGAAAGAAAGATATTAAATAAAGAAAGCCAGATGACAACGGAGGAGAGGAACCAAAAAACCCCAAGTAAGGAGAAAAAAGGACCTCTGGAGGTCCATGGACAACTGGCTGCCCAACCCCCCCGGCAGACTAATATTACTGAGAACAGAAAAGAGTGGAGCTGCTTGCTAAAGGCCAGGTGTGAGGTGTGATTAAAGTCTGTCAATAAGCCTGTTCTCCACGCTGGCCTGTGTAGGGTGACACTCAAGGCTGCACCCAGGATGACACAGTTAGCAGGTCCAATTCGCAGTGTCACCCCTCCATGGGACAGAACCAGGACTCCAGCTGAGATGGTGCCCCCCCCGGGCAGCACCTGGAAATGTGGGGAGGCAGAGAGCATGGATGGTCAGAACATGCGTTGACACATAAATGGACAGGCATAGTGGATAAGAATGGCATTGCTTAATGTGACAGTACCCCCCCCCCCCCCAACCCACCAAAAGCATGCGCTCCGGCCATGAAGTCCAAAGGGGTTAGACAACAGGGATGGAACCAGACTGGACTCTGGACTAGACAGGGGACGACAGAACAGATGGTAGACAGGACAAGACCAGACAAGACTAGACAGAACACTAGACAGACAGCAACACCAGACATAAGAGCAGTTGCAGGACATCACTAAGGACATGGAGCGGAAAAAGGAAAAGCTAGGAACCACAGGTACAGCAGTCCTGTCAGACCCCAAAACAGGATGGACAGGTGGAGGGTCAACAAGAACAGGGGCACAGGATGCAGAAGACAAGGAGAGATACAGGTGGGACAGAGCAACAAGACAAACACTGAGGCACAAAAAGGAATAACATGGGGCATCCAGGGAAGCCAGGTGAAGATTCGGGGCTGGGGACCCTCCTAGGCCCCTTTCCAGGTGAGGCTGAACTCTGCCGAATCACAGGACCAGAGGGTCTGGGAGGGCCAGCAGGGCCGGAGGACGTGAGGAGTTGGCGGGCGATGAGAGAACCGCAGAGCAGTAGGGCAGCAAGGAGACAACAGGAGAGGAACAGGAAGATGACAAGGGACATACAGGGCAAGAGCAGATACTGGCAAACCCTCTCTGGGAGACAGACATTCTGCCTGCCGCTTTCTTGGGCTCCAGTTGATTCTGGTGACCAGAAACTGGGACCAGAGTAACCGGAGTCTGGGATGAAGGAGGGACCCACGTATCAGGACCCAGGGCACTCTAGCAGGACATCCTCTGGATCCATCTTCTCTGGGCTGGTGGTAGCCTGCAGGCATGTGCCGGTGGGACGTCAGGATAGAAAGTGGGCACCAGCAGGCCGTCAGGAGATGAGGTGGGCGCCGGCTGGACGTCTTGGGACATTGAGGTGGGTGCTGGCCAGGCATCAGGGGACAGCGAGGTGGACGCTGGCCTGACATTATGGAGCAGTGTGGCAGGTGTCGGCTGGTTACCAGGAAACCGTGTCAGAGTCTATGAGAAGCCTAGAGGCAACCAAGGCCTCACCTGTGTTGGACACTGTGGGTGTGGCCTGAGCGGCCCTCTGGGCCGGGAGCCTTAAGTGCGGATGTAACGACTGCAACGGCCGGCTCTCCTGGGCCAGATGCTGTAGATGCAGTGTCTTTCAATCACGAGTGCGCTTCCCTAACCATTACGTCACCACTGCTCACTACTATGTGTACTATTAAAAGAGGCAGTAGGGTCTTGTCCAGCCAGCTGACAAAACGTTTCCACATTTAATTGGAACGAAGGACGGTAGGAAACATCTGTATTGTGTGCAGACTTCCAATAAAACCATGTTGAAGCAAAGTCCGACCTCTACTGTGGTCCAGCACTCTGACAACCATAGAACTAGGAGTGAAGCCTGTTCTTCTGTGCTGGAGAGCTTTGGGGAGCATGTTTTGGCGAACAGGGGGATCACAGTAAATCCCAGAGAAGCATCATTGTCAGACTTCAAGTGACAATGAGGACGCAGGTCGCCCTACGGCAAACGACATGGAGACGGCGGGCTCCTTTTCTCCAGAGCACCCCACCTCTGCGGGGTTCAGCACACTCACTCCATTCCAGAGGGCCCTGAGGATCTCCGCTATAGCTGTCACACCCTCCACTTGGGAGTCCGGGGAGAGGACGGCTATGCCCTCCGTCAGAGATGGGCCATTCTCTCTGGGGAAAGATGTACTGCGGCCTGAACCAGCGACATTAGGTATGCTTGACACAAGCAGCAGTGATCGGCTGTAGGGACCTGGGGAACCTACTGGGGCTTGTCGAGTTCCTTCAGTCTGTTGGGTGCCAGGATGAACGACTCTGGGAGCAGGTGTTGTCAGACAATAAACTGGGATTTACTGGGATCAAGATGGGAGGCTAGGGAACGAGCAACATGGAGGGCACCACATCAATGGGGAACACAGGGCCAGGAAGCACTTATACAGGAATAACAAGGGAACAGACTGGAGGTAGCTGGGAGTGTTTAACATGAGGGATGGAACGAGACGCGAGACCAACGAGCAGCAGGCATGGCTTATTAGAGCCACGTCAGGGAGGTGGCAGGACATGACGTTTGGGGCTATGGTTAGGGTTAGGATTAGGCTTAGGTTTAGGGTAAAGTGTTTGTGGCAGAGAGCGGTCAGTAGTACAAGGACACGACTACGCCACCTGGGGTATTTCACCACAGGAAAAATTACTCTAAATTAAGAGCACACAAGTTCATTTACCGAATGGAGCTAGAGACGTGTTTGTACTATTAACAGGTTGTTGAAAATATAAAACAAAGAAACAAGACAAGCGCTTTAGCATCAACAACCTTAAAAAATAAACCAGCAACCAGCCTTTGGCCACTGGCTGACTAAACTCAAGCAGGAGACAGGTGTCCGGGGAAGTTGATCAAAAGGGGGAATAGAGTCCCTTAAACTAACACACACACACACACACATACACACACACACACACACACACACGCACACGCACACGCACACACACACCTGTGCTCCACCACACTGATCCCCACACAAATATACTGCACAAGGTGAAAGTGTGAACACCACCACCCCAGACCAATCAAATCTTAGTCAGCCAGATCAATCGAGGCAGCCACTGCTCACAGTCTCCCAGAAAATACCCCAATCTAACCAAGAATCTGAGTGTTGAAAACTATGAAGAGTGCAAACAATGAGTAGCAGAATACAGGCTGTCCCTCTGTATCAGTCCCAAACAGAAAGAAAGGGCGGCCCAAAGTCTGTTAAGTCGCAGAACTAGGGAATGAAACAGCTCCAAATGCAGGAAAAGGTGCGACGATCCTTAGCGCGTTCCAAGGCTCCCAGCACATCGCCGATGTCCCACCGAGGATCAGGAGCTTCAAGCAGCAGTTGTTGGGCGACATCGGACCGACCGAGGACAAGACAAGACTGACGGAAAAGAAAAACTGACGTAGGAAACACAGCAGCCACAGTGCAGGTTCAAACTATTATTGTCTGACAAACCTGCTGGAAGAGGCATAAACTGAAGCTGACGAGCAACTGAAACTGTAATCCTGGCAACAACCGTAACTACAATTAAAACACATCAAGTAAAGCAACTGACAAGTAGCTATAGGCCTAGTCACCAGAATAACTTGCAACCACTGGAGCTGCAACACAGACACCAGAGAAACACTGCAATATAAAATATTACCATTAGCCATTTAAATCAAGCAGAGGATTAACGCTAATTAAAACAGCAAAACCTCCCACCAAGACACAGAATAAGTGTGAACCTCAGCCAGCATGCCAGCGTACCACGGCAGACCACTGCGGTGTGGAAGGGGAGTTACCGGACCGGGAAACGCCAATGACGCCTCCACACACTAGGGGTCCCCACACACACTTACCGGAAATAATCAACAAGTCCTACCCGCAAAATTCCACACTGCTACAGTTGGATGGCCCTGGGATTTTTCTCCAGAACCCCAAGGCTCAATGGAAGTACCGCGAGATTCTTAAACCCTTACCTGAGGGAGGAGGCTTCCAGCGTAAGGAGAGGTTCACCAGAATCCCCGGGCTGGATGGACATCGTTCATCCTTTACCTGGGGAATGAGGCTCCCAACTCGTGGTGACTTACCCAAGCCCTGGTGCTGGATCATCATTAAATGCTTACATGGGGAAAGAGAGACCTTACCCTTGGCCTCCAAGCCTGGAAGTACCCTGAGCTCTAGACCCAAGCTTAACCCTAACCCATAAGCATAGGTTCGCAGCATGAACGGTTCTCAAATGATACCAGAAAACCATACATGTTCTTAATCTGAAAATCAGTTCATCGTTTTCCCAGAAGGTGGCAGCACATCAACACTGCAAGCTTGGCACATCCCTTTGGATACAATGAGCTATCCTTACATTTTGAAATTTTTTAAAACTTATTTAAATCAGTAAAACAAATTACTTCCAAAAAGGATAGAATCATGTCTACCCAATACCACTTGGCACCATGTTAGTGTGAATGGAGTTTTCACTCCAGCCCTGAGGGATTCAGAGCAGACACAAAAGATTGTGAAGCCATGTGTGATTTACAGTGAAAGGTGACTGAACACAACGCACAGCCTCTGTTATGACTCCACTGTTCACCATGGTTCAGCACCATCTATATTTCTATTATTTTTAAGGTATTTTACTTGTGGTTTTACACTTAACATGGTATCGACAGGCTTGCTCCAAAGAGATCTCAATGTATTTACACAGTGACAGTAACGCTGCCTTATCTTGCGAGAGGAAGTAGCATATGGGTGTGCTGCTAACGTTAGCATTAGCAAACCTAGCTGCCTGGCAGTGTTGGTAGTAACTCGTCAGTGTAATTCCACTACTTTTGTTTGCACCATGTATTTCAACATCGACGTGATGTTAATGTGATCACTATGCAACCTTTAGCCCACTGTTATTTTCCTTGATTATGTAATTATACAGGGCAGGTCAGGCAGAGGGAGCAGACGCTGATGCAGCACATTGCCGCACCAACCACACGTCCAAACTGCTGGCGATCCTGGCCGGCGACCCCCCAGGCAGACACACGGTCGAATCCCACCCTTATTATAATTACTTTTATATACAGTAATTGGTAATTAGTAATTTTCAGTAGCTTGCACAAGGCTGCTGACTAGCAACGTTATTCGTTGGCTGAATCCGAAATAGCTGTAGTGCTACGATGCTGGATTGTTACAGGGACAGTGATAAATGCAGACCCCTTTATTCTGATTGCGTTAAAAATCAAATGTTTTTACTCAGATTTCATCCATTTGGTGGTGTGCTCTCTATAATGTGCCATGTTTTCCTAAAAGCAGATTTTTTAAAAAGAATGGCAAAATAGAGCAGCGATCTGAATTGTAATGCCTGTATCTTGAAACGTAGCGTGTTGTCAGACTCTCCGATACACAGCTCTATGGTCCATACAGAGGAGATGAGGAACATGCAGTCTGCTAAGTCACGTGGTTACCTTTCGTTAGGTGGCTACGTTTACATGCCTTAACGCAATTAAGATGATTTCATGTAAACAGATTAATCGGGGAGCTCATTTATAAAGGCTTCGTGTGACTGAAAAAGACGAGAAGCATTCATACATACATTTATAGGAAGATTTTGGGATTTACAAAGAAAAACGTTTTGTGAAAAAGACACAAATCTTGTGAACGAGGTTGAGAGATGCTGTTTCGACAGAATCCTGTAGAGGGCACTGTGTATGCTAAATCGAAGGCTCCAGGAATGTATTCGGCATTTATAATCATAAACAATAATAAATGAAATATTTGTGGGCAAATGGCAATTGGCTCTGAGATTAAAGTTTTTTAAAATGAATTTGTTTAAATTTTTGGGCCGGCATGGTGGTGCAGTGGTTAGCACTGTTGCCTCACACCTCTGGGACCCAGGTTCGAGTCTCCGCCTGGGTTACATGTGTGTGGAGTTTGCATGTTCTCCCCATGTCGTCGTGGGGTTTCCTCCGGGTACGCCGGTTTCCCGCCACAGTCCAAAAACATGCTGAGGCTAATTGGAGTTGCTAAAAAATTGCCTGTAGGTGTGAATGGTGTGTGAGTGTGCCCTGCGATGGGCTGGCCCCCCCATCCTGGGTTGTTCCCTGCCTTGTGCCCATTGCTTCCGGGATAGGCTCCGGACCCCCCGCGACGCAGTAGGATTAGCGGTTTGGAAAATGGATGGATAGATGTATGATAGAATGATTAAGCTGTAGCACATTTCAAATAATATTTCATTTGTAACACATTTGTTCTCCAAACTTCTACATTTTTAACCTTTGGCCACAAGATCATCTTCTTCCTGCCAGTATCTTTTCTTTTCCTTTGATCCTCGGTTGTTGGAATCTGCTCTGCTGCTTGGAAGTTCCCTGGGGAGTTAGTGTTGGGGGGTTCTGGTGGAATGTGACCATCGGCAGCCATGGGCTGGATAGCGCTGTGGTGCTCAGCCTGGCTCTGTGCCCTTCTAGGGGCTCTGTGTCCTTTGTTAGCACAAACATTTTGCACACCTGACATTACCATGCATACAGTATTTCTCGTATTTTACAAAATACAAAAACACTGATCTGTAGAAAAAAACATTTTATTTCATGAACTAAGTCAAATATGAATCATAAAACACAATTAAAATACTTTTTTTGAATACATGCCTCAGAAATTGCACATCCCTGATTGTGCGTTACCTTCATGCTGCCTTGAAATTTTTGATTTCTTCACTGTAGCCCTATGTTATACAATCTAATCTTAACCTTATGTTAACTGATCCTATTTTTATTTCTTAAATATTCCCTCCACCACCCCCCCTCTAAGGAGGACTGCTTTATTTACAATTAATCTAATCCTATGTTATACAATCTTATCTTTACCTTATCTTAATTAATCTTATTTTTATTTCTTAAATATTCCCTCCACCACCCCCCCCCTCTAAGGAGGACTGCTTTATTTATAATTAATCTAATCCTATGTTATACAATCTTATCTTTACCTTATGTTAACTGATCCTATTTTTATTTCTTAAATATTCCCTCCACCACCCCCCCTCTAAGGAGGACTGCTTTATTTATAATTAATCTAATCCTATGTTATACAATCTTATCTTAACCTTCTGAATTAATCCTATTTTTATTTCTTAAATATTCCCTCCACCACCCCCCCTCTGAGGAGGACTGCTTTATTTATAATTAATCTAATCCTATGTTATACAATCTTATCTTAATTAATCCTATTTTTATTTCTTAAATATTCCCTCCACCACCCCCCCTCTAAGGAGGACTGCTTTATTTATAATTAATCTAATCCTATGTTATACAATCTTATCTTTACCTTATGTTAACTAACCCTATTTTTATTTTTTAAATATTCCCTCCACCACCCCCCCTCTAAGGAGGACTGCTTTATTTATAATTAATCTAATCCTATGTTATACAATCTTAAGCTTACCGTAACCTATCCTATCTTAATTTTATTCTATGTTATCTTATCCTATCTTTCTTATCTTATTCTTATACTATGTTATCTTATATAATCTTATCCTAAACTTATGGTAATTTATCATGTCTTTGTAAAACATAAAATGGCATACAAGTTAAGACTATCTTAACTTGTCCTATCTTATTATATACAATCTTAACCTTATCCTATCTTAATCTTATCCTATAGTACCTTATGCTATAGAACTACATGGTATTTTATCTTATCCTAAGTATGTATGACAACTCTTGTGTAATTATGTGCTGAATCTACAGGGAAATGTAGCTATGTGCATCTGACTGATAGCCCATTTCCACACCCATCTCCTGAGCCCTGGGCATGGTACTTAGCTGCTCCAGTGCATCAATAGGAAAGATGAACTCATCTTCATCAATCCTACGCCTCTTGGTTGAATGAGTACCCTCATTATCCTCATTCTTCCCCTGTTTAGCTAAGTTAATTTCATTTAAATGTCTGTTCCAAAACTCCTGACACCAGTACTCAGTAAAGCACTTGGCGTCATAGGTCATTTTAGAGTACTTTGTTACATAATAGTTATACAACCAATAGAATTTTTCCAGGTGAGATGAGGCGGCTACAGCCTGTGCTGGAGCCTGAAGCAGAGGGGTCAGATGAACCAGGCCTGGAGCTGAATATGGATGTGGAGCTGGGCTAACAGGTGTGAGTAAGTGTGGCGATAAAACAGAGGAGCCCATAAAAAGAAATGGGGATGAAACAAAAGGGGAGGGGGCTGAAGACGGAAATAAAAATGAAGAGGAGGAGAAGGTTGGTGAGCTGGGCTTAGGCTCTAACCCCTTCTGTTGGTCATACCTCCTTCTTCGCCCTGACCGGCCTCCCGCCGTTTTTCTACGGCGGCCTGTGCCCTGCTGACCCCTGCTGGTTGCCACCGGGATGGCAGCAGATCCAGGAGAGGCAGACGTGGTCAGGGAGCTGGCTGCCGGCGGCCAGGTGCGGCACTTCTTCCGACGGCCAGCATCACTGGAACTGGTTTGTCCTTTGGGATTATAAAGACAGGGGGCAGCATATTTAATTTAAATGAAACATTATGTCACTGTACAACAACACTACATCACAACCATCACAGATATCACACTTGGCAGTCGGTATTGCACACTAAGAAAAATTCTGCCGTCTTTATTGGATACAGGAAACACACGCTAGGGAAACTTATGCGCTGGTCTTGACTTGGGCCGTCTGTGTTTCAGCAGGGGAACCTGACCTATAAAAACAAGCCAGTTTGTGCACAGATTCCCTGATACGCAGAACAACAGCGAAAAACAACACTGGAAAGGTTCATGTGCATCAAATATAGCAGCCCACTCAATCCAAATGCTGGCATCAACAACTGACTATTAAGTCAAATCCTTTACTTATCTTACACTTTCCATAAGTTGCATTATTTATTCACTCTCAAGGTACCAAACTAAGATTTATGCTTTTTCTGATTACTACCGCGTTTCCCCGCAAATAAGCCCTAACATGATTTTTCAAGAAGCTCGTAATATAAGCCCTAGTTATTGTCCCATGGATTGTACGGTAACTAGAATGAGATGCGGTTGTACTACGAGAAGGCTACATGGACAAGAGGCGCTCATTTAAGGACAGAGTTATTGCTAAACATGAGAGATTGGGGACACTGGTTCTACAGGAAATTGAGTTGCGAGATATTCAGGACGGAATTTGGAACTTGGAGATTTACGATGATGTTCCAGAAGAACATGACATTACGACTATATTTGAATAAACATATGCAGTATACAGCAGAAGTTTGTTCATGAATAAATTCACCGTCAAATTGTTTACATGGAAAGATACTGTTAGAAGATGACATGATGTCTGTGTTTGAATAAATGTGGATTTTTTTCATGAATACCGGTAAATATACTGTAGCATGTTATACTTGGGAAAATACTACCTTAATATAAGCCGTAACGCGTCATTTGGAGCAAAAATTAATATAAGACCCTGTCTTATTTTCGGGGAAACACCGTATATTATAATGGACATATTCAGCTGTTACTTTACCACTTCATGATGATTTTCTCTGATGTTTAAATATAATATAATGCAGTAGACATGTAAAAAGACTCCCGTATATTAAAGCTAAAGGTGAACTACTTTATTATTTAGACATGTACTTCTAAAACAAGATAATAGAACAGAAGATTCAAGAAGACTAGTCAAGCATATTCTGACTTTAACTCTTTAAGTGCTGAGTTAGTCTGGGCATCATTTTGCCATCCTTACCTCGGCCAACTGGACCGGGGATGTATTCCGGGGCGATCCGCACACTGACTGCACCTTTCGGCAGCAGCCAGTCAATCCTCTGGAGATTCACGGTGGTTTTCACGATGGACATCTTTCGCGTCTTCTCTCTTGCTGATAAACTGCAAGTCTGAGCTGCTTTAAATGTTCAAATGAAAACTCTAAACGGAAAAGAATTGTTATGATTCGGTTGCTAAGCTACGGTGGCCGATTGGTGTCAGAGCGCTGCAAAGTCTTCAAACGCTTTAATCAAATGACGAAACATACGATCTACATTTACAAAAGCGCAGAAACGTAGAAGTACCACAAATTTTTAAGACAAGTTTAAAAACATATAAGCGCTGAAAATCCGCTCACAACACAGTTGTGAAGTTTCTGGGTGACAAAGAAACAAGACGGACCAATTATGGTTTAACTGTATATCGAATGTTTACGAAATGTCGATATCTTATCAAAACAGGATATAGAATGAAACACTACATTATATCAATCAATCATTCGGTCGCCATTAAAAATATAGAATAATATTCCTTCCTTGTTATAAGTAACACGAGAGCTGCGGTCTTGAAGTTGCACAGACTCCCAGAATTCATAGCGATAATTACGCGACCCATTCAATTAGTGGGTTTTTTGATAATTGGGAATGGGGAGGAGCCATTGGGTGCGTTCGACTTCACTTCGGTCTGACTCCAGCTGACGTGAGGGGGAGCGCCATCTGCCGGCGGCTGCAGGAGTGTAATATAATAATATAAACTGTAATATAAACTGTAATATAAACTTGTAATATAAACTGACAGCAGCCAAACTAGACAACTTCTACTCCTCGTAGTGCGAGACCTGACTGAGATGGCCGCACTGCCAGAAGGGTGTAGATACATCTATACAAATATCACCTGCATGCACATTACTTCTTCTACAATAACCAACTCCTGATCCAAACTGCTAGCAGTGAAAAGATAGCTGCCAGGAAAAAGATGAAATACATTTATTTCAAGGATTCAAAGTTTTTATTGTCATGCACAGAATACAATGCAATTCTTACTTGAATGCCTTCTTCACAGACTAGTCGATTAAACACATAAAGCAGCGCAAGATTACAGTAACTAACAATAAATAAACGATTAACTTATGTGTACTATTAGAGCATTTATTGAAACTTTACTTCTTTACAGGCTTTTCGGGAGAAATAGCAGATAACGCATCGGAACTTCCAGAGATACAAACGTCATGCTAAAATTGTTCAGCCAATAAGGGCAAAGTTGTGTCACGGAGGCAGTTCCAGTTTGTGCAGCCGGCTGAGAGGTTTTTTTTATTATTTTTGTTATTGAAGCTTTAAATTACAACAGAAGTAATAGCTGACCAGTGACCATTAAGATTAACAAAACAAACAAGAACATTTACGAGACATTTACAAAATAAGCCAGGGGCACATAGTAGCGACATTTACAGTTATGCCGGCTGAAAGGTGCTGCACGATCTTACTTGCTCTCTGCACGTGCTGCACGATCTGTCACGATCGTCTTGTAGGTTTTTGTACCATGTGACTTGGTGACGTTAGGTGACGTTTTGCAGGGCCGGCTTTATGTCGGACAAAAGAAATCTAACCATGATGCAGTAATTCTAGAGGCAGCAAAGCAGACTAACCAAAGATCTCATAGTAAACAAAGGAATGTGATACTGCAGTTAAGTCTCAAAACAAAGCTTTTACAATGTTAAATAGTACTCACAACTTTCAGAATTTGATTGAGTACAAAAAGTTGCAGGCTAACGTAAGGAGGGTAGTTAAATGAGCAAAGAGGGAGTTTTGGAGGTCCTTCTGTAATTCAGTAGGACGGGAAACTGACATTAGTAAAGTCTGGGGAATGATAAAAAAGATGCATGAGATTAAAAGGGAGTATGGATATTCAGTTCTAAATGATAATAACATAATAACAGTTACAGGTGGGGAAAAAGGCAAAATGTTAGTTTTGTGGTTTTTCATTCCCTGCTAAATCAGAAGTCAGAAGCCGCTGGTGTAGATCCAAATTCAGTCTTTATTGCAAACAAGTTACAACCAAGGCCGGACACTTAAAGTGTGTCCAGTACTGTTTTATACCTATTTTTATACAAGTTCTTATCATTTAACAATATCTCGTCACTTAAGCATCATCATTCCTTCAACCATTCACAATCATTGTTTTTTACATCAATCCACACCCCTAGGTGATAAGTTTGTCCATCATTTCTTTTACTGTTTGGTCCCTCAGCCGAACTTAATGGTGGTGCGACCATCTCCAATTGGTTTTTTAAAAATGCTCAGTCGTGAACTTTTGGGGAACTCGGGCGAATACCTTCCTTCAGTAGCAAACCTTGGCAGCTTCAACCTGTTGCACATTGTCTAATTAGAGGGTTGATAATATATTTGTCATTCAACATAATGATAAGGCATAACACTAATAAAGGTGGATATTCATGCATTCAGGGCTAACATGAAGTAGCTAACAGAAAGTTTGAGGCTAATACAAGGTGCAAATACATACTCAATTGATTACATTGTGTTGATTACATTATAATGATTACATTGTAATGATTACATCACGGGTATTTGGCATGCTTTTTAATAATACCGTAATGATTATATTCTACATTGTATAGTGCTAAATAATATCCCATATATTTCCCCCCCTTTGGGATTCTAAAGAGTCCCACACACAATTCTGTCCATCCAGCCTAGGAGGGAGGGCTAAAACCCTAAGATCTAGGGAAATTCCACTCCCAGCCCGCCACAGGCGCGGCCCCCCTTCGGGGTCCATGGCTGACATGGCTCACAAACTATCAACACTCAGAATCAACCAACAGCAATGAACTCCCCAGGATACATTGCATATATTATCAGGAATACATAATCTACCAGGAGTACATCACCTACCACAAGCTCATTACATAAACATATACGGCTAATACAAAGATAACTGAAAGGTTAACTGATAACACTGTAGATTACTATAACAGGCACTCTGTCATGAGCAGGAAAGTCCCAGGTGTCGTGGGCGGCAGGCAGGCTGCAGCGTTTCCAACATGGAGTATTCACAGGCGGTACGGCCGAACTTCAGCTATGGGCAGGAGCGTATCCAAGGTGTCTATGTCGCCATCCGTTTCCGTGTTGGTCCAGGAGGTTGCCGCTCCAAACGGTCCTCCCACCACTCTAAACATTGCAGCTATAGTCGCCTGCTGAGACAGTGCTCTTCCCACTAGGGAGCGAACAAGAGGAAGTACACAACAAAAGATTAGTAGCAAAGCAAGAATGAACACAGCACGCACACAGAGTGCTTTCATAAGGGCTTACTGCCAACTACCCCACATATTATAGCACCAGTCAAACAACCCGTCATGTTGTCCCGAATTTCTCGCCATCTCATCCTGTAACCCCTGCAACTTTCTCATACCCTCAGTAAATGAAACATCCAGGGCTGTATTATTGGGAATAAATGTACAGCACTGATCCAAGAACAGCACACACACTCCCCCTTTTTCTGCCAGGAGCCAATCCAGGGCCATCCTGTTCTGTCATGCCATCAGACTGGTGGCCTGAAGCTGCTCCCCCAGAGATGCGAGTGCCTCCTGAGTATAGTTGGTAAACCTCTGCTGATTATAGTACAAATAATTTATCCATTCCACATTTTTGTTAACAGTAGGCCAAATTAATATTGATTCAAACCCTGCAGCTATCTCACTTCTCACCTTATATTTCTCTGGAATGCCCCTCGGCTGGCATATGGCATCTATATACACACTGGGATCATCTTCGCAGCTCATAACAAACCTGTGGGACCTAGAGGGCTGTTTGTCAGAGTAAATATCCACCTGGCTAGCTAACATCCCCCTAGTGCAGAGGCCTCCACAATTATTGGGGAGAGGAGGCCTCAATCCTCCCTCCTGACCACACAGCCACCACGTATCTGCCAGAGGTACGCTCTGGTTCTCTAATGCATCCAGCGGAATGACATCTGAGTCCTCTATAGGCCTGTGTGGGGGGCTGACGTCTGAGTCCTCTATAGGCCCGTGTGAGGGGCTGACGTCTGAGTCCTCTATAGGCCTGTGTGGGGGGCTGACGTCTGAGTCCTCTATAGGCCTGTGTGAGGGGCTGACGTCTGAGTCCTCTATAGGCCTGTGTGGGGGGCTGACGTCTGAGTCCTCTATAGGCCTGTGTGGGGGGCTGACGTCTGAGTCCTCTATAGGCCTGTGTGAGGGGCTGACGTCTGAGTCCTCTATAGGCCCGTGTGAGGGGCTGACGTCTGAGTCCTCTATAGGCCCGTGTGGGGGGCTGACGTCTGAGTCCTCTATAGGCCTGTGTGGGGGGCTGACGTCTGAGTCCTCTATAGGCCTGTGTGAGGGGCTGACGTCTGAGTCCTCTATAGGCCCGTGTGAGGGGCTGACGTCTGAGTCCTCTATAGGCCTGTGTGAGGGGCTGACGTCTGAGTCCTCTATAGGCCCGTGTGAGGGGCTGACGTCTGAGTCCTCTATAGGCCCGTGTGAGGGGCTGACGTCTGAGTCCTCTATAGGCCTGTGTGGGGGGCTGACGTCTGAGTCCTCTATAGGCCTGTGTGGGGGGCCGACGTCTGAGTCCCCTATAGGCCCGTGTGAGGGGCCGACGTCTGAGTCCTCTATAGGCCTGTGTGGGGGGCTGACATCTGAGTCCTCTATAGGCCTGTGCGAGGGGCTGAAGTCTGAGTCCTCTATAGGCCTGTGTGAGGGGACCGACGTCTGAGTCCCCTATAGGCCCGTGTGAGGGGCCGACGTCTGAGTCCTCTATAGGCCAGTGTGGGGGGCTGACGTCTGAGTCCTCTATAGGCCTGTGTGAGGGGCCGACATCTGAGTCCTCTATAGGCCTGTGTGGGGGGCCGACGTCTGAGTCCTCTATAGGCCTGTGTGGGGGGCTGACGTCTGAGTCCTCTATAGGCCCGTGTGAGGGACCGACATCTGAGTCCTCTATAGGCCTGTGCGAGGGATTGACGTCTGAGTCCACTATAGGCCTGTGTATACATCAAATATCATATATATCCATCCATCCATCCATCCATTTTCCAAATCACTTATCCTACTGGGTTGCGGGGGGTCCGGAGCCTATCCCGGAAGCAATGGGCACGAGGCAGGGAACAACCCAGGATGGGGGGCCAGCCCATCGCAGGGCACATTCACACATCATTCAAATATCATATATATGATTTATTAAATTTAGATTTAAGTTTGCAGTCAATTCAATTTCCATGTTTCTCAATTTTCACGTTGCCTTTTTAAACGCAATTATGTGAATTTTAAGTAAAAATGTAGAATAAAATTATGTCGTGATAATTATCAATATCATTTCCTATGAAAAAAACTTTACTATTGTACAATATTGCCCAGCCATAGGCTGATTTCAAAATTGATTTACATATTGTCTGTCTGTCATTATACATAAGAACATAAGAACATAAGAACTATACAAACGAGAGGAGGCCATTCGGCCCATCAAGCTCGCTTGGGGAGAACTAAACTAATAGCTCAGAGTCGTTAAAATCTTATCTAGCTCTGATTTAAAGGAACCCAAGGATTCAGCTTGCACTACATTATCAGGAAGGCTATTCCATACTCTGACTACACGCTGTGTAAAGAAGTGCTTCCTTAAATCCAGCTTGAAATGTTCTCCCGCTAATTTCCACCTATGGCCACGAGTTCGTGTATTTAAACTAATGCTGAAGTAACTATTTGGTTGAACAGCATCCAAACCTGTTAGAATCTTATATACCTGGATCATGTCCCCCCTCAGTCTCCTTTGCTTGAGACTGAACAGATTTAGCTCAAGTAACCGTTCCTCGTATGACATTCCTCTAAGACCAGGAATCATTTTTGTGGCCCTACGCTGCACCTTTTCTAAGGCCACAATGTCCTTTTTAAGATATGGTGACCAAACCTGCACACAATATTCTAGGTGAGGTCTCACCAAGGAATTGTATAATCTTAGCATTACCTCCCTTGACTTAAACTCCACACACCTGGAGATATACCCCAACATCCTATTGGCCTTTTTTATTGCTTCCCCACACTGGCGAGAATGGGACATGGAAGCATCAACATACACACCAAGGTCTTTCTCATGATCAGCTACCTTTATTTCAGTGACACCCATGAAATACCTGTACTTTATATTTCTGCTCCCTAGATGGAGTACCTTACATTTATCGACGTTAAATTTCATCTGCCAGGTATCGGCCCAGTCACTAATTAAATCAAGATCCCACTGTAGCTGCTGAGCCACTAATTCAGTATCTGCTACACCACCCACCTTGGTGTCATCTGCAAATTTCACCAGTTTACTGTATATATTGGTATCCATATCATTTATGTAAATTAGGAACAATAGTGGTCCTAAAATCGAACCCTGCGGTACCCCACTATGAACGCAAGCCCACTGTGACATTGTGCCTCTTATAACTACTCGCTGTTTCCTATCTGTTAACCAGTTATCAATCCAGGTCGCTATGGTACCTAAAATACCTGTCGCTTTGAGTTTAAGTAGGAGCCTCTTGTGGGGGACAACATCAAAAGCCTTTTGGAAATCTAAGTAGATGACATCATAGGCCTTCTTATCATCAACTTCCTGAGTAGCTTCCTCAAAAAACTCCAACAGATTTGTTAAACAGGATCTACCTCTCCTAAATCCATGCTGGCTATCCCGCAAAATGTTATTGGAGTCCAGGTAATCTACCATTTTCTCTTTGATTATAGCCTCCATAACTTTACCAGTTATACAAGTTAGACTGATTGGCCTATAGTTAGACAAATTACTTCTATCCTTTTTTGAAAATATGCGTTATGAAGGCGTGCTTCCAATCAGAAGGTACCACACCTTCAGATAAGGATTTTTGAAACAGTAAAGTTAAGGGTCGGCAAATAATATCCCTCATCTCTTTTAACACTATAGGTAAGATGCCATCAGGGCCCTGTGATTTATTTATTTTGAGCTTAGCTTGGCTTTGCAAAACATCTGCTTCAGTTATATATATATTAGCTATAGACAATGCTGGATAGGTAATAACTGGTAAATTACTAAGGTCCTCAACAGTGAATACCCGTGCAAAACTATCATTGAACTAATTTACTATATCAATGTCGTTTACTATTATAAGACCCTTACTATCCTGCAGATTAGTAATTTCAGGTTTTAGAGCTCTTTTAGAGTTAAAATACTGGAAGAAACTTTTAACGTCATCCTTAGCTTCCAATGCAACCATCCTTTCGACATTTCTTTTAGCTCGTCTAATATCATTTTTTAACTCAGCCTGTAGACTTAGATATTCCTGCTTAATTCTGTCATCATCAGTTATTTTCCATTGCTGGAACAAAGCCCTTTTCCTCCTTACTTTATACTTTATTTCCCTAGTAAACCACCTAGGTTTCAATTTCCTAGATTTATTCTTGCTGGAAACAGGTATGAAGTCCTCTTGCACTTGCAATAATGTGCTTTTAAAAAATTCCCAGGCCTCTTCAACAGTTTTGTTATTTAACTCCATCCAGTTCACAGTTTCTAGTTTTAGTCTCATACACTTAAAGTCAGCCTTCCTAACATTATATATTTTTGATTTGGACTTAGCTCTTCGAACACTAAACTTAACCTCAAATTTGACCATGTTATGATCGCTACTGTCAAGTGGTTCTAAAACGTCTAATTTACCAATCCTGTCCTGGTTATTAGAGAGAACAAGATCAAGAATGGCATCTCCCCTGGTAGGGGTGTTAACAAACTGAGTAAAAAAACAATCCTGTACTAATTCCACCATCTCCAGTTCATTTTCTGAAGAGGCAGTGACAATGTCCCACTGCATTCCTGGTAGATTAAAATCACCCATAACTACCACATCATTTTTATTGCTCATAGTCCTAATATCACTGTATAACAATCTGCTTTCCTCAGCAGCTATATTAGGTGTTCTGTAACAAACACCGACAATTAGGCTATTTGAGTTTTTAGCATCTAATTTTACCCATATTGCTTCCGTAGTTTTATTTATATCAGTAAGTTCCCTTGCCTGCAAGTTTTCCTTTACATATACTGCAACACCACCTCCCTTTTTTCCTATACGATCCTTACGGAACAACGTGTAACCATCCATATTATATTCTTGTTCATCCTTTTCACTCAACCACGTTTCAGTTATTCCTATAATATCATAAGAGTCCGATGAGATAAAAGCCTCTAAATCATGAATTTTATTCCTAATACTTCTGGCGTTTAAATACAGACAACAAAGGGTAGGCCTATTACGGTGCCCACTTACAATATGATTATTTGGGGCTTTCCGTTTCCCCCCACTGACATAGTTAACTAACCTCCCTGCCCCCCCAGTCCCTAGTTTAAACATTCCTCAACTACTCTACACATACGCCTCCCCAATACACTGGTTCCCCTCTGGTTCAGGTGCAACCCATCCGGCTTGAACAAGTCCCACCTGTTCCACAGGGTCCTCCAATGCCCCATAAACCTAAACCCCTCTTTCCTACACCATCCTTTTAGCCACGCATTTAATTTCCTTATCTCAGCTAACTTAGCCTGACTTGCACGTGGCACGGGGAGTATTTCGGAGAATACCACCGTGGACGTTCTGCTTCTAAGCTTATTGGCGACTTCTATAAATTTATCCTGCAGAACAGCCCTTCTACCCTTGCCTATGTCGTTGGTGCCAACATGCACCACGACAACTGGATCCACCCCAGCTGGGGCCAAAAGCTTATCCACACGATCTGGAAGGTCTCCTACCTGGGCACCAGGCAGGCAAGACACCGTACGGGACCCTCTATCACGCGTGCACACATAACTGTCTACTCCCCTAATAATGGAATCCCCCACTACCACAACCTCCCTCTTCCTGGGGGGAGGGGGCTCCTCAGTGCCCAAGGGCCCACCTGCCTCCCCAGTCCGTTCCGGCTGTAAAGCTGGAAGAACCTGAAACCTGTTCGACACAGTCACCTCAGGTGATGCCGCCTCTGCAACGTGTGTACGCCCTTTCCTGCGTCTACGACCTACGGTCACCCAGCTCTCTCGACCTCTCTGCTCTTCATTCTCCCCCCTCCCGGCTAGTGGCGTACACACCTTCTCCTTAAAAGGCGTATTAACTTGCTCCTCTAACTCACTGTTGCATTGGATGAGAGCCAGTTGCTCCTCAAGGTCGCGAACCTTGACCATGAGCGAGTCCACTAGCTTACATCGCTCGCAGATGAAGTCCGACTGGACACTAACGTCCAGAAGGGCAAACATGTTGCAAACGCAACACTGAGCCGGCCCCATAATTAACTAACTCACTATGACCCCGTACTCCCAGCCCAGTAAATTTATATAGCGTATTTAACTTTAAAGATTAATTAGCGTACCGTTAAATGCAATAAAGTGCCGAGTACACTAAAATAAGTTACTTGGGTTGAAACGGAACTTAATTATTATTTTTATTTAAAATTTTAAATCCACCCCACAGTCCAAAAACATGCTGAGGCTAATTGGAGTTGCTGAATTGCCCGTAGGTGTGCATGTGTGAGTGAATGGTGTGTGAGTGTGCCCTGCGATGGGCTGGCCCCCCATCCTGGGTTGTTCCCAGCCTCGTGCCCATTGATTCCGGGATAGGCTCCGGACCCCCCGCGACCCAATAGGATAAGCGGTTTGGAAAATGGATGGCTGGATTTTAAATCCAATAAATTTACTACTACTTACCAAAAGAACTTCTGCCTGAACCAAGTATGAACTAAAAACAAAACGAAATCGAAGTTGCTCTTGGGAGGTCGAAAAACCACAAAAACCTTGCAGAATTAATCAGGATAAAACATATAAAACGATAAACAATAAAAACTATACGATTAGGAAGCAATCAGTCCCGTGTACATGATCAGCCAGAAAATACTTGCATTCATCTAAACTTTTATAAACTTTAAACTGCCTTTGCTTGCTGGCCTGTGGGCTGATGGACAAACTTGAATGCCTTACAGGATAGGATAGGATGCACATTCTTTATTGTCCATTAAATCCCTCTATCAAGTGTCAATAGGCTCCAAACAACCAAATGTAATTAAAGGAATTAATTTATTAAAAAAATACAGAAATAACCCAAAATAAAAAAATAATAAATAAATAAAGACTAACCAAAGTAACTTAACTGTTCCCCTCAGTTATCAGTCATCAGTCAGTCATCACCCTGACTAAACTGTATAATGAGCAGATGGGACTGTCAGTACATGGTTAGATCGTGTTTAATACAACAACTGGAATACTGCATACAAGGCACAAAAGCACTGTGGGGAATAGAGCATTATTTGAACAGTAGTTCTATTATTACACCTCCTCCTTTTAGCTTAAGTCAAATGTGCTGTGTACCTTTTGCCATTAATTTCTATTACTGCTATCAACAACCTCCTTCTCACTCTCTCTTCTACTGAACTTCCCTCTTTGTTCACAAGTCCATTCTGTCAGGTGGTTTTCCAGTCAACTTGACCTAGTAACAGTCCCTGTAGGCCAAAGATGACCTTTATCAGTCTCTACCACATATGGTCTAGGAGTATCTGCAGGTCTGACGACTCCCAGCAGTCCCTTCTGTGCTAATCCAAACTGTCTGACCAGATGTCAGTTCTGCGAGAGGTCTGGAGCGGAGTCTGCGGTTGTAGTGTTTTGCCTGCTGACGCCTTCTCTCCTCATCCTGCTTGCGAAAAACTTGCAGATCTGGCCATTTAGGACCCAGCTGTCCACCATCTGGCTAATCTGTGCTGTGATACCGGGCCACCATACTGACAGTGTATCTTTGGCTCGGCATTTTGTAATTCCCTGATAGCCTTCATGCAGACGCTGAAGAACATCCGCTCTCAAGGGGGGAGGTATCACAAGTCCTTCTCCCTTCATGAGAAGGTCGTGAGGAAGGTGAAAATCCATTCTGTGCTGCCAGTATGGTTTAATGTCTGGATCTAACTTACATCTCTCTGGCCATTCTGTGAAACAGTGGTTTGTCACTTGTCTGCATACGTCGTCTTCTTTCTGCGCTGTCTTTATCTCCTCCAGCCTTTTGTCTCCACGTCTTTCTCTAGCTGAAGATGCCGTTCAATCAAAATGAATATTTTACTCACTTATCTTTTGGTCTTTTATGATTCCATGTGTATCACCTCCAAATTATTTTGAAGATTTAAATTTCATTGTATCCAAATTAATTTGGAACGGCAGACAACCCAGGAAACGCTTCTCAGTTTTACAGCGCACCAAATCAGACGGTGGCCTCGCCCTCCCTGATTTTAAGCTCTAGCATTGGGCATTTCAAATTAGGGCTATGCGCACTTGGACAGACGCAGGCAGTGCAGTGTCATGGAGAGGTATTGAATCGGCTATAGTGCATCCCCACGGACTCCAGGACTTACCTTTCCCAGGGGTAGGTCTTCGTAAATCACGACACAAACTTGGTTGTATCTTTTCATCCACCTTAGCTGCATGGTACAACGCCGAAAAAGTAATAGGTCAACAATCTCCTTTATGGAACAATTTCCACTTTCTGTCAGACTATAAAGCTTTTGTTTGTCCCCCCTGGTCATCCAAGGGGGTTTTCACATTTTCTAATACGTTTGATGCGAATGTTGTGCGCACATTCCAGGACATTCAAAAAGAATACAGTCTGCCTGGCTTCTCATTTTTCTTCGACCTCAGGCTACGATCCACAATGAAGGCCTATGCTGTGCCATGGAATTCTGTCTTAGATGATCACCCAATGTTCAGCTGGATCGATCCTGTCGAGGCATCTAAAGGCACGGTCACAAACATTTACAACAATTTACTCCTTAACGTTCATAAGCCTTTGAAGATTCTGTCAAAATGGGATTTAGAACTTTCTAGGTTTGGATTCCACCCGGTTTGGGAAACAGTGCGGTCGAATCTTTGCCTTACTTCCAAAAACCTTAGTCATGTACGTATTCACTTTAAAACTATCCACCGTTTCTATTGTAACCCTACAAACGGTATCTCATCAAACCTGCTCCCCATCCATACTGCAGCATTTGCAACACTGACACTACCAGTACGTTTCTACATGTTCTGGGACTGTCCAGTGACTCAACATTTATGGAAGCTTGTCACTCGCGTGTAATGTGATCTTACTGGACTATACTTTGACATGGAGCCTTGCTTACTATTGCTTAACGATGACTTGATGTACCAGTTCTCATTACGTGATAAAAAACTGTTAAAGGCAGGCTTTACAGCTGCTAAGAAAACCACACAACAGCGATGGATACACCCTGATACAAACCTGAAGCAATTCTGGATTGTCTCATTCCATTACATTGTCTATTTAGAGTATACCACTGCAAAGATTAACAAGGCAAAGCAATCACTGTAAATACCTGGAGGAATATGGCTGCTGCTCTTAAAGAGCTTCTTTGAAGTTTATATGAGTCTAATTTATATGAGTTTGCTGCCAACATGTCAAGTGTGAAAAGTTGTTCTGTGTTTCCTTTTCTTTTTTTCTTTTCTTTTTTCTCCTTTCTCTTGCTGCTTTTTTGTCATTTATTCTTGTGGTATCTCTGTCCTGTATGTGCCTTCTGATAAATTGACGGAATGACAATAAAATTATAATCACAAAAAAAACAGCCTCAACTACAACATTATACATTTTTGCTGTACACAGTATCTTGTCACGGTTGATCAAAACATGATTCACCCCTGTACTCCCATAAAGTGTCCTGTAGGGCCTGGATTAGGTCCACAGCTCTAGCTAGATCAAGGGAAGGTGCTTGAAGCATGTCTGACAGATATTTGGCTTCCCCAAGAATCTTCCTAAGAACTGCTAGAATTCCAATAAAGGTAAGGTCTACTTGTGAAAGCAGGCCCCGTGCATCCACTGATCTCTCCGCACTGCTCTCTCCATCTATCTCATGTAATACAAGCAATACAGCTGGCAGTCTGTCCATGAGATTTTTACATGCATAGTACCTGCATGCCCATCTGGTATCACTGACTTTCTGTAGCTCTCTTGGTGCATCCTGATACATGTCTTGTTGAACTGACAACCATTTCTGGTGAACATAAGACCCTGACATGTACCAATGAAAAAAAACATGAGTTCCATGTGCGATCTTTTCAGGTATCGTGATTTTGTTGAATTGATAGATTAATTGTTGTGGCCAGCGTGCGTATATAAGATCCGGTTGTAGTTGCGTGTGGGACCACCCTGTAACCGGTGACGTGACTCTCCATGTGCCAGTATCTCCTTTTTGGGTCACCCCGTTCAACAGCAGGGCCATATTTAATCTCCTCCTTAGCTTCCGCTTCTAAATGGTCAAAAAGAAAAAATGCTTGATCAGCAGACGACAGAAGCCAGGCCCGCATACAAACTCGCACCTCTTCCTCCCACTCCTCAAAGCTCACACCAGACCTGCCCCCAAACATTGGACACTTCCGGTCTCTAGAAATAAAAGTAAAACGTTCAGTATAGACACGAGGCTCGACCGAAACAGGTGGAGGTGCGGGGGAGGATTGGGTGGCAGTAGAGGGACCTGGAACTTCTGCTCGTTCCTGGTGCAAACGATCATTATCAGGCTGGAGCTGCCCCAACAAATTCCTGAGCTGCTGCACTTCGTCGTCCATAATGACAATAGGACAATAAAACTAGACGGCACAAACGAAGCCCGGCAAACTAAATTGACTCAAAATAGTAGCGGCTCCTGGGAAACTAATGCTGCTGTTTTACTTTGCCTTTCCACTATGACAAATTAAACACCAAAAAATAAAAAACCAAAAAAAAATCTCACCTAACCTCCTCAGGGAGCGATCAGGGAGTCACATCTGCACCATGTACTGGTGAAATCCTGCCGACTACGCCCACTCCGATATAAAAGCACACAAATTCATAATCACCGCCTGGGGGACGTGAAGACCATGAACACTGCCTTTATTATTCTGCGTTCAGTTAACACTCCAAAGGAAAAACCAAACAGCAAAGCAATTACTTTAAAAATTACCCACAAATGGTACAAATCAGATCATGTTAGAATAACACTCCAATCACACAAAGAAACCCAAACCCGGCAGCTATTACCTTGGGGTGGGGGGGGGGACACTGTCAGAAGGTACTCCACAGGGTCACCACATCACATGGCGTAGATACACACACCAGGGGGGTGGGCTAAGAAGGCAGAGCGACCACACAGCGCTATATCGCCAGGACCTACCCCCCCCCCAAACCAGATCCTCACCACCCAACACCAAGCCTCCCCAACGGCGCCCCACGGTTTACGTACAACAAACTAAACAAAACACATAAATACTTAATACTAATTAAACAGGAAACCCGAAAACAAAAAAAAAAACGAAACAAAAGCAGAAAACACAGCAGGACAAAACAGCAGCAATTGTAGTGGCTCAGTATCCCGCCGGCTGCCTGGCTCACGCCGGTCCGGGACACTCCACCAAATCGCCATCCACTGACTGAGTACAAGCGGTATTAAAAGGGAACCTTAAAACGGGAAACAACTGCAAGTGGCTAGATTACCAAGCCCTCGCAAACTGCAGTGATGGAGATGCCCACAACTAGGCTAATTTAGTGAGGAACCTCCCTCAAAGGTACAACGGCGAACACCCGCCTGCTTCAGATCACAAGCCCATGTTCTGAATCACTATTCTACCAACACACAGGTAGAAGATGAAGAACTCTCCTCAAAGTAGTTCCATCAGTTGGACCTTGTAACATGAATAATCGTAGTGGAGAGTTACAATTATTATTTTAATGGGAAGACGTGAGATTTTTATTGGGGGGGGGGGGGGGTCCCACCTTCAGAAACAGCCAGTGAGACTCGTTTACCTCAATCCTTCTGACCATGTGAGTCTCATTAATGAAACCGTATCTTAAGCCCAGCCGGAGCCCACCTCCCCAAGGGTACACTCTACTTTCCCAGAAAATGCCAAGATGGATTCAAATTCAACTCCCAAACCTACTGTCAGTTTTTAGAAGACACTTTCTTCAAGCAGCAGTACAGGATGAAGTCAGCATCTTTCAGGAGGACCATGATTTTTACGCAGGACAATGCTCCATCGCATGCATTGAAGTACTCCACTGCATGGCTAGCCAGTAAAGGCCTTAAGGATGACAAAATAATGACATAATCACCTGACATAATCCCTATTGAGAACTTGTGGGCCCTGCTTATATGGGAGATTTACAGTGAAAGAAAGCAGTACAGCTCTCTGAACAGTGTCTGGGAGGCTGTGGTTGCTGCTGCACAAAAAGTTAATCGTCAACAGAACAAGAAAATAACAGATTCCATGAATGGAAGACTTATTGCTGTTCAGGAGCCGGACTGCTTGGGGTAAGAAGCAATTGCACAGTCGTGCAGACCTGCTCCTGATGCTGCAGAATCTTCTTTCCGGATGGAAGAGGGGTAGTAGACAGTTGGTGGGTGGGATGGTACCGGTCAGTCACAATGCTGGTGGCCTTACGGATGCAGCGGGAAGTGTAAGTGTCCTGCAGGCTGGGGAGAGAGCTGCCGATGATGCACTCAGCGGTCTGCACAGTCTTCTGAAGGGTCCGGACCGCTGAGCGCGTCATCAGCAGCTCTCTCTCCAGCCTGCAGGACACTCACACTTCCTGCTGCGTCCGTAAGGAGGTGGCTATATTGCTCACTAATTGATATTTCATGTCAGAAATGTTTATTTGGAAATTATGTGATGTTATTATTCGCACTTTGAAAGATGATAATAAACAAGGTAGATGGGAAAATGTAGGTTTTTCATTTAGTTGCATAATAATTGTGCACACTAATAGTTGTGTAATAATTGTGCACACTAATAGTTGTGTAATAATTCTGCAGACTAATAGTTGTACAATAATTCTGCACACTAATAGTTGTGTAATAATTCTGCACACTAATAGTTGTATAATAATTCTGCACACTAATAGTTGTGTAATAATTCTGCACACACGTGTTTTCCCCTGATAATGTTCACACATTTCCTTTGCATAACATTCAGGCTTCAGGTTCATTAACATTTTGGACTGACTGATGACACTATATTTGTTTTTTATTGAAATTAATCCCAAAAACACAACTCGCCTAATAATTGTGAACACAGTGTATTACATTGTGGGAACCAAATGTCCCCCACGATGTGATAAAAACCTTTTGCCACCTAAAATCTTGTATTTTGTTTGCTTACTTATGGTTAAGGTTGGGGCTGGGTAGACTGTCATTGTTGGGATTAGAGTTTTCACGATCGAAACAAATGGAGAGTCCACACAAAGATATAATTACAAACCTCTGTGTGTGTGTTTGTGTGCGTGCGTGTTTGTGTGCGCATGTGTGTTTGTGTGTGTGCGCATGTTAGCGTGCATGTGTGCGCCTCTGTGTGTGTGTGCGCGTTAGCGTGCGTGTGTGCGTCTGTGTGTGTGTGCGCATGTTAGCATGCATGTGTGCGCCTCTGTGTGTGTGTGTGTGTGCGCGTTAGCGTGTGTGTGTGCGTCTGTGTGTGTGTGCGCATGTTAGAGTGCATGTGTGCGCCTCTGTGTGTGTGGGCGCGTTAGCGTGCGTGTGTGCGTCTGTGTGTGTGTGCGCATGTTAGCGTGCATGTGTGCGCCTCTGTGTGTGTGTGTGTGTGTGCGTTAGCGTGCGTGTGTGCGTCTGTGTGTGTGCGCGTGTTAGCGTGCATGTGTGCGCCTCTGTGTGTGTGCGTCTGTGTGTGTGTGCGTGTTAGCGTGTGAGTGTGCGTCTGTGTGTGTGTGCGCGTGTTAGCGTGCATGTGTGCGCCTCTGTGTGTGTGCGTCTGTGTGTGTGTGTGTGCGTCTGTGTGTGCGTCTGTGTGTGTGCGTCTGTGTGTGTGTGCGCGTGTTAGCGTGCATGTGTGCGCCTCTGTGTGTGTGCGTCTGTGTGTGTGTGCGCGTGTTAGCGTGCATGTGTGCGCCTGTGTGTGTGCGTGTACCTGGCTACAGAAGATGGATGGATGGACAGATGGAATTTGCAACCTTACTAAAGAGTAGCAGAAGCACTTCTGACACTTGAACCCTGATGATAAGTACAATTATTTATGTAAAAGTGCATCAGTTTTGTACTTAGTGGCATTTGCCAAACATGCTTGTAAAGGTGAATTCTGCCAGAGGTCAGTGCTGTGGGTTGGCGTTTGGCTCAGTGGCTTATATCACTATGCTCCTGTGACTAAGGCCCTTAACCCCAAACGCACCGGTGACTGCCTGCGTCTGCCTTCTCAAAGAAACAATTTTAAATTGTTTGACTGTGGAATTTGAGCTTCATGGGTCCAAACCTGCTTAGTCACACCGCCTTAAGTTTGCTGCTCAACTCGCCGCTTTCTCAATTGTAAGTCGCTTTGCAAAAAAATATCTCCAAAATAAAAGTAAATGCTCTTTTTTGCAGGAGAAAAAATGATCAACATGTGTTTTAAACGGTACAAAAGTGGGTCTGACCTTCATGCAGTTTCAACAAAACGTGGGTGGGGACAAGGGACGTCGCGATATAATGTGATCATACGATTACGTTTGCAGAAAAATAAAAGGACAGCGATAATGGTTCCCAGCAGCACAAACCAAAGACAATCGGATGAAAGCAGAGTGGAATATGGGAGTATGGTAGACGATCCTTTCATAGCATCCAGATTTCTTAATGTTTGCTAGGCTGAGTTTGTTTCTATGGCGAGGAGCCCAGCACCAAGTTACACAAGAAAATAAGCTGGAGGAAAGCGGCAGGCAAAAGCCTGACCCAGACGCAGCCCCGGTGCACGCCGGTTGGCGGCTGGGGAAACTTGCCGTGTATCGCCCCTACGGCGGCTGTTTCAGCTCACGGTAGGAAGCCGCCATCTAGTGGTCCGCTTTGGGAATTGCATGTAGCGCCAAAGTTCCTCGAAATTGTTACAGTATCATGGACCTAAAGACTCATTGAGGTTTCACTCAAACACACAATATTGTGCAGTTTGGGGATTTGCGTTGGTGTTTTTGTGCTCATCATCACAGGTCCTGAGGGCCCATACATGCTGGTGCTGAGCTCTGTTACTGATATTCTTAAGTATTATTTTTAATAATTGATGCACTTGCACTCAATCTTTTATACAATGTTTTGTCGCTTTTAATCTTTCCAAGCACTTTGCATACCGGGGCGACGCCCAGCACCGTACAGTGTCAATCTGCTTCCTCATTTGTATGTCGTTTTGATAAAAGCTTCTGATAAATAAGTAAAATGTAAGTCGGTATAAATGTATATACAACAGTAACTATGGTAGATTTCTCTCTGGTAGGTCTCTCTGACCTTACTGCCCTGGGAGAAAAGCCCAGTGTAACATGGGCTAAAATGTAAATGTGTAGTTTTTTAGATCTTAATCTGAAAATCCGTTCTTCGTTTTCCCAGAAGGTGGCAGCACATGATCACTGCAAAACTGCAAGCTTGGCTTGTCGCTTTGTATACAATAGTGCGCTATCCGTATATTAAAAATACTACATAATTACATACATCAATCAATATCAAGAATAGAAAGATGCCCACACAATATACCAAAATCTTAAAGTCCCCCTTGGCTGCATGTTACGCTGTAGTTTGGTTTGTCTAAGCTCCACACTTTCCCAGAATTACCCTGGACTGCTTCCAGTACGGAAGCCCAAAGAATCAGACACGAAGCTCACATAACTTGGCAAGAGGCCCCTGAATTACCTAAAGTGGATGGAGTTTTCACCTCGGCCCATGGGGATTCAGAGCAGACACAAATGAGCGTGAACCCATGTGTGATTTACAGTAAAAGGTGACTGAACACAATACACAGCCTCTGTAGTGTCTCCACTGTCCAGCAGGGGGTGCCACATGAAAGCTGCCCAGCAGGAGTAAACAGGTTTCCGGAGATGATGCATTGCAGTCCCACAGTCCTCTAGTCTTAAGTGCTCAAATTTTGTGGTGCCTCTATACCTTAGTCTCATAGTCCATAGTGCCCAATTCCCCTTTGCCCCACTTCCATGATCCACAAGTCCCTAGTCTCCTTGTTTCTTAGTCCCATGGTCCCTAACACTGTAGCCACTTTTCCCCTGGTCCCCTATTCCCTTAGTCCCATAGTCTCCTAGTCCTGTGGCCCCTAATCCCACAGTCCACTACTCCTTAGTCCCCCAGTTCCTACTCCCTATTCACCTTGTATTAAGCAGGGAGCAGGATTCTGAGGCCATCTGATATGCTTTACAATGAAGCTGTGCTAAAACCAGTATATGCATGAGGGTGTTTGCGCTGCCCTGCACTAGACTGGCTGTTCCTGTAAATCACTTATATGAAAGTGCCTGTGGAACACAGATAAAATCCACATGTCTGAGGTGGCTGGCATCTGGTCTTTCTCATGTGTCAGGCCTGCGATGCAGCATTCAAACACATGGTCTCCTTTTACAGCCAGCAGGTTACGCAAACGTACCGCTCAATCGGGGCCATGTGGACAGCTGTCTGCCATCTCTGATTGGCCGTCGAGTCCACGGACCCCAAAGGTTAAACTGGACACTGGCAGGCGTGTCTGATTCATCAGATTCCCGTCTGCTGGGTTGGGCAGCATCACATTGAGGAAGAACCTCATTGTGTTTTCAGCTACCTGGCATTAGGAGCTGATTACTTCAAGTCATTAGGACTTTTTTCATAGAGATTCTCTAGCTGAACAAGTAGAGTGTTGCATTTATGATGCATTGGTCATGGGTTCAAATCCCCCAAGAATATGCATAAAACATAACCCTTCCCACTGCTGTAAGTCACTTTGGGTAAACAAGTCTGGTAAATGCAAAAGTGTTTCTACAAGTGGTACAACAGCATGCCCTACTGGTCAGATTAAAATGCTGTTTGGATATAGTCCATTTCATAATGTGGCTTCTGATTATAACATCAATGTGTAATAGGAATTGATTGGAAACGTATTCACTACTTCTTTTACAAATGTATTTATCTGGACGAATTGGTCCAATTGGGCTCTCTGACCTTAGACCCCTGGGAGAAAAGCTTAGTGTCCATGGGGTTAAATGTAAATGGATATTCTATGTGATGAGTAATATAATCTGGGTTAAGGACGACTCAGATGCAGTAGCTCTGGGAAAGACACAGGCTTTATTAAGGGAATACAGCAAACAACACTTGGAACAACGATGACGGAGCTGAGGAACCATGAGAGCAGGAACATTTATACACAGTAATCACCGACGGGAGAGAGGTGTAGGAGGCTAACAGACCAGGGTGGAGAACGTCAACGATGGGATACAGCTGGGGAGGGTTAGGAGAGTTACGGAGGGCCATTAGTGACCTCTGCTGGCCCAATTGGGAGGAGACGGGATAGATCACGTAAGTACTAAGATTAGACACATCCATCTTCCAAACACTTATCACAAGGGTATCCCAGAGCCAATTACAGGAAACGCAGGGCAAAAAGCTGGGGTCCACCATGGATACAATGCCATTTAATCACAAGGAACACTCACAGTTATGGAGTCCGGACAATTTACAGATGCCTGTCAGAGTCGCTGCAGGAAGAAACCCATGTGGGATAAAGAGAGCAAACAAACGCCACACAGACAGCATAGGAGAAGGATGGAAACATTCAACACTGCAGCTGCAAGGCAGCCCTGTTACCCACTGAGCCGCCCCTCACTGGATTCTCATGGTTAAAACAGGACAACATGCCCAGTACATTCAAAATGCACATGTGGAGGATTTCAGCCATATGGTTTTGAGTAACTTCTACACCCACGTACCATGTGTGAGATGGAGCCTGCCAGTTCCTCTTATGGTCCAATTCTGCTCATGCGTTACTAAGATTATGGTACTTAGGTCCTCCATCCATCAGATCCTCTTCTCACTGTGGTCATGCTAATCCACTCTGGACACTGTAAGCTTGGTAAAAGACTCTCATCTCTGCATCCTTGGTAGCGAAACAAAAAGGGGGTTTGCTGAACTAGATGGGCTGAGACTGGAAACAAGGAGGATCGTGAGGGATCACAAATGGGAGGACTGGCAACCGGGAAGGTCACAGGCAGCAGGAAGGTTTAACATCAATGACCGAGACAAATAGATACTTAAATGCAAAAACTAACGAGGGGCAACAAGCAACACTCATGAGTTTTTTTTTTTTATTAATTCTGTTGAAGCATGGTTAAAAATCAATGTCTGACTTTTATTAGTTAAATTTCATAGAATTTTTATTTATTATTACTTTTGTCAGATTAAAGTTATTTCTGTGACCATTGTGAGTTTTTCTTTCATTGACTGAAGGGTACCAACAATTTTGTCCACGTGTATAGCTAATCAATACCTCAGTGACTTTTCAAAACTAGTTTCATGAATTAATTGAGCTGGTGGTGAAATTTAACAAATACATGAAATGGCCGAGGTGAACCTGAGGAGAGGTTTAGGAACCATATTGGTGTTCATCTAGCCATCCAACAAGATATCAGTAACTTTTTGGAGAACATAAGAAATTCCTTTTAGTTTTTTTTGTTTTACTCATAATTTGCACATGTTCTAATATTAAATTTTGTTTTTAATACTGAGAAAATATAAATTTACTACCCAGATAAATAGCTTTAAACATTTCCTATGACTCCCTAAGACTTTTGCACAGTACTGTATATATATCAGGATTCCTAATGAAACAGGATTTATGTGATTTTTTTCTGGTAATTGGTAATCACCTACACTACTTCATTGATGATCAGGTGCCTTTCTGTTGTTGTTGTACTAACGTGACTTATTAAGATTTTATGTTATTTATGTTTACTTAGTTAATATATGATTAATTTGATTATATCATTATCTTTACTAAGTTACGTCAGGACCGCTGTAGGTTTTGAGTTAATAAACTGTCTGCCGTCTGCCGCCCCCTGCTGGCCAAAGCGTCGCCGCTGCGATATCAGGCTGCTGCGCTCAGTGAGCAGAGAGCGCGGATTAAGTCTGTTACTCAGTTACGTTCTGGGCAGCGCGGAACCGGGACATTAATGGGATAGAATAGGAAGCCTTTATTGTCAGTGTACAGGTAGCAAATACAATATATAGACAGAAATATAAAATATACATATAGAGGGGAGGGGAAAAGCTCCCCCCACTCATCAGGCTTAGATTTCATTACATTTTATTTTATTCAGAATCAGAATTCACTCCATTGGTACAACTGCATGTACTATGAATTTGTTTAGGCAGGTTTGGTGCATTTACAGACAACATAGAACATAAGTCAGAGAAAAACAGTCATTTTGTATGTTTGTTCAGCTTACAGAACCCAATTATTAACATACGTCACACTTCAGACAGAGTAAAAAGGGTTATACTGGTTATAAAGCAGAGATTTTACCTTTTTGCCACGGAGAAGCAGCGACATGTGAGACTCTGATACGGTAAAAATGATTCCTCCAGCACACAGTGAGCTATCCCAGCATGCACAGCGACACGGGGGGGTTTGGATAAACCCCAAACCCTGGATAGAGGGACTCAGTGAATGAGGAGGTGAATCTGTGCAGGGGGGTCAGTCCATCAGAGGAGACTCTGTAGAAGGACAGAGCACCAGCCCCCCAGTCCAGATACACTCCTACTCTGCGGGAGCCTGAGGGCTGTATGGGTATGAGAGTCTCTTTATTATTGCGCCGGACAGAGTGTCTGTGAGGAGAGCAGCACAGCATCCATGACTTGTTATTGGCTCCAAGCCCACAGTCCCTCCCTCCTTTCCTCCTGATCCCTTTATAAGTGACTCCTATCCAGGCTGCATCTCCATCCCACTCAGCCTCCCAGTAACAGCGACCAGTCAGACTCTCTCTGCACAGAACTTGGGGGCTCCCAGTCAAATCTCTCTGGATGATCAGGATATGGCTGCTCTGCCCCCCGTGTCACCTTCCTGTCCCCCCCTGACAGAGACACTTCTCTGTTTGCTGTGTTGGGGTCCAGCGTCAGCTGGCAGGAGCCTGTAGGCAAGAGGAAGAGCGATTGATCCCATGACGAAGCCCAGCATCTCCATCATTATCACTGTCACACCTCACACACTCACTCACACAGAACTCGCTCCAATACACACATTTTATTCCCAATATACTCATGTAGCCGCCCGAGTCTGCGGCGCTCCGGCTGCCCCCTGCGCTGTGAGACACGCCGCGCTGAGAGACTCGCTGGGGCCGAACTGCACTTTAGCCTGCGCTCTATTATTCTGTACGATACATAAAATATAAAAAGTCAAATATGTGAATTACCTCAGGAAATGTTGGTCGCCCGCGCGACGCCGGTGGAAAGACGCGCCAAAATGACGCGCATGTTAAACTAATAGGCTTAATTATAGGTAAATAAAATTACAAACAGCATTCATCAAACATATTAACCATAAAATTACACAACAAAGATTACCACTAAAAGTGAGTTTGTCTTTAGGTCACAATATGAACGTCTTTTAATCCACTTTGGACACACACCTCTCTCCAGCAGCGCGCCGACGCGACGCTCCCAACGCAGACGCATCTAGGCTGGTTCTCCGCAAAGCGCAGCACTCGCGTATTACACCGCGTATGCGTACATGGAAACGTTCATATTTCTCTGGTCAAGCTGTGTACTTTGCACATGCGCACGTGTCCTATTTAAGTATTAGTAGTAATTCTGATATTCCCTGCACACGTACTACAGCCGCGAAGGTCTGTGTATGTTTCCCTACGTTTTACAAATTCAGAGCGGCAGTTCACGGGGCTGCTAACTTTGATCAACTGGCTGGCGTGAGATTTTCAATTTGGGACAAGTCTGCACACATATGCATACGCATTTATATGTATGCGACAGTTCTATTACCTTGAAAATTGGCTGTAGGGTTTGCAAACTACCCCAATCCTCATCAAAATCATCTATGTTGGCGTTTAAAGACAAATTTAGAGTGCGGCAGGCGGTCGTCCGCGGAGGAGTAAAATGCATCATAAAAGTCTATACAAACACGTCCTCCTGTACGCGCGCGGAGAGGTACCAGTCTGGCCGCCACGTGTTTTCTTAGGCCATAAGGTGAACATATAAAAAGTGGCTAGAAATCACTTTTCGTTCCCACGTCTGGGCACTACTTTTTTAATGAATTTCTGGATAGACAACAGTCTTATGGCTTCTATGTTAAAAGTTCTCCACAAAAAATACTGCAGTTTTTTGTCAGGATGCAAAAATGTGTATAATTAGGAATTTACAAAAAACGAAAATCTCATGCTGCTAGTTTGGCCTGTAACTTTATTAATACGCATTTAATCAAAACAAAATATATGTCAAATCCACATTTATACATGTAGCTACATATCTGAGACAAGTATTGGTGCATTAATCAACTCAATTTTGAAGGAAGACCATGAAATAATTCAATTTTTTTTTATAACGCACTTCAACTTCACCGATTGGCACCAAATAAAACTGAAGAACAAATTGAAACTTAAACATTTTTGTTATGTTGTATTTATCAAAATGTTCAGTAGGCACTTAGGAATCACACAAAATTAAAGATAAAAACAGTTTTTGGTCCAAGTTGGCTAAAATGACTTGAAATGCTGGACTGCTGCACTAATTTTTCAATAACGACAAATATTAAACATTTTACAGCAGCTTCATTACAGCTCAAATCCAAGTAACCTGTGACACAGATCACCTTTACTCATCACTACTATCCTTATCACTTTCATCAGAACCATCTTCACATGTAGCTCTTTCCTCTGTTTCCTGGAAAACATTTGTGCAATTGAGACAGCGGCATAAATCTGTACAGGACAGATTTGCAGACATACAGGAACATCTTCCAGTCTCACATTTGCCTTGCTTGCAACTGCAGTGGACAACCTGCAACACACTATCAGGGGCTGGATTTCTAGTCATCCACGTCACTGTTAACTCCCCATCCTCGAGGTGCTTTCCATTGCCAACAGGTGAAGGGGCACACATTTTACCTTTCAGAGAATGTCTCATTATGGCTGCTTGGTAGTTTGCCCTTTTGCAGTGTTGGTACAAAGCATCACTTGTCGGAGGCATGGATCATTCTGGCAAAGCTGATGATGCCATGCAGAATGCTTTGTATCGTGCATCGTTCAGACTTTTAGCACATGATTGGCCATATAGGTGACAGACATATTTGCAAAGCACTTCAAAGGTAGACTGGTCCAAATTAAAACTGCTACCCAGATTTCTAAATGCAGTCAGGTATTCCTCTTTCTCGCAAGCAACAGAAAATGACTTTTTTTCCCCTTGCCATAAAAGGCACTTGTAGAGTCACAGCCTGAGAAGGTATGGATCCCAATAAGTGCCAAACATACACTGTTGCCGAGAGCTGATGACACCTTACATAAGTCAATGATCCTCGTTTTGTTGCCAACCCCAGTGAAAAAATACAATCTGCATGGTAAATCTGGCTGCAGACTTAATGCAATCACTGCCACATCAGTATCAGGGCTCTTGATGACTACAGTTTGGTGTTCCTGTGCAGCATGTTTTGCATGAAAAAACAACCTGGTGTCACATTCCTCATGATCACATGTCAGATTTTCAACATCACTGACAGTTTGTAAATCCTCTGTTACAGCCATGCAGTGACACAGGTCTCCATGTGTTATGTATAAATGTAAGTCCTTACCTAAAATGGTAAGATCAGCGTCTCGCCACATTACATAGAGGAATTCTGCCAGTGCTTCTTTGTTTGCCCCATCCGACAGAAACTTCTTCGATTGTGTTGGTGTCTTTTGATCCCGTCCATAAATTTTTACCTGTTGTGTGCCACCAACAGCTCTGCGTGATCATTCTACATTTTTAATACTAATTTCTGGATACTTGTCTATCACAAAATCTATCCGTGTACAGTTGTGCTTGAGAGCAAGCTTGACTAAGTACTGTAGAATAGTGTCAGCAAGCTCCCCGAAGGTACTTGGTATGGACTGAAAGGCTTGAATGACTGTCATGCCATCAAAAAGTATAGCTCCATTTACTGGTACTCTGTCAACTAAACAGAATATTATATGAATATTTAATATGATAATAATAATAATATGAATATTATTATTTATTAAATTTTTCTGAGAAAAAGTTTGCGTAAATGTTTATTCCAAATCTGCAAAACAAACTTAGGGTATTTAAATTACCTGTAGTTTGAAGCATCAAGATCTTCATGGCTTTTTACAAGATTTAAAAACATTTTTCTTAGCTGTGTCATTGTCATCACCTCTTGGTTTACAATTATTCGATGGCAGATGATTCTCTCAGAGAAGATCTTGTAGCTGACATCATAGGTTGGCTCATTGCTATTAAAAGCATCAAATATTTTATGTTCTGTAACTATTACACTGGCTTCTATATTTGGAATGCATATATTGTATGCATGTACAAACTAAAAGCAACTGACAAACCAATTGAGTTTTTTTTTAATAATAAATAAATAAATTATAAATTATTTTAAATATTCTTTTGCCCTCACAAATGACTAGACATTTTATTATGCTGAATTATTGTAACAAGCTGTCCATGTAGATTAATGATTAATTTCTTTTCAAATTAGCAATCATTCAAATCAATTATGAATTATTTTAAAATGCAATATAACAACTTACTGTTCTTCTGAGGTCTGTGTATTTGTTCCAGTAGACTTTGTCAAGAACCTGGTGTACTGTCTGTAACAGGACTTGTGATATCATACTTCCAGAGACACAGTCTTTGTCTTTAATATGCACAAGAATGCTAGTGTCTTCCTTCATCTCAGCTGCTTTGAGCAACTGGCCTGTAATAAATATGTATTTAAAAAAACATAACAGTTCTGACTGTTCATGCATATGTGTATGCAAAAACTGACTGCACTATAAACATTATAATGTACATGTAATGTAAATATTGATGTATTTGAAAGTTAGTTATGGTTCTCAGCATATGGCATATAACTTTAAGTTCAAACGTGTGCTTGTGTGCTTTATACCTGCCGACAGCGTCTCCGCTTGTGAAAGATTGTCCTTCTGGCGTTTGCCTGCCACAGTGATGTACTTGTCCGTTTTCTTGCAAATTATGCACAAAGCAGGAAGTACAGAACCCGAACAAGCTATCAGCAGTCCGGTACTGGACCTAAGTTTTTTTGTTGGGCAATACGTTGACGAAATACTATTTCCCGATGACACAGACTGGTCTGTGTTATGATCATCACCAGCTTCAGGACGCCGTGAAACTCGTTTCTCGGCCGCATCCAAGCGCTTTTTGTCAATAAAACGCCGGTAGCAAATGGAGTGAAACCCTGTGTCTTTGGGCACACGGTCAAACTCGATTTCTAGACAATGTTTATATGTTTCTGCTATTTTCTGACTCTCACCCTGCAAGTCAAGCCACCGTTTGATGCAGTTTCTAAATGTATCCCACCGTGTGCGTGTAAAATCCTTCGCTTCTTCTTTTTTTATGGACGTGAGATGCATATAGCATTGTTTATAAACCCTTTTACTGACTTTTGGTGGAGGTCTGACAATAATTTTATCCTCTTCGCTACTCGATAGTGACGACAAGGGCGCTGCCATCTTGGACCATGTTTACATGTCGTTCCGACGTAATGCCATCTCATTGGTCTAGCGGCAAGCACGTGACGCGAAGCCGCATCTCTCACCTTTAAAAAATGATTACGCGAGGATGGGACTATTGCCAACTTTATACACTTGTTAAAAAATAACTGCTGGATTATACAGGGAGAACTTTTATTTTTTCATTCTATACCAATTGATCTTTTTATTGGAATAAAAAGAGTGTAGTGCCCCATATATGGGAACGGAATGAAACGAAAAGCTGCTTCACCTTACGGCCTATCTGTGTTGATTCCGGCTTCGTCTGTGCACTTACATGAGGATAACAAGACGCATGCGCGAGGTGCAGTGCCACCAGAAATTGGCGTGGCAGTATGGTCACGTTTTGTCACGGAACATTGTCTTTACTAACGGTACAGATAGTATTAAAGTAGCATCTGATTTTTTTAAGAATGAGTGTCCAGAAGAGCTGTATATTTTCACAGACAAGAAAAAAATATTCCGAACACTATTGTGTCCTCCTTTGTACAGCGTCTTCAAAATTTAATGGCAGTATAAGTTTTTAAGAAAGCAGTGTCATGCGTACAAGGTACAATGGAATTCTAACCTGAAATTCTTACTTACCTACTTTCATAAGCAGCATTATTTTTCATACAGTTCCATCCATCCATCGATTTTTCTGCCACTTATCTAATATATAACATATATTCTATTTGTGTGTGTGTATATATATATATATATGTATATATATATATATATATATATATATATATATATATATATATATATATATATATATATATATATATATATATATATCCATTCATTTTCCAAACCGCTTATCCTACTGGGTCGTGGGGGGTTCGGAGCCTATCCCGGAAGCAATGAGCACGAGGCAGGGAACAACCCAGGATGGGGGGCCAGCCCATCGCAGGGCACACTCACACACCAGTCACTCACACAGGCACACCTATGGGCAATTTAGTAACTCCAACTAGCCTCAGCGTGTCTTTGGACTGTGGGGGCAAACTGGAGTACCCAGAGGAAACCCCACGACGACATAGGGAGAACATGCAATCTTTGTCATCGTCTACTGGATATAAAATATCTTCAAACGGGATATTAAACAGTTCAATCTTGAGAAATAAATTAGCTATTTTAAACATAGAATAATTAACTGACTTACACTGGAACAGACCCAATACAGAAAAAAGTATTGCAATAATAACATCATGTAGCAAAATTTGTCAGAAGGTTTAGTAGTGACTTGGGCTCAAATCGGAAGAGATGAAGAAAAGAAAATTATAAATGAGATTTACTGCTTTAACCTGCAAACCAGTCAGTCGTCTTACTGATACAGAAAAAATTGTAGGAGGTGCCTTACAGAATAAATTGTATGATTATATATAAACATAAGGCAGAAGGAGCCTTTGTTAGATTGTGGCAAAAATGGCTTGAACAAGGTGAGCATAACTCAGCCTATTTCTTTAGGCTAGAAAGTCAGCAAGCCTATCATCAAGCTAATCATGACTATGTATAGTTATTGCAGTCACTGGATGATTAAATAAAACCAGACAGTAGTAAAACTGCATATAGTTCACAGTACATGGTAAACAAAACAAGTCGGCTTGCAGCTCTAACCAAAGCGTGTTCTTCAGAGTGCCGTCTTGACTCCTTCGTCCTTGTACAACATTTAATGCCACAACCTCATACTAACAAGTGAGACTGGAAACGAAGGAACCGACCAAGATGGTTTTCTCGCACTGCCCCCCGGTGGACATGACCTTCAGTCCTCCAGATAGATGTAAACTACGCACGCAAGTGTAGTCGTGTCGTGTGAAGTCATGGCCCTAAAGCACAGACTTAGGAGATGTTCAGTGTCACAGCCAGTTTGGGTAAGACTGCGGGTGCCGTCTTAGGACAATATTAATGAATCTGAAAAAAAGTACAGTCAGCGAATAGACAAAAAGGGCAAATGTGAGGGAAGGAAGCCCCCCCCCCCCCCCGAACCTCACTGCCCATAGACAGCTCACACAAGATAAGGATGCAGATAAAAGGTTTTGATGAGCTGTTACTGAGTGATACCAAAAGTTCCTGCTACCCAAACAAAGCGAGGGCAGTTTCCCAGCTTTCAGCATTACAGTGCATGATGACATCTAGGACAGGCTGGGCTCTTACCCCACCGCCCGCCGCTGACTTGGTTTGGATCCCCTGCTGTAGCTACAGCCCACACTAGGCAGTGAGGAGCAGCCCCAGTGTCAGCCATTCCTGCTCTGACTGACTTCAGGGGGAACAAAGTGCATCAAAGCCCACAGCTACTCTCTCTCATCTGAATCCAGTTGTGTGTCACCTACACACTGGGTCAGACAATGTGTTTAATACATTAAACTGATCTTTACTGAATATCAGGTCTGTGGCTGGAAAATCATTATTAATGACTGATTGTATTATCAGGATAAACCTTGATTTTTATGCTTTAAACTGAAATGGGGTCAAATGAAAACTATGCAGCAGCCCTGATCAAACCAGCTACTCCTACCTGCCCTTTATCAGTGAGACTAGAGCACTTAGGGAAGGAGGTGGAGCCGCCGCCGTATTTAATGGGTTTGAATTATTTTTACAAGTCAGGCACTACTTTCTGTCAGAAGGGTAATTATGAATCTGAATGAACAGAAATTACATGTGGAGTTCCTCAAGGGTCCGTTATTGGCAGTGGGCAGTGGTGGCTTAATGGTTGTTGGATTGAATCCCCGACCAGCAAGGCACTGCTGAGGGACCCTAAGCAAAACACTGCTCTCAGGGCGCTGAATTAGCTGCCCCTTGCTATGTCACGATGTCACATATGGGTTAAATGCAGAGGACACATTTCGGTGTTGTGCACTGTGTGCTGTGGTGTGTCAACACTGATCACCAATTAGAATTATAAATCTGACCGAGCCTCTTTGTTCAACATCTACATGCTTCCATTTGCTCAGATTACGGAACACTATAAAATCTCTGGAACACTTAAGGCCATGTTGTTAGTAAAATTCACAACAAATAATAATCCATTGTTATGCATTATAATCATGGCTTTAAATATTTATCAAAAGGCATAACACATTATAGGCATGCTTATTATGCATAATGAATGATGTATGAAGCTCTCATCTTTAGTGCACTATAAATACCTTCATAATGCATTATAATGATCGGTATAAGCATTAAGGATGCTTTGTATTGCATTATGAAGGTATCTATAGTGCCTTATAGTTGAGTGTGTCATAAAGCATTCATAAAGCGTTATAATGGTGGATATAATGTGTTATGCTTTTTTATAAATATTTATAGCTGTGTTTAGAATGCTTTATGAGTGCAGTATAATTAAGCAATGACATATGAGAAGATACTCCGGTATATCATGGCTGTGATTCAGTCAAAGGCACAAGGCTACAGGTCACCACAAAAAATTAAAAAAATAGTTCTCATAACATCAGTGCAAGTGGGAGGGGCCATCGTGTCCAAACCATCCACATACCTGGATAATTCAGTCAATAACCAGTATAGTTTTGTCTAATATTTCCGGTGGCAGCAGTAAAACAACTAGCCAGCTTATTATCGGAGTAACTTTGCATTGTAAATGAAAACCATGCCGCAGATTATGAGGCAGATTACAAAGTTCAGTTATTGGCATCTTTAATAGCGTGATCATTAAAAGGACAGTTGGCAGCTTATAAAAACTTATTCTGGAACAGAAAAGAACAAATCCCACAAAACGGAATACATATGAACCTTTACTTTCACTGTCACCTATGTTCATTTTCTAAACTGGTGGAAACACAGGCAGGTTCTGAAAAGGCATCACGTGACAACCAGCCCAGCACCGGCTCCATGTTGGTGGAAATGAGGCATCAGTACAGTGTTCCCAGGTCCAGCCCAAGGTCTGCTTAAAATCCGCCCAACGGAAGCTGAAACCAGCCCAATAAGAGAGAGAGAGAGAAGGATTTCTCTCTAAACCAGATACGGAAAAGCTTTTTCATGTGTTTATTTCCAGCAGGCTAGACTATTGAAATGGTGTCTTTGCAGGTCTTGGTAATAAATCAGTCAGACAGCTGCAGCTCATCCAGGATGCTGCCACCAGAGTCCTCACTAACACCAAGGAAGTGGAGCATATCACACAGCTCCTTAATCACTGCACTGGCTTCCTGAGCATCACAGGATTAATAATTAAATATTACTTGTGTACAAGGCACTAAATGGCACTAACTTCCTTGAACCTTGTGAAGCATCCAGACCCCTGAAACTTTACTCAGTGTCCCAGAATGAAGACCAAGCAGGCTGAAGCAGCTTTTAGTGTCTATGCTCCCTGTCTGTGGAACAAGCTTCCTGAAGACCTGAGGTCTGCTAACACTGTCAGTTCATTATAATCAGGAATTAAAACGTTTTTGTTGCTGCTTTGTTTCAATAAATTAAATTAGCAGGAGTTTAGTCATACGCTGCCTCTACAATCTCACTTCTTTTTAGTTAACTGTTTATTTGTATTTTGGGCTTTTAGCCTTTTTAAAATTGTTTTTTAAATTGACAATGAACGTGTTTGTAAGTCCCACACCAAAGTTCCGAAGTATCGAAAAAGTACCCCAGCTGCAATGATGCTTTTGGTACTGGAACTTCTGGTACTGGTACTTGACCGGAAGTTAATGGAAAAGGGAAAGAACCAAAAGTACCGAACCTGGTGCAGTGGAAAAGCACCCTGAATAAACTTGCCTTACTTAGCAATTGGATTCAAAGTCCACTGAGATAAAAAGCTCATGTAAATGTGAAAGACCAGGAGGCAGCGGGAGAGAGAAAGAGAAGCTCCACTGGCAGCAGAAAACGAAACACAATAAAACACACTCCACCTCATACAGGGAGAGAGAAGCGAGTGTGTGAACAGACTCACAGTGTAAGAATTCTGCTCTGGTCCTGGGCACTAATACCGGTAGGACGGTGTCTTTGGTAACTAGAAGGAGACAGAGAGAAACAGGGATGTGAGTAAAAGGAATTTACTTGTGGGAGATGGACTTCACTCACTGTGGAGATAACAGCAGTGGGGTATTATCATTATGAGGGACAATCACAGGCATTTTAACAAACTGCAAATCATAGTAAGTTACACATAATACAGATTTTTGGTTTCTATAATGTAGAAGAAACATGGTTCATGTGATCTGGGTTTTGCAGCCAGTAGAATGTGGAGCTCTTTCACCAGTTATCACAAAGATTTAAACTTATTGTAAACAAACTGACTTGGTCACACAAATGTGAGGCTGACTGTACTGCATACTCTCTCTGCACGGTCTACATCGGGGGGGGGGGGGGCAATTCTACCCGCAAAGTCCAGTGTGTACGCAGGTCTTTGGGGTAACCTTTAGGTCAGCTGTTCAACCCCAGGTGTGAGACCCTTCAGCCAATCAGTCCTCTAATTAGTAATCCAGCAAAAGCAGCCCTTTCTGGGTAAGATTGGCCAGCCCTGGTCTATATTAACATGAACAGACTAGAAAATGTATTAACCTGCGTGATGGATCTCTGCCATTTTCATTCTGCAAAAATTCTCCAGTTGATCTTTCAGCTCAGAAACCGCCTTCCTCAAATTCCCAAAATCAGATCTGGGACTGACAGAGATTCTGGGTCCAAATCCAGCTTCAGGAGTGACAGGAAGAGCCTGGCGCCTCTACAGACACACAGTCTGATTAAACAGCTTCATCAACACAAATGTGTATTGCAATCTAATTAACAGAACCTTTAACATCTGACCAATGACAGACTAGTTGAAATACAAATGGCAATATGCATTCATTTGAATGCTCTGGTTTCCTTATTGCCAAAGTAGCTGTTCTGTTACCTGGAGGAAATGGATGTGATCCTCTGTGTGTGAAAGCTGCTCCAGCTCAGAGTGTCTCCTCTTCAGTTCATCGATCTCCTGCTTCAGTCTCTCCATGTCTCCTTCAGCCTGACTCACTGCAGCCTTCTCCTGATCTCTGATCAGCTTTGTCACCTCAGAGCGTCTTCTCTCAATGCAGCGGATCATCTCAGTGAAGATCCTCTCGCTGTCCTCCACTGCTGACTGTGCTGAGCTCTGTTGGTGACACAGGGAGTAAATTACAATTGGCCCCTTTTGAGACTCCAGAGAGCCTCATTGTACAATAGAGATGTGAGCTGACAGGAGGTATAAAAACAGCACAGGGCTGAGGTTTGGAGCGACACCATGCTGGATGCCTCAGGTACTGAAACCCAGCCAGCACTGATTGGAAATGATCCCTCATTAAGCTCATACACTGTCAGCTGCAGGGATTTGGCAGAGACTGGTGGCTGTATGGGGCAGGTTGGTTGTCACCATTAGGTCTCAGTTTAATAGGTGACTTTTTTAGTGTTTATTTGCATTACGCTGGGTTGTGAAAAGTTGCATTTTTCTCAAATAGGCATTTATGGTATTTTTTTAAATAAATAAGCTACTACTGCTGCAACTCTTGGTTAAACTCTGTAATCCAGCAACTTTATCCCACTGACCCAGAATAACCCACAGCAGCATTAATTTGATTAACCCGCGCAAGTCTGTAAATCTGCAATCTGTTGAATCTGAGAGAAGATTCATTATGATCACAAGCCAGCTGTTATCTTCTCCTCAGGTTCATACTCACTGTGACTGAGCCCACAGTCTCTCTCAGCTCCTGTAGCTCCTTCTCTCTCATCTGAATTCTCTGCTGAAATTCCCTCTGTGTTTCACCCATTTGTTTCTACAGATAAGAAAAAAGATGACAAAACAAGTTTGTTTCATTAGCTGAGATCACATTAATTTATCATCCTGTCCAAGGTGGACCCCAGCCTTGGGCCCTATGCTGCCTGGGAAAGGCTCCAGGCACTCCCCCTGACCCTGACCTGGATTACCAGTTAGGAGATGGATGGATGGATGTTCATAAATGATTTATTGACTGTAGGTAGGATACAATGGACATAGACCCTTTGGTCCTGTTTCCACCTGGTATTAACATGCGTCCTGGGTGATCCAATCACAAGTGGACAGCGCTAATTACCCAGGACGCATTGAAGATACATTGAGATCCGATCACTCAACCCACATTGGGAGGTGGTCTGGGCTGCATATGGCCACATTCTTATAGCAATGTGAAGGCGAATGTGTCCTGGGCTGCACTGCAGGACCGGCTACTCAACTGACGTCCTATTAGATTGATGTCAGATCGCATGTCAGTTGATAATGGGCCACTGTGTATAAACTGCACTGTGAACAACAATAATGCATCTTTTCTCCTGCGACACTGAAACCTCTGAATCCGCTGGGAAGTTGGTTTAATATTGGACTGTTGTGACCCATTCATATGGAAACTGTGTCAAAGTCTGCATCACTGATGTTCCACGCAAATTCAGAAAGGAAAATGTGTAAAATGGGATTCATTAAAGATTCTTCAGAATTTGAACATATCATATATTTAATGTGCATGTTGGGGCGCAGCCTGGTGCAGGCAGGGAAACAAGGTGAGGATCCACTTAAAAGCTCCAAGACAAAGGGAATTAAGGAGACTGAGCCAAACTGGAAAGACACACAATAAAGGAACAATAAGGGGTCAAAACTCACCAGGGAAAAAGTAGCTAAGAAAATGACACGTAGACTAACAGAGGGAATGGGGCAGCTAGTGATGTTAAGCTTGACAATAAAAAAGCGATTCACTACATTCTGAAGCACAGCTTCAGTTTCCTTCGTTCCACCCTGAACACGTGACCATGGTCATCTGAAGCTTCATTCTGCACTCAACCATGTGACTGCTTTGGAAACTGAAAATGTGGCACAATCCTCATTACCGGTTTCAAACCTGTTGTACAGCACATATTTCGGCGTACACACACACTGCAGCGTAAGTTTTAATCATCATAATAATTTAATAATAATTCATTTTCAATAATTAATTTAATAATAATAATTGTATGAATGATAATAATAATTGTATGAATACATAATATCAGATTTGGGTGAGGGTATTACCCAATAATCTGTATAATTTTCCCAGTATAGAGACCAAGAAACAAATGATTGATGAAGCTTTGGTAAATATGCACAACCCTTCACCATAGTGGATAACGCAGGATTTAGGGAGGTTGTGGGGATCCTGGATCCAACCTACATTCTCCCATCCAGGCGAACATGAAAGGGTTTGGTGACAGAAATATGTAAGATAGAAAAAGAGAAAGCAAAGGAAGAGGTGAGAAAGGCCAAAGCAGTAAGACTAACATCTGACATGTGGACATCCATACATATGGAAGCTTATTTAGCAGTCAAATGCCATTTTATAAATGATAAGACTGAGCTGTCGACCGTATTATTGGGAGCAGGAAAATTCCCAGAGTCTCATTCTGCAGAAAACATGGCTGCAGTCGAGGCAGCCTGATGGAGGAGTGGGGAATACAGAATAAAGTCCGATGGCTCACACTGACGCTGCACAAAATGTGATTGTCTGTGTCAGACACACAACCTGCATTGCAGGTTTCTGTAGCTAATCTAATGCTCAGGCTGCTGTAGCGAACTAACAAAGACAGATGTGAGACAATTAACCAATAACAACAGTGCAGGGAAAACAGGCAACAAGTGCAGTAACTTATATTAATGAACACAAGACTAGGGAAACTCCCACAAACACTGAAAGTAAGAAACACATACAAGGAATTCAATACTTAGAAAGTACAGAAACATGTGGAACATAATAAAACAAGGCACAAGCTTCACAAGCAGAACAGAGAACTAACAAACACTGGGAAGAATAGAAAAGCAATAATTAAATGAAAGAGGTGTGGTTGGTTCCTGACCTGCTTCAAACCCATAACCAGCTGGTCCCAGCCTCTATGTCACACACTCATCCCAATGAGCCAAATGCAGCCATTGGGGAAAAGGAAGAACACACTAGGGCCAAAGACGATGAGAGGACAAAGGGGATGGACAGCGATGGCTGCTGGCCACACGGGGAAGAGACACAAGGACAGGCACTGAGACGAAGCTTCATTATTTATGTCAAAGCTGCTCCACGCGTTATTAATATTAGTGAAATGTGCCGGTAAAAATGACATGAAGGTAAAATGAAAGCATGTAGGTAAGAATGTGTGTTCAGTAGCCAAGCATATGAATGTGTGAATAGAAACATATAATAACAGTGTAATTGTTTATATAGTTTTATATTGGGCTGTCCAGGGGCTTGAATTCCTGGTTAGATATTCAGTCCCACTCCAGCCCTGACTACTTTTACTTCATTTGTTCCAAGTCAGACATAATTCAGCATATCAGACAAAACAATGAACCTCTTTGTTAATATTGTCATAAATTTTGAGCTTCACTGGTTATCATTGAAAGCCAAAATATTATCCTATGGCAACCAACACAATGCTTTAAAGGCTGAACCCTTTAACCTTGAATAGAAAAGTATTAATCTACGTACATCTTAGTACCGAAAGACCTTTTTTAACATGTACATTTGTACTGTGTTGATGTAGGTAAGGTAAGGTAAGGTAAGGTAAGGCAAGGTAAGGTACGGAGGTAAGGAGCACACACTGAGTACAGTGCCTTACCGCACCCACCACACGACGAACCACCTCAGGGTTGAGAACCTGAGTGCAGCCGTGCAGTGGGTGACACCTCAGCACCACACCAGTCCCAATGGAACAGTGTGAGTTTTATCCGGTGGCTGCAGTGCCAATCCTGCAAAACACCTCCTGATGCAGTATAAATATGCATGTGGATAATGTGAAAAGTTAAACTTTATTGTGAAAATATTATTTTATAATAATGATTGTCTAATGAAAATCGCAACATTATTACGAAACAATAAATTGTAAAATTTAAAAATTATACATAGAAGACAAGTGTTATTATGAAATATAATTTTATGAAATTTATGAAATTTTATGAAATTATTTAAAAATAAAAGGATACATTATTGAAATATTTATCATTTTATTTATATTTTTTGATATAGTTATTATTTTATTTTGAGTGTCATGGCGTCCCGTACAAACATCTTCGACGGGCACGGCCTTACTGTACTGTGGCTCTAGTGAGTTCTTCTGTACTATGAAGGGTTACTGGCTTCTCGGGGTAACTTGTCGGATGTAAGGTACCACAGTTTAAATGGACTTCATATTCGTTTACTTACATTTTGCCCAGACTACCTTAAATCCGACAAGCTAGTAACCCCGCTAGTAAGACCGGACAAGTAGGTCATGACAACTTTACCGAACCAGACTTGATCTGAGTGTTTCGTAGCAATTACACTAACAGGTGTTAAGACAAAATCCATTTATTTAAAATTAACTTTTAGATAATAACAATAATTGATACTTTCACTGATCCCTTTGGGGAAATTCTTTTAGATAGAAAGGGGAAATTCTTTTAAATTAGCCTGACCTGTATCTCCGCCCTTCCTGTAGCAGCTAAGACTGTATCATGGCCTCTGTGTTCATCCATCGTACAGAGATAACAGATACACTGCTGGTCGGTACGGCAGTAGACCTCCAGCGGTTTGTCATGGTGGGAACAGACCTTGTCCTTCAGATGGCCGGTGGCATCAATGAGCTTGTGCTGTTTTGCATGGTGGAGTTTGTTGTGAAGCTGCAGGTCAGTTTCACAGTAAGAGGCCAGACACACCAGGCAGGACTTGACAGCTTTGTGTTCATAGTCAGTCATAATTTTGTAGCATTAAAATATAAATTTTAAATAAATCCTAACAGTATGTGTGATTGTGGTAGGTGTGGGGTCTCTGTACCTACAGTAAGGAGGTGGGATCTCTGTTCCTTCAAAGCAGACATACTCACTCACATATGATTACAGTTCTAGTACATAGAAGATACTGTTGCTGAAAGTGGTGAACAAGTGAGGCAAATATAACAATGCAAACATGCTGCTGTCAAGGTGCTGCCTGGGCACTAGTGCAGCTAGGCTGGTATTTCTGGGCTCCACAGACATCACTGGTGGTTGGTGTCGTGGTCACCAGGATGAAAGACTCGTGCAGCAGGTGTTTCTCAGACAACAAACAGGGACTTACTGGGATCAGGATGGGAGGCTATGGAACCGGCAACACGTAAGGCACAACATCAGTGATCGAACTGGGGAACACAGGACCAGGAAGCACTTAAATGGAGGACTAATGATGGAAGAGACTGGAGACAGCTGGGAGTGTTTAACACGAGGGCTGGAACGAGACATGAGACCAACAAGCAGCAAACATGGCCTGTTAGAGCCACGTCAGGGAGGAGGCGGGACATTTAATTTCATTTTTATATAGCGCCTCACAGAGTCGTCCCAAGGCACTTTACATAGATGTGTAGTCATACATTACAACATCATTAAAGAGAGTGATACACAACGGGAAAAAGGAAAGAAAGATATTAAATAAAGAAAGCCAGATGACAACGGAGGAGAGGAACCAAAACCACCAAGTAAGGAGATAAAACAGACCTCTGGGGGTCCATGGACAACTGGCTGCCCAACCCCCCCCGGCAGATTAATATTACTGAGAACAGAAAAGAGTGGAGCTGCTTGCTAAAGGCCAGGTGTGAGGTGTGATTAAAGTCTGTCAATAAGCCTGTTCTCCACGCTGGCCTATGTAGGGTGACACTCAAGGCTGCACCCAGGATGACACAGTTAGCAGGTCCAATTCGCAGTGTCACCCCTCCATGGGACAGAACCAGGACTCCAGCTGAGATGGTGCCCCCCCCCTGGGCAGCACCTGGAAATGTGGGGAGGCAGAGAGCATGGATGGTCAGAACATGCATCGACACATAAATGGACAGGCATAGTGGATAAAAATGGCATTGCTTAATGTGACAGTACCCCCCCACCCCACCAAAAGCATGCGCTCCGGCCATGAAGTCCAAAGGGGTTAGACAACAGGGATGGAACCAGACTGGACTCTGGACTAGACAGGGGACGACAGAACAGATGGTAGACAGGACAAGACCAGACAAGACTAGACAGAGCACTAGACAGACAGCAACACCAGACATAAGAGCAGTTGCAGGACATCACTAAGGACATGGAGCGGATAAAGGAAAAGCTAGGAACCACAGGTACAGCAGTCCTGTCAGACCCCAAAACAGGACGGACAGGTGGAGGGTCAACAAGAACAGGGGCACAGGATGCACAAGACAAGGAGAGATGGGGCATCCAGGGAAGCCAGGCGAAGACTCGGGGCTGGGGACCCTCCTAGGGTCCTTTCCAGGTGAGGCTGAACTCTGCCGAATCACAGGACCAGAGGGTCTGGGGGGGCCAGCAGGGCCGGAGGACGTGAGGGGTTGGGAGGTGATGAGAGAACCGCAGAGCAGTAGAGCAGCAAGGAGACTACAGGACAGGAACAGGAAGATGGCAAGGGACATACAGGGCAAGAGCAGAGACTGGCAAACCCTCTCTGGGAGACAGACATTCTGCCTGCCGCTTTCTTGGGCTCCTGTTGATACTGGTGACCAGAAACTGGGACCAGAGTAACCGGAGTCTGGGATGAAGGAGGGACCCGCGTAGCAGGACCCAGGGCAGTCCAGCAGGACATCCTCTGGATCCATCTTCTCTGGGCTGGGTTTAACATGAGGGATGGAACGAGACGCGAGACCAACGAGCAGCAGGCATGGCTTATTAGAGCCACGTCAGGGAGGTGGCAGGACATGACGTTTGGGGCTATGGTTAGGGTTAGGGTTAGGATTAGGCTTAGGTTTAGGGTAAAGTGTTTGTGGCAGAGAGCGGTCAGTAGTACAAGGACACGACTATGCCACCTGGGGAATTTCACCACAGGAAAAATTACTCTAAATTAAGAGCAGACAAGTTTATTTACCTGAATGGAGCTGGACATGTTTGTACTATTGACAGTTTGTTGAAAATATAAAACCAAGAAACAAGACAAGCGCTTTAGCATCAACAACCTTAAAAAATTAACCAGCAACCAGCCTTTGGCCACTGGCTGACAAAACCCAAGCAAGAAACAGGTGTCCGGTGAAGTTGATCAAAAAGGGGAATGGAGTCCCCTAAACACACACACACACACACACACACACCTGTGCCCCACCACACTGATCCCCACACAAATATACTGCACACGGTGAAAGTGTGAACACCACCACCCCAGACCAATCAAATCTTAGTCAGCCAGATCAATAGAGGCAGCCACTGGTATACAAATAAACGGAGAACAAAAAGAAAATACCCCAATCTAACCAAGAATCTGAGTGTTGAAATCTATGAAGAGTGCAAACAATGAGTAACAGAATACAGGCTGTCACTTTGCAGCAGTCCCATACAGAAAGAAAGGGCGGCCTAAAGTCTGATAAGTCGCAAAATTAGGGAATGAAACAGCTCCAAATGCAGGAAAAGGTGCGGCGATCCTTGTCCAAGGTTGCAGTGTTGATGTGCTGCCACCTTCTGGGAAAACGATGAACTGATTTTGAGATTAAGAACATGTATGGTTTTCTGGTGGGTGGCATGGTGGTCCAGTGCTTAGTACTGTTGCCTCACACCTCTGGGACCCAGGTTTGAGTCTCTGCCTGGGTCACATGTGTGCGGAGTTTGCATGTTCTCCCCATGTCGTCGTGGGGATTCTTCCGGGTACTCCGGTTTCCCCCCACAGTCCAAAAACATGCTGAGGCTAATTGGAGTTGCTAAATTGCCCGTAGGCGTGCCTGTGTGAGTGAATGGTGTGTGAGTGTGCCCTGCGATGGATTGGACCCCCATCCTGGGTTGTTCCCTGCCTCGTGCCCATTGATTCCGGGATAGGCTCCGGACCCGGATTGTATTTCTTATTAAAGTTTCTATGCCTTCACAAAATAATTTGCCTATTGAATCTCAGATGATATCTATAGGAAAACTTTAATGATGAAATGAATAATTACAACTAGAACATTAAGTTAAGTTCCTACATTATATCCCATTTCATGCACACTTGACATCAGCAAGGTCGGTTTCATAATCTGTGTAGGTACAGTGCATTACATGCGTTGTCATGAGGCAGCATATTCATTTTTTGCATTCAAGATCATTGGCGTTCAAACTGTAATTTTAACTGTTAATCATGATGCAAACTTCGTAGCAAAACATACATGACAAGTCTAGCAACTGATATTTACATTACTTGAAAAAATAATCCTGACATAGGGGCGGCATGGTGGTGCAGTGGTTAGCACTGTTGCCTCACCTGCCGACAGTTGGGGCAGAGACTGGAGTGAAGACACATAACTTCATGGTCACATGATCAGAATGTGTCACATGATCAGGTCTGAGGCCGATTCTTACCTTCTTCTTTTCCTCATAGGGCAAATGCAGAACAAAAATGCCATCGCTTAGGGAGCTGAAGGAGATGCCTATGAAGACAAACCCATCAGCCTGACCCATGTGGCCCCGGCCCCTCACTGCTGAGCTCTGCTGTCTGGCTGTGGCCAGATCAGTGTGCCCCCCCCCCCCCCCTTACTGCTGAGCTCTGCTATCTGGATGTGGCCGGATCAGTGTGGCTCCAGGGCCAAACAAGAGCTGGTGTTGTCGTGGGCGGTAGCCTCTCCTGTCATACCTGGTCACAGCCACACCATACTGCAGGCCACTGGGGACAGGAGGGGATGACACACGCTGACAGGCTCACAAAATGCATGGACACACTGACACTACAGATCTGTCTGAATATCTTTTTACTCTTGTTTTGTTTAATGTTCTGTCTGTAAAATATATTACCTGTACTTGTTCAGCATTGGAAATAAAAAAGTGTGATTCAAGTGTTTAGATTGACCTTTACTTTGCTGCACCAGTTAATATATTTTGATGAAATTATAAAATTACACAGTTTTGTCTTTGACGCCCCCCCCCCCCCCCCAATAGCTTTGATCCCCCCATTTCTAAATTTCTCACATCGCCACTGTGAATGATTTAAGTGTTATTGCATTACCGCGTTTTACATGCACGATCATGCTGAATGTGTGTGTTATAACCGAATTGCGGTTATTGTTACTAATTATTAAGTCACATAGATAATTTCCCCCAAAAATCCTACGATGTGCCGCTGAGTCCGTGTCCATTTTTTGCATGAAACGGAGCTGATCATCTCCTGCCTGTAAACGAAAGTGAAATTAAGTGTCGGGATTTTAAAGGCAGAGTCGCCATTTTATTAAGATTCTGGAATAATGTAAAGGTATTCTATGTTTCAAGGTAAGATTATATTAATAATAATAATAATAAAATTGATATGTTTAACACAGCCTACATATATTGCGGGATTTAAAATTTTCAGTATAATTAAACATTAAATATACGTCCGCACAGCACAGTAGGTTACTGTACGTGTATCAGAAGAGTTTTCGAATTAACATCAATAATATTTAATTACTTACACTCAGGCATGAGTTCGCCTAATATACTGTGCTGTAATACTAAGGCTGTAATATTTTGCTATATTAAGTTTTTCTTTTTTAAGTGTTGGGGATTAATGCTAGTGTGCCGAAACATCCGGGTTAAACTCAAGGATTAACATTTTATTAAATGGTTTAAAATTACAGGTTTTACCACGGATCTGTTCTGTGTTCTCCAATCTGAAATGTGCTGATTAATTGTAGTTATACTTTGCAGTCGTATTTAAACTGTATAAAGCAAATAGTTCGCAAGTCTGATTTTAATAATCGGTAAACAATAAGTCAAACACAGCCCACAGCGCAGCTGAATAACACACACACACACACACACACACACACAACACAATTAATACTGTAAACGACTCTGTTGTGAAAGGCGCTATATATATATATATATATATATATATATATATATATATATATATATATATATATATATATATATATATATATATATATATATATATATATATGATTAATTGTGTTGTGTGTGTGTATAAGTGTAAGTGTAAGATGGCAGCAGAGCCATCGAGCAGGAATGAATCACACATCGCTTACACCTACCGGGGTAAATACGGAGGGGGGGTCACACATTTCACCGGAAAATAAACACACCGTGTGATTTTAAAGACACAGACTTCACTTTTACACAGACGGCGGGTTTGCGCTTGTGGTAACGAAGCATTTTAGGCAACGTTTCCTCTTTTCCCCTGGGAGAAGCAAGGTAAGCGTCAATTTCCCCAGAGAAAGACAAGACAAGACAAGACAGGTGTTCTAACTCTTTCTGTTAGAAGTTATTCTTGAAAAACAAGTTATATAAGTGACCAATGAAAACATGTTTGTGCAGTTCAACCATGGTACAATAATATTATGGGTGAATCATGGACGACGTATTTGAATCTCGGGATGATTAGTCCATATACGATCAGAATCAATGCATGCATCAATCACCTTATATGTATGTCCACTGGGGGCGGGGGTTGGGGGCACTCCGCCAAACCGTGAGTAGTGGAGCCGAACAATCACAACAAATCATTAACAGTAATAAGCTAGAAAGAGATCTCCCAGTGGAGGAAATTGATAATTTTATATCGTCCAAGGCGTCTAGGGATTTTTCAATACCATCGATACGAGCCAAAATTCGGTCCAGCACAGAATCGGCACCGCCCGCGTTAGAATGGGAGTCATCGCCTTAGTGACTAGCGGATACTTGTCGAGCCGATTTTTTTTTCTTGTCAGTGTTTTTCTTGTGAGTGTGAGGTGAGGAAAAAATGGGAAAATCTTTGTGACTTCGACATGGTTAAAGTATATATACTGAACTGTTGTAATAGCGATTTGGAGGTTAAATGGTGGAGAAATTAAATAGTTTGGAGCTGAGCTAGACTCTAAGCGGTCGTCCTGTACGAGATCATGTGACTTCTTGGCTTCTGATGAGTCACACCTGTTCTCAGGTAAATAGCCGGGTAGGATAGAAAAACTTACTGGACAGTAGCTCTGCAGGACCGGAGATGGAGACCCCTGCTGTACAGTGTTTGACATGGTTTTCAAGTTATGATACAATTTTTATAAAAACACTTTACAATGTTACAAACATGCACAACCTACTGGAAATAAAGCATTAAATTCTATCCCCAAACTTGTCACTACTTTTAGGTCCCTTGGAAATCAGCGTTTATTGGCCAAGTATGTGAGCGAATACATACAAGGAATTAGATTCCGGTCGATGGTCTCAAGCACAACAGTGTAAAAACAATAACAATCTACAATTTGAATATGTAATATGGATTTATATTTATAAATATAAAGCTAATTGTAAAAAAAATGTATAAAAATGTTATTTGTATGTATAATATGTTTATACTATTTATAAATATAAATATATTTATGGATATATATATATATATATATACACATGTGTACATATCTACATACATATATATATATATATATATATATATATACACACATACATACACACAAAGTGTGTAAATGAACAATAAGATATAGTAAACAATGTAAATCTTATATACAGAAAATACAAAGATTACAGAAATATATCCCACAGACTGTACATAGAGTGCAGTTGCAGTGCTGTAGGTGTTTAGCAGTGTGACAGATCAGCTGTTTAGGAGGGAGATGGCGAGGGGAGAGAAGCTGTTCCTGTGTCGGGTGTCCTGGTCTGCAGGCTTCTATATCGTCTGCCAGAGGGCAGCAGCTCAGAAAGTCTGTGTCCAGGCTGTGTGGGATCTGTGATGATTCTCCTGCCCTTTTCCTGGATCTTAAGAGAGACAGGTCCTGGATGGAGGGCAGGGGGCACCGATGATCTTTCTGCTGTCCGTACGGTCCGCTGCAGTCTCTTCCTGTCCTGTTTGGTGGCTGCTCCATACCAGACTGTGATGGAGGGCAGGGGGCACCGATGATCTTTCTGCTGTCTGTACGGTCCGCTGCAGTCTCTTCCTGTCCTGTTTGGTGGCTGCTCCATACCAGACTGTGATGGAGGGCAGGGGGGCACCGATGATCTTTTCTGCTGTCCGTACGGTCCGCTGCAGTCTCTTCCTGTCCTGTTTGGTGGCTGCTCCATACCAGACTGTGATGGAGGAGCAGGGGGCACCGATGATCTTTCTGCTGTCTGTACGGTCCGCTGCAGTCTCTCCCTGTCCTGTTTGGTGGCTGCTCCATACCAGACTGTGATGGAGGGCAGGGGGGCACCGATGATCTTTCTGCTGTCTGTACGGTCCGCTGCAGTCTCTCCCTGTCCTGTTTGGTGGCTGCTCCATACCAGACTGTGATGGAGGGCAGGGGGGCACCGATGATCTTTCTGCTGTCTGTACGGTCCGCTGCAGTCTCTTCCTGTCCTGTTTGGTGGCTGCTCCATACCAGACTGTGATGGAGGGCAGTGGGGCACCGATGATCTTTCTGCTGTCCCTACGGTCCGCTGCAGTCTCTTCCTGTCCTGTTTGGTGGCTGCTCCATACTAGACTGTGATGGAGGGCAGGGGGGCACCGATGATCTTTCTGCTGTCTGTACGGTCCGCTGCAGTCTCTTCCTGTCCTGGTTGGTGGCTGCTCCATACCAGACTGTGATGGAGGAGCAGAGGACAGACTCAGTGACTGCAGTGTAGAACTGGATCAGCAGCTCCTGTGGAAGACTGTACTTCCTCAGTTGTCTCAGGAAGTACATCCTCTGCTGGGCCTTTTTGAGGATGGAGGAGATGTTGGTCTCCCACTTCAGGTCCTGGGAGATGGTGGTACCCAGGAACTTGAAGAACTCCACAGTAGACACCGGGCTGTCTGATATGGTGAGGGGGGCAGTGATGACGGACGTCTCCTGAAGTCCACTGTCATCTCTACAGTCTTGTGCGTGTTCAGCTCCAGGTTGTACTGACTGCACCAGAGTACCAGCCGCTCCACTTCCTGCCGGTATGCAGACTCATCACCATCCTGAATGAGCCCAATGATGGTGTCGTCTGCAAACTTCAGGAGTTTTACAGCTGAGTTCCTGGAGGTGCAGTCATTGGTGTAGAGGGAGAAGCGCAGTGGGGAGAGGACACATCCTTCAGGGGCACCGATACTGAGGGACCGTGTTTCAGAAGTGACCCCCCCAGCCTTACTTGCTGCTTCCTGTCTGTCAGGAAGCTGGTGATCCACTGGCAGGTAGCTGGTGACACGTTGAGCTGGGAGAGTTTGGAGGAGAGGAGATTAGGCACAATGGTGTTGAAAGCCGAACTAAAGTCCACAAACAGGATCCTGGCATAAGTTCCTGGACGGTTGAGATGTTGCAATATATAATGCAGCCCCATATTCACTGCATCATCCACCGACCTGTTTGCCCGCTAGGCAAACTGCAGGGGGTCCAGCTGGTGTCCTGTAATGTCCTTCAGATGGGCTAAATCCCAGCGTTCAAAGGATTTCATGACCACAGACGTCAAGGCGACAAGTCTGTAGTCATTCAGTCCTGTGATGGTGGGTTTCTTGGGGACCGGGATAATGGTGGAGCGTTTGAAGCAGGAGGGAACTTCACACAGCTCCAGGGATCTATTGAAGATGCGGGTGAAGATGGGAGCCAGCTGATCAGCACAGGTTCTGAGGCAGGAGGGGGAGACACCGTCTGGTTTGGGGGCTTCTTGGATTTCTGTTTCTGGAACAGCCGGCTCACATCCGCTTCGTGTATTCTGAGTTCCAGGGGAGGGGGGGGGGGTGATAGGTGTGATGGAGGTCGTGGTTTTTGTACTGTACTGTGTAGATGTACTTTGTTTAAGTACATCTGCCCTCCCGTGGTCTGCTGGAATATCACTGCTGTATACATGCACCCACTGCAGTCACCGATCCGCCTGTCGATCTCCCGCTCCATCCTTCCCTCACTCGTGAACAAGACCTTGAAATATTTAAACTCCTCCACTTGGGGAAAGACCCCCTCCCTGACCCGGAGAGAGCACTCCACCCTTTTCCGGCTGAGGACCATGGTCTCGGATTTGGAGGTGCTGATTCTCATCTCAGCCGCCTCACACTCAGCTGCGAACTGCTCCAGTGAGAGCCGAAGGTCACGGTCCGATGAGGCCAACAGAACCACATCATCTGCAAAAAGCAGAGACCCAATCCTGAGGTCACCAAACCGGACACCCTCAACACCCTGGTTGAGCCTAGAAATTCCATCCATAAAAGTCTAGTGACCCGCGTCCAGGGGAGGGAGAACGTGAATCCATGTTTTTACTCATCATAAGGGGTCTAATGAGCCGCAATTCGTCTGGTTCCTCACCCAGGACCTGTTTGTCTTGGGTGACCCTACCAGGGGCATAAAGCCCCGGGCAGCTTAGCTCCTGGGATCACTAGAACACGCAAACCCCTCCACCACCATAAGGTGTCATCTCCAGGAGAGGATGTTTATACATATATTTATTAAAAAATGTGGCATTGAAATTTTGCACTAAACCTCTTTACTATGTGTAATTCTACACATGGAACATAACAGAATGGAGACACAATTCATCAGTTTGATGTAAAAATGCTGAGTACTCGATATTGTGTATTTATCTATGTATCTACTTACCCTTCATGTTCACAGAGGCCCCAGCAGGAATCATCTGGTCTGGATCAGCATAAAAATGGATGGATCTGCTTCTGAAATGCGCCCCCCTGTGGGGTGTAACAGAAAGAGCCCTGAGAGGTAACAGTGTTACAGCCCACTAGCATGCATGTCTCTCTGGGTCTATAGTCAGGCCAAAACATAAAAGTAAACTGGGCTCCTAGCTAGGGCTGGTCAGTGGGCAGCACTTTAATATGTGTAGCTTCATAAAAAGACCTCGCCATCTTCTGTCTTCACCGTCTTCTTCCACAATCAGCCAGTTCTTTTATACTAGAGGCGAGCAACAGACCATCCCTCCTGTACAAAATGGCCACATAACAAAACTAAACAAACAAACAAAAACATATATAAACAGGTAAAAAGGAACATCAGTCAAGTCTAGTTGTGGAGGTTTTTAACGGTCATACTAAAAGTTTCATATAAAATCTAAATTTTAGATGAGACAATTTCCTTAACAGCTGACTGTAAGTAAGTCTGTTTACATGAAGAGCTTCACAGCATATCAAAGTACATGAAGGCAGAGCAGAAGGATAAACAGCAGTGTGATGCCGTCCCCATTGTATGAATTATATTTATACCATGAGGGTTTGTTTCCTCTCGCTGCCCACAGTGTCCTGATGGAGAGAGCAGACTCCCCTGTACCCAGCTGTGTTTCCATGAAGAGTGACGCGTCAATGGGAGAACCACTCACCTTCAGAGAGGGACCTTTTCATGCAGATCAAAGGTAAATGTGCATTTAAACAAACACTGTTATTGACATTCAGACTCTCAGTCAAATGGCACAGAGACACATACAAGCTATGAGGAAATAACATATTTATAATGAATGCACCAATTTTTACCTTTAACAGATTCCATCACCTTGAGAATTTAAACAAAAGTTTTGTCTGTATTCTATATAAATAACATCTGAGGTAAATGGATGAGGATTACTGTAAAACCTGGCTTTCTGCGAGCTGGAATTGGAAGTTATTTAATCGCAAAGTGGATTTTAAATTTCAGTCTGGAGCACAGAGCTGGAAAACACTGGTTTGCCTGCCCCCCCCCCCCCCCCCCCCCGCATGTCCATTAAAGAATGACTCAGCAATAGATTGTCAACATGTGAGACGGATGCTTCTGTGTTAATAAATAATTTCATTCTCATGAATCCATTAGATTATGCTCAGACTAAGACTTCAGTTTAACATGTTTAATGGAACAATGTGGCTTAATAATGAACCAGTATCATCAGACAAAACAGAGAAAGACTATTGGTTTCTTTGCCAAAGGTGAGAATTAAATTTTGCTGATTCAGTGCAAAAATAAGTAAACATTTTTAGAAGTGAATGAAATTTCTGTAGGATAACAAGTTTAAAAAGTACACAGAACACAAAGAAAATATCCTGAAAATACCATATAGTTCAGTAAATAAATATAGATAAAAAATTTTAAATGGTTAAAAATGGGACGTTAAGGCTGGCTGTGGGGGCTGCACATCGACAGCAGGCATTGTGGTGTCTAACGGCAGCAGGCAGGAAAGATCCCCAGTAGCGCTTCTTACCTCACGGTGGGGGGATGAGCCGGTGGCTGAAGGTGCCCCAAGATAGCGCCCCCTGGAGCCTCGGCTGGGTTATGGACCGGGCCAGTGGGGCCAGTGCCCTGGGGCCTCAGGACATTAGAAGCTGTGAGTGGCAACATTAATAGTGCAAGCCATGAAATGCGCCCCCCTGTGGGGTGTAAGAGAAAGAGCCCTGAGAGGTAACAGTGTTACAGCCCACTAGCATGCATGTCTCTCTGGGTCTATAGTCAGACCAGAACATAAAAGTAAACTGGGCTCCTAGCTGGGGCTGGTCAGTGGGCAGCACTTTAATATGTGTAGCTTAATAAAAAGACCTCGCCATCTTCTGTCTTCTCCGTCTTCTTCCACAATCAGCCAGTTCTTTTATACTAGAGGCGAGTAACAGACCATCCCTCCTATACAAAATGGCCACATAACAAAACTAAACAAACAAACAAAAACATATATAAACAGGTAAAAAGGAACATCAGTCAAGTCTAGTTATGGAGGTTTTTAACGGTCATACTAAAAGTTTCATATAATATCTAAATTTTAGATGAGACAATTTCCTTAACAGCTGACTGTAAATAAGTCTGTTTACATCAAGAGCTTCACAGCATATCAAAGTACATGAAGGCAGAGCAGAAAGATAAACAGCAGTGTGATGCCGTCCCCATTGTATGAATTATATTTATACCATGAGGATTTGTTTCCTCTCGCTGCCCACAGTGTCCTGATGAAGAGAGCAGACTCCCCTGTACCCAGCTGTGTTTCCATGAAGAGTGACTGGTCAATGGGCCCCCCAGATAACTTCAGAGAGGGACCTTTTCCTACAGACCAAAGGTAAATGTGCATTTAAACAAACACTGTTAATGACATTCAGACTCTCAGTCAAATGGCACAGAGACACATACAAGCTATGAGGAAATAACATATTTATAATGAATGCACCAATTTTTACCTTTAACAGATTCCATCACCTTGAGAATTTAAACAAAAGTTTTGTCTGTATTCTATATAAATACCATCTGAGGTAAATGGATGAGGATTACTGTAAAACCTGACTTTCTGCGAGCCGGAATTGGAAGTTATTTAATTGCAAAGTGGATTTTAAATTTCAGTCCTCAGCACAGAGCTGGAAAAAACTGGTTTGCCTGTTACCCCCCTGCATGTCCATTAAAGAATGACTCGACAATAGATTGTCGTCTCGTGAGATGGATGTTTCTGTTTTGATAACAAATAATTTCACTCTCATGAACTCATTAGATCATATTCAGACGAAGGCTTTAGTTTAACATGTTTAGTCAAACTGTGTGGCTTAAACAATAAACTACTATCATCAGACAAAAAAAGAGAAAGACTATTGGTTTCTTTGCCAAAGGTGACGTTTAAATACTTGCTGATTCAGATCATAATTAATGTGACACTGTAGTGGTTCTCATCCCCTGAGTATAAAATAAGATTATTTGTTGATCCAAGAGGGGAAATTCTCTTGTGTTCAGCAGCAAAGTGTTATGTTATTTATATGATTAAAAACAGAGAGCAGCTTTTACCACATTAAAAATGGGACGTTAAGGCTGGCTGTGGGGGCTGCACATCGACAGCAGGCATTGTGGTGTCTAACGGCAGCAGGCAGGAAAGATCCCCAGTAGCGCTTCTTAGCTCACGGTGGGGGAATGAGCCGGAGGCTGAAGGTGCCCCAAGATAGCGCCTCCTGGAGCCTCGGCTGGGTTATGGACCGGGCCAGTGGGGCCAGTGCCCTGAGGCCTCAGGATATTACAAGCTGTGAGTGGCAACATTTATAGTGCAAGCCATGAAATGCACCCCCCTGTGGGGTGTAACAGAAAGAGCCCTGAGAGGTAACAGTGTTACAGCCCACTAGCATGCATGTCTCTCTGGGTCTATAGTCAGGCCACAGGGCACTTGGTACACGCCAGCCGCCTGGGGTAGTTGGTACATGCCAGCCGCCTGGGACACTTGCCACACGCCAGCCGCCTGGGGCACTTGGCAGACGCCTGCCGCCTGGGGTAGTTGGTATACGCCGGCTGCCTGGGGTAGTTGGTACATGCCAGCCACCTGGGACACTTGGTACACGCCAGCCGCCTGGGGTAGTTGGTACATGCCAGCCACCTGGGACACTTGGCACACGCCAGCTGCCTGGGGTAGTTGGTATACGCCGGCTGCCTGGGGTAGTTGGTACACGCCAGCCGCCTGGGACACTTGGCAGACGCCTGCCGCCTGGGGTAGTTGGTACATTCCAGCCACCTGGGACACTTGGCACACGCCAGCTGCCTGGGGTAGTTGGTACACGCCGGCTGCCTGGGGTAGTTGGTACATGCCAGCCGCCTGGGGCACTTGGTATATGCCGGCTGCCTGGGGTAGTTGGTACACGCCGGCTGCCTGGGGTAGTTGGTACATGCCAGCCACCTGGGACACTTGGCACACGCCAGCTGCCTGGGGTAGTTGGTATACGCCGGCTGCCTGGGGTAGTTGGTACATGCCAGCCATTCTTTTATTGTCATAATTACAGTTAAAATAGAAGCACAATCATGCAGGACATGGGAACAAGTTAAAGCAAAGTACAAACACGGCATTTCATTCATATGTACATATATATATATATATATATATATGTACATATGAATGAAATGCCGTGTTTGTACTTTACTTTAACTTGTTCCCATGTCCTGCATGATTGTGCTTCTATTTTAACTGTAATTATGACAATAAAAGAATGATGAAACACTGGAACCATAATACTACATTCAAGTGATAAATACAATAACTAAAACCTACTTTAATACACGTTTAATTTGTCGGACACTATTTGCCAGCCGTCTTTTCTGGTTTTGGTCACTTTTGATGCGTTTCCTTTAGTACATATTAAATCTTTGAATTCGTCATACCCTCTAATAAAAGGTCCTGCTCGGATTGCCTGAAAAATTGCTCCCTGTTTTTTGACGTTTTGCGGAAGCCAATGATCTCATCCAACGAAACAATCTTTTGGGAATCTGTTCCCACACGACAGACGTTCTTTGAGACAGAGTTTAACTAAGCGAGACAGTTCACCTGGTCCGGACCAAACTTGTTCACGCACCTAAGTTACCATAGCAGCTCAGCTGGGATTAATTTAAGACACGTTGATGGAACGGAATTCTCACTTAAATGAGCCAGACTTGTCAAAATAAGTCATACTTTCCCCCCAGCAGGCGTGACCAACAGCATTACAGCCGCGGAGGGCGACCCGGAGCGTTACGGCCGCGGAGGGCGACCCAGAGCGTTACGGCCGCGGAGGGCGACCCAGAGCGTTACGGCCGCTGAGGGCGACCCAGAGCGTTACGGCCGCGGAGGGCGACCCAGAGCGTTACGGCCGCGGAGGGCGACCCAGAGCGTTACGGCCGCGGAGGGCGACCCAGAGCGTTACGGCCGCGGAGGGCGACCCAGAGCGTTACGGCCGCGGAGGGCGACCCAGAGCGTTACGGCCGCGGAGGGCGACCCAGAACGTTACGGACGCGGAGGGCGACCCAGAGTGTTACGGCCGCGGAGGGCGACCCAGAGTGTTACGGCCGCGGAGGGCGACCCAGAGCGTTACGGCCGCGGAGGGCGACCCAGATTGTTCCGACTGAGGCTGTGCTGCCGTTCACTAGCATCCGGTCCGAGTATGCAGATGGAGGGGGCCGCAAGAGTCGGAACTCTGACCTGGAGGTAGCCATCGAGCTCCTAAAGCGCGCAGCCCTTCCAGGCCCTGTCAGCTCTCAGGCTGTCTGCCCTGCATGCGCAGCTGGGCCAGTTACGCAGCTGCAGATAAGAGGTCTGGTGTGTTCCTCTGCCAGACTCTGCCCTGCCACGTCAGGAGGAAGTCTAACTGCCCCCCCATCCTTTGTTCCTCCCCGATGTGCCTCTAGCTGCCCAGATCAGCCCCTGGCAGAGTTACAGCCTGTGTTATAGCTCGTCACAGTGTGTATGACTTGTGCTGATCTCTCTATGGCACCGGCAGATACTGTGTTTGTCTTGGGTTGCGCCTGTGGTAATGGACACCGGGGGGCGCTATAGCACTGGCAGATACTGTGTTTGCCTTGGGTTGCGCCTGTGGTAATGGACACCGGGGGGCGCTATAGCACCAGCAGATACTGTGTTTGTCTTGGGTTGCGCCTGTGGTAATGGACACCGGGGGGCGCTATAGCACCGGCAGATACTGTGTTTGTCTTGGGTTACGCCTGTGGTAATGGACACCGGGGGGCGCTATAGCACCGGCAGATACTGTGTTTGTCTTGGGTTACGCCTGTGGTAATGGACACCAGGAGGCGCTATAGCACCAGCAGATACTGTGTTTGTCTTGGGTTGCGCCTGTGGTAATGGACACCGGGGGGCGTTATAGCACCGGCAGATACTGTGTTTGTCTTGGGCTGCGCCTGTGGTAATGGACACCGGGGGGTGCTATAGCACCGGCAGATACTGTGTTTGTCTTGGGTTACGCCTGTGGTAATGGACACCAGGAGGCGCTATAGCACCGGCAGATACTGTGTTTGTCTTGGGTTACGCCTGTGGTAATGGACACCAGGAGGCGCTATAGCACCAGCAGATACTGTGTTTGTCTTGGGTTGCGCCTGTGGTAATGGACACCGGGGGGCGTTATAGCACCGGCAGATACTGTGTTTGTCTTGGGTTGCGCCTGTGGTAATGGACACCGGGGGGCGTTATAGCACCGGCAGATACTGTGTTTGTCTTGGGTTGCGCCTGTGGTAATGGACACCGGGGGGCGCAATAGCACCGGCAGATACTGTGTTTGTCTTGGGTTGCGCCTGTGGTAATGGACACCAGGGGGCGCTATAGCACCGGCAGATACTGTGTTTGTCTTGGGTTGCGCCTGTGGTAATGGACACTGGGGGGCGCTATAGCACCGGCAGATACTGTGTTTGCCTTGTGTTGCGCCTGTGGTAATGGACACTGGGGGGCGCTATAGCACCGGCAGATACTGTGTTTGTCTTGGGTTGCGCCTGTGGTAATGGACACTGGGGGGCGCTATAGCACCGGCAGATACTGTGTTTGTCTTGGGTTGCGCCTGTGCTAATGGACACCGGGGGGCGCTATAGCACCGGCAGATACTGTGTTTGCCTTGGGTTGCGCCTGTGGTAATGGACACCGGGGGGCGCTATAGCACCGGCAGATACTGTGTTTGCCTTGGGCTGCGCCTGTGGTAATGGACACTGGGGGGCGGTATAGCACCGGCAGATACTGTGTTTGCCTTGTGTTGCGCCTGTGGTAATGGACACTGGGGGGCGGTATAGCACCGGCAGATACTGTGTTTGCCTTGGGTTGCGCCTGTGGTAATGGACACCGGGGGACTCTATAGCACCGGCAGATACTGTGTTTGCCTTGGGTTGCGCCTGTGGTAATGGACACCGGGGGGCGCTGGGCCCCGACAGCTGGGTGGTGTAAGCTGAGAGGCCTGCCTCCGCTCATACTGCTCGCTCCCCTTCCCACCCACTCTCACGCTTCCCCCTGTCCCCGGTCAGCACATCCCCATCACATCCTAATGGGATAAGAACGTTCTGAAGGTCTTAGGCAGCATCACCAGCACTTAAGTTCATGGACAGCTGTGTGTATGTTTTCCCTCACTGCTGCTGGCTGACAGACAAACGATGACCCCTGAAGCGGTTAGTATTCTGTAAGACAGTAGGACATACTAGATTGAGTGGCGCACGCTGATGACATCATGCACATTATGTCCACTGGGATGGAGAACAGGTGCAGGATGATGATGCGTAATGTTTCATCATATTTAGGCAGCAGTATCACTCCGGCTAGTGGGGGCCCGGGGACCAGCTGGTACAGAAGCGGGGAGGCAGTGATGCGGGCAACAAGCTGATAGGCGCCCCCCCCCCCGTTTGACGCTCCCTGCTCACCTGCGAGTCCCAGGCCGGCGCGGCTGTGGGCCAGTCGCTCACAGAGCAGGCAGCTCCATTGATAAACAAAGCAGAGCCTTATTGAGGGGTGGGGTAGCAGGGGAGATTCACTGTTTGCTGGTTGCATAGGAAGTTATAGGGGGGGTAACCCTGTAGGTGCTGAAGGACAGATTCGGCCCATTAGCCCTGTAGGTGCTGAATTTAACCAACAAGCTATTTAACCAGTTTCTTGACTGAGGATTGTGAATCAGATGCTGGTATTTAGCTCTGCTAATCAGGTGAATCACTGTAAATGTCACTGGGTACAAAGGGCTGCATAGAAAACTGTCCTTCCTGCCTGCTGTGTCTCTGTGTGCTGGAGCCTGATGTCACTGGTTCTCTTCTGCTGTCATGAGAGAATCAGGAAGCCGCCCCAGTGAATAAAGCTTAACATGGCAGATACATCTTTCCAAACTACAACCCCGATTCCAAAAATGTTGGGACGTTCTGCAAATTGTAAATAAAAACATAATGCAGTGATATGGAAATCTGATGAACCTGTATTTTATTCATAACAGAACAGAAAACATATCAAATGTTCAAACTGAGAAAATGCATCATCGTAAGGAAAAATTTTGAATGTCGCAGCAGCAACACATCTCACAAAAGTTGGGACAAGGCCATGTTTACCACTGTGTGGCATCTCCTCTTCTTTTAACAACAGTCTGTAAATGTCTGGGGACTGAGGAGATCAGTTGTCTGAGTTTTGGGAGAGGAATGTTGTCCCATTCTTGTCTGATACAGGATTCTAGTTGCTGAACTGTCCTAGATCTTCTGTGTCATATTTTTAGTTTTATGATGCACCAAATGTTCTCAATGGCTGGAAGATGTGGACCGCTGGTAGGCCAGTTCAGTACCCGGACCCTTCTTCTACGAATCCATCATGTTGTAATTGATGCAGTGTGTGGTTTGGCATTGTCATGTGGGAAAATGCAAGGTCTTCACTGAAAGAGACGTCGTCTGGATGGGAGCATCTGTTGCTCTAGGACCTGGATATACCTTTCAGCATTGATGGTGCCTTTCCAGATATGCAGGCTGCCCCTGCCATATGTACTAATGCACCCCCACACCATCAGAGATGCTGGCTTTTGAACTGAGTGCTGATAACACGCTGGGTGGTCCTTCTCCTCTTTAGTCCGGATGACATGGTGTCCCTGGTTTCCAAAAAGAATTTCAAATTTAGATTCGACTGACCACAGAACAGTTTTCCACTCAGCCGCAGTCCATTTTAAATGAGCTTTGGCCCAGAGACGACGTCGGTGATTCTGGATCATCTTCATATACGGCTTCTTCTTTGGATGATAGAGTTTTAACTGGCATCTGTGCATGGCAGCGCGAATTGTGTTCACTGACAATGTTTGTGGGAAATATTCCTGAGCCTATTTATTGATTCCATTACAGAATCATGCCTGTTTGTGATGCAGTGCTGCCTAAGGGCCAAACTATCACAGGCATCTAGTCTGGTTTTTCACAGAGATTTCTCCAGATTCTCAGAATCATTTGATTGCATTATGTGCTGTAGATGATGAAATATTCAACCTCTTTGCAGTTTTATACTGAGGAACTTCTTTCTGAAATTGCTCCACTATTTGTCAGTGCAGTATTAGGGGTATTGTGACCCTCTGCCCATCTTTACTTCAGAGAGACACTGCAGCTCTAAGATGCTCTTTTCATACCCAGTCATGTTACTCACCTGTTGCCAATTGACATAATTATTTGCAAATTGTTCCTCCAGCTTTTGGGTTTTTGTACCACTAACTTTTCCAGCCTCCTATTGCCCCCCTCCCAACTTTTTTGAGACGTGTTGCTGTCATGAAATTCAAAATCAGCCAATATTTTTCATGAAATAGCGAAATGTCTCAGTTTAAACATTTGATATGTTTTCTATACTTTCTTATGAATATAATACAGGTTTATGAGATTTCCATATCATTGCATTCTGTTTTTATTTACAATTTGCACAATCTCCCAACTTTTTGGAATTGGTGTTGTAATATAACACAATGTTATTCTTTATCTGCAGTAACAGCAATTTTAATGGGGAACTTTTCAGTCTTTCTGTTACATTTGTGTAGATGAATTGAGGACTTTATGTTTCTGCCTAATTCACAGAGACCAAATGGAAGAATGCAGTTCAGATCTACATGATAAATCGGGTTTATCATCCATACTGAAGGTTTGCATTTATTGCTGATATATATTTTCTTTGCTGTTATGTCAATTAGCTTATATTTTATACAGCTGTATAATAAGAAATTCATCATCTTAAAGAAAATATGTTTTAATCTATGATTCACAAGTGAAACTCTGAAAAGGTTTGGTGTAAGTAGCAATAATTAACTCTGACTGTTTATTTTAGTCGCTAGAGGAAAAAGCCATGAAGTTCCTAAAGGAGGAACTGAAGACATTTGTGAGGTACCTAGATCAGAATTACCCAGAATGCTCTGAGCCTCAGCTGGAGGAGGACAATGACCTGGACAGTGATGGTCAGATGCAGAAGACCAGTGTTAGAGAGGTAGCTCTGAAGATAACACTGTACATCCTGAGGACCATGAAGCAAGATGATCTTGCTGACCTGCTGGACAAGAGTAAGAACTTTATAACATTATGTACATGTACAATATTGTGTAAAAGTCTTAGGCAGCCAAAGAAAAGGATGTTTAAATGGTCTTCATGTTGGTGTAGAACTACTATAATATGTATGTCAAAGTGTGTTTGCCATTTCAGAACCTCTCCCAACATCAGCCTAATATTTCATGCAGTATATCCATGTATTTTTTTACTTGACCACTAGCACAGCTTATGTGGCTGATCAATATCTCCTTGAGTTTTAAATTAATTTAATTAATTCATGAAGTGAGCTGGTGGTGAAATTTAACAAATACATGGACTGGCTGTGGTGCCCCTGAGGAGAGGTTCGGGAAATGAAAAGGGGTTTTGTGTTTTTTTTTGGTTCTGAGCAGATATACACTTACTACCCAGATAAATGGCTTTAAACATTTCCTTTGGCTGCCTAAGGCTTATTCACGGTCCTGTATGCGGTGTTCCAGTAAAATACGCATGATAAAACTTTCAGTTTCACATTCACAGTCACAGGGAAATATCTGGATATGTATGTGTGAAGAAGTGTGTTTTTGGAAAATATTCTTCCTCATACTGGTCAGGATCATGGTGAGAATTAGTGCATTTTCCTCTCATTTCTTTTCAGGAAAGCTCATGCTACAGGAAATCAAAGCTAAACTTAAGAAGCAATGTGAGTGTGTATTTGAAGGGAAAGCTAAGGAAGGACAGCCAACACTTCTCAGTGAGATTTACACAGAACTCTACATAACTGAAGGTGGGACTGGAGCAGTCAATGATGAACATGAAGTGAGACAGATTGAAACAGCATCCAAGAAAAGGCGAACAGAAGATACTACAGTCAAGTGCAATGATATATTTAAACCCTTATGTGGGCGTGAGACACCTATCAGAACTGTACTCACTAAAGGGATGGCAGGTATCGGGAAAACAGTCTCTGTGCAGAAATTTATTCTCGACTGGGCAGAAGGAAAAGCAAACCAGGATGTTCACTTCATATTTGCTCTTCCTTTCCGGGACCTGAATTTGATTAAGGGTGAATACAGTCTGATTGAACTGCTTCACCACTTTGTCCCAGAACTGAAATCATTTCAATCCACTGACCTGTTTAGCTCCAAAGTCTTGTTCATCTTTGATGGTCTGGATGAGTGTCGCCTTCCTCTCGATTTTCAGAACAATGAGAGCTGGTTTGATGTAACAAAGAAAACGTCTCTGGATGTGCTATTGACTAACCTCATTAAGGGGAATCTGCTCCCATCCGCTCTCCTCTGGATAACCTCCCGGCCAGCAGCAACCAATCAGATACCTGCTAAGTGTGTCCACCAGGTGACAGAGATACGAGGGTTCAGTGATGCACAGAAGGAGGAGTATTTCAAGAAGAGATTTGATGATCAGAGCCTGGCCAGCAGGATTATCACACATGTGAAATCATCAAGGAGCCTCTTCATCATGTGCCACATACCTGTGTTCTGCTGGATTTCAGCCACTGTGCTTAAGAGGCTTTTTAGTGAGATTGACAGGGGAGAAATTCCAAGGACTCTGACTGAAATGTACACACACTTCCTGATCTTTCAGACAAGTGTAAAAAATGACAAGTATATGAAAAACCATGAAACTAAGCTTAAAGAATACAGCAAGGAATTCCTTTTGACACTTGGTGAACTTGCTTTTGACAACCTTGAGAAAGGCAATCTCATATTTTATGAGCAAGATCTGACAGAGAATGGCATTGATGTCAGTGAAGCTTCAGTTTACTCTGGAGTGTGCACAGAAGTCTTTAAAGAGGAGTATGGGTTGTACCAGGAGAAGGTGTACTGCTTTGTGCATCTGAGCATCCAGGAGTATCTCGCTGCTTTATATGTGTTTCTGTCAAACTCATCAGCTGACCTGCTGAAGACTGCAGTGGATCAGGCATTAGAGAGCAAGAATGGACACTTGGACCTCTACCTCCGCTTCCTCCTGGGCCTCTCAACAGACTCCAGTAAGACTCTGTTACAAAGGCTACTGGGGCCGACAAGAATCACCTCACATATCATTAAGGATACAGCCCAGTACATCAAGGGGAAAATAAAGGAGAATTTATCTCCAGAAAGGACCATCAATCTGTTCCACTGTCTGACTGAATTGGGTGACAATTCTCTAGTAGAGGAAGTACAAAGATACCTGAATTCAGGAAACATTTCAGCAGATGACCTCTCACCTGCACAGTACTCAGCTCTGGCCTTTGTGATGCTGATGTCCGATGAGGAGCTGGATGTGTTTGACCTGAAGAAATACATCAGACGAGATAAACAGCACTGCAGGCTGCTGCCTGTGGTCAAGAACTCCAGGACGGCTCTGTAAGTGACGTGGGGATGGGAAATCATGTCTGGTCTGGCAGTAATACATGAATATTGTTTGAAATGTGTAATATATATTATATATTTCTCCTCATGGATTAATAAGTGAGTTTTATTTTGGTAATCACAGCTATAGCTGATGTATAGCAGTAGCTAATCTTGACCACAGACTTTATAATGACTGAAGGTAGTGATGTCACTTTTTGTTTGTTACTACGTTTCCATTCCCATCCAGTCTGCCTTCTGATCACAGCACAGCATCCTAACCTGCTATAGAAACAGTGAGGGCTCTTTATCCACAGGGTGTATCAGTGGTATGTGAGTGTTATTGTCAGCAGGCGTGTTCATGTGATGGAGCCCAGAGCTGGGAGCTTCCGTATGACTGCTGTCTCTGGCTGCTCACTGGCGCCCTCTGCTGGCCTCAGCTGCACCTTGCTGAGGATGTGACGACACATGTAGTCTGGCAGACATAAACAAACATTGTTTAAAATATAAAATTAATATGTATATATGTAATTTATTTCCCCTCTTTTATCAACAAGGTTCCTTTTTAACCTAGTTTATATTAACTGAAGGTAGTGATGTAGTAAAAACAAAAAGACAAGATTTCCACGACCATCATTTGTGTAACAAATAACCAAAGATACAACATCATACAGAATGGTCCAGTTATCATTAATAGTGGGAAAACCACTCATATTTGTTTCAGTTCTGGATGCTGTAGGAAGCATTTCTGTAAATACTGGGTGTGGTGCGTGACTCTCTGGGTTCAGACTTTGTGTTCATAAGCGGAAGGTCGCTGGTTCAGATCTCTTGGCCGGCAGAGTGATGTCATCACTGGGTCCTTGAGCTGCAGGGGTGCTGGATGCTGGCCGATCCTGCGCTGCGACCCCCAAACTTTCTCTCACCTGTATAGGTGTCAGCGTGTCCCCAAGATGGGTGGGGCGAAAAGACAATTTCCCAATGGGGGTGAATGAAGTATCATTATTCATAAATCATTCAAACAAACATTTTTCTAAAAGCCTATTTCACAGGACTGATAGCTTTCCAATTAGTGTATAGTTGGTTAGGGCTGGGCGATAAGTAAAAAAATGTGTATGTGTCATTTAGTATAAAAATATCGCAATAAACAATCATTTTGAGTCCTCCCCCCAAACACTGAGTGCAATTTCAGTTCAGTTCAGATTTATTTGTATAGTGTATTTTCACAACATTACATCATCTCAAAGCACTTTACAGCATCCCTGCCCAAAGTCCCCAGTGAGCAAGTCAGAGGGGACAGTGGCAAGGAAAAACTCCCTAGAAAGAAGAATCCTTGGGAGGAACCAGACTGAAAGGGGGAGCCCATCCTCCAGGGGGCAGCAGAGGAAGCCCTAACCCTCACCAGACTCAAAGGGGGAGCCCATCCTCCAGGGGGCAGCAGAGGAAGTCCTAACCCTAACCAGACTCAAAGGGGGAGCCCATCCTCCAGGGGGCAGCAGAGGAAGTCCTAACCCTAACCAGACTCAAAGGGGGAGCCCATCCTCCAGGGGGCAGCAGCAGGCCAGAAGGACGTCACAGGTAGTGGAGACGTCGCAGGCAGCAGGGTAGGCAGGATATCTTGAAAATGTGGGGTCTCCAGGCAGCACAGCCCAGGGGGATTAGGGGAAATAAAATGTGCAGTTAGCCAAAGTAGGGGAGACTAGAGGCAGTGCAAACAGTTAGGTGAGTGCAGTATGTAAGCTCCGGCAGATATGGCTATGGCAGCATAAGTAGGAGGGAGAGGCAGGTGGGAACGCAGGCATGGGGAGTCCCTGAATGTCAGCACTCCAATTCCACAAGGGAGTGTGAAGCTAAAGTGACAGACTGACAGTTCAGTTTATCCAAAGCCAATGGCACCGATCCCCACCCAGCTCTACACCTCACACTATAGGTCTGACTGGGAGTGAGCAGTTAGCTAGAGCTAGAACTAGAGTCCCTATAAGCTAAACTAAACAGGTGTGATTTTAGTCTAGACTTGAATATTGAAAGTCAGCCTGAATCCTGCAGATCCGCTGGAAGACTATTCCACAGCTGAAGAGCTCTATAAGAGAAAGCTCTGCAGCCTGCCGTAGCTCTTTCTGCCCTGGGTACTAACAGATATCCTGCTCTTTATGATGGAAGAAAGCCAGGAGGGTTGTATAAGGCCAGCAGGTTACTAAGGTATTCTGGTGCAAGGCCATTCAGTGTTTTATAAATCAATAGCAGTATTTTGTAGTTAATCCGAGACTTAACTGGAAGCCAGTGAAGGGAGCATAGAACAGGGCTAATATAATCACATTTATTAGTGTTTGTAAGAACTCTGGCTGCTGCATTTTGTACCAGCTGAAGTTTATGTGAGGATCCAGATGGGCACCCAGAAAGGAAGGCATTACAGTATCCAGCCTGGAAGTTATAAAGGTGTTAGTGTTTCCGCTTCATGAAAGGAGAGCATCTTCCGAAGCTTGGCGAGGTTCCGTACATGATAGAACAGAGCTTTAGTGATGCTTTTTATATGAGCATCGAAACATAAATCTGAATCAACCAGAACACCAAGATCTCTGACCACTGTGTTAGGTTGGGTAGGAAGACCACCAAGGTTGAGGTTGTCAAACTTATTTCGAGCCGCCTTCGGACCAGTTAACAGTACTTCTGTTTTTCTGTGTTTAACATAAATAAATTATTTGCCATCCAGCACCGGATATCTAGTCGACAGTCTTCTAACCGAGAGCTGTGATGCATCATCCGGCTTAACAGATATATATATAACTGTGTATCATCAGTAAAACAATGAAACCCAACACCATGATTTCTGATGTGACCAATATATACAGTGTACAGTAGCGGCCCAGCACTGATCCCTGAGGGACACCATTGTAGGAATATTTAGCTCAGGTAAATTTTAATATCTCCAACAATATGTTTTGAAAATAATTACATTTGAATTAATCATTATTTAATGATGTTTATGAACTAATTGTTATGCCGAATGGTTGGTTCCTCCAAACTCAATTACGAATCCCCGTGAGTCTGTTAATGTGAGACTTACATGGGATTCACTAGTTACCAGTATCGCTTAGTAACCTGGGTTAGAAGGTTCGTCCAGCGAGCTGCATCACCAGGTAATGTAAACGATCGGTAGCGAAGCTCCCCTCACGGCCGATGAGAGAGAGTCTCACGATATTTCAGTCGAGTTTGAGGTTTTAGAGCTTAGTAGCCAAATCGCACAGAGGCAGGGACTATTGTGAGCACTCAGTGAACAGAGGCTGAAGTGGTGTAAAACTGGAGTGATTTTCCATCGGTTTGATACCAAACATGCCGTACCAGCCTAGCAGTTCACACCGAATACCATCTGTAATGATTAATTAATGATTACTTATATTATGTCATTATGTTATATTACTCACACCAGTCCCTGGTCTAAGTGGTCTAGGTTGCACCTCAGTCAGAGGTTAACCTTTATACAGACATTATATGACATATTCTCATGTCAACAGCACATCTTACCCTTAGGTAGGCGTGGTAGAATACAAAGAGCTTACTAACGGCCACAAAGATCAGATAAGGGCTGCTGAGGAATGTGGAAAAGAAAAGGGGGGGGGGGGGGTTTGTCAGTCAAAGAAAAAGAGTCTTTGAAAGTTAGGACACATTACAAACATAACCTGTCTGTATATTGAGACTAGTAGTCATGGGTAAATAAATATACAGATATACAACAGCCAAACTTAAAAGAAACTTTCTTTAGGGTGTTGGGTGAGTGGTATGTAAGGCAGGATGTCGGGGGAGGGGGTTGTGTGCCAAGTCGAGGGACCCCTGTCCTTGGGGTCCACTCTGCTGTCTGTAGGTCGTTAAAACTTTGAGCAATAAAAGTTGGAGTGCTGGCCCCCTTGTTATCTGTGTGTGTTTAAGTGTGTCTGTGTGTGTGGGGTCACGAACCCCCCTTTGAGGCCTAGGCCAATGTGTGCCTCTCGTACCAGGGTAGGCCTTATCTCAGGCCACCTGGAATTTAAGCTTTGTGATATGTGCATCATTTGTGATCCTACACCAGATTTAAAATGGGTAACCTTAAAAGGGAAATACTGTTCTGCAAAGCAAGCACAGTTTGTGGAAACACGACCATAAAGTCATAAAGCAGGTTAACAGAACTGCTTAGGTTGTTAGAATGAAAGGAAGCTGATTTACTTGTTTGCAGAGTGGATGGGGTCTTGGCAGTATTAAATAATACCTACTTTTCTTTCTAGTAGAATAGATTACTGTAATGCCCTCTTGTCTGTTTCACATCTACAACGGACCCAGAATGCCGCTGGCGGAGTGTTAACATGCACCAGTCACAGGGATCACATCTACAACGGGCCCAGAATGCCGCTGGCGGAGTGTTAACACGCACCAGTCACAGGGATCACATCTACAACGGGCCCAGAATGCCGCTGGCGGAGTGTTAACATGCACCAGTCACAGGGATCACATCTACAACGGGCCCAGAATGCTGCTGGCGGAGTGTTAACATGCACCAGTCACAGGGATCACATCTACAACGGGCCCAGAATGCCGCTGGCGGAGTGTTAACACGCACCAGTCACAGGGATCACATCTACAACGGCCCCAGAATGCCGCTGGCGGAGTGTTAACACGCACCAGTCACAGGGATCACATCTACAACGGGCCCAGAATGCCGCTGGCGGAGTGTTAACACGCACCAGTCACAGGGATCACATCTACAACGGGCCCAGAATGCCGCTGGCAGAGTGTTAACACGCACCAGTCACAGGGATCACATCTACAACGGGCCCAGAATGCCGCTGGCGGAGTGTTAACACGCACCAGTCACAGGGATCACATCTACAACGGGCCCGGAATGCCGCTGGCGGAGTGTTAACACGCACCAGTCACAGGGATCACATCTACAACGGGCCCAGAATGCCGCTGGCGGAGTGTTAACACGCACCAGTCACAGGGATCACATCTACAACGGGCCCGGAATGCCGCTGGCGGAGTGTTAACACGCACCTGTCACATGGATCACATCTACAACGGGCCCAGAATGCCGCTGGCGGAGTGTTAACACGCACCAGTCACAGGGATCACATCTACAACGGGCCCGGAATGCCGCTGGCGGAGTGTTAACACGCACCAGTCACAGGGATCACATCTACAACGGGCCCGGAATGCCGCTGGCGGAGTGTTAACACGCACCAGTCACAGGGATCACATCTACAACGGGCCCGGAATGCCGCTGGCGGAGTGTTAACACGCACCAGTCACAGGGATCACATCTACAACGGGCCCAGAATGCCGCTGGCGGAGTGTTAACACGCACCAGTCACAGGGATCACATCTACAACGGGCCCGGAATGCCGCTGGCGGAGTGTTAACACGCACCAGTCACAGGGATCACATCTACAACGGGCCCGGAATGCCGCTGGCGGAGTGTTAACACGCACCAGTCACAGGGATCACATCTACAACGGGCCCAGAATGCCGCTGGTGGAGTGTTAACACGCACCAGTCACAGGGATCACATCTACAACGGCCCCAGAATGCCGCTGGCGGAGTGTTAACACGCACCAGTCACAGGGATCACATCTACAACGGGCCCAGAATGCCGCTGGCGGAGTGTTAACACGCACCAGTCACAGGGATCACATCTACAACGGGCCCAGAATGCCGCTGGCGGAGTGTTAACACGCACCAGTCACAGGGATCACATCTACAACGGGCCCGGAATGCCGCTGGCGGAGTGTTAACACGCACCAGTCACAGGGATCACATCTACAACGGGCCCAGAATGCCGCTGGCGGAGTGTTAACACGCACCAGTCACAGGGATCACATCTACAACGGGCCCGGAATGCCGCTGGCGGAGTGTTAACACGCACCTGTCACATGGATCACATCTACAACGGGCCCAGAATGCCGCTGGCGGAGTGTTAACACGCACCAGTCACAGGGATCACATCTACAACGGGCCCGGAATGCCGCTGGCGGAGTGTTAACACGCACCAGTCACAGGGATCACATCTACAACGGGCCCGGAATGCCGCTGGCGGAGTGTTAACACGCACCAGTCACAGGGATCACATCTACAACGGGCCCGGAATGCCGCTGGCGGAGTGTTAACACGCACCAGTCACAGGGATCACATCTACAACGGGCCCGGAATGCCGCTGGCGGAGTGTTAACACGCACCTGTCACAGGGATCACATCTACAACGGGCCCAGAATGCCGCTGGCGGAGTGTTAACACGCACCAGTCACAGGGATCACATCTACAACGGGCCCAGAATGCCGCTGGCGGAGTGTTAACACGCACCAGTCACAGGGATCACATCACACCTGCTCTCACATCCCTGCACTGGCTTCCTCTGGCTTCTAGGATTGATTTTAAAGTTCATTTGCTAATTTGTAAATATTTACGTTGTTTAGCTCTGTCCTGCCTCAGTAACATGACTGTAAGGTATGTCCCAGGCAGATCAGGCAGATCATCCGGCAGTAATTTACTGATTATTCCTAAAACCCGGCTGGGGAGGGAGGGGGCAGCTTTTAGTCACTATGGGCCCAAACTCTGAAACTCTCTCCCAGAGAACCTGAGAGCTACTGAATGTCTCAGTACTTTCAAAACTGGGCTGAAAATGCATCTTTTCACCAACGCATATAATAATCTATGATAATCAGTTTTATTATTTTACACATTTATTATTATCAGTAATTGTGGGGCAGGGGGGGTCTCTCCCCCCCAGAAGACACTGAGGCTAGAGGCCCCTATGAGGGAGGGGCCCCTAAAGAGAACATGAGTGGTTAAAGTCCTTTATGATAATATTTTTTGATAGTATTATTTTAATAATGATTGACTGATTGATTCAGATAGATAGATGAGAGAGAGACAGAGAGAGAGAGAGAGAGAGTTGGGAAGCTCAAAATTCCCGCCAGAAAGCTGCACTTAAATGGTTGACATCCTGGCTGCTGACTCAAAGGTAGAAGTTGGTGATGTGACAATACTGAACTTACAAGAATGGCGAACGCATGGTTACTGCAAGGGACAATGCTTGTGAAATTCTGTGCAATGTTTCTTTTTAACTGCCACAGAATCTTAGGCTAGAAAGCTGAACTGAAAGCATGAATGAATCCTTCTGTTATCTTGCTTTGTATGTAGCCTAAGCGTGTTTCCCCAGCAAAGACGATAATCGCCGGTTAGTCACTGTCAGATATCGACACCGGGATACTTGTCTGATTACGCTCATTACCGATAATATCGTCATGTCACCCAGACGTAATTGGTGATTTGACATGTTCCCAGGTATAACAATACAGGGAGAGAAAGGATTTTACTCATGGGATCAGGAATCCAAGTGCCAGTTGCTGCTGCATTAGCTGCTGGGAATGTTCACATCTCCTCCTTTCAGTGATACGTGTCGAGTGTAGGGACACCTGGCAGAAAGATGGCTGAGGACTGTACTGGAAGCACTGGTCTGACTGTTATGGGAGGTTCATGTCCATCTTGTTGTTGATGTGTTCCTATATATTCCTGTATATTCTGTGATTTTTGGCTGGAGCTTGTACTTAATGTTTTTACCTCTAGTTTTGAGCAAAGATGCACTGACTCACAATTAGTGATCATATGACTGCCGCAGATTGTCAGGACGCACAGAACACTGCAGACTATAATTCATTTTGAAGTGTAAGCTGTGCTGCTAATTATACTGAAAACAAATGCTTATTGTAATGCTTTGTATTTTACTAATGTGTAGGATGTGTATATGTCTGTGTCTTAAAGTGTTTTCTGTTTCAGGCTGAACAGCTGTGATCTCATAGATAAACACTGTGAAGTGCTGACTTCAGCTCTCAGATCAAACTCCTCACCCCTGAGAGAGCTGGACCTGAGTGACAATAACCTGAAGGATTCAGGAGTGAAGCTGCTCTCTGCTGCACTGGGGGATTTACACTGCAAACTGGAGATACTGAGGTCAGTATTACTGGGTATTCCACACTGTAAACTGGGGATACTGAGGTCAGTATTACTGGGTATTCCACATTGTAAACTAGAGATACTGAGGTCAGTCTGACAGGGTATTCCACATTGTAAACTGGAGATACTGAGGCCAGTATTGTGGGGTATTCCACACCGCAAACTGGGGATACTGGGGCCAGTATTATGGGGTATTCCACACCACAAACTGGAGATACTGAGGTCAGTATTACTGTGTATTCCACACTATAAAGAGGAGACAGTGAGCAATTAGCTAAGGGAAAGAGAGGAGGGGACCTGCCTTGTCTTAGACACTAAACTGTATTTCTTGAATTATTTATTAGAGCATCACATTTATTTAATAATTATAATGGTGAGGGGATATTATTTATTGGGGAGTTTCTGTCTCTCTCTCTCTGCAGGCTGTCAGGCTGTAGAGTCACAGAAGAAGGCTGTTCTTCCCTGGCTTCAGCTCTGAAGGTAAACCCCTCACACCTGAGAGAGCTGGATCTGAGCTACAATCACCCAGGAGACTCAGGAGTGAAGCTGCTCTCTGCTGTACTGGAGGATCCCAGCTGTAACCTGGAGAAGCTGCAGTGAGTACATAATATGCATTTTGCACAAAAGTAACCTGCACACCAAGAAAACCCACAATGCCTTTCTGCAGTTACATAATAAACAAACACAAACAGCTTCTGTTTTCTTCTCCTACTTCCTTATATTCCACAATCTTATCAGCCCTCTATCCATGTTAGAAATAATTAAGCAGTGAAGCAGGAAACATCCATTCAACCATATACTGTAATCCATGCAAAACATTTGTGTTGGTTAGCAAAGTTAACAGCACTGTTACAGATAAACATGTTGACTTTAACGTGTTATGGACAAAAAAATAATGGACACCAAACAGAGTCGGAATGATTGTTAAAATGATTTTTAATAATTTAATTGTTTTCTGAAAATCCATTATGTCATGGCCCTTATTCTCCTCATTTGAATACAGTGCTGCAGTGTAAAAAGTGGATTTAAAAGTGTTTAATTTTTTTAAGGATGGGCCGGTGTGAACTCACAGAGAAATGCTGTGAGGCACTGGCTTCAGCTCTCAGATCAAACTCCTCACCCCTGAGAGAGCTGGACCTGAGTGACAATGACCTGCAGGACTCAGGAGTGATGCTGCTCTCTGCTGGATTGGGGGACTTACACTGTAAACTGGAAATACTGAGGTCAGTCTGACTGGGTATTCCACACTGTAAACTGGAGATACTGAGGTCAGTCTGACTGGGTATTCCACACTATAAACTGGAGATACTGAGGTCAGTCTGACTGGGTATTCCACACTATAAACTGGAAATACTGAGGTCAGTCTGACTGGGTATTCCACACTGTAAACTGGAGTTACTGAGGTCAGTCTGACTGGGTATTCCACACTGTTAACTGGAGATACTGAGGTCAGTCTGACAGGGTATTCCACACTATAAACTGGAGATACTGAGGTCAGTATTACTGGATATTCCACACCGCAAACTGGAGATACTGAGCCAGTATTACTGGATATTCCACACTGTAAACTGGGGATACTGGGGCCAGTATTGTGGGGTATTCCACACTGTAAACTGGGGATGCTGAGGCCAGTATTGTGGGGTATTCCACACCACAAACTGGAGATACTGAGGTCAGTATTACTGTGTATTCCACACTATAAAGAGGAGACAGTGGGCAATTAGCTAAGGGAAAGAGAGGAGGGGACCTGCCTTGTCTTAGACACTAAACTGTAATTCTTGAATTATTTATTAGAGCATCACATTTATTTAATAATTATAATGGTGAGGTGATATTATTTATTGGGGAGTTTCTGTCTCTCTCTCTCTCTCTGCAGGCTGTCAGGCTGTAGAGTCACAGAAGAAGGCTGTTCTTCCCTGGCTTCAGCTCTGAGGTCAAACCCCTCACACCAGAGAGAGCTGGACCTGAGCTACAATCACCCAGGAGACTCAGGAGTGAAGCTGCTCTCTGCTGTACTGGAGGATTCCAGCTGTAAACTGGAGAAGCTGAAGTGAGTACAGAGTGTGTGTCTGACACGCTACAGATACTTATGCATGTATGTGAAGAAGAGGCACCAATTAATAAATGGATACAGCAGTATTATGTCATTCTGCTTCTCCTATAGTGTGGATCACGGTGGAAAGTGCAGGACCAGACCAGGCTTACAGAAATGTAAGTGTCTTTGCATGTTTTTTATTAATAATACCATGAATACTATGTTATGGTTGTATTCACACAATTGTTGTGATGAGTGTGGCTTTTTGCACTGTGTGTAGATGGATTTCCATGTTTGTGTTTAGGTGAGTTTCATGTCATTTTAGACAACATCCAAATAAGAAACAAAAAATCAAAATCATCACCAAAAACACTTTCAATTCATTTAATCGTTTTTAAAAATATTTTTTACAACTGCTTTATAGCTGCTTGTATTATCTTGGTGTTTGTGTGGGAGTGTAGGATGGTTAAATATATTCTGAATTAATTATACATCTTTAATTTCACAAAAAAAGAATCCTTTGCATTTGTTCTTTTTGCGGATGCCGTGAGTGTATGTGTTTTCTGTGTGAGATTCGTTAGTAATGTCCTAAGGAGGCACCTGTAGGCAGTGAGACCGGACTCTCTCCTCAAGTGCAAAATGTGAATTTGCATTTTTACAGGGTGGTTCTGGATCATTCATTAATATTCATGAGAGAATATTACCGATTGGTCACTGAATCCCTTAAACCAGGGGAGCCCAAATCCAGTCCTGGAGGGCCAGAGTCCTGCGCATTTTTGGGTTTCCCCTCATTTAACACACCTGATTCATCTCCTTGTGCTAATAACCACACAGCTCTTGAGCTGAATTATTTATGGTGGAAAAGGGAAAGAACTTTGCTACACAGGGCACCGGCCCCCCAGGACTGGATTTGGACACCCCTGCTTTAGGTAGTAGAAAAAGGCAGCACAAGTCGATGTTAACTGGCCAATGAGGTAGTGCCCCTCTCATAAATATTAATCAGCCAGCCAATCGTGTAGGGCTTCACTCGTGAATATTAAAAAGTTCTGCTGATCCACGGTGCTAAAAGAAATTAGCGCCCGGGACACACTGGATGTGCGGCGGAAAATATCAAATTTCATTTCGGCGCCCATGTTAACAGATTAGAGCGGCCGCGTGCGTGCGCGAGATGCGGGGCTCACGCCTCGCGGCAGCGGCGCAGCATCTACAGTCACGCGCGCGGTAAGCGGTTCTCTGTGGAAGCGTATTGCATTCATCTGGGAAAAATTAATTCTGTTTTTCCGAATTAATGAGATAATAATCCCGTTTTTCAGAGCAATATTTTTCTGAATTAATGAGAACCTTCCTGTTTTTTATGATGCACGATCTGTGCCGGAATCATCGTTTATATCAGAATCCAGGTCCAAATGTTTATTAAATATCACTTTAAACGTGTAATAATATTACTTAAATATTCTGTTATTGATGGCCATTTTAGAGCCGCACGCGCCGGAATTAGCGGTTAGAAGAAAAGACACTGACTTTAGTATTGATCTCTGGTGCCGTTTTGTGGTAAATATGCTTGTGATGAATATGTCTGATGAATGTCGCTGCTTTGTCATTTTTTAATTAAATTAATTAAGCTGTTAGTTTAGCTCGCGCCCCATTTTGGCGGCTCTTCCCGCCGCCGTCGCGCGCCCACTTCATGTTTCATAAACTTCAGTTCCCGCTTCGTTAGGGGAAGCTGTGCTGTTTTTATATCGTACAGAAACATAAAGTACAGGCGGCCTGATGGGATTAATAATTCTTCCTCCTGCCTACAGACTCCTGCCAGCTGACGCTGGACCCCAACACAGCAAACAGACGCCTGTCTCTGTCAGGGGGGAACAGGAAGGTGACACGGGGGGCAGAGCAGCCATATCCTGATCATCCAGAGAGATTTGACAGCTGGGAACAAATTCTGTGCAGAGAGAGTCTGACTGGTCGCTGTTACTGGGAGGCTGAGTGGGATGGAGGTGCAGCCTGGATAGCAGTGACTTATAAAGGGATCAGGAGGAAAGGAGGGAGTGACTGTGGGCTTGGAGCCAATAACAAGTCATGGATGCTGTGCTGCTCTCCTCACAGACACTCTGTCTGTCACAATAATAAACAGACTCTCATACCCATAGAGCCCTCAGGCTCCCGCAGAGTAGGAGTGTATCTGGACTGGGGGGCTGGTGCTCTGTCCTTCTACAGAGTCTCCTCTGATGGACTGACCCCCCTGCACAGATTCACCTCCTCATTCACTGAGTCCCTCTATCCAGGGTTTCGGGTTTATAGTAACTCCTCAGTGTCACTGTGACGTGTGGCTGGTTCTCCTGGCAAAAAGGTAAAATCTCTGCTTTTTAAACTTTATTATCCTTTTTACTCTGAAATGTACAGAACTGTGCAAAAGTCTGAGGCAGACAAAGAAAATGATGTTTAGATTATCCTCCTGTTGGTGTAAAACTATGATATGATGCCTGTCAAAGTGTGTCAGCTTCGCCATTTCAGAACCTCTGCTAAAATCATCCCAGTATTTGCAGCGACCGTCCAGTGCAGCCATGTATTTTTTGACTTGGCCACTAACACACCTCATACAGCTAGTCAATCTCTCACTGACTTTTTAAACCGATATGTTTAATTATTTAATTGAGCTGTTGGTGAAATTTAACAAAATCGTGGAACAGCTGAGGTGCCCCTGAGGAGAAGTTTGGGAACTGAAGCGGTGTTCATCTAGCCATCCAACTAGATATCAGTAACTTTTTAGAAAACAGAAGAAATTATTACTAGTTTTTATTGTGTTACTCTTAATTTGCACACGTTCTAATGTTAAATTGTGTTTTTTGTTCTAAGCCAAAGTACATTTGCTACCCAGATAAACAGCGTTAAACATTTCTTTGGACTGCCTAAGACTTTTGCACAGTACTGTATGTTTGACAGAAAATAAATGACAGTGTTCAGTGAACTGAATAACATGAAAAATATAGTTTTATACGTTTTCTCTCTGAGTAAAATGTAACTAAATGTAATCCTGATTGAGGGGGGGGCTTTCCCTCTCCCCTGTATATTTACATTTTATATATTTATGTCCATTTACTGTATTCCCTCCCTGTACAATGACAATAAAGGCTTTCTGTTCTGTCCTATTAATGTCCTGCTTCAGCGTCACCCAAAGCATAACTGAGTAACATAATGAAACCACAGTCTGCTGGATTAAGTTAAATTCACTGTATTACTGCAGCTGAACATTACTGACACAATGACACTCAATCAATGTGTATAATAATCATTTAACTGGAGACATAACAGACCGAAAAAAAACTGGAAAATATGATTATGTCCTGGTTCAGTGGATTAAAGTAAATAAAATAATTATTAATATATTTCAATAAATAAAGAAATTTGTTTTGTTAAATAATTAACACCCTTGCCACCCCCACCCCCCAGTAATAGGTCTGGTTGCTCCCCCGTTGGACAGAACGGGCAGGTGCCCAGACACCCTTGCCACCCCCACTCCACTGTAAAAGGTCTAGTTATGCCCCGGTCATACAACGAGCAGGTGCCCAGGGTCTCTTACCCAGCCCCCCACCCCGACCACACTGCAAAAGGTCTGGTTGCTCCCCCGTCATACAGAATGGGCAAGTGCCTAGGCAGCCTTGACACCCCCACCCCAATGTAAAAGGTCTGGTTATGCCCCCGTCGGACAGAACGGGCAGGTGCCCAGGCAGCCTTACTACCCCCACCCCACTGTAAAAGGTCTGGTTTTGCCCCCGTCAGACAGGACGGGCAGGTGCCCAGGCAACCTTACCCCCCCACTCCACTGAAAAGGGTATGGTTGCTCCCCCGTCGGACAGAACAGGAAGGTGCCCAGGCACCCTTGCCACACCCACCGCACTGTAAGAGGTCTGGTTAATGCCCCCGTTGGACGGAACGGGCAGGTGCCCAGGCAATTTTCCGCCCCCACCCCACTGTAAAAGGTCTGTTTATGCCTCCGTCAGACTGGACGGGCAGGTGCCCAGGCAGCCTTGCCACCCCCATCCCACTGTAATAGGTCTGGTTATGCCCCCGTCAGACAGAACGGGAAGGTGCCCAGGCAGCCTTTCCACCCCCACCCAACTGTAATTGGTCTGGTTATGCCCCCCTCAGACAGGACGGGCAGGTGCCCAAGCACCCTTGCCACCCCCACCCCACTGTAAAAGGTCTGGTTGCTCCCCCGTCGGACAGAATAGGCAGGTGCCCAGGCACCCTTGCCACCCCCACCCCACTGTAAAAGGTCTGGTTATGCCCCCGTCAGACAGAACGGGCAGGTGCCCAAGCAGCCTTGCCACCCCCACCCCACTGTAAAAGCTCTGTTTATGCCCCCGTAGGACAGAAGGACAGGTGCCCAGGCACTCTTGCCACCCCCACCCCACTGAAAAATGTCTTGTTATACCCCCGTCAGACAGAAAAGGCATGTGCCCAAACACTCTTGCCACCCCCTCCCCACTGTAAAAGGTCTGGTTATGCCCCCGTCAGACAGAACGGACAGGTGCCCAGGCACCCTTGCCAACCCTACCCCACTGTGTAAGGTCTGGCTACTCCCCTGTAGGACAAAAGGTGCAGGTGCCCAAGCAGCCTTGCCACCCCCACCCCACCTTAAAAGGTCTGGTTATGCCCCCCTCAGACAGGTCGGGTTGGTGCCCTGGCACCCTTGCCACCCCCACCCCACTGTGTAAGGTCTGGCTACTCCCCCGTAGGACAGAAGGGGCAGGTGCCCAAGCACCCTTTACACCCCCACCCCACTGTAAAAGGCCTGGTTACTCCCCAGTCGGACATGAAGGGGCAGATGCCCAGGCAGCCTTCCCACCCCCAACCCACTGTAATAGGTCTGATTATGCCCCCATCAGACAGAACGGGCAGGTGCCCAGGCAGCCTTGCCATCCCCAGCCCACTGTATGTCTGGATGCTCCTCCTTCAGACAGAGGGGGCACGTGCCCATGCACCTTTCCTCCTCTGCCCCCACTTATCTGTCTGACTCAGATAAAGTGGTACATAGATAGATACTGCACCCCTCCACCGCTGACGAAAGCCACTAAATTTTTCTGCAAGCATTATCATTAATAATAGACGTGTAAAAATATACACAGACATCCATTGACAATCCACCATTGGATTCATTTGCTTTTGCAGATTAACATTCTATAAAATGACTGTAGTCAGTTATAATGTCTCTCTATCAAACTGCTGTCATATTTCTTACATCCACTGGTCACGTCAATTCACAGAAAAGCGATCATTCCGGAAACAATGTGTACTTTTCATGGACACCACTAGGGGGAGACAAAACACAGATTACTAAATAAAACAGGATCAGAATTAAATTATAAGAAAGCGGATCTATGCGCGATATGAAATACCATGATTACTCCATTTTAACGGGACATTTCTTTTTATGCAAGTTTGTAACTAGCAGCCATTTGCATTCTTTCATAATAATAAAAAAAAATAATATTATGAGCCATAAATCATCCATATATTTTGCAGGAACAGATATCGCGCCGCTGAAGTTCAACACTTTGAAAATCAGTTACATTTTATCTTGACTGTAAATCAGACCTAGACATGTTTGAGTAGATTACCAGGTTTCCTCTGGTTATTGCACTTACCGCACACAATATGAAGAAAATTTTAGTGAACCGAAATCTCCATGCAATGAATTAGCATCCTGTGAGTATCAAGTGCTGCACGCCATACATTAGCAATGGGCATCAGATCACTGTATTCAACAGGATGAGGGGTTATTCAGGAAGGACGAGTGTATTATTATAAAACTGATTTATAAATCATATTGTTTAAGCAGTTATTACTGTATGTCTTGTTCAATAATCCAACATACTTTCCCAGCTGGCGGCTTTCAAAGAGGATTGACCTCATTGTTACTGCAAAACTCGACATTTATGAAGGCCTCTATACCTTAACAAGCTTACGGTTAAATGAGGCACGGCCCTTGATTTCCTGTCTGGATGTCTGGAGGTGATTTTCTGTCCTGAGTTAGATGAAATGCATGAATCCATTTCCAAAAGCTGTTTATCTGGGTCCCCGCGATGGGGCCCCTTGGATATGGTGCCAGTATCTCACAGGCCTTGGACACCGAATCACTCAGGCATTTCTGAGTCGCATCTTTATTTAGCCTGATTTTTATTTTTTGTCTGGCAAATTTAACACAAACCAGTGTGTGGCCTGAATGACACACTAATGAAAGAGAATTCAGTGGCAGGAAAAGGTTTCCCGCTTATTTACATATATTTCAGAGGTTCACAGGGCTACCAGCTTTGGTCTCCTGGCTGCTGTGACATTTTCAATTCGAGACAAATCTGCACACGCATTTACATGTATGTAAGAGTTTTATTACCTTGTAAATAGTCTGTAGGGTTTGCAAGCTACCCAAATGCCTTTGATGTAACTAATTATAAATTTATAATAGAATAATATAGATTTGCCTATCCCAGGAACAACAGGCGCAGGCGGGAACCAACCCTGGGTGGGAACCAACCCTGTGCGGGAACCAACCCTGGGCGGGAACCAACCCCGGGGGGAACCAACCCTCGGCAGGAACCAACCCTGGCCGGGAACCAACCCTGGCTGGAAACCAACGCACCACAGGGAGCACACACTCACACAGCCACACTCACACAAGTACAGGGCCAATTCAGAGACACCGATCAGCCAACCCTGCACACCTTTGGACTGTGGGAGGAGACCGGAGCAGCACTGAAACACCTCGCTCCAAACGGGCTTCAGTGCAGGTAATATATTAAGGCAGTGTTATGGCGGGGTGTCTGTGATGGGGGGGGTGAGAGGTGGTGTTCAGGCTTAATCCAAAGTAGATTAGTGGGTCTCATTAGGAACAGCGACGACTTGCCCTGTAGAGAGAAGGTGAAGAGACTGGTGGGATGGTGCAGTGACAACAGCCTGATCCTGAATGTGGAGAAGACCAGGGAGATGATCATGGACTTCAGGAGGAAACAGCCCAGTCATTCAGCACTCGTCACTGACAACAGTGCTGTGGAGGTGGTCAGCAGCGTCAGATTCCTGGGGGTGCAGATAACTGACAGTCTGGACTGGTCACCAAACAACATCACCGGTTAAACGGGCTCAGCAGCGTTTGCACTTCCTGCGCCAGATGAAGAGAGCTTTCCTCTCCCATCCTCAGCACCTTCTACCGAGGCACCATAGAGAGCGTGCTGACCAGCTGTATCTCCATCTGGTTTGGCAGCTCGAAAGCCTCAGACAGGAAATGGCTACAGAGAGTGGTGAGGGCTGCAGAGAGGATCATCGGGACTTCTCTTCCATCCATCCAGGACATTGCGCACAAACACTGTCTCAGCAGAGCCCATGACATGACTCCGCCCACCCCCACCACAGACTGTTCGCCCTTCTGCCCTCTGGGAAGAGGTTTTGCAGCATCAGGACCAGGACAATCAGATTCTGTAATAGATTTATTCCTCAAGCCATTACACTCCTGAACTCTCAATACCTCATGGCAGCCCCCCCCCCCCCCCACACACACACACACACACACACACACTCCGCCTCTCTCCATCCATCCACACGTCACTTTCAAGAATTGCTTTTTTTTTAATTGTCTACTGCAATATGTCTGAAACGGCGATGTACACTGGTGTTTGCTGCTATAGTGCTGTTAATATATTTTTATGCATATTCTATGTTAATTCCACTTTATAATTTTTTTTATACACTCTACTGGGCCGATGATGAGTCAATGCAATGTAATTTTGCTCTGATGTACACTAACCAGTGTATGTTCTGAATGACAATGAAGTAGCTATTCTATTCTATTCTATTCTATTCTATGTCTGGATAAGTATGGGCTGGAATACAGAGAGAAGCTGGTGGCCAAAGCAGTGACGGTCATGAGTGGCAGATGCTCTGGGGTCCAAACAGGAGTTAGAGAGGTTGCCAGATATGCATTTTATGTTCACTGCAGCCCACACTGTTCGCATCTTGTCATTGTTGACTGTGTGAAAAATGTCCCTGTAGCTGCATGTTTTCTCCTCTTTGCTGAAAAGACTGTATGTGATCATGTCAGGCTCATATGTTCACAAGAAATGGCTGGATGTACAGAAAGAAATGTTCAGTGGGGCCCAGGGGAACTGCAAAGGCTCAGTGAGACTAGATGGGCCTGCTGCCGTGCTGCGTGTAGAAACCTTACGGAGAGGCTGAGTGCTGGACTAAGGCTGCCAGGTGAGATTTTAGATGATGCCGAATCCCCAGAGAGCTGCAGAGGCAAGAGGACTGCAGTCTCAGATTGACTTGAATTTTGTAGGGCTCCTTGTAGTGTTCAGAAAGGTGCTCGATCAAGCAAAGTTTCTGCCAGACATGCTGCAGTCACCTAAGGCTGATCTTAGCAAAGCAGCTGACCTCACTGACACCCTCAGACAGACCTTTGAAGAACATCGCAAAGAGGACAGCTTTACTGAGCTGTGGGGTACAGTGACTGAAACATGCAGTGATCGCCACATTTCTGCCACCGTCAAACCAAAAAGAACCAAACACACCTCAAGCAGACCACATGATAGTCAGTCACATCTACACCTGGACAGCAAAGACATGTTAACAGCAAAGACGCTTTCAGAAAAGGAGCATTTATTCCCACCATGGAGTCCATGATGAGGGAGATGGACAGGTGCTTCTCAAACTCCAGCTGTAACATAATGAGCGGCATACAAGCACTAAGCCCATCAGACAGCGACTCTAAAAGGAGGAGCTGCTTTTGTTAGTGGCTCAGGCAGGTGGCTCTGATCTGCAAGGCTTGGAAAGTGAGATACAGCAGATATAAAGACTGGAAAGAAACAGAGCAGATAGTAAAGTGAAGCCATGCAGTCTGACAGAGTCAGTGAGGATCCCGGCTCCTTTAAGGACGTCTTCTTTGGACTTTATCCTCTGTGTCAGATTGCTGTTGTTTTGCCAGTGAGGACTGCAGGCTGTAAGCGCAGCTTTTCAGCGGTGAAACTTGTAAAAAATCACCAGCGATCAGCCGTGGCAGATGAGCGTCTGTGGAATCTAGCTGATCTCAGCACTGAGAACCAGCCTGCAAAAGCACTTAATGTAGAGGTTTGTGAAACGTTCTGCTGCTCAGCACAACAACCGTCGCCTTAAGGCGTCTTAAGAAAAATGTGGTCACTGTAAAAGTTAGTGCACCACCTTTTACACGGTGGAGACTGAATACATCATTACTAACGGACTCAGAGTCTCTAGAAGTTATTAAAAAAGATTGGACAACATTTATTGAAACAAATGACCTGCCTGGTATCTCTGCTTACAGACTCTGGGAGACGTCAAAGGCTGTAACTCGAGGTAGAATAATTAGCACACAAAAAGAAAAAGGAAAAAGCTCTCGAGACAGAACTAGAACAGAAAATTAAAACTTTGGAATCAGCACATGTTTCCTCCCAAGAAAAACACTGAGCTGAGAAAATGTAAAATAGAATTAAGTAAAAAAAGAATTAAGAGACAAAAACCTCTTTCTGTCACAGGTATGTGCTCCATGACATGATCGATATGGACTCCACACTCCCTTTCCAGGGTGTCACTCTCCCTTTCCAGTGTGTCACTCTCCCTTTCCAGTGTGTCACTCTCCCTTTCCAGTGTGTCACTCTCCCTTTCCAGTGTGTCACTCTCCCTCGTGTTTTCGGATCCGAGTGGAGCTTGTGGTTACACACCAGCTGCCACCAGTTGTTATCCTGCAACATGAATGATTCTGTATTTGAATCTCTTCGTCCTCAATCTGAGTCTGAGTTCTTCGAGGAAAGTCATCAAGTGGTCAAGAACCTATGAAGGAGATCAGGAGCTTGTGGTCTGTATGCACCGTGACGTCCAATCCCAAGAGACATATGATCATTCACTTACAGGCCCGTGTCACACCAAGGGCCTCTTTTTTGATCAGTGCGTATCGGGTTTCACTGGGAGTCAGACTCCTACACAGACATGTACATCACTGGTCTGTATTCTCCATCTGGTTGGGGACAGGCAGGGAGAAAACCTGCCAATGTAGTTCACCATCCCCACGATGCGTCTCACTCCTTCAGTACTCTGAGGTTTGGGCATGTTGATAACGGCTTTAATGTTGTCGGGATTCACCTCAGTCCCTGTTACGCTTATTTTATGTCCCAGGAACTTCACTCATTCACTCTGACCTCACAGTGTTCATTTAGAGTGAGGTCTGCATTCTCAAACTTCTGGGGAACTTTGCATATATTTCCCAATTACAAAAATGTCATCAGTATAGCACATTGTTCTAGGTGTGCCTGAAACAATCTGAGAGATTCTCAGCTGGAAGTGCTCGAGTGCCGAGGAGATCCCAAAAGACAGTCTGTTAAAACGGTACCTGCTGAAGGAGAGTAATGAAGGTCATCAAGGGCTCGGAGTCTTTATATGAGGGTATCTGCCAGAATCCCGATCAGGCATCCCGTTTGGAGATCACTACTGCCCCGTCCAGTTTGGCAAGTGTGTCATCCACAGCTGGGAGTATGTGCCTCTTTCAGCAGACACTTCCATTGAGTCTTGTTAGGTCCACACAGATCCTAATATGTGGCAGAGTGGGCTAAGCCTCGGAAGATCGGAAGGTTGCTCGATCAAGCCTGGTTTTGGCAGAACAGCCACATGTCTCTGGGCCCTTGAGCAGAGCCCTTAACTCCCAGCTCCATAGGTGCCACTGCAGGTGGCTGCCCTTTGCTGCCAAGCTGACTCTCACCTCCATGTGTACAGAGCTTCATGTCCAGGGGCTGACAGTGCATATGGTGTCGCCACCTCAGCTAACTCTGTCTTATAATACAACTTCCTGCTGATTCACCTGCCTGTTGATTTCGGCTGTTAAAATTTGCTCTCATATATTATAATGTGTTTAATAATAAAATACTCAGTCAGGGCTTTGGTCTCTGCAAACTATTTCTGCTCATCAGTAAAAACCAGCGTGTCATTGCTTTTCTCCCCAGTCATGTACAGCAGCGAGTTGAATGGTCTTCCTCAGTCTTTTCAGATAATCCTGAAGCTCCTCGAAATCACTCAAAGCATCGTAGGCACTGAGTCCAGCTGCTTGTCCTGTCAAAACTGAAGCTTCTACTGAAAATATTTGCTCCAGCTCTCATGTTATTTTCTTTGCTCCCCTCTTGGAAACGCATCTGTAAGCTGGCCAGCTCCCTCACTTACTGTAGCAGGCCCTAGTATTGCCAGATCCTCTGTATTTCCTCTGACCTTCAAACTAATGTTGGTTTTCTACTCACAGGCTCCTGCTGCCGATCTTCTGACCCCATGTATAATATTCTGCTGTGAATCTTAGAATTTCCAATAGACCACGACCACCGATGCATTCAGACTCAGCCTTTTACTTCTGTATCTTCTCCTTTTCCTGTATCTCCCCTTACCCAATGCTTTAGTGCCCCCTAGTGTCCTGACATGGTTCTGTTATAACACTTGGTGGTGGTTATAATCAAACCCAACCCCCCGGCCGGCAACAGAATAATTCAGCCCTGTCATTTTTATGTCTTTTGTAAATATAAAACTTACCAAAGAATAGTGTCAGAATGACAGGATGCACCTCAAGTGTCTATTTCCTACTGTCTCATTGAGCTTGAAAGAATCACCCACATAATATGAGGACAAAATTTACTTGAAACCAGCTGAAAAGTATCACTGTCAACACCAATTTGTATGGCAGGTACCTTTACAGAAATGCAACATGAAAAACCCAAAAATACCCATATAACATGTTAAAATGAAGAAATGCCCAAACACTACTGCTCAAAAGTTTGGAATCCCTGAGAAAAGTTTGTTTTTGAAAGAAAATCACATTTTCCAGACCCAGAATTAAATTAATTGGAAACAGTCTACATGCTGTTAATATAAATGACTATTATAACTGGAAGCTGCTGTGTGTAATGGAAAAGCTAGATAGGTGCAATGGCTGATTCACACCACTGGGGGCACTATGCTGACATGATTGGTCACTTGATTGGTTGCTGGTGATAAAATTAGCCAAGGGGGGTGGCTGATTTAATACATTTGACTGTTGTGGGAGGGGTCCCTGCCTTTGGCATGACTCTAGGCTACAGCATCAGAGTCTCTAGCCTGAACAGCAGATGCCTGTCTGGTCCTCAGCCGGCAGCTTTATTAAACAGTCCATGAGATGAACAGAAATTTGAATGAAAATACCAACAAAAAATGTCGGCTAAATGACTCCTGTCATACAGCATCTGTGTGTCAGACTCACAGCGACGAACTGGGCTGTTAATAAATACAGGTCCCTCGTGTTATCAGACTCTGTGTTTCCCCTGGTCCCTGTTGGCCACATAGCTCAGCATGTTGAGCATGTGATTGTCTGTGAACCTTTCTGTTCTGTGTTTGAATCCCACTTCCTCTGTTTCTGTGTTTTACTCCCTAGTGTTTCATTTGTGTGAGTTTTTCTAGTTCCTGTGTCTGGTGATTTTGTATTTGGTTTTGGTTAAATTCTTTGTGCCCGTGCTTGTGTTCCTACCTGTCTGTTACTCCCAAGGCTAAGTTCCTGTTTCCCTGTTTCCTTGGTTAGTTCTTAGTTTCCCTCTTCAGTTCCCTGAGTTAATTAGTTTCACCTGTTGCCCGTTCTTGTACCTGCCCTTGTGTGTTTCCCTGATTGATCGTTATCCTGCACCTTCCCCTATTGGTTAATTGTCTGTTTCACTCCTGCTTGTCACCACCCTGTTCAGTTTTTGTATTTAAGTTCCTGCCTGAGTTTTAGTTCCTAGTGGTTCATTGTTTGTGATTAGTATGACTAGTATGATGTTGATTGTGAATGTTCTCATTCTGTTACATGTATCTTCTGCTTACCCGCCTGCTTGTGATTAGTATGACTCTGTTGACTGTGAATGTTCTCATTCTGTTACATGTATCTTCTGCTTACCTGCCTGCTTGTGATTAGTATGACTCTGTTGACTGTGAATGTTCTCATCCTGTTACATGTATCTCCTGCTTACCCGCCTGCTTGTGATTAGTATGATTCTGTTGATTTGTGAATGTTCTCATTCTGTTACATGTATCTTCTGCTTACCCGCCTGCTTGTGATTAGTATGACTCTGTTGACTGAATGTTCTCATTCTGTTACATGTATCTTCTGCTTACCTGCCTGCTTGTGATTAGTATGATTCTGTTGATTTGTGAATGTTCTCATTCTGTTACATGTATCTTCTGCTTACCTGCCTGCTTGTCATTAGTATGACTCTGTTGACTGTGAATGTTCTCATCCTGTTACATGTATCTTCTGCTTACCCGCCTGCTTGTGATTAGTATGACTCTGTTGACTGTGAATGTTCTCATTCTGTTACATGTATCTTCTGCTTACCTGCCTGCTTGTCATTAGTATGACTCTGTTGACTGTGAATGTTCTCATCCTGTTACATGTATCTTTTGCTTACCTGCCTGCTTGTGATTAGTATGATTCTGTTGACTGTGAATATTCTCATTCTGTTACATGTATCTCCTGCTTACCTGCCTGCTTGTGATTAGAATGACTCTGTTGACTGTGAATATTCTCATTCTGTTACATGTATCTTCTGCTTACCTGCCTGCTTGTCATTAATCTTTGCTGATCCCTTTTTGTTTCTGACCCTCGTGCTCCTTTTTGCTTTTTGTCGCGTTCTTAGTCTTTTCTGTTTTATTTACAGTTTTTCTCCATTGGTTTGGCTCATTCCTTGAAACAGAAATGACATTCTCAAAATAACATGGACAAATCTCCAAACCACCATGCAATTGTTCACAACAGAATGGCATTTCTCATTGATTTCATCAAACTGCAAATGTCTTAGTACATGTATCAAGTGTCTCAGTGCATCTTTGCAAACGGTTACGTACAAGTAGCCTACAGTTAGCACAATGAACTCACATTTAGCACATTTTCCAAATAAATAGATCTTGCTGATCTAAACTGATTAGTTGATTCTCAGTGTAATGGTTGTTCTCTCCAAAACATGTCAGCATGATTTCATTCTGTAAGTCATCATATGCACAATAGTCTGTTCAATTGTCAAAATTAGTCAAGAACATAATACCATGAACACCATATATGAATTTCTTGGAACATATACACTACCTATTTGATAAATTCATGACAGTAAGTGACAGTCAGGTGAAATTTGAACTTGATTAACGAAGGATGAGTTTCCCACATCTCAGATCACCAACCAAACCGTTTCTTTAGTTACCTGACTGGTGCTGTCTATGGTTGTCCATACACCAATACAATCCAAATCCAAAACGCACAGGGTAAATGTGCTTTTCTACTCTTACGAGAACTGAAAGCGCTTTACAATTCATGCTTCACATTCGCCCATCCACACACCAGTGGCGGAGGCTGCCATGCAAGGCGGGGTTCAGTGTCTTGCTCAAGGACACTTTAATGGGGTCAGTAGAAACTAGGGCTCGAACCTGCAACTCTTTGTTTGCTAAATGGTAGCACTACCTCATGCACCACCATTTTCCCCAAATGTAAGGAGAAGGAGGTTCCTCGGAGCTCCGAGATGTGTTTGGCTGTAATAAATCTGTAATATAGCTATATGACATAGTTTTTCATAACACCAGCATTTATTTTTTAGGCAAAAATGGCAGGCAGATCAGAACTGGCCGGATTTGATGTTGCAGCTTTTATACTGAAAGACAAAACAAAATTAAAAAGTGCTGAAGTTTGAATGACTGTGTGTTTATTTCAGTTATTTTATATTGGGCTCAAGGTCTGGTTTCATCATACAAATGCAGCACAGATAATGTTTACTTGAATTTGCTGAAAAGTAAGTGATACCAGAATCAGGGGGTCAATAAGCTTTTAAGTAATAATGTGGATTGTGCTTGGGGTAGAAGCTGCACGTTGTGTTGAAGAAAAGTATAGATTTTCATTTGACAAAATACTCAAAGTAATTGCAATAATAATATTAGTGACATTCATCTTTAGATGACATTAATTACATAACTAATAATACTTTGAGAAGAAATGTTTTGTTATTGTGTAGATGGAAAGACATGAAAGTGATGTGGAAAATTGCCTCTTACCACTGAAACACATGCGGATGGGTGGTGCTAATAATGGTACTGCAGCTAGCCAGTAGGGGGCGCTTGACATGTAGTGTTTTCACCTTTTAGAGACGTTATGGCCTCCATATTTTTTGCATTCAATGCTTTGATCACAGATTTGAAAGCAGTATGCATAATGCATCAGGACTCACACTGAAATTCCCTATATTGAGTGTATATTCTATATTCCCTGTGCAGTGGGCTGGCCCCCCATCCTGGGTGGCTCCCCACCTCATTCCCATTGCTTCCAGGATAGGCTGGACCCCCTGCGATCCAGTAGGATAAGCAGTTTGGAAAATGGATGGAAGGATGGGTTCTGTAGGAATGTTGGTACCTTGGAAACACATATACAAATGTACCTTATATGTGAGTTTGGATATGGGTGTGGCTGCAACTGGAGAGGCTTGTAGTACATATTCTGCAAAATTTTCATAATGGTTGTTGCAAATATTATGTACAAACCATGACAGAGACTTAAATGCAAACATGGGTTTTGTTGAGAAAATATCAGTTCATGAAATACATTAATGAGGAAACTGTAGTTGCTTTTACTTCTATTTAATACTTTTAGGCACACACACATCACAAGGAGAATAAGCTATTATTTATAATAATTTATATAGCATGCAATGATTAAACATAAAAAACTATAGCATAGAAAAATTCAATGTTACTATTGGACAACATGGCTATGGAAATATAACAGAGAGCGGTGAGCTGGAGACCAGAGTCTTGACCCTGAGGAGTGAAATAAAATATTTAATTTCTCTGTTGTGTCGCAAACCTGACAGATACACTACTTGTCAAAAAGAAAAGAACTTACTTCCTCACGCATTTCTAAAAGGATGTTTTTGTCAAATCCCTCCAACTCACTGAAAAACAACAGATCAAAATCACATATTATGACATAAATAAAAATATAATGTAGACATATAATATAGACAGTTCATGGTGCATTTTGTAATACTCAAGACACACCAAGGTCATGCACAGTGCATACTGATAAAAGGGAGGGGAGGGGAAAAACTTCAATACATTCTCTGTATCACAAGTGTTACCTCCAACAATTCAAGGTGGTCTGTCTTACAGTTGTCTTGGGCGCTCGTCCGCTCCTCCCGTGTGCCACGCCCCCTCGTTAACCTCGTGTGGAACCCCGATGTCATTCGCTGTTTCCAGTTGTTTTCATTAGTCCTATGTATTTAACTCCGCTTCAAAATATGTTTCCCCAATCGTGTCATTTAAGTCGCTACTTCTATTGTCCCGTGTTCCTAGCTAGTTTCCCCAATAAATCCTTTGTTTCCCCGATTCGTGACGTGACAACAATCAACATGAACACACCACAGTCCACAGAGCCAATCTGATGAGGAACATCCTGCGAAATACAATATAGTATTAACGAAGACATTTGTTACAATTCTAATACAAATGTAACGACAGAAAATGCTGAAATCCACTTTACCATGTTATGTTTTTCAAGTATTTTCCAGTGTCCTGGACTTATTCTGTTTGTCAGTTTGCTGCAAATAGAAATTTGGAATTGTCAGGGGCACAATAACTACAGCTTTTCATGTAAACGGGATTAAAGCTCTATGTAGGAATTAATTGACACACAGAAGACCTTTTGTCACATTTGTAAATCTTTCACTGTTGCGCCGCGTCTGGCTGTGAGTGTGACCCAGAGCGTATGACAGTCTCTGCCCCAACTGTCGGCAGGAATGAACTAAGAAATTTATGATTAAAAAAGACCTAACAATACGACTTAAATGTTATAGCATTTATTGTACAATATACTATACATATGATCAGGAGCGCACATAACTGCATGGTACGCAAGTACGCATTCCCCGTACACGCGTGACAATTCTTTGTTGTAGCAGCGCAAATGCGTATTTATTTTATGTGCATTCACGCTATGACAAGAAATTACCGTGCAATTTGAGACAAGTCTACACACGTATTCACATTTATATAACGGTTTTATTACCTTGTAAATAGTCTTCAGGATTTGCAAACTGCCCAAACACTTTTGATGTAGCCAGTTTTAGGTTTTAAATGGATTAATAGAGATTCTCCATAAGATTTATTATGCGTATTATATATTATGCGTATTATGCGTTTATATAGTGCGTTTGAGTCTGAAAGCCCGAGTCTCGCGCCAGATGCGTCAGAGTTGGCAAACTGCTTACAGCCGAATCGGACCTACGACCGGTCAGTCGGAGCCGAACGCGGCCGAAAGTCACCGACGAGCTGCAGAGGATCGCATCGTCTGTTATGGTACGAATAGGCGTCCGTGACAACAGCTTGGTTACTTTTGAATCACATGTACTTATCTTCTCAAACTTCTTACGATCATCTGAAAGACAGTTTGCATTTGGAAAACTCACAGCATTTAAAAAAATGGACAAGCAAGAAATTAAAGTTGTTAAGATTAAAATTAAAATTAAAATCAAAGTTAAAATAACACCTAAGGAAGGGGGAACTTTTTCCCCAAAAAATGAGGCACTGGAGAAGAACATCGGCGAGAGCGTGGAGATGGTGAAGATCATTAAGAAGGATGACACGGACAAGCCCGGATCGACATGGAGGGTGTCTTACATACCGAAGGTAAAGCACTGGCTTAAGAGACCTTATTAGAACACTTTCATTCGAGCTTAAAATGTGTTATATCAATCATCTTTCCTTGTTTTAACAACCGGCTGTCCCAGACTGGAACCGAAGAAAGTTTCCGTGGCCAGAGGAGTCGTCCATGGAACGCGAGGGACAGGCCACCCCCCCTGGAGGAAGCAGGAGCGACCAAGAAGAGGCCCCAGCTGAAGTTCCTCCATCGGACAGACAGCAACGTCTCCTGCGCCCTGCGAGCAGAGAGAGGCCAGGGGCAGCGTCAGCATTCGGCGGAGGAGCAACTCCAGACAAGAATACATGGACTTATGGGTTATGGCCAGGGACGGAGGAAGGACAGAGACATTGTTCCTGATGGACTTGTGGGTTATGGCCGGGGTAGGAAGGATAATAGAGAAACTGTTTAAGTATTATTATAGATGTCAGATAGGATAGGATAAGATAGGCTAAGTTAACATATGATAAGTTAAAATACAATAAGATAGACAATAAGTTAAAATATCATATGATAGGCTAAGTTAAAATAAGATAAGAGCTTTACAATAAAACATATACTTACTTTTCAAACTGTGTCTTTGTCATCTCTTCAGTGTCGTGTCTGTGGTTTGATAATTTTGCATCGTTAATTTATATCTGACACTCTCCTAAATATCAATAAGCAAAGACGGAGGAAAAGATACGGTTAAGTTAAAGGAAATGATAAAGTATCAAAATCACAGTATTACCTTATTTTGACGCAGAAAGAGTCATTTCAGTGTTACTGCCACCTATGAGTTAATGGCCGCAAATGGTGTTAGAAGTGCCGGTAAATAACGCGGCGTAAGTTTAACTCCGGTGTGCTTCTGAAAAACGGTAAGTGACAAAACTGGTAAGTAGCAGGTAAAGTGGTCATTTAACGTAATGCTAACGTGCATTACCAGTTAGTAAGTGTTTTACTATATCTTACACTACGTACTTACACGTACTTACAACCCCTTAATTTTTAAAATTAAAATTACGTTAATTTTGTCCTTAATTATTGCTATATATGAAATTAAGGGGAAAGGTGCAATGATTAAGGCCAATTAAGGGGTAAAACTACTGAATTTCCTCCTTACTTTTTCAAATTTGCCTCTTAAATTTACTCTCAAAAAATCCTTATTTAACCCCTTTTTTATAAATTAAGGGGCAATTTAAGATTGTTTCAAGGTCTGTAATTACATAACATTGCCCTTTAATTCTGATTAATTAAGGGGCAGTTTAAGACTATTGCAAGGTTCCATTACTACTTAAAATTACTTACATCTGTCCTCAATTCTAATAAAGGGAGTTTAATATTATTATAGGGGTCCACAAACCATTAAAATTCTTTATTTCACCTATTAATTTTTATTAATTAAGTGATTATTTAAGACTGTTTTAAGTTCTTAAGCACTTAAAATATCCTTATATCGCCACTTAATTTTAATTGTGTGCTCAAATGTTTATGTAAAAATAGAGCATAATAAATCACAAACCAATATGACAAACGTATTGTTTTATTATCATGCATGAATGAATTACAATGAGAAAAGCTTCCTTCCTTTTACCGGCCGCTTGTCCCCTTGCGCTTGGAAAGCCTTCGCTGGGCTATAAGTTCCGTCTTCATAGCCTCTTCCTCCTTTACATTTGTTGCTTCCTTCCTTTTACCGGCCGCTTTCCCCCTTGGGCTTGGAAAGCCTTCGTTGGGCTATAAGTTTATGTTTGTTGCTTCCTTCTTCCACTGCTTTTCCCTCCTCATCTGTCTTCTCTCCTCTCTCTCTCTTTTCCTCTCCCTTCTTCTTTCCTATTTCCTCTTCTGCTCTTTGCTCCTGCTGCTTACTTGACCCATCTATGTATTTTTTCCTCCATTTCACTCTTTCTCCTGCCTATAATGGTAAAGAAGAAAAAAATATTAGGAAGATGGAGCTTCTTCAAACATGCAATTACTACAACTTGTACATCAAAATGTATTGACATTCGGATCAGTCAGTAAGATGTATGAGATAAAAAACAAACCAGCCAGTGAAAGAGTTTATATAGCCTTATTCTTGTTATTACAGGGTTTTTGAGGGTGTCTGCAAATCCATATTATGTTATATATATAAGGTATTTGCTAAAGATGGAATCGTGGCCATGTTAAAATGTGCTGATGTTTCTTTACATTAACCTGTGTCAGTAAATGCTGGGTGAGGACTTGGACTCACAGTGGTATAGAGGTATAAGCAAGGTGTGTCTTAATAACCCTCAGTTTTAATCCCACAGGTCCTTTTGAAATACAGTGTATATTATTAATAATCATGATGCTCTCATACAACAGGCACTGTGGACAGGTTAATGTGCCCTGCAGTAATTTAACATGTCTGGCTTTTAAATAGAACAGACTTTACTTCCCCTTCTGTGGTAATTATGAATCTGCGAATCTGTATATGAAGCTGAAGAATCAACACAAAACATTAGCAATTGCCACTAATTAACCCAGAAGCAAATTCCCCCTTAACACCGTATATTTTACACTGGTATATTTGTGACTCCATTCTGAGAGCAGAGTGATATCCACAAGCATCACAAACCAGCCAATCACAGGTTGGAGAATTTAGCCAACTGGTCCTGTGTGTATATTAAATGTTTAATGTACATGACAATAAAGCATCATGCTTTTTAAAGCAATTTAAGGCGTTGTTTGTCAATTAAACCATTTTTAATGCTATGTAAGACCAAATTGGTTTAATTACTTCTAATCCTAATAATGTCCCACGGAAACCCAGTCTTAGAGCTGTCCAGAAAAAAAATATTTTGATGATATTTCAAGGAAATTACTTACTTTGTAAAGGCGCTTAATAGGAGGTGTGATGTCCTGGAGGCAAACCTCAAGTGCTTCTGTTCTTTCTACAAGAAACCACAAACATTTCAGGTATGTAGCAATTTGAAACATTGTTCAAAATTAAGTTCAGTTCACTCCACACAAGCAATAGCTTCCATTATTTCCATTCCACATTTAATATTTCGGAATTAGGTTAAATGACTGATATTTTAAACTATATTTGTCAAACACTGCGCCCACTAACAGGTGAATAATATTGATTACCTGGTAATAGTGGCACCTGGTAGTGGGTGGGACCTATTAGGCAGCAAATAAACAATGTGTAGGATATACTGGGATGCAGAAAAGTGGACAAGCCTAAAGATTTGAGTGACAAGGGCCAAGTTGTGATGGCTTGATGATTCGGTCACAGCATCTCCAAAACTGTAGGGAAATACATGAACGGGTGACGGAGGCTCATTACATGGCAGATAGTACAGCAAACCTTCAGAGGTCTGGAGGAATCCACGCCCTGATGAGTCATGGCTATTTTGGCGGCAAAGGTGAGCCTGGGCCCCACCATGAACCTGCTGACCACTGCAGGACCATCTCACAAGAGCTGGGGGTTATGATCCAGCTCTCTAGCCATCACCAAATGGCCCATGTCAAAGTCACTCCCATCCTCACACTTGCACATTGTTTCTGCTTCTAACACGTCAGCTTCAAGGACAAAGCATCCACCTGCTGCCTAATATAACCCCCCCACAGCCAGATGCCACTGTAACCAAATAATCAATGTTATTCGCTTCACATGTTATGGCTGATCAGTGTATAACCTCTGTATCTCAGTTACGTTTCAGACTGTTTTGCTACATTGTGCAGATTAATATGCTGTGTTTATAATACATTTCAAAATTTCCCAAAATTCAGCACATTGTCAGTTTCACTGGCCAACACACTGATCATCGTAACATCATCAAGTTCTTTAGCCAAATTAGGTGTGCTGAGCAATGGGAAACCTGACACTGCAGTACAGTGAATCATGCAGCTGCACTGGAAAAATGTAAAAACACATTTTACCTCCAAGGGCCACTGTTCTCCAACCTTTTTTCAGCAGTCTTACACGTCTGTAAAGACATAAAATATGTTTGCACATATACTGTACTGATCCTGAGAGGATTAAGATGGCAAAAATATCAATTGGGCTGGTGATTGCACAATATTTTAGAAGCTAAATTATGAAATGTATGACTATATATATTACACAATGATAAGGTATAAATACAGAAAAGCTACATACCGTTGGAGTGAAGCTGAAGTCCTTCTCTCTTCTAGACAATGGAATCAGTAGAAATGAAGTTTTGCCACGACATGAGAAGCCAGAAAAGTGAAGCAGAACATGAACAGGAACATTATTCAGCCTTGGCTGACTAGGTCTGTATTCCGGACATTACATTCATGATTTAATTTGACTGCAGGGGGCTTGAATAATTTTAACTTGCTTGCAGGTTCCCTATGTACAGTATGTATTACCTTTCCTGACCTTCGGAGGTCCTCCCTCCTGTTTCGGAGCATTTTTAAGGCTTTTTTCAGAATTTCCTGCTCTTTGCCGACGAGGCTGCAGGGCAACTCTGCTGTGACCTTGAAATTACATGAAATATTCTGTTAAAACACTTTATTTGGTGATTGAAAATTTAAGCCCTCATTGGGCTTTATGTGGTAAAAAAGTAAAATAGAGAAATTAAACTATTTGATTAGAAATATTGATTTTAAACAATTTTATGAGGTACAGACTTTGCTTATGACAGGGTTCCAGTCAATTTCCGCTCCCTTGCAGGCAGTGGTCCACATTTTTGATGCACCCAGGGATGATCTTACAACAGCCTGGTGGAGACGTGTAGATAAAAGAAAGATATCAGTTTTCCACCAAAAACGTTAGAATAGAGAGGAGTGCAGGTGGACATAGAATGAGCAGAATGAATGGTAGCAGTATTTCTGATGTGAGAACCACTTATTCTGCTGATTCTACTTCCACCTGCACTGTCTGTGTTCTAACAGCTCTGTCCACTTTAGTTTCTATTTCCAGGACTGTGTGATACTTACACTGAATCTCTTTTGTTCAGGTGTTGCCGCTGATTTCCCTGCTTATTTTTTAGGAAGTCTTCTGCTTCCACTCCAGACTAATTGAGGGAAAGATCATGAAACTAAATATGATATATTCTGTAACCATGACCTGACAGCAGTATGTCTGTGAAACCACAAAAAACACAGAGCTTGCTATCAAACAGACAGTTTACCTGCCTTTAGTTTTAAAATGGAAATTAGGGATTTCCTCAGTCTGAGGTTTTTGGGGAACAAAAGGTAAACATCTTGCTCCCCAATGTCCACAAAATCATCCCCTGTCACACCTTGTTCTTCATGGTAAAACACAGAGAAAATAGATTAATCCACATGACTGCAACTATAAAACCCAAAATATTATGACCACACAGAGGTTGAAAAAATAACAATGATTATGAATAAATTAATAATAAAACCCCATAATATAATTAAGGCACGCAGAGTGAGCACATAGCAGGCATAGCAACAGTAAGTAAGGTGGATAAAGGGGCAACTGAGAAGACTGCATCAGCAAATTTAGCATATTTCCCATAAACACAACACTGATAGGAGTTATCAATTTAGCATTACCATATACAGTACAGTACTGTGCAAAAGTCTTAGGCAGTCCAAAGAAATGTTTAAAGCTGTTTATCTGGGTAGCAAGTGCACTTTGGCTTAGAACAAAAAATACAATTTAGTATTAGAATGTGTGCAAATTAAGAGTAACACAATAAAAACTAGTAATAATTTCTTCTGTTTTCTAAAAAGTTACTGATATCTAGTTGGATGGCTAGATGAACACCGCTTCAGTTCCCAAACTTGTCTTCGGGGGCACATCAGCCGTTCCACGATTTTGTTAAATTTCACCAACAGCTCAATTAAATAATTAAATATATTGGTTCAAAAAGTCAGTGAGAGATTGACTAGCTGTATGAGGTGCCTACCTTCTTTCCCTGCCTAAGACTTTTGCACAGTACTGTATATATATATTTAGGTCCTCAATCATGGCCTTACAATGGCTGAGGCTGGTCGGCCGAATGATGGGAGAACAACCATGTCCTCAACCATTCAAACATTTCATAGAGCCAACAGGTATGTAATCTAACAATGTGCCCTGTACTGTAATATTGTCCTCTTACTGCAATGCTTCATATTACAGTATCCATTTGCATTTTATATTACACAGTGAGTTTTACTTTATACAGTTACATACTGGATGTATACTGTAGCACACATGTCGCGTCACTCAAGGTCACACACACAGATTAACCTCCCCCCAAACCACAGGCAATATGCCAGGACAAGCAGTGTAGTACAATCTTTTATTAAACATGCAAGAGCAAACCCACTACTTAACACACAGGGGGGGAAACAGAATATCTAACACCACAAAGGGGGGGGGCATGCCCTGCATACACACCTTTCCCACTGAATACACCCCCATAGAATTAGCACTTCAACCTCCCAAATTCCTGTGAAAATGTTACTGCGATTGAGCATGTACATGAGCGATTGACTACACACTAATACAATCCAAATCCAAAACACACATGGTAAATGTGCTTTTCTACTTTTATGAGAACTGAAAGCGCTTTGCAATTCATGCCTCACATTCACCCATCCACACACCGGTGGCAGAGGCTGCCATACAAGGCGTCAACCTGCATGCCGGGAGCAATTTGGGGTTCAGTGTCTTGCTCAAGGACACTTTGATGGGGTCACGAGATACCAGGACTTGAACCTGCAACTCTCTGGTTGCTAAACGATAGCACTACCTCCTGCGCCACCATCTTCCCCAAACGTAAGGAGAAGGAGGTTCCTCGGAGCTCCGAGATGTGTTTGGCTGTAATAAATCTGGAATATAGCTATATGACATAGTTTTTGATAACACCAGCATTTACTTTTTAGCCTTTTCAGCTTTTATTGAAAGACAAAACAAAATAAAAAAATGCAGAAGTTTGAATCACTGTGTGTTTATTTCAGTTATTTTATATTGGACTCAAGGATTGGTTTCATCATACAAATACAGCACATATAATGTTTACTTGAAAATACTGAAAAGTAAGTGATATCAGAATCAGGGGGTCAATAAGCTTTTAAGTAATAATGTGGATTGTCTTGAAGAAAAGTATAGATTTTCAAAATATGCAAATTAATTGTAATAATAATATTAGTGACGTTTAGATGACATTAATTACATAGCTAATAATACATTGAGAAGAAATGGTTTGTCATTATGTGGATGGAAAGACATGAAAGTGATGTGGAAAATCGCCTCTTACCACTGAAACACATGGGGATGGGTGGTGCTAATAATGGTACAGCAGCCAGCCAGTAGGGGGCGCTTGACATGTAGAGTTTTCACCTTTTAGAGACGTTATGGTCTCCATGTTTTTTGCAGTCAGTGCTTTGATCACAGATTTGAAAGCAGTATGCATAATGCATCAGGGCTCATGCTGAAATTCCCTATATTTGGATATATTATGCAACATGGTTCTGTAGGAATGTTGGTACCTTGGAAACACAAATATACCTTACATGTGAATTTGGATATGGGTGTGGCTGCAACTGGAGAGGCAAAAATTTCATAATGGTTGTTGCAAATATTATGTACAAAGTGTGACAGAGACTTGAATGCATACATGGGTTTTGTTGGGAAAATATCAGTTCATGAAATACATTACTGAGGAAACTGTAGTTGTTTAAACTCTTATTTAATACTATTACAGTTTTTGCCCGTTGCCTGAACACATTTTGCAAAACTGCGCTCATTGTGCCAAAACTCTAAACACAAGTAAACATGACACAACACTGGGAAATATACCATTCACATCTGTGCCAAAGTGAAACTCTACTCTCAAAACCTAAACTCTGCTATCAAAACCTAACATTCCTTTGTCAAAATGTAACTCTGTTGACAAAATGACACATACTTGCATCATATGCAAACACTTTCAGATCAGGGGGAACACACTAGTCTACTTTATATAAAACACTGCAGTCTTTGATTTTCATTGTTTACTCAGAAGGCATATTTTCAGGAGACACATTTTCAAACAACCAAAAAAGCAAATAGGCCTACTCAACATTGTACATTGCAGCACTGTACATTGCAGTACCGTGAAGTCAGATCAAGAAAAAAAAAAAAAAAAACATAATACAGTAATAGAAAAAAACACTATACTTGTAAACACAAAAAATCATGACAATTGTGCATACGTGGGCTCATGGATCCCGCCGTCTGTTGGGGTCTGGCCACAGGACCTCATCGACATCGCAAGCAATGTCTTCTCCCGCTAGGCACCGGGGAAAATATCCCCTTGCATGTCGAAACCATCCATGGATTGCCGTCACCTGAATGTCGCCGCAGGCCTGTTCCATTGCCTGGAGAAGAGGCATGCGGGCATGTGGTTGGCGGTCATATACATGCCATCTCCAAGCCGAAAAAAATTCCTCTATCGGGTTTAAAAATGGTGAGTAAGGGGGCAAGTATACCACTTCAAGTTGATTGTGGTTGGAGAACCAGGCCTGGACCAGAGCAGCCCGATGGAAACTGACATTATCCCATATCACCACAAACCTGGGCTGATCTGGTCTGTTCTGTGCAACTATATTATGGAGAGCATCTAGAAATGTGAGTATATGTTGGCTATTGTATGGACCTAGTTTTGCATGATGATGCAGAAGCCCTCGAAGGCTTATGGCGGCACACATTGTGATATTTCCCCCACGCTGGCCTGGGACGTGCACAATTGCCCTTTGGCCAATTACATTACGACCCCGTCGTCTTGTTTTGCACAGGTCGAAGCCAGCTTCATCAATGAAAATGAATTCATGAGGCTGTGCAGCTCCATCCATGGCCAAGATTCTCTGTAAAAAAAAAAGAGAACATATTACTGTACTACAGTGCTACACATACAGAACCCTCACCCCATCACACAGGTACCTGTGTAGCTCTCAGAATGGATCCATGTGGTACTGATATGGTACATATTCAGCTGCTACTGGATTTCACCAATACTGTATTGTAAATGTAAAGGACAGTTACACTTACCCGTACATATTCAGCTCGAAGTCCTTTGACCCTGTCACTGTTCCTCTCAAATGGGACTCTGTAGAGCTGCTTCATGGTGATGCTGTGTTTTCCCAAGATGCGTCTGATGGTGGTGATGCTCACATGGTTTATGTTGTTGAACACTTGCCTGTCTGCAAGTATTTTCTTTCATAGCTGGTGGAGACGGATGGCATTGTCTGCCCTCACTAGGTCCACAACGGCAAGTTCCTGCTGTTGTGTGAACAGGCGCTGGCGTCCTCCCCCAGAAGGTCTTCGAGTCATTCTAGAGCAATACAACCACATACAGTGCTCAGCATAAATGAGTACACCCCACTACATTTGTCAGAAAACCTTTAGTTTCCTTTCAGAATCAACATTTTCTATGAGATACTATATTACAAAATACTCTCACAAATGTGGGCCATTGATTGCAAACAAGATTTGTTGATTTGCACACACAAAAAAGTGATTTTCCTAACAAATTCACTCAAGCCCATGTTGCAAAAATGAGTACACCCCAATTATAGTCTTAGGAGAAAAGCCACACTTAAGACTACAAAATTCTAATTAACAGGCATTCAACCACAGGTGAGTCTAATGATTCATTTACAGTTTTTGTCCATTGCTTGAACACATTTTGCAAAACTTGGCTCATGGTGCCAAAACTCTACACACAAGGAAGTAAGGAAAAACACTGGGAAATAAACCATTCACATCTATGCCAAATACAAACTCTGCCATCAAAACTGAACAATCCTTTGTCAAAACCTCACTTTGATGACTAAATGATGCCCACTTCCACATGTCAATACACTCTCATATCAGCGGCAACACACTAGTCTACTTTATATAAAACACTGCAGTCTTTCACTTTTACTGTTTTTATTCAGTTACAATTCCAAATGTTTCACATAATTCCAAAAATAAAATACTGAAATCAAAATACTGCAATTACATTACAGTAGTGAAATTTATATGACAGGAAATTCAGTTAAAGCAAAAATAAAACAAACTGAACTTCACACAAAAGAAGTTACATGTATGGATCCTGCCGTCTGTCGGGGTCGGGCCACAGGACCTCGTCCACATCGCAAGCAATATTTTCTCTGGCTAAACATCGGGGAAAAAATCCCCTTGTGTGTCTAATCCATCCCTGAATTGACCTGATTTCAATATCCCCGCAGGCCTGTTCCATTGCTTGTAAAAGTGACATTCGGGCGTGGGGTTGGCGGTCATATACGCGCCATCTCCATGCTGAAAAAAACTCCTCTATAGGATTCAAAAATGGGGAGTAAGGGGGCAAGTACACCACTTCAAATCCTTCATGATTAGTAAACCAGTCTTGGACCAGAGCAGCCCGGTGGAAACTACAGTTTTTGTCCATTGCTTGAACACATTTTGCAAAACTTGGCTCATGGTGCCAAAACTCTACACACAAGGAAGTAAGGAAAAACACTGGGAAATAAACCATTCACATCTATGCCAAATACAAACTCTGCCATCAAAACTGAACAATCCTTTGTCAAAACCTCACTTTGATGACTAAATGATGCCCACTTCCACATGTCAATACACTCTCATATCAGCGGCAACACACTAGTCTACTTTATATAAAACACTGCAGTCTTTCACTTTTACTGTTTTTATTCAGTTACAATTCCAAATGTTTCACATAATTCCAAAAATAAAATACTGAAATCAAAATACTGCAATTACATTACAGTAGTGAAATTTATATGACAGGAAATTCAGTTAAAGCAAAAATAAAACAAACTGAACTTCACACAAAAGAAGTTACATGTATGGATCCTGCCGTCTGTCGGGGTCGGGCCACAGGACCTCGTCCACATCGCAAGCAATATTTTCTCTGGCTAAACATCGGGGAAAAAATCCCCTTGTGTGTCTAATCCATCCCTGAATTGACCTGATTTCAATATCCCCGCAGGCCTGTTCCATTGCTTGTAAAAGTGACATTCGGGCGTGGGGTTGGCGGTCATATACGCGCCATCTCCATGCTGAAAAAAACTCCTCTATAGGATTCAAAAATGGGGAGTAAGGGGGCAAGTACACCACTTCAAATCCTTCATGATTAGTAAACCAGTCTTGGACCAGAGCAGCCCGGTGGAAACTAACATTGTAACAGTACATGTACGTAACATATACATGTAAGATGAGACAGTACTGTAAATACTCAAGCTACATTACTGTAGTAGAGGAATTGAAGACATACCTGTTTTCCTGTCGGAATGTCCTTATGATGGATGCGACCGTGAAACGGCTAAGATTGGGGTGGACTCTCTGTCCAGCTTCCCTCATAGTCAGACCATGGTTTATGACATGGTCCACCAAAGTTGCCCTAATGTCATCAGAAATGATGGTCCTTGCACTGCCTCTTCGTCCACGTCCTCCTCTTCCTCTGCCTCTAGCTCTCCCTCCCTCCATGCTGGCAAGTTCTCCAAAATGGCTTAGCTAAGGCCTTTTTGTAGCTGACTGATTGGTGTTCAGTTTTGTTAGTATATGTTTTCAGGTGTGTGTCTAATTGTTTTCAATGACAGACTGTGTTTTGTATTTTGAATAGATGTGTTTTCCCAATGGTACTGCGAGATTTCATTTTTGAACAAAGTGTCTTGTGTATGAAATAGTGTGTTGTGAGCAGGAGCAAGTGTGTTGTAGACAGGAGCTAGTGTTTTGCAGAATTGCAACCAGAGTGCAAAGCAGCACTTTTGTTTAAGGTATGGTTACACTTTGTTTAAGGAACAGCCACAACAACTTCAAGTTGGGTTCCTTTGGTTTTAGCATCTGTCAATAGTGTTTAAGCAATTGGTAAAAACTGTAAGAGGTGTCCAGCAGACAGGTGACTATAAAAGGACATTACTTAACAAAGAAAAGCCCTTCCCATTTCATGCTGTCAGCAATGGCTCCACATGGAAGAGAAATGTCACAAAATCTGAGAAAGGCAATCATTTCTTTACACAAAAAAGGTGAGGGCTACAAGAAGATCAGCAAAGCTTTACCTATCAGTCAAAATACTGTAGCAAAAGTGATCCAAAAATTTAAGAAAGATGGAAGTGCAACGATCTTACAGCGACGTCCAGGCCGTCCACGGAAGTTAACATCTCGAGAGGAGCGTCTGCTGATGAGAAGGGTTGAAGAAAATCGCCATGCAAGTTCACTGCAGTTAGCTAAAGTAGTAGAAAGCCAAACTGGAGTGACCGTTTCCCGTGACACCATACGGCGCACACTGCAGAGGAATGGCATGCATGGGTATCGTCCACGAAGGAAGCCTCTCCTAAAGCCCATGCACAAAAAAGCACGCCTAGAATTTGCTAGGGCCCATGCGGAAAAAGATGAAGACTACTGGGACTCTATACTCTGGAGTGATGAGACAAAAATCCCTGTTTTTGGAACTACTTGTTTCAAAACTGTATGGCGTCGTAAAGGTGAGGATTTCAAAGAAAAATGCATGGTGCCTACAGTGAAGCATGGTGGTGGCAGTGTCCTTATGTGGGGCTGCATGAGTGCTGCTGGTGTTGGGGAGCTGCATTTCATTGATGGTATCATGAACTCAACAATGTACTGCTCTATACTGAAGGAGAAGATGCTGCCATCTCTCCATGCACTTGGTCGTCGTGCACTTTTCCAACACGACAATGATCCAAAACACACATCTAAAGCTACTGTTGCATTTCTGAAGAAGAACAGGGTGAAGGTGATTGAATGGCCAAGTATGTCTCCTGATCTGAACCCAATCGAACACCTGTGGGGAATTCTGAAGCGACAAGTTGAGCATCACTCTCCATCCAGCATCCAGGCTCTGAAACAGGTTATTCTTGAAGGATGGAAAAAGATAGATGTTGCAATATGTCGCCAACTTGTTCATTCCATGCCTAGAAGACTTGGTGCTGTCCTTAAAAATCACGGCGGTCATACAAAATACTAGATGTAGTACTTTTTGTTGCGGGGTGTATTCATTTTTGCTTCAACCAATTTGAGTAAAACTGAAGATTTTGTGATCTAAGTTATATTATTAACCTTAATTTCATGTTATGGAGTTAAACAAGTGTTCAATAAAACTCAGCCTTGTGAAAATTTTGGAAGTTATTCTTTTGTTCATTGAGCTACTGATTACATTCGTACTTTTCAAAGGGGGTGTACTCATTTATGCTGAGCACTGTATTGTCATCGGTTTGCTTATTTTTCTTACAGTACTTTACTGTATATACTGTATCATCCACTGTACAACACTGTACTTCAATATAAGTAATCATGGTATGTTTCACAAAAACTACCACTTTGGCTGAAGAAGGAGCATTAGCACCCTGCAATATCCTGTACACTTGATATGGTAATGTGATATACTGTAGAAAAGTGCTATAAAAACCATCTGAGTAGAGCAGAAGGTAGAGAGGTGACGACATACCTGTTTTCTAGTCGGAATGTTCTTATTACAGATGCCACTGTGAAGCGGCTTAGATTAGGGTGGACTCTCTGCCCAGCTTCCCTCATGGTCAGGCCATGGTTGATGACATGGTCCACCAAAGTTGCTCTTATATCATCAGAAATATGGGTCCGTGCATGGCCTCTTCTACCTCCTCCTCCTCCTCTTCCTCTCCCTCCATCCATGCTTGCAAAGTTCTTGAAATGGTTAAACTGGGGGCTTTTTGTAGTTGGCTAATTGGTGTTCAGTTTTGCAAGTAAGTGCCTTCAGGTGGGTATTTGAGTGGTTGCAATTTCCCGATGTGTTTTGTATTTTGGATACATGTGTTTTCCAAATGGCACCCTGACATTTCATTTTTGAACGAAGTGTCTTATGTATGAAACGGAGTGTAGTATGCAGGACCATGTGTGTTGCATAAAGGGGTAAGTGTGTTGCATAATTGCAACTGGAGTGCAAAGCAGCGCTTTTGTTTAAGGTATGGGTACATGTGTTTGAGGTATGGTAACAAAAGCTTCAGGTTGTGTTACTTTAGTCTAAGCATGGGTTTATAGTGTTCAAGCAACGGGCAAAAACTGTAAGCACAGACACGTCACAAGGAAAATAAACTATTTATAATTATAGAGCACAGAATAACTAAACATAAAAAATATATATAGCATAGAAAAATCCAATAATACTATCGGACAAAATGGCCATGGAAATATAACAGAGAGCGGTGAGCTGGAGACCAGAGTCTTGACCCTGAGGAGTGAAATAAAATATTTAATTTCTCTGTTGTGTCACAAACCTGACAGATACACTGTCAAAAAGAAAAGAACTTACTTCCTCACGCATTTCTAAAAGGATGTTTTTGTCAAATCCCTCCAACTCACTGAAAAACAACAGATCAAATTCACATATTATGACATAAATAAAAATATAATATAGACATATAATATAGACAGTTCCTGGTGCATTTTGTAATACTTAAGACACACCAAGGCCATGCAGAGTGCATACTGATAAAAGGGAGGGGAGGGGGGAAAACTTCAATACATTCTCTGTATTACAAGTCCAACAATTCAAAATGGTCTGTCTTACAATTGTCATGCGCCGCTTGTCCGCTCCTCCCGTGTGCCACGCCCCCTCGTTAACCTCGTGTGGAGTCCCGATGTCATTCGCTGTTTCCAGTTGTTTTCATTAGTCCTATGTATTTAACTCCGCTTCAAAATATGTTTCCCCAATCATGTCATTTAAGTCGCTACTTCTATTGCCCCGTGTTCCTAGCTGGTTTCCCCAATAAATCCTTTGTTTCCCGATTCTCCGTCTTCCTGCTCCTGCTTCCCCGATCCGTGACGTGACAACAATCAACATGAACGCACCACAGTCCACAGAACCAATCTGTCAAGGAACATCCTGCGAAATACAATATAGTACTAACGAAGACATTTGTTAAAATTCTAATACAAATGTAACGACAGAAAATGCTGAAATCCACTTTACCATGTTTTTCAAGTATTTTCCAGTGTCCTGGGCTTATTCGGTTTGTCAGTTTGCTGCAAAAAGAAATTTGGAATAGTCAGGGACACAATAACTACAGCTTTTCATGTAAACGGGATTAAAACTCTATGTAGGAATAAATGGACAAACAGAAGACCTTTTGTCACATTTCTAAATGTTTTACTGTTAGTGGGGTCTGGCTGTGAGTGTTACCCAGAGCATATGACAGTCTCTGCCCCAACTGTCGGCAGGAATGAACGAAGAAAATTATGATTAAAAAAGATCCAACAATACAACTTAAATGTCATAGCATTTATTGTACAATATACTATACATATGATCAGGATCACATAACTGCATGGTGCGCAAGTACGCATTCCCCGTACACTCGCGGCAACTCCTTGTTGTAGCAGCGCAAATGCGCACCATTTATTTTATGTGCATTCACGTTGTTATGAAAAGAAATTACCCTGCATCTTAACATTTATGTGGCTAATTTGTACTTCGTCTGCGGCATGAAGGCTAAAATGCACAATGATTTCTTGTCATAACATTGCGAATGTATGTAACCCCTACTTCTTTACACTAATAGAAATGTACACAACATAAACAGGGGTCGGGTGCAGGGTCCTTTCCCTTATTTATATATATTTTCTTAGTCCAATCACTGAGGGTTTTAGAAAGAAAATGTGATGTGGACACGAAATGCCTTACTTCAAAACCATCTTTTTAATATATGAATTAACATAGCCAGTTAGGTTAACATAAATTCCCAGTATATAAATCAAAAACAAATCGTATATTATTTCAATAAACAAAAAAAAATTATATAGTTCGATAACTAGAACACAAACATATATATTTATAATTTTCCATTGGTATCCAAGTGTTAATTATAAAAGAAAATTTGGCCAGCTCCTCACTGTCCCGTCCAAAAAAAAAATGGCGACTGGCACTCTTGCTGTCTTTCGGCGGGAAAGGAGAGACGAAATGGCGACGGAGTCGTTTTCCTCAGCCACTCGTCCTGACAAGGGAGGCTGGCGAAGAAGACTGGCAAAGAAGGCAGATTTTGGTAGCGAAATAGTAGCTTAGGCGCCAGTTGTCGGCAGCAACGCTCAGCTAAAACCCCCCTCGCTCATGGCGGCTTATATTCGCCAACTGACGCAGAGCGTAATGACACAGAGCGTAATGACGTAGAGCGTACCTTACATTACTCTGAGCTACCGCAACAACACCTACAATATGCCTCCTTCACTTAAAACAAGTGCAAATTCCAAGTAAGCTTAAATATATATATATATATAATTACACACAAAAATTTGCTTATGGAAATTAAGGTAGACCCAACCACATATACACATCCCATTACAGACAAAACAACAAAAACAAACAAAAAAAATTAAGAAAATAAATTACCAATATGCCATGTGGGTTACATCTTTCCCCGCTTAAAAAAAAAATATGACTTCCCCGTCATATTATCCTACCCAAAACTGCAATAATCCCAAAATTTGCTTATGCAAAGAAATTAAGCACTCATGAATTACCATGGTATTAACTGGCAAGTTAACAACCTGAGGTCTACAACCTATGTGAGAGCCCACTTGGTAATCACTTAGGTAAGCTGGTGGGTTTCGCCTCCTTTGAGGCCTACCTTGTGTTGGGGTAGAACTCCTATTAATTTCTCCATCTGACTCATAACTAGATAGAAATTCAGGAGCTTCTGGATTTAAGGAAGTTTCCATAAATGACTCACTCCCTCCAAGTGATCTCAACTTGTCCTGCATCACAGACTGTTTTTCTGCATCTGACATGAGTGTACATTCTAACCCAGACTCATCATTGTCTCTTGCAGAAGTCTGAGTAATCGGAACTTGTCCCGTGTCTGCACCGTCCCCCAATCCTAAATCCACAGGCAAAAATCCACAGGGGAGCAGCATATCTCTGTGGAGAACTCGCTCTCTACCCTCACCCCCCTCAGACTTAACCACATACACAGGATTGTCTTGGTCTGGCTGTTTCAAAATTACATGAACAGCAGATTCCCACCTATCTGAAATTTTATGTTTCTTTCGAAGGCCCAAGTTCCTAACAAGAACCCTATCGCCAACATCTAAGGGCATAGCCGTTACTTTAGAATCCCACTGTTTTTTGTTCAGATTCTGACATCTTTCTGCATTCTTTGAGGCTAAGTTATACGCATACTTAAGTCTGCTTTTAAGGTCACGCACATAGTGCGAGTGTGTTTTAGAATCATGACCACGGGGACTAATCCCGAAGCATAAATCAATTGGCAATCGGGGTTGTCGTCCAAACATTAGAAGGAACGGCGCCTCACCCATAACATCATTCTTTGTGCAATTATATACATGCACCAACGGCCTTACATATTTCCTCCATTCTTCTTTTTTCTTTTCCTCCAAAGTCCCTAATAAATCGAGTAGAGTCCGGTTAAACCTTTCTACTGGGTTGCCCCTGGGATGATAAGGTGTGGTGCGTGATTTAACAATGCCTGCTAACTTACACAATTCTGCTATCACCTCTGCCTCAAAACATGCCCCCTGATCACTATGTAGACGACGTGGAAATCCATAATGGCAAATAAAATTCTCCCACAATACTGCAGCCACTGTTCTAGCCGTTTGATCTCTGGTTGGGTATGCTTGGGCATACTTGGTGAAATGATCAGTTATGACTAAGATATGCCTAGTGTCTTTTTTATCAGGTTCCAACGACAAGAAATCCATACACAGGAGTTCAAGAGGGCCTTTGACCTTGATATTCACAAGTTCAGCTGCCCTTTGAACTCTGCTTTTGCGTCTCACACATCGCTCACACGTCCGATACTTTGCTTCTATGTACCGCATCATTTTAGGCCAATAAAATCTGGCCCTTGCCAACTCCACAGTCCTCTCAACACCCATATGACCCACTTCATCATGTACACCCCTAAATGCTCTCTCTCTTTGACTCTGAGGCACGACCAGTTGATGAGAATCTTCACCCATATGATTGCGCACCTTGCGATATAACACTCCGTCTATGAGTTCTAACCTGGATCTCTCCCTCAGAAACAAAAGTACCTCTGGTTGCTCACACGTTTTATCCAATACATGGGAATCCAGAGTCAAAAGCTGTATAACGCGTGACAAACTCGCGTCTTCTCCCTGCAACTTCTGCCAATCATCACTGGAAAAACCAGGCAATGTAGGCTGACCAGGCCATAACATTGGCTCTTCCAGGTCCTCTGGAACCGCACTGTCGTCACAGAGCAGGGTCTCTACAGCCGGGATGAAGTTCTCTGCTATTGTTTCATCTCCACTTTCAGACACCACAAGAGCCCTCACCAGGTGATTTGCACATAAAGTGCTCACTGCATTGTTATCCAAAACATTACACTCATCAGGTGCTAGCTGAACACGATCAAGCATGCTGGCAATTCTCTTATTCATCTCATCCACCTCCTCTAAAGATGGTGCATGAGGCCGCCTTGAGAGACCATCAGCATCCCCATTGCGCGTGCCGTGCCCGATTTATAGTGGATGTCAAAATTATATGCAGATAGAGCAGCGAGCCATCTATGACTGGTGGCATCCAATTTGGAACTGGTCAGTACATAAGTTAACGGATTATTATCCGTCAACACTTTGAAGGTGGCACCATACAAGTAATCGTGGAATTTTTCGCTGACCGCCCACTTAAGTGCGAGAAATTCCAACTTGTGAGCTGCATAATTTCTTTCTGCCTTAGAAAGTCCATGGCTAGCATACGCCACTACTCTGGTCTGGCCATCTTGTATTTGATAAAGCACCGCACCCAAACCTGTGGTGCTGGCATCAGTGTGCAGAATATAAGGGAGCCGCCAATCTGCGAAACCCAGAATGGGGGCTGCTGTGAGCTTCTCAATAACAAGCTCAAAAGCCCTCTGACATTCCTCAGTCCAACAATCACCTAACAATTGTGACTTAGAGCGGGGCGCATACTTACTGCCACTCCTACGGGTGGAGAATTCTCCTTTCAACAACTCGTTCAAAGGCCTGACAATGTGAGAGTAGTTATGTACAAATCTACGGTAATAACCTGAAAACCCCAGAAAAGACCTAAGGTCTCTGACTGTCCGTGGCCGAGGCCACTCCCTGATGGCAGATACTTTATCGGGATCAGGTTGAATACCGTGCTCTGAAATAACATGACCAAGGTATTTTACCGAAGTCTGGAAAAATTTACATTTTGATGGAGATAATTTGAGACCAAAATCTGAGATACGTTTTAGAACTCTCATCAACCTCTCCTCATGCTCCTCCAATGTACTTGAAAAAATTATCAAATCATCCAGAAACGCAATTACTTCTTGGAGATTTATGCCTGCCATTACTTTCTCCATAGTCCTCTGAAAAGACGCTGGAGAGTTTGTTAGCCCTTGAGGTAACTTACGAAATTGCCAGTTTCCAAAAGGGGTGGTGAATGCAGTTTTATGTCTGTCTGAAGGTTCCACATCTAGTTGGTAATACCCACTTTTGAGGTCCAAGACACTAAACCATTTAGACCCTGCCAACAAAGTAAATGTTTCCTCAATACGAGGTAGTGGGTATGCATCTTTCTTGGTGAAACCATTCAGCTTCTGGTAATCTACCACCATTCTAAGATCTCCATTCTTTTTGCGGACTAACACTACAGGTGAGGCGTAAGGGCTAGTAGATTCTTCTATCACTCCTGCCACTAATAGGTCATGCAAATGTTTCCGTAAGTCATTAAAATCAGCAGGGGAAACACGTCTAGTTCGTTCCTTAAAGGGAAAATGTGGTTCTACCTCAATGCGATGAGTGACACCAGTCATGTGTCCAATATCTAGATCATGTCTAGCAAATGCGTTTGACACCTCCTTTCGAATTTTGTTCTCTATGTGGCCTCTCAATTCAACTGGTATAGGACTATCTCCAAAATCCAAATTCAGCACATCAGTTTTTGAGCTGAGGTCCTCCTGAGAGGAGACCATATGCAAATGCGCACCTTGTAGCGCCACAGTTTGTGATTCCGCACCAGTAATGGATTGTACAGGTACCACCCAGTCAAGCAGAGAACATTCCGCAATGACAGTCTTTGGCCATAAAGTTATATCATGTTGGGACACATTTTTAACCACTAGTTTAAGTGCATTACAAGACCTATCGTTCACATCTACTATCTGATCATACACCACAAAGCCGCCTGGAATTGAGCTTTCCTCCAAACCACTCACAAGGGCCCGACATGCAACTACCCCCTGCTTCATATGACACATGCCTTTTAGGACCTTCGACTCCCCATTCTTTACACATACTGGAAGCTTTCCACTCAATGTCACCCTCAAAACATAATTTTTCTTAGCCTGCTCTTTAGACTTGGACTGTCTATTATACTCCGAATAGACCATGGCCCAGTTAGTATGAATGGGCAAAGACATTAAGAAGCGCTGGCCTCCCTTCTTCCTACAATCCTGAATCAACTGACGCAAAATATTTGTGCCTACAAGAAAGGGTACCTTCTCACTATAAGTCTGATCAGGACTCACTAACACTAAGGCACTAAACCGTCGGCCTGTTCCACATGCGGTCTGAGAGAAGTTCACTTCCACCTCAATATAACCTAAGTATGGCACACTTTGCCCAGCTGCTCCCTCAATGTGTAGTAAGTCGTCAATAGAGAACAGCTCTCTATGAGATAAATACTGGCAGTAAAACGAATGGCTCAAAATGCTCACTTGTGATCCAGTGTCCATTAAACAAGGACACTGGATACCATCCAACCAAGCTACTCCTTCACACGACTCCCCCACAAGGCCGTCGGGAATCCTTGCAATATCCCCTCTGCCGGGAGGATGATTGCGTGGGCAATGATCTGACAGAGTGGAACTAGCTAAGGTATGGGCTCCTGCCTGTTCCATGGCAAGAGCCCTTGATAGTTTAAAGGCGGCTTTGAGACTAAATTTGACTGTTCTTGAGTACTTTGGTGACGTTCACACAACCTCACTTGCACCAACTCTGCATTAGTTGGGTTAGAGCATTTAGGCAGGGTATGGGAATCTTCCCCGCAATTGTAACAGAACCTCCTTGGTCTACTCTTAATTGTTTCAATCGCTGCTCTGACAGGGGTAGTTCCAATAACTCGAGTGGGCTTCGGCCCAACCTCCCTTTTCTTTTCATTCCGATGCTCTATTGTAGCAGTAGCCCTCCTAAGCTCTGCCTCTAAATACTGGATCTTTGCCTCTAGCTTCTCTTTAATTGAATTTTCTGTATCAGTCAAGTCACTGTTGACCACTTCGGACTTAATCGCTGCCTGGGTTTTAACATGCGCCCTAACAGAGCCGTTACCTAAATGACGCCTCTTCCTCATCTCTTTCAGACGAACTTCCTCCTCATATGCCCTGATTCTATACAACAACTCTGAGAATGAGGGAGGCTCCTGAAAGGGATTTTCACTACTTTCTTTCAAACGCAAGGTAGCCAATAACTGATCCTCCCAGCAACCCCGTATAAATTGCTTCATTAACTGCGTCTCAACATCCTGCTTGGCTACTCCCCTTCTTTCTACAACCTCCTGCAAAATAGCTTGGAGGCGGCGCAAATAGTCTGATGCTTTTTCACCATGGTTCTGGTGAGTTTCAATAAACTGAATATATAATTCATCTCCTCGTGTAACACTACCATATGCTCTATCTAACTCCTGGACATAAGCGCTAGGAGTCTCACTGGGTCCAATTCTAGAAGCTACCTCCAATGCTGGGGAGAGCAGACTATCCAAGATCGTCCTACGTTGCATTGCTTCAGAGATACTACTGTCATTCAACACCTGATAAGCACGTAGTCTCCATGTATTAAAATCTGCTTCAGACTGGGGTTTTGGATAGTTTCCAGAGAAAAGACGCAGCTTGCGCATTGGGGGACCACATGCACGTGCTTCACTTTTCACTATATGCTCAACCACAACCCTATGGGCTTCTGCAGATATGGGTATGGTCAGTAAACCATCATTAAGGGTGGGCTCAACAGGGCCATCCACTTTATCACTAACGCCCCCTGGTAACTGGGGGCGATTTAGCTTTAACCCCAAGGACTGGCGTGGACGCCATGAGAACTGGGTTATTAGGCTTTTCCCCATAGATACAACTTAAAGCTCCCTGCTCTACTGAGGCAGTGCTGATACCATAAGTAGTAGCTAATTCCGAAATCTGTCCCTTAAAAGCAATTGTCATGTCATTGATAGCATGTGCAAGGGGCACTATTTCTTTACCAAGTGGGCTCCCACTTACCAATTCCTGTTGATATTTGTCTATCTGAACTACTTCCCAGCGAGATCCATCCTCCGCAAAATGCTCCTCATCTAGTAGCATTGGAGTCACCCCAAACCCAAACTGGCAAAGAACAGTATTAGATTCTTTTTCAAGTAAAACAATTTTCTCAACATCATCAAGGGATGCAAAAGCCTCCTGCACCCTTGCAAGGGTGATACATTCATTAGGTCCCTTAAGCACTACTGTCCGTTCAGGGTCATACCCATATGCCTTACAGACATCCATGGCTATCTACAATAATAGAATGAATTAGATGTAATGAAGTAAGACACTTCAAGTCCCTGTTCGGGCGCCACTTTCTGTAACCCCTACTTCTATTACACCAGTAGAAATGTACACAACATAAACAGGGGTCGGGTGCAGGGTCCTTTCCCTTATTTATATATATTTTCTTAGTCCAATCACTGAGGGTTTTAGAAAGAAAATGTGATGTGGACACGAAATGCCTTACTTCAAAAACATCTTTTTAATATATGAATTAACATAGCCAGTTAGGTTAACATAAATTCCCAGTATATAAATCAAAACCAAATCGTATATTATTTCAATAAACAAAGATTATATAGTTCGATAACCAGAACACAAACATATATATTTATAATTTTCAATGGGTATCCAAATGTTAATTATAAAAGAAAATTTGGCTAGCTCCTCACTGTCCCGTCCAAAAAAAAAAAAAATGGCGACTGGCACTCTTGCTGTCTTTCGGCGGGAAAGGAGAGACGAAATGGCGACGGAGTCGTTTTCCTCAGCCACTCGTCCTGACAAGGGAGGCTGGCGAAGAAGACTGGCAAAGAAGGCAGATTTTGGTAGCGAAATAGTAGCTTAGGCGCCACAGTTGTCGGCAGCAACGCTCAGCTAAAACCCCGCTCGCTCATGGCGGCTTATATTTGCCAACTGACGCAGAGCGTAATGACACAGAGCGTAATGACGTAGAGCGTACCTTACATTACTCTGAGCTACCGCAACAACACCTACAATATGCCTCCTTCACTTAAAACAAGTGCAAATTCCAGGTAAGCTTAAATATATATATATAATTACACACAAAAATTTGCTTATGGAAATTAAGGTAGACCCAACCACATATACACATCCCATTACAGACAAAACAACAAAAACAAACAAAAAAAATAATAATAAGAAAATAAATGACCAATATACCATGTGGGTTACACGAGCGTCTCTGAGGCTGTGGAATTGATCTGCCCGTCTTTCGATCGCCTTATGCCGGCTAGCGTGAGTGAATCACCGCCGCTAAATCTGGAGAGTGTGGATCTGAATATCCGTGGAATATCCAACCTAAAACTGATTTCACACAGAGAGATGTGGCTAAAGTTGTTCTTCAAGGAAGCCTCATTCAGGATAACGAAGTCTGGCAAAAACTTTCCTCAGCTAAGCGACTGCTAGACATGCAGCCACTGGGAATAATGTTAGGAAATGGGTGAATCGAGGTTTTATTCTTCACTTCTTTTAGCAAAACCTTAGCAACATACTAATTTCTTGTATGTGAAACATTAAAATTCGTCGAAATGTACCACTAGCGACAAAGAATTAATCTCATCCGACAAAACGAGAAGCTTATTTAATAATCGTTTTAATCACATATATTATTTTCACCGACTTTCTGAAATTACATTATCTTTCTCGGAAACATCGGATGTTCAGAAATGTAAACAAAGCGCCTAGAAATTCTACAACTCCCGCACGTCAATCTGTCTCCCTGAGTTCGGTTTCCATTGAGATGCCTACGACACAAAGTGTACAGTGACGTAGTCAGTAGCTTTATATAAATTCTAAGGCGCATGCAGAGTTCTGGCATTATCGCTGTTGGATGCTGATCTTTGTTGTAATGGCTCCAACTGTACTCGTCTGGCTCTGCCTTTTGCATTGCTGCCTTCCATTTGCCCACACCTGCCTGCAGTGTGATCCGCTGGTGCAAGAATTAAACAATAACTTTTTAAAAGCGTTCTCCAATGCATCAGTGGATACTGATGAAATTATGCGCCACGCAAATTACTTCTTCGCAAAGAAAAGCAGATACTCCTATGGAGTAATAGGTAGGTGTTTGTGTGTGTGTGCTATTTTCTCGACAAGCAACAGTGATAAAGCATCCTAATAATTTCATAATTAAATAACTAAACAATATATTTTTTCATCATCTGTAAAATGTAAATGACTAATATTTGGACTTGGTTTTGCACTGGTGGTACAATAACTTATGATGTCTGACCTATTTCATTTGTCCAAGATGCCACCACACTGTCAAAAGCGAGTGAGGAGTATCGGGCAGAGATTTCCATGCTTCTGCGTGACGTTTCTCTCCATGTTGGTAAGACAGTTCACTAGTGGAGTTATTTATGCCCTCACTGCACCCCGGTCCACATGTGTGATGTGTCTCTGGAGCTTCTTCAGACACATGCGCATGTGTGGGAATTTGTCAGCGAAGCAAATATATGCACTACACTGCACACTTGCACTACACTGCACACTTGCACCACACTGCACACATTCACAAAATCGAACAGTTTTATCCACTATTTATGTTGTATTGTGTTGTTGATGTCATACATGCATTTATTGTGTTTGTATTTATGTGTAGCACCATAGGGGGCCCAAGGGATACCAGATGTCAGTGCACTGTGTACTTGTACATGGACATGCTAACAATAAAGAATATTTGAGTCTTGACATTTGATCTTAAGAAACGGAGTCAATGAGTGTTTGTTTCTCTGCCCAGAACAAGAAGGAAGGAATGTCATCAGTGACATGCTAGACAAAGGGAAGAGAATTCTACAAGAACATCTGGAAACCTTTGTCCATACAGGTACACACTTTTGCTCTCATGTTATAAATAATAGTTTGCAGTCTGTTAGTGTCAGTAGGAAATGACATATGCATACTTCCTGTTGGTTTTCTTGCAGGTCTTTGCCCAAACAGTTGCGGTAAGTGAGGCTCTTTTTATTATCTTGTTCATTCAGCAAAGGCGTTATGCTGTTTGTTTTCCCTATACACGTGACAGACTACTTGTGAATCTTGCTTCAATAAGAGCAGAGCTCCATAAGTATTCAAAGCTGTCATTTTTTATGCCTGTTCTGTAAAAGTCTGGATGTTTTCTTCCCTGTGTTTCTCTCCCACCCCCCACCATGCAGGGTTGCTAAATCAGAGAGTCATAAACTGTGAGACCTGTGCCTCTCAGATACGCACCTGCCCCTCTCCACTCGGCCGGGATACCTGTGGCAGTGAGTTATACTTGTCCATCCATCCATCTATATGTCTGTCCATATCTGTATACACAAATACACAGTATGTCTTCCTTCCTGCTCTGCTCCTCTTTTTTGTTTGTTACCGTACGTCACCAGCAGGGTAGTATTAATTTTTCTTTCTCTGCCTTGGTCAGAGCGTCACCTGGAAGCAGAGGAGGGAAGCTCTGCATTATTGGACTGCTCTTTGCCCTGGCACAACTTGGTGGAGGGAGACAAGTTGTACCAGTTCTCTCGGGTGAGACTCACAATAAATGAACACTGTCTGTTTCTTATATCGTCCATGTGTGTGTATCTGTGTGAAATAGAACTTAAGAACAAGTTGGCTGACAATAGAAACATAAGGTGCAGATACATAGGTTGAATATAAACATTTTAGCAAACCAGTATTACTGAAATGTATGGGCACATCAGGCTGTCGAGGTTTACTAGTGTTTTTCTTATTTATTGTTTTATGTCTCTCAGTACTCAAATACTGCCGCCAAGTTTATCGTGTTTAGAGCCAGTGCTTCATCAAGTGTGGTGCTGAAACACATAAACTTGGATGACAAAGGATTGTACCAGTGCCATTTACTGGACAGCAACAACAAGGTTTTGACCAGCTTGAAATACCAACTGACTGGTGAGGGTTCCATCCAGTTTATATTGAAACTGCATTTGGCCCATTTTTAACAATAACAACAATAGTGTCCCCTCTGTTTCTTCTCAGTCAAACCTTCAGCCCCCACCACACCTGCGCCCACGCCTCCCACGATTCCTCCTCATGACTGCGGCAGCCTCCCCGATGAGCCTCCCAAAGAATTGCTTGCTGCATTTGTGGGTGCAGTGATTGTTTTGGGTCTGGCTGGCTGCTGTCGCCTCGCAGTAGCTTTTCGGTGAGTAATTTATTGGGCGAGGTACTCATGGGGAAACACGACACTGATACATGCCCAGTAAGTAAAGAATGACATAATCTAATTAATCTTGAGTAGAAATATTTGGGCAAGCCGAAATCACGGTAAATTGTGTGACCTAGTAAATTATGCTAGCTGGTTTGGATAAAAATAATAAATGAAACTGAAATGGAAACGTGTTTTTAGCTTAGCGCTGAGATGAGGGCAGCTGGACGAAACTGTGATGGTGGAGGAGATGGAAATGGATGAAAGAAATTATCCTGGACTTTAGGAGATGGAAGCACGGGGGCCACCACCCCATCAGCATCGGTGGTGAAAAGGTGGAGGTGCTTCAGAGCTTTCGATTCCTGGGGGTTCAGATCAGCTGTGATCTGTCATGGACCACAAACACTTCAGCCATTGCCAAAAAAGGACTTCAGAGACTCCACTTCCTGTATATATATATATATATCTTGTATATACATAGTGTCTGTACATTCTCTCCCATTCTATTAATACCTCAAATCTTTTTAAATACTGTGCATCTGCTGGTGTGTTCCAAACTAAATCCCATTGTACTTACAATGACAATAAATCATTCATCTCACCTTATCTTCGTATCTTATCTTATCTCGCTAAATTGGCAAAAGTATTAGGACACCTGAAAAAAGGTTAACTGGTATTTTGGGCAGGGCTTAGTAGCCCCCCCCCCCCCACCCACCCACCAATTTCAAAACTGTGCTACCCAAATTCTGCCAGTTTGGAAATAACACGTTGGATCATGTGCAACATAGCAAACACTTACAAAGCGTCCCCCTCCCCCCACACCAGTCAGTTTGATCACATCTCTTTGTCCCTGACCCCTGCATACAAACCCCTCACTGCCAGAACAAAGCCCACTGTACAGACCATCAGAGTCTGGCCCTAAGGAGCCATGACCAGACTACAGGGGTGTTTTGATGACTGGAAATTGTTTAACTGTCAGACTAATATGACAAGTCGAGCATTCTCTCTTTCACTGTTTTCACTCTTCCAATTAACACTCTTTCCCTCTTTCAGTCTGTCAGAGTGACTGCTGGGGGTGGACGGGGCGTGTGAGAGTGTGCGGTAGCCACTTGTTCTGTGTGAACTTTTGGTTTGGGTTCACAGCAGATTTGCCAGTGTTAAATTAACACTGCATACTGTTTTTATAATTCTCACCTAATCAGCGTTACATTTAACACTTTACAGAGTGCAATGAGTGTTGTTGTATAGTGTTAAATTTTATTAGCTAAAATGCGACAGTCATCTGACAAATCAAGGACAAGTCGGATATCTGGACGTTCCAGTTACTTCTGCCTTTCAAGGTCCAGGCGGTTCAAGGAAAGTTTGGCCATCTGGAGATGCTAGTTTCTTCTACTTTTTCAAGGTCCACCTATCAGCTTAGAACAAGTCTATCTATTTGGGACTTTTCCTTTTACTATATTATTCTGGGACTCGTTGTTCTCTTTTTCTACATTTTATATTATCCAATACCATGCATTCATTTTATAATACCTTCTGCAACAGCTTACTTCTCAGGTCATGCCTTTGCTTTGACCTGGGCCTCTTGCTGAAGAAGCAATACATGGCAAACATGTTAGTTCCTCTATAGAAAATAGAAATCTCTTACTTAAGCAGATTTGCATTATTGTTTGATACATTCAATTAATGACAAGTAAATTACGTTGTTTCAACCACTATGTTTAAATCAACAACACCATTATAAACTTAATTGTTAATTACTGATTAGGTAATGCATTTTGCATAATCATCTATATTCCATTATTGATTACTGATTAGCATAATCAAGAATTTTCTATCATACAAGCTTGAGAGGAAAGTCAATAACGTCCCTCCCCCCATTGTCCTTTCCGAGATACATCACTTCCCTACGCACGTACTCATACCTGCCCCCCAAGGCGAGGTTAAAAACGTCCCTCATCAGGCCTCGCCGCATGAAGCGTTGCAAAGGGTACACATGTGCAAGGTAGAGCAGGGTGGGAAGAATATCCACTTTTAAGGCTAAAACCTTACCTTGGAAGGACAGGGACCTGGACTTCCACAGTCCGATCTTCCGCCTGGTGATCGCCAACTGCAATCAACCGGGCGGCACCATCCGAAAGGAAGTTGACCCCCAACACTGAGAGGTTCGTCACAGAGGGTGAGACCGCCTGCGACGTCCTCCCTCGCCTTCCAGCTGCCGAAATACTTGGCCACCGACTTACTGAGGTTGAGCGTCGCGCCAAAGGCCCTACCGAACGCATGAACGAGGCTCAAGGTATGACCAAGAGACTGATTCGAGCAGACGAAAAGCGTGGTGTCGTCTGCATACTGGGTCAGTTTAACAGTTGTCCCCCGACTTCCTGGGATAAGAAGGCCATCGACCCCGGGGTGGGTGCGAATGGCGCACGCCAGTGGCTCTATATAGAGCGCGTAGAGGAGGGGGGAGAGGGGACATCCCTGCCTCACTCCACTCAGCTGGGGCACCAAGTCACTCAGGAAGCCATTGTTAACAACATGGCTCCCAACTTCGTTATACAAAGTGTGTAACCACCGTTCCCAGAAACACTACAATACCAGGTCGATGCGTGGAGCGGATGGGGCAAGCCCCACTTTCGGCTCCCTGTTCCAAAAATCCGTTTAATATGTGGCCCCCTCCATGGGGGACGTATCACATATTAAACTGATAAGAACAGATACTACACTTGATCTTAGCCGAAAGGCCGAGAAGCGATACCCGCAAACTGTGCCCCGCCAATTTTTTTATAATATTATGCTTGCACTACTTACATTAACACATAATCACAATCTAAAAGGCTGAAACACCATGCAAATCAATGCCAACCCAGTACAATAAGAATTTTAAGGATAACATTTAACAAATAGTACTACCTGCAGAACTATTACCCTTAAAACAGTCAAAAGAGCAATTCCACCAGCAAATACAATTACACACCATTAAAATCTAATTACATGGCCATTAAAACAATTAAAATGTTACCTTATATGCATGCCATTAAAAAGTTAAGACCTTCAAAAAGGAACACACCCGCAGACTTCCAACCTCTGCACAAGGGTCGGGCTAAAACACTGTCATACACCTTCCTAAAACACATAAAATCAGTAACCTTAGGAATAAAATAGGTCAATCACAGAATAAACAGCACAACAGATAAAATAAAATGTTAATATTGATGAATATGTGCTAACAGTGATCAACCAAAACAGTGCTCAGTAAAATCTGTACATGCCATTAAATAAAATCCAAGCCAAATAAAACACAAACACAGAAAAACAAAGCAAACTTACATAAAACCCGAGGTGTCCTTTGTGTGCTTCAGCAAGTGTCACCACTTAGATGTACTGGGGCAGCCTAGGATCAAGGCAGTTGGATGGATGTCAGCTTACCTCTGGGGGTAGGTCGTTTAGGTGGATGGCAGCTTACTTCTGTGATCAGGGCATTTGGGGGGATGTGAGCTTACCTGAGGGGCCTGCGTGTTTGGGTAGACCGCAGCTTGCCTCTGGGATCAGGGTATTTGGGTGAATGTCAGCTTACCCCAAAGAACAAGACGATTAGATGGAAGGTAGTTTACCTCTGGGATCAGCATGGTTGGGTGAATGGCAGATTGCTTCTGGGAACAATGTGTTTGCGTGGATGGCAGCCTACATCTGGGATCAGGGTGTTTGGGCGGACAGTGGTTTGCCTCTGTGATCAGGGTGCTTGGATGGACAGCAGCTTACCTCTGTGGTTGGGCCGGTTGCATGTTTAGGAGCTTACCTCTAGGGCCAGGGTGTTTCGGTGGACGGCAGTTTACGTCTGGGATCAAGAAGTCTGAGTGGATGAAACTGTACCTCTTTTATAAGAGTGTTTGGGTTTATGTCATCTTAACTCTGGGGTCAAGGCGCTTGGTTGGATGGATAAGAGCTTTACCTTTGGAATTAAGGCATCTGAGTAGATGACAGCTTAACTCTGCGATCAGGGTGTTTGGGTACATGTCAGCTTACCTCTGGGGTCACGGTCTTCGGTTGCCCTTCCTGTGGAGTCAGGGCGTTTGGGTGAACAGCAGCTCACCTCTGGGGTCAGAGCGCTTGTGTGTAGGGCAGCTTACTACAGCTAACTCTCAATTAGTTTAACTGAATTTATCCAAAAAAATTATATTTCTCTCTATACCTGACACACAAAATACTGTGACTTATATATAATGTGGCATGTTGTAAATGCAACCAGTAATCAGAAGACAGTGTGACATGTGCTGCACACCAGGGCAATTTCAGAATCCCAAATCAGATCTGTAGTTAACACCAAGCTATGGTAAACCAAGTGGCAACTATATACATGTATGGAAATCACACAACCCGAAAAACATATTAATACACAGGTATTTCTGACTCACTATCAAACACGATGTAAACTTCCCTGTAGTAGTTAATAGATTAACAGACACAAAAAACCCAGAGGTACACCAACGAAAACACAGTGCAATGCTAGTACCAACTAGCAAGAACTAGCTAACCAGCTAAAAAGTCGCAATTAACTTCTAAATTATCGAAACCCAGCTACATCGATAAGTACATAAATTACCACGAAAAATACATGTATTCGTTTAATAAAGTTTAAGCAGAAATTATCAAAATTAATCCGGCTTTGTTTGCCGGAGCTCGAACGTCGGATATCTCTTAGTCAAAGGGCGCGAACTTCGGCCGGTTTGTGGCAAAGTAACCATGACAACCACCTGCCGCTGGCGCCACACAACGTCGTTGACCGCAGTCAGACTCGCGTGTTTACGTCTGACTGACGTGCGCCGCCATAATGAGATTTAGCAGTACTAACGTTAAAAAAGATCTTACCAACCTCATTTCACTGTATCCTATGCACGGCAATTTATCTAGCTTTCTTAGAATGGCCAATAAATTTTTGTGCTCGTGCTCTGAGTCCATGAATTATGTCCTGCATATAAATGTATAGTGGCAGTACATTTAAACAACTGGATCGCATCACACCTCTCCCGGAAGTTCCGTGAGTCTCGTGCAAATGGACCACAGCTCCCTCACACCCCCCGAATGATGTGCAGCATCCCGGAAATCTGTCCACACGGAAATAAAAGCAATCAAACGCAGGGAAGTGGCCACGTGCCTATGGATTGGACGTGGCTCCCGATCGTCTGCCACCGCCCCCAACTTTCACAGCCAGCCATTTGTTCATTAATTTTCTCTAGTCAACGCACTGAATTACGACGGCCAATATTATGTATTATTTTAACAATAATATAAGTAGATTATTCTTTTACTATATGTAAATTCCTTAATTATATTCCATTGCTACTTTACAAAAGCCTTCAGGGAGTTTGGTCTTTTCATGACAACTAACCAAGTGTTTAACCAGTGTTTACCTGAATAATACAGAAAATTAAATGACACTTGTTAAACTCACCTGAACGTACTTTTTACAGCCGTTTAAACCGTCATGAGCAATGCTGAAATCACTGTTGCAAATAGTTCAGCGCGTAACATTGTCATTATTTTTCATCCTTATTAAACAAGGATACGCTTTTGTGTAGTCTGAGGTGAAATGCATTTTATATTTTCACTTTTTGGGACACTCCCTCTGTCATGACGCTCCACGGAACCGATACCTTCGGTTCTCTAGGAGTTAAATAAAAGCCCGCCCGCACTGAAATATGATTGGCTTATTTTGCTAAGTAAACCAATCAGGATGCTGTCTCTCTAGCATGGGCTACACGAACAGTCACACACGCAGGGATCCACACATACGCACGTTCTCTCTTTCTCTCTATCCCTCTCTCTCGCTCATCCATCGTGCGCGCTACTGTCTCACGTGCATGCTCTTGTTTGCTTGCTCTAGTTTCCGGGATATTTTATTCAGTTTAGGGGCATCAGAAAGCCGCTGTCAATATGCGGGAGACTTGGGATGTCTGGATAACTGCTTATTTGTACTATAATGATAACTAATAATTTTCAGGGAGCTGTGATGATATTCTAAATTGTGCAGGGTTATATAAGTACTGTGAAGCTCTCGTTATCTAGTTAAATGTTTACAAATATTTATTATTTTATAATATTTCATGTATATTTTCAACTTATTCACACCTTATTGTACCATCCGTCCATGCATACTTTACTGTAAAATCAGACAGATAAACCTTTAGAAAAATAATCGATTCTACAACTTAACTTGCAGCTGTCCAATTACACATCCATATTTTATTGCTGCAGATAATTGAGGTAGGTGTGGTATATAACGCTGAAGGTTAGATGTATAGTACAATAACATATGTACAACATGTGGTCATTTCAAGTCAGACAAACGTTTAAAATGGAAAACAAGCTTTATATTTTACCGGCAATTTCCATAGCACGTCTTAGTCGAAGTACTACACTGCCATCTATTGGACAAGTCGGGTTACTGAATCGTGAAATTTGTCTTAAATCATGTTTTTTTAGGACCACTAAAAGAGGATTATCAGAATGAAGGTTTATAAATACAAATAATTTATTAAAATAAATATTACAGGACTCTCCCTGAAAATAAGATGTTCTTAGCTTCCAAAGCCAAGGACACATTCTAGTGATTTTCCAGGAGACTGAACCTAACTAACCTGAGGCCTTATGAAAAACAATCAATCAGCTCATGTTGAAGCTCACAAGGTGTGGAGAACAAGAAAGACAAGTAAGGGAGAAAGGCAAGGTGCAGAGCATACACAAGCAGTGTAGCGGCACATCAGTTATAGTGTATGATTAAAAATACATCATTTCTCACAGTAATAGTGGCCCATTGCTCCTACTGTAGCCTCACACCTCCAGGGTCGTGGGTCTAATCTGCACCCCTGCTGTAATAAACAGTGAACACTGTTTATCAGTAAAATAGTACAATACTGTAGAAAATAGGGCAATATTTATGAGAACCTTGCCGATAAAATGCTGCAATGCACTGTAATTCAGTACGTAAACTGCAAATAAATAAATTGTAGAATTTGCTCAAATTAAATGATGTAACAATTTGCACTTGCTTTTTTGGGTTGAATTTAAACCCTTCTTAAGTAAAGTATACGCCTATTCTAGGAAATATTTTAAATAAATCAAGTTAAAGTCTGGGGTGGCATGGTGGTGCAGTGGTTGGCACTGTTGCCTCACACCTCTGGGACCCGGGTTTGAGTATCTGCTTGGGTTACATGTGTGTGGAGTTTGCATGTTCTCCCCATGTCGTCGTGGGGTTTCCTCCGGGTACTCTGGTTTCCCCCCACAGTCCATAAACATGCTGAGGCTAATTGGAGTTGCTAAATTGCCCGTAGGAGTGCATGTTTGAGTGAATGGTGTGTGAGTGTGCCCTGCAATGGGCTGGCCCCCCATCCTGGGTTGTTCCCTGCCTCGTGCCCATTGCTTCTGGGATAGGCTGCGGACCGCCTGCGACCCAGTAGCATAAGCGATTTGAAAAATGGATGGATGGAAGTTAAAGTCTACCTACTGTCACAGTATCATCCTATGATATTTACTCAAATCAGTTAAGGCAACATATTTGTACTCACTCCTTTGGGTAAATTGGGTTATTATTTTTTATGAGTAAAGTAAACCCGAGTTTAGCAAATAACACACCTAATGTATTTAAAGGGCCCTTTTCGGCATCCAACACAAAGTGGTACCAGGTTTGATGCAAAGGTCTTTGCCAGCATGGCCTGATACAGTTTTCTGTCCCTTTGGGAGTAAAGGTCTTAGCTCAGGAGCTCATTAACATGTGGCTATTCTGCCAAAGCTGGGCTGTTCTGCAGCTGTGGTATATTTCACCCACCGTTATGAAGGAAATTCTGCCAAATACTGACCTCGCAAGATGTTCTCTGTTGAGATTTAAAAAATAAAACAACTGTGATTGCTCATGTAATGCTTTTCTTGGGTGATGTCTTTGTTAATGTAAGGCCATTTTGATTACCCACACATGGCCTTCTAGCCTTGTATTTGCAGAAATGAGCTAGGGCAGTGATATTCTTTGCTATGTGGATTCTAGAACTGCCCACTATCCTGTAGACCAATAGTGTTGGATTTATATTTGCATAGCATAGATTTTTAATTCACTGTCATGATGTTGAATAGGACAAGTGCATAAAACCTAATTAAAATTGAAATATTAAAAGAGCAAAATGATTTGTTGTTCTATCCTAAGTTGTGATTAAGAAGCAATGAGGCTTCCACCCATTATATCTGCTCTAGGGAAATGCACTTCTGCAGCCACTAGGGGAGCTCTCACCTTCTCTCAGCCCTGCTAAATTTTGTTGCGTAGTCCATCCATCCATCCATCCATCCATCCATCCATTTTCCAAACCGCTTATCCTATTGGGTCGCGGGGGGTCCGGAGCCTATCCCGGAAGCAATGGGCACGAGGCAGGGAACAACCCAGGATGGGGGGCCAGCCCATCGCAGGGCACACTCACACACCAGTCACCCACACATGCACACCTATGGGCAATTTAGCAACGCCAATTAGCCTCAGCATGTTTTTGGACACTGGGGGGAAACCGGAGTACCCGGAGGAAACCCCACGACAACATGGGGAGAACATGCAAACTCCACACACATGTGACCCAGGCGGAGACTCGAACCCGGGTCCCAGAGGTGTGAGGCAGCAGTGTTAACCACTGCACCACCATGCCGCCCCTGTTGCGTAGTCAAACAAGCTTTATAATCTGTGTCAATGAGCACTGCCTTACCGGAAATGCTTTCCCTGGAAATTATTCTAAACTTGTATTACGTATTTCAGGCGAAATACTTGAAAGTGAATTAGATTTATTAACTCCTAGATTTATGACTCCTGAAATTAGGCATTTTGAATGAACCGAGCTTAATGAGTATTAATTAAATTAATTCAGGGACATTGCAGTTCGTTTCATATCAAAAGTTACTTAAGCTAAATCCGCTTACATCATTTAGAGTGTTTAATAACATATTCAAGTTCAAGCAACTTGAAAAAATGAGCTTTTCAACTTCAATCATTTGAGGCAAGCAATTTCCTCTGATTTGAGTAAACTCGACCTAGCAAGGTTTACAGCGTGAGTGAGCTTCAGCTTCATTTATTCAAAATATTTAATTTCCTAAATTTGGGTATACGTTTCTTTAAAAAAAAAATCTGTTTAAATATACCCCAAAATAAATGAGTGCAAAAATGCTGCCTTATTTAATTAGTGCAAATCCCACAAGTCTTTTCAGTGTAGTTATAATAGTAACATACTGTAAAATTAATAGTAAAATAGTAACTCTCCTGCCTGTAATTTGCTGTAAATTTACATGACAATTTATTGCATTTCTTTTAAGGGGCTAGCCTTAGCTGAGGGCAGCGTGTGGCTCAGCAGACTAAGTATCTGACCATATAAACCAATGGTTCATATCCAGCCTCAGCTGAGGGCAGCGTGTGGCTCAGCAGACTAAGTATCTGACTGTGTAAATCAAAGGTTCATATCCAGCCTCAGCTGAGGGCAGCGTGTGGCTCAGCAGACTAAGTATCTGACCATATAAACCAAAGGTTCATATCCAGCCTTAGCTGAGGACAGCGAGTGGCTCAGCAGACTAAGTATCTGACCATATAAACCAAAGGTTCATATCCAGCCTTAGCTGAGGACAGCGAGTGGCTCAGCAGACTAAGTATCTGATCGTATAAACCAAAGGTTCATATCCAGCCTCAGCTGAGGGCAGCGTGTGGCTCAGCAGACTAAGTATCTGACCATATAAACCAAAGGTTCATATTCAGCTATTCATATTCATGCTGATTATGGCCCTTTAATTGGCATTGGGGAAATTACTTGTTAAACTTGGGTTTATTATACTGGTAAAAAATATGCACCCAAATTTCCCAAAATAAGTGAGTGTCATTGAAAGAATTAAAAGAAGAATTAAAAGTGGAAATAAACTATTATTTAAGAAATATTCCTTGGAACAACAAACTGCGGAAAACTGTGAATTTACAATGTTTTTGGAAGGAAGAGTCTGTTAACGGAAAATGTGCCGGTAATTTTCTTCCAGTACATTTTCCATTTTTTGACAGATTTTTTTTTTTTTTACAGTGCAGGTGATACAATCCTGTCAGAACTATTTTTATGCCTTAGTTTAAGATATATGTACAGTTGAACCTCGTTACTACGTACAAGACAGGATATCAAAAACATGTACGTTATAAGCATAGAACATTGTAACCACTTAGTGCAAGATGGATTAAAGAACTCACGAAATATCCATGTAAATGATAAAACAGACCCTTAAATTGACTACAAAACAAACAAACACATTATTACTTGTTAAATAATTCGACAGCTCATTTGGATCCTTGAAATTTCCCTTAAATTACTCACGATTACTTAGTGCCGACCGGCGATAAACGGCAACGAAAATACACAACGGCTGGTCAAAATGGATTTTTAAAATAAACATTCGCATTCAAATTGGCATTTGGCCTGAAAATATTAATGAAATATTGGTCAAATTAAATCATAAAATCCTTTACTTCCATTATTATTCTGAATTCACAATTACCAGCATGACCGGTATTTCATAAGGTTTAATAAACAAAGAATACGCACACAACACTTAACAAGCCATTACTACGCAGTCCAGTAACGATCAGTCAAGGCAACTCATTTAACGCGGGAAGTTACAACGCAATAGACAAATGTGCATTGTCGGGCGAAGATCAGGTAGATACAGGTAGATGTAGCGACACAAGTTGTGGTGGGCGGGGAGAGCGCTGTACGTTGTAACGATGGTTAGTTTTCATATTTTCTCTAGAAATTTGGAAGTTGTATCGAAGTTTACGCTGTAAGGGTGTACGCTGTAAACAATGGCTGCTATTGGAATAATACATAGGCTAAAAATGGGAATTAGAAACCTGTACGTTGTAAAGGTGAAAACGTTGTATCCGGGGTACGTAGTAATGAGGTTTGACTGTATACTATTTTCAGTAATTTTATTTGACATTATTTTATTTATTTTTGCATTTAAAAGTCTTTTCTTCAAAAAAAAAATATGTACATAAATGCACTGAAAGGGTTTTGTCAGTAGTAGTATGTGTGATGCCTGGTTACGACAGAAGAGACAGACCCCGTAATGCAGTGTCCAACTGGTTTAATGATCAAACCAGAAACAAGCAGGGTCAAAGGGAGAATCCGAAGTCGTGGTCGTGGGGCAGGTAAGAGGTCGGTGTACAGGAAGGTCAGTCCTACTTGGAGTGACGGGACAAGACGACGATGGGAAGGGGGACACGAAGCAGATGGATAGCAGGGCAGGATGGAGCAGGCAGGTGGGGCAGGCAGGCGGATGGAACAGGCGAGACAGACAGGGCAGGTGGAACAGCAGGGCAGGATGGAGCAGGCGAGACAGGCAGGCGGATGGAACAGGCGAGACAGACAGGGCAGGTGGAACAACAGGGCAGGACACAGCAGGCAGGGCGATCGGAGAAAACAAGAGACAGAGAATTGCTCACTATGGCACATTAGAAGAATGGCAACAATACGTCACAATGAGCCTAGAACTTCGACAGCTTTATGACCCAGAGCGATTAGCTGACGATTGTCTGCCGGTGCTCGGTCCTGCCCTTGTGGGCGTGACAGTATGGAGTTCAATCATTAAAAATGTTCCTAAAAAGGAAACCTATGAGTTTTAAGAGACTTGTCTATGTTTTCTTTTTTGAATAGTTACTATTGCTCTTTAATAAGACAAAAGTATTTCTTATCCGATTACTCGATCAATCGATAGAATAATCGATAGATTACTCGATTACTAAAATAATCTACAGCTGCAGCCCTATCAAGTTAAATTAACCCTGTCAGCAGAATTATGACGACCTGGACACACTTTTTGTACCACCTTCTTGGTTCTATCCGTCTGTGGCTACCAAAAGAAGCCGTATAAGCTCAATTACCACCAGAGTTTTCCCCATATGCAAATACACAAGTGGTGCTGGACTGTACAGAAATCTTTTGTCAAACACCATCATCTCTTGTTCTGCAAAGTGAGGTGTTTTCCAGTTACAAGTCACCCACCACTTTCAAGGTCATGATTGTCATGGCCCCCCATGGTCCCATCACCTTTGTTTCTCCACTGTATGCGGGTTCTATGAGCGACAGGGACATTTTCAAAAGGTCAGGTATTACCTCACAGCTGACATGGGGTTTCTTGTGGACACTCTTGTACCCTGCAAGGTTTTCCGGCCTGCTTTCCTGTCAAAGAAAACTGGATGTTGAACAAACACAGTCCATTGCCTGTTTGTGGGTTCATGTTGAAAGGTGTATCCGGAGAGTTTAGGAGAACAATTTTTTTGGGAAAGTTATTCCCTTATCTGTGTGTGGAAGTATTGATCAGTTGTTTTGTGTGGGTTGCTTCTTGGTAAACTACCAAAATGTCACTTGCCAAGGCATGGGCAACTGGACAGTGAAAGTCTGTACTCAACTCAAAAGCCTGGACTGCCACCTAACTGGACATTTCTCTGTGAGCTTTCATATGATGTTTTGTATTTTGTCACATAAACTGTGTTGTTTGTTTTTTGTATCCTGTGATATACCTTTCAGTAAAATATCTGAAATATTTACATAATGGTTACATTTGCCTTTTATTGTCTCATATACATATATGAAATGTCTCATTTCATATATATGAATTACATGAATCATATACATATATTCATGCACGCAACGTTACCTGTTCAAAGCAACATCACACCTGCTAAAATGGGTATTTATGATTTCTCCACAGGATACAAAACATATCCATTTGTCATACAAAACTGCAACAAATTAGGTTCTGTTAGTACTTGGCCCTTAAGCCCCAGTTCTTTGGGTGCTACAACAGCTAGCTACCCTTCACAACCAGCTTGCTCTGACGTACAGTGGTGGAGGTGTAAAGCAATTCACCCACAGGGATCAATAACACATAAATTATTAATATTTACTCATTAATATTTACTCAATTATTCATTATTATTGAATGGTACTTAATATCTTATAATATATAAGAATATAAAGCGCTTAATATCCTTGGCCAATAAAAGTGTCTGCATTTCAGCATTCGGTGCTCCACATCACTTGAAAAGTGTTTACTGACAGTCTGCACATCTGAGTACCATTGGTTGTTGATGTAAATACAGATTCCCCCACTATTGAGTTTGCCAGATACTACTGTGCAGTCCCCGTGATGAATGGAGTGAGTGTGTAGCTGGACAGCTGATTCTACAATATTGTCCTACAGTTATGTTTCAGTGAAAATTAGCGCACAGCAGTTCTTAATTCTTAATCCTAGTTCCAAGTTCATTCATATTATTTTCGAGAGATCGAACATTATCAAGCAGAAGGTTAGGGAGAGCTGGTCTGATACATACCTCTAGTCTTAAGGCAGAAATACACTTTCTGTGAGCTGCGTATGCGTGTCCGTATACAGTTGCGTTGTTAACGTTTGTGCTGATATACTTGAGTCCGTACTGTACGTCATAATCTGTAGTGTGTACTCCTTACCACCAGGGGGCAGTGTCGAGGCCGCAAACTAAATAAATGAATGAATACCTGTATCTTAAAACTGTCATCTGTTATTACGAACAAACATATCTTCACTCGAAGAAATATTAATTTTAATTATACTGAGACGGCACCAGAGAAGAAAACGCAAATCGCGGAGATGGTACATTCGACCATTTAATAGATCTCGTCAGCAAAATGGGGAATTCTTTTCTGTGGTTTTGCCAATGAGAGATATTGATGAGGAAAAACACCGGAAATATTTCCGAATGTCTCCTAAAGTATTTGACGAATTGCTCCATCGAATTCGCCCTCATATCGAACACGATCAGACTCACAGTGACCCAATAGGCAGCGCTCAGCGACTGGCTGTCACCCTTCGGTTTCTCGCAACTGGGATGAGCTATAGAGCCCTTGCAGCCAGTTACAAGCTTGGCTCAGCCACAGTTGGCCGCATTGTCAGTGAAGTGTCCCAAGCAATATGGGTATCGTTAAAAAACGAGTTTGTTTCATACCCTTGTCAAACAAAATGGCAAAGCATTAAGGCCCAGCAAACTGCAAGATGTCCTTAGGTCATCCTTATGACATCCTCTTTTTGTCCGGATCTCGTCCTTAAAGGACGTCCTTAGGACATCTTCATGGAAAGTTTTTTTTACGTCCTTAGGATGACTTTTAGGGAGGTCCTAAGGACGTCTAGAGGACCAGGTATGGACCTTTTAAGGACATTTTCAGGACATTCTGTGAACATATTCTGGGCATTAAACCACGTAAATCCCCTTTCCTAAATAATTAATATTTGACATTTTGCCAGTAATGCTAGGGACATAAACAAGGGACAGCCTAGGGATGTCCTTTGGAGGGCCAGCTCAATGTCCTTTATTGGGTACATTCTTAAGATGACCATGTTACTGACGTGCTGCTGTGGCCAACATTTTACCGCATACTGTGGTCTGTGTGGATCCCAATGTCTCAGTGCAGTGATGGGGACACCGTACCGTAAAGTATTGCCGTCCTTCACATAGACATAAAACCGAGGTCCTGACTCTCTCAGGTCATTAAAGATCCCTGGGCATCTTTCCAAAGAGTAGGGATGACTAAAATTGCCCACTGTTGCCTTATCAAATCTGATCTAAGGTGACTTATCAAATCTGTCCTCCTAATCATCTCCGGTATCTAACTGGTAAATTCTGCCCCTTCACCACCTTAGCTACTGTGTGGTGAGCATAATGGGGCAGAATGGCTGATGTCACATCATCCAGGTGGGGGCTACAGAGTGGAGGTGGCTGAAGCGGCTCCCTATTGCATCTATAAAGCACTTTGTGTGTCTTAAAAAGTTCTGTATAAATGTAACTTTCATTCATTCTTTCATGAAAAATAATGAAATCCATCAAAAACAATTCGTTATGACAACTTGCTGTAATAATATTTAAATAGATATAATTTTGTCTGAAGTATTTCTTTATTTATTAATGTTCCATTAGCATGTCCAGAGGACAGCCACAGGATACCCTTCAGCTTTTCCTTGAAAAAATGTTTAAAAGTTGTTGAAATATATATTTTTATTGTAAGAACATTAGCAATTTTCTTTAAGATTCTAATTTAACAACTGTCATTAATAAAAATACAACATAAATATTAAGACATATTTTAAAGGTTTTTTTGTGAAAATTTAATTCTGAGTCATCAGTATCGATGGCCAGATATTCCTTCCTTACTTCAGAACCTGTGCCCTGTAACAAAAACATTTATGAAATGTTTGATCCCAGTCCATTGATTACTTAATTACTGCTAATTAAAACTAAATAATTATGTGGCAACTATCTGTCACGCTACGAGCCGGACGGAAGATCGCTCAGGCAACGCGAGCGATCAGGAACGAGCAGGCAGGCGGGAAACGGGTCAAACTGGGGTTTATTCCAAAGACGAAGCACGAACATCGACTAACATCAATGACAGACAAGGAAAACTGGGGAGACCAGGACTTAAATACACAGGACTGATCGAAAGTAAACGGACACAGCTGGGTACGATGCAGGAAACACACGTGGGTAAACAAGGGGCGTGGAACACATGAGGAGCCGACGAGAAGGTCATGACACTATCTTTACAAGTCTGCAAATTTGTACAATTATACAATTTATATGCAAACAGAAAATTCACTGAAAAAATAATAGTAATAGGTTGACATGCAATGATAAGGGCACTGAATATGAAATGTCATTTAAATGTTTACCTTGTGTTTATCTCCACCTTTTCTGTGTGGTGTGCGCCAAGAGAGTCTAGATGCAGACGCCTGTAGAGTGGAGCTCCACTGGAAATACGTCACCTCCACAGGAAATACATGATCTTTAAGGACGTATAGTGGAGCTCCGGTTAGGGGTACACTATAAAAAATCTTATGTGCTATCTACTTAAAAAAACTATGGCAACAATATTGCACATATTATTTTTAAGCAGTTTTTAAAGCTTGATTTTTTAGAAGAATTTACTTGAATAAATCATGTAAAAAAAACCTTAAATTATTTAGCCAGACACACAATGATTTTAACATTATTAGTGGAATAATCGTTTTTAGTTTAAGCAGATAAAACAAAATGTACTCATATGTATTAAGGAAAATTACTTAATATAAAAAACATTTTATAATGAAAAGAATACATAATGCATTTTGGTGTTAAAAGCATGTTTATTCCATGTTACACAGGTATCAAAATGTTAACCATTTTGTAAAAGTGTAACATTTACAGCAGTTTTAAGAAAAAAACAAAAACAATTTGTATAACAATTTGTATCTGACAATTTATGTCATTGAAATCAACTGTTTAGCATCAAACCAGATAACCTGCTGTAGAACAAGCTGCAGAACAATCTCAAACCTCAACCTGGGCATTTTCACCAAAACTTGGTAACAATGGAATGTGTCTTTCACAATCTAACACACAAGTTTGTTTTTAAGACAACAACAACAACAACAAATTTATTTTTATATAGCGCATTATCACAACATTACATTGTCTCAAAGCGCTTTACAGTATCCTCACCCAAAGCCCCCAGTGAGTAAGCCATAGGCGACAGTGGCAAGGAAAAACTCCCTAGAAGGAAGAAACCTTGAGAGGGACCAGACTCAAAGGGGAAGCCCATCCTCCAGGGGCCGGCAGGGATAGTCAAATAGAGAGAGGAGAGCAAGGAAGATAAGCCAATGCCGAAGCCGAGTCTTCTTCCAATTGCCAGGCAACCAGAGGTAAGGCAGCGGGTCATACATGGAAGATCAGAACGGCGAGCTGGATGCAGGGACGTCACTGGTGGTGGTCGGGTGTGCTGGATATCTTGATAGATTGAGGTCTCCAGGCATCACCCCCAGGAGGAGTAGGGGAAATAAAATGTACAATTAGGCATAGTAGAGGAGGCTATTGGCAGTGCTAAAAGCTAGGTGAGTACAATATGAAGTGCAATCTGCAAGCTCCGGCAGATATGGCTATGGCAGCATCAGTAGGAGGGAGAGGCAAGTGGGAATGCCGGCATGGGGAGTCCCTGAAATGTCAGCACTCCAGTTCCACAAGAGATTGCAAAGCTAGAGTGACAGCACTGACAATCCAGTTCATCCAAAGCCAATGGCACCGATCCCCACCCAGCTCTACACCTCACACTACAGGTCTGACTGGGAGTGAAGAGTTAGCTAGGGCTAGAACTAGTGTCCCTATACGCTAAACTAAACAGGTGTGTTTTTAGTCTGGACTTGAATATTGAGAGTGAACCTGAAACCCGCACATCCGGTGGAAGACCATTCCACAGCAGAGGAGCTTTGTAGGAGAAAGCTCTGCAGCCTGCCGTAGCTCTTTCTACCCTAGGCACTAACAGATATCCCATGGCTTGAGAGCGAAGCAAGCGTGGAGGGTTGTATGTGGTCAGCAGTTCACTAAGGTATTCTGGTGCAAGGCCATTAAGAGATTGTAATTTGGGGGGAAACTTGCAAACATCCAGTTCCAAGAAGAGCTTCTGAAATGTCTCAAACGTGTTCCTCAGTTGTTTGGGATAGGTGAGGTTTAGTGCATATGTGAATCCAAGAAGAATTGCGCAGGCTCTAGTCAGATTTCCCAAGCCAGTCATGACTTGCACACCCTCCAAGACAACGCTAATGTCCTCCTGGTCATCCGTCTTGCAGACAGTAATTTTCATTACATGCTGCAATAGACTTTGCTGCACATCCTCATTGTCACACTGTAAAACAAACATAACATTTTATTATGAAGATCTGTTATTTATGCAGTTAATTTGTGTAAGATGTTCAAACAAGTTTTTCCTCATAAGAACTTAAAATGCAGATACATCAAGGAAGTACAGTAAACCATTTCCAGGTTCATATCTTCGTAACACTGTAAAACAATAACTCCCCAAAACTTGTTTCAGTGAACTGTGGAAACTGACAAACAAGTGTACTATGGCTAATGGCGGACAGGATGTTTTCAGAAATATTGACAATGTTTAATTTATTTAATTTATATTGCTGACACTAGTGGAAGAATTGATTTTTTTTACATGAGGAACGTACTTATGTTTAAGATGTATTTCTGTTTTTGTAAAGAAAACAAATGCTAAATGCAGTTTTCTGCAAACAATAAATATCTGAAATAGTTTTAGACACTTACATTGTACTCCTGGATGAGGTCTTCCTCCTTTTCACCCAAGTAATAGACCAAGCAACAGAGGACATCATCTCTTGTCTGTACTATGTTTTGATGTGAGATCTAAGGCACCAAAAGTGTAGAAATTAGTAATAGTACCCAATAATAATGAAGCAAATATCAATCAAATAATGATAAAATATACTAACACCCATTTTCTTCTTAAAAATCTGTCCGAGTGCTCCTCCTTTGGAAGAAAATATTGTGAAAAGTTTAGGAGTGTAGTAATCCAAAATCTTAATAAATGTTGGCTCAAGGTGCAGAGTAGTAATTCTCCTAAACTCTTCATTAATCTAAAAAATGAAACACACAAACACTGATTATAATTATGTTCAGTTGACAACCACATTATTATCTGTGACGGTATTTAACGACAAAATGTAAAATCCCTCCCTGGAGAATGTCAAACAGAGCAGGCCAGTGATCTTTAAATTCTACAACAGTCGGGCACAATTCAACCACCTCATGTCTTCGGAGAGCAAGGGTTTTTGACATTTTTTCTCACCACAAGCTCCATTGTCATCTCAGAAGTTGCTGTTAAAATTATTATTCATAAAGAAAAGTAGTTATAAGAGTTTACATTTAATGTAATGTTTGTGGAATATTTTTATTACATATTTTTAATCACCAAAATCATGAAATTGGGATGGTTTAAGCCTAGAAACCCAATACTGCTAAACAGGGGCGCCGCTAGCAATTTTGGGCCCTATGACAAAATATGAGGTTGGGCCCCCCTACCACACCCATTCAGATCTCTGGGGGGCCCTAAAGGGCGTGGGCCCTTAGAATTGTCCCAACTTTCCCCCCCTTAGGGGCGCCCCTGCTGCTAAACAAGTCTAAACATTTTTAAATATCGTTAAAGACTAATTTTAAATAAATTTGCATTATAGTAAATCTCAAATGTGTTCAAATAACTTCATTCAGGTCGAATTTTACATAGATTAATCAAAGAGAAAATGTAAATTGCTATAGATATCTTACTCTTTGTGGAGACTGATATTGCCTTAATAATTGCAAAGATGTTTGTATTCTTCAACTAGTCAAAAGCATGGTTATGTCCATATCAATTCATGAAACGCTATCGTGTTGCTTCTATGGTGTTTGTGACTTGTTTAGTTTAAGAGGGCGCCTTCTAACGTCGAGGATGAATGAAAAAAAATGCATATATTGCGTGAAATGATTAAACGCTAATTTAATACATCTTTACAATTTGAAGCGAATATATAAACACATCAACACTCTTAAAAGTTAAGTATAATCATAGAAACTGCCCCATTTATCAAGCTCGATGCATGGCCATAATTATTTTTGCTTTAGCGACCAACATGTCCATATAGCCTCAGCACGTGCATGTGAGGAGTTGACTAATGAGCTCGAGTTCAGATTTTAACATCAAATAACATCGCATAATTGTAAACCTTTATTTTAAAAGACCTGGTTGAACATAGTCACTGTTTCACATGCCAAAATGTCGTTCAGATTCAAAAATCAGTGTAAAACAATTCCTGTACTATAGCATGAATAAGCGGTGTCCTGAGGAGCTTATTTAAGAAATCAAAATAAAATGTAAAAAATAGTAAGGGGCTTAACTTACCTCTTAATATTTTACACTGATCGTCTGCTCCTTCAAAACGCCGTCTGACCACAGCCATTGTTGAGATTCAAATGAAGGTGACTCAATCAAACCCAAATAATTGGACCAATTCTCTTAAAATAAATATGAAGTCTTTTTTCCTCAAATTTTTAGCCTAAACGGTTCCTCAAATTAAGCCTAAAAATTGCACTCATTTCCTTAAAAAAATAGGTAAAATTTATTTCTTAATTTTATTAGTGAAATGTTCTCAATATATTATAAGAAACACAGAAAACCTATTTTTTAATTAAATATGCACATTATTTTTTAATAATTACTGTTAAGTTATATGTCCTCATCAGTCACAATGTTTTTACATTGTCTGTTTGTATTATTTTTTGTTGAACTGTACGACGTAGGGTACTAAAAATGACATGCACTTATATATATATATATTTGGTTTTGTGATCACGATGTTAGTGTGCAAGTCTATTACCTGCAGTACGATCCTGAGTTAATTGACGTTCCTGTTTGAGTTGGCGGGATAAGACAATTGTGTCCTACATCAACGTTGATACTGTGTGTGGTGGCAAGGAGGAGAAAACAAAGAATTAAAGAAAACCATCGTTTATATATTTTTTTAATTGATCCTCTGTGTGATATTTTCTTTTGGTATGGAAAACAGAGCTGAAAACGCAACAATTACATCAATTTTTTAATGAAAATTACAAGCCTCATGATTATTTTTTTACAGTGTAGGATATGGGCGGTCTTATTATTTCGAAACATGTATAAAACGTGACACATTCTTCTCATATTAGCTTTATATTTGTTTTTATATAATAACGCAAACGGAATGACAAGCGGTTTCAGGCGAGAACAGCGTATTTTACTTTTCATTTCAAATAAACCGCGGGTTTGCCAACTTCGGCTAGCTGGCTGGAGTGAGATTTTCAGTTCGAGTTGTCAGCACACATATGTAACAGTTCGTACCTTGTAAATAGTCTGCTTTTGTATTTAACCGTGTATAAATTGGACGTAATTTTAGGTTTACAATGGTATAATACAGTAAGATTGCCGTAATATTTCCTGCATGAGTCTGAAAGCGTATCATGCCAGAAGCTTAAGATCTGGCAACCATGAAAACGTACGTTTTTCTTTGTTTCACCCGATTTATATAACATATAACATTACTTTATACAGTTGTTTAAAAGCGGAAACTTCAACGAACATGAAATCACCCGAAAGTGTTTTGGCTCTATATACTCATAAAATTGTTGCCTTGGGGTAATTATTTTGATGTTGAAAATGTTCAAATAGAATGGTTGCAATACCTGCTACCGTTGAGAGGTATGTTTTCGATGTTTGGATTTTTTTTTCTTGATAATGGGTATAAATCCCTTATTGGTCTTTTTCTTTAAACATATTTGAGAATTTCAGGTGAAACATTTAACAGCGAACAATAGCAAATAAAAATATTGCAAATATTTATTTTAATATTTTTGTTTTAATATTCAGAGAGAGCAGGCCAGGTGGCACTATAGCCTGTGCACTTTTTCGTTATTTTTGCACTAATGGCATTACTGATTTTAGTTTCTAGGTGAATGAACATGTTTATGTTTCAAATAAGAGTGAAATCTTTGTCACTGTGCACTGCACAGTCAGACCTTAACACCGTTCCTTAACATTGGTTTAATTTCATTTTGGTGAACATAATGACTTTCAGAAATCGAAGGGAAACTTTAAACATTATTCTTTGAACTTTTCATTTTAGTTGACTAAATCAACTGGTTTTACTCAACTGTAATCTTATGAAATATAGTTGACCAAAACTAAAATATTTTAGATGACCAAATTATCACTGAAATTAAATTACATTTTAGTTAAAAGACTATGACTAAAACTAAATAAAAATTTGTCAAAATTAACACTGGTTCGTATTAAGTGGATAACTTTTGCCAAGTGATACATTTTATTGACCGGGGGAGGGGGGGCGCCACGAGAATTAATACCATACAGGAGAATGCTCGGTATGCCATATGCTCTGTATTTGTATTTCCTGTAGCTGCAGTGAGTATATTAGCATTATTGTTCATATGTGTACTGCCACTATAACAAGTACGTATATATATGTGACAGTAAAACTTTCTGGGCATCTACATTGATAAAACTTAGGTGATAGTACTGTTTTGTTATTAAGTACAATTATGAGATTGAACCGGCTTATGTATTTGCTCTTTAAGAGGTTTTTACTGTTGTCTGGTGTGCTGTAGTGCAACCTGTCTGACCGATACCTTTTTCTCCTCTCAGCACTAGGAGAATGGAGAAAGCAGTGAATTGGACAGATGACAAGTACTGGGCAGCCTGGGATAAGTGGGATGAGGTGATAGATTGAGGAGATGAAAAGTCTTCACCCACAACACCTCCCTCTACCCAGGCTGGCACCAGCACTGGAGATATGGATGCTGGGGTGGAACATTATCAGCAGCCAGTATTCAAACGTATGTATTTCAGAGCTTTTTTTTTAACATGAATAACCCCTATGAAGAAGAAAAGCATGGACACACGTTTTACCTTGCCCGGACGCGGGTCACCGGGGCCCCCCCCTGGAGCCAGGCCTGGGGGTGGGGCTTGATGGCGAGCGCCTAGTGGCCAGGCCCACACCCATGGGGCCTGGTCGGGCACAGCCCGAACAAGGCAAGTGGGTCCCCCTTCCAATGGGCTCACCACCCATGGGAGGGGCCATAGGGGTCGGGTGCAATGGGATCTGGGCGGCAGCCAAAGGCGGGAACCTTGGCGGTCCGATCCTCGGCTACAGAAGCTAGCTCTAGGGACATGGAATGTCACCTCTCTGATGGGGAAGGAGCCTGAGCTGGTGCGCGAGGTTGTGAAATTCCGACTAGATATAGTCGGGCTCACCTCGACGCACGGCTTGGGCTCTGGAACCAGTCTCCTCGAGGGGGGTTGGACCCTTTTCCACTCTGGAGTTGCCCGCGGGGAGAGGCGCCGAGCGGGCGTGGGCATACTTATTGCCCCCAGGCTGGGTGCCTGTACATTGGGGTTTACCGCAGTAGACGAGAGGGTAGCCTCCCTTCGCCTTCGGGTGGGGGGACGGGTTCTGACGGTTGTTTGCGCTTATGCGCCAAACGGCAGTTCAGAATACCCACCCTTTTTGGAGTCCTTGGAAGGGGTGTTGGAGAGCGCTCCACCTGGGGACTCTCTTGTTCTGCTGGGGGACTTCAGTGCTCACGTGGGCAACGACAGCGAGACCTGGAGGGGCGTGATTGGGAGGAACGCCCCCCCCCCCCCCGATCTGAACCCGAGCGGTGTTTTGTTATTGGACTTCTGTGCTCGTCACGGATTGTCCATAATGAACACCATGTTCAGGCATAAGGGTGTCCATATGTGCACTTGGCACCAGGACACCCTAGGCCACAGTTTGATGATCGACTTTGTAGTCGTGTCATCGGACTTGCGCCCGCATGTCTTGGACACTCGGGTGAAGAGAGGGGCGGAGCTGTCAACTGATCACTACCTGGTGGTGGGTTGGCTCCGCTGGTGGGGGAGGAAGCCGGCCAGGCCTGGCAGGCCCAAGCGTATAGTGAGGGTTTGCTGGGAACGTCTGGCAGAACCCCCTGTCAGGGAGAGTTTCAATTCCTACCTCCCGCAGAACTTCTCCCATATCCCGGGGGAGGCAGGGGACATTGAGTCCGAATGGGCCATGTTCCGTGCCTCCATTGTGGAGGCGGCTGACCGGAGCTGCGGCCGTAAGGTGGTCGGTGCCTGTCGCGGCGGCAATCCCCGAACCCGCTGGTGGACAGCGGTGGTAAGGGATGCCGTCAAGCTGAAAAAGGAGTCCTATCGGGCCTTTTTGGCCTGTGGGAGTCCAGAGGCAGCTGACAGCTACCGGCAGGCCAAGCGGGATGCGGCTTTGGCGGTTGCTGAGGCAAAAACTCGGGCGTGGGAGGAGTTTGGCGAGGCCATGGAGAACGACTTCCGGACGGCTTCGAGGAGATTCTGGTCCACCATCCGGCGGCTCCGGGCGGGAAAGCGGTGCAGCATCAACACTATTTATGGTGGGGATGGTGCGCTGCTGACCTCAACTCGGGACGTCTTGGGTCGGTGGAAGGAATACTTCGAAGACCTCCTCAATCCCACCGACACGCCTTCCGATATGGAAGCAGAGTGTGGGAACTTGGGGGTGGACTCGCCTATTTCTGGGGCGGAGGTCACTGAGGTGGTCAAACAGCTCCTCGGTGGCCGAGCCCCGGGGGTGGATGAGATTCGCCCGGAGTTCCTTAAGGCTCTGGATGCTGTGGGGCTGTCCTGGACATCGGGGGCAGTGCCTCAGGACTGGCAGACCGGGGTGGTGGTCCCCCTCTTTAAGAAGGGGGACCGGAGGGTGTGCTCCGACTATAGGGGGATCACACTCCTCAGCCTCCCTGGTAAGGTCTATTCGGGGGTGCTGGAGAGGAGGGTCCGCCGGATTGTCGAGCCTCGGATTCAGGAGGAGCAGTTTGGTTTTCACCCTGGCCGTGGAACAGTGGACCAGCTCTATACTCTCAGCAGGGTTTTGGAGGGTTCATGGGAGTTTGCCCAACCAGTCTACATGTGTTTTGTGGACTTGGAGAGGGCATTCGACCGTGTCCCTCGGGGAGTCCTGTGGGGAGTGCTCCGGGAGTATGGGGTTCCGGGCTCCCTTTTAAAGGCAGTTCGGTCCCTGTATGACCGGTGCCAGAGCCTGGTCCGCATGGGCGGCAATAAGTCGGACTTGTTTCCGGTGAGGGTTGGACTCCGTCAGGGCTGCCCTTTGTCACCGATTCTGTTCATAGCTTTAATGGACAGAATTTCTAGGTGCAGCCAGGGCGTTGAGGGTGTCCGGTTCGGTGACCTCAGGATTAGGTCTCTGCTTTTTGCAGATGATGTGGTTCTGTTGGCCTCATCGGACCATGACCTTCAGCTCTCACTGGGGCAGTTCGCAGCCGAGTGTGAAGCGGTTGGGATGAGAATCAGCACCTCTAAAACCGAGACCATGGTTCTCAGCCGGAAAAGGGTAGAATGCTCTCTCCGGGTTGGAGATGGGGTCCTCCCCCAAGTGGAGAAGTTTAAGTATCTCGGGATCTTGTTCACGAGTGGGGGAACGATGGAGCGGGAGGTCGACAGGCGGATCGGTGCGGCGTCAGCAGTCATGCGGGCGCTGCATCGGTCTGTCATGGTGAAGAAAGAGCTGAGCCAAAAGGCGAAGCTCTCAATTTACCAGTCGATCTACGTTCCTACCCTCACCTATGGTCATGAGCTATGGGTAGTGACCGAAAGAACAAGATCGCGGGTGCAAGCGGCCGAAATGAGTTTCCTCCGCAGGGTGGCTGGACTCTCCCTTAGAGATAGGGTGAGGGGTTCAGTCATTCGGGAGGGACTCAGAGTAGAGCCGCTGCTCCTCCACATCGAGAGGAGCCAGATGAGGTGGCTCGGGCATCTGATCCGGATGCCTCCGGGACGCCTCCCTGGGGAGTTGTTCCGGGCATGTCCCACTGGGAGGAGGCCCCGGGGAAGACCCAGGACACGCTGGAGAGACTATGTCTCTCGGCTGGCCTGGGAACGCATCGGGGTCCCCCCAGAAGAGCTAGAAGAAGTGGCCGGGGAGAGGGAAGTCTAGGCTTCCCTGCTGAGACTGCTGCCCCCGCGACCCGACTCCGGATAAGCGGAGGAAAATGGATGGATGGATGGAAATAAATCTGGCCAGCAAATCGGTCTTTCATTTTCCACAGAATAAAAAAAACGATAATGTTATCCCGCTGATAATTGCAGGGGTGTTTCACCCCTGGCACTGGCTGGAGACACAGGCAAAAGGCATACAATCTTATTGAGGTACAAAAATTATTCCATCTACTCTGCACTTCTGCATAACTACCATCATAGTGCCAGTTTTTGTGGTCAGCAAGTTTATTACTGTAAGCGCCTCCATAGTAGTGCCTCTGAGGAACTGAACCAGACTTCCGATGGTGTCTCTCACATGTACATCATACATATATATATATACACTCACTCTTTCCAGGTCTTCCGTCGTAGAAAAGTGTCACGGATCGGTAAGACGGCGGTATAATTTGGGGGTTCCCACACCGAGCGGCGGGAGATTGACGGTGTATACGGACATGCGGGGCTAATGGCGTATTTCCGTACATCAATACGGGCAGCTTTCTTTCCAAAACGGCACGATCCCCTAATAAACGGGACGGCTGGCTCCTCTACCCCCGGTTGTCTGCCGCCCGGTGCAATACTCCGCGCGGACGGTACCGGAACACCGACCGGAAGTTGGGACCCCCTACTGTACAGGGTGGTAGGTAAATTGTTAAAAAAAATTGGGGCATTACTTTCGGAGTAGGCTAGATGCTTCTAAGTTTATCATTACATCTCTTTACATTGTTACACAGGATTAACACTTTCAAATATTCTTAGCTTGGTTAGTGTTAACTCAGTTCTTGGTAGTATTCATCTGGGTATTCATTTGATGTGGAGCACAGTTGTTTCGTATTTGATTCTAGTTATAATTTGGTGACATTACTGTAATATGATATTGCACTTACAGTATCGTGCATTTTACAGTAGATTTTTTTTGCAATCTTGCTCGCTGTTTCTCTTATTCTTTCTTTTTTATATATGTGAACCCTGTAATTATTTATTATAATAATTATAACAATTGTATTTTCTGTATGGTTGAAGAATTTCCAGCTCTTTATTTATTTTATTATCTCTGTTAAGTGCTGGTTAATCTCTCATTTATTCCCCAGAGAGCGAATTGAGAGAGCTGATCGATGGACCAACACCCAACACTGGGAAACCTGGAACCTGTGGAATGAAGTGATCAACTGGGGAGAAGGTGTGGAGGAGTTCTCACCAGTGACACTCCCCACTGTCCAGGCTGGGGGGGTTAAGGGGGGATTGGGGGGGTCTACCGATTTGGGTAAGGGAGGGGAGAGTGTGGAAAATGATGGACTGCTAGCCAGCACTAGTATTTCATCTCAAAGTCTTCAGAGTAATTACGGCCTTTCATCTGAAGACTGGGGAAATTTATAAAACTTGCTACCTTCACAAAAAAAAGAAAGTCAGGAAGGACCGGACAAGCCGGGGGGAAAGTGAGGTATGGGGGCAGAGTAGTGAGGAATATGTGGAGGTACCAGAGTGGGGAACATTTGAGGGGAAGGCCTCCAGGGTTGTGATGGAGGGGACAGAGGCTGGTATTAGTATGATGGATATGCTAAATGGAGGTGAGGAGAATGGATGTGAGGTGGGAGTGAATGTGGAGGAGGTTAAGGGAGAAGGAGGGAGAAGTACAGGGAATGCTGTGGGGTATGTGGTGTCACAAAGATGCAGAACTTGGCTAGAACCCATCCAGGATGAAGAACTTGAGGAAGATGAAGAAACAGATGAGGAGCTTCAGGAAGCAGAAGACACTGATGCTGCCACAGTGGACAGTTGGCAGTGCATGGCGGCATATGTAGCCAGAATATGGCTGCAGACTTTACAGGAAGATGGACCTGAGGAAAATGAAGAAGCTGATGTGGTATTCCAGCAGGCAGAAGATGCTGATGCTACCACACTGGTCAGGTTTCAGTGTATGGTGGCATCTGAAGACAGATCACAGCTACTGACTATACCAGACGAAGGACCTGAGGAAGAGGACGAGACTGAAGTGATGAAGACAGATAAAACAAAAGAAGATGCTGATGCTGCCGAGAAGATCTACAGTAAAGAAGAAGTATCATTCCATGTGAATGCCGAAGATCTTTCTGAAGATGATACTGAGAAGAGCCACAAGAAGAAGAAGAAGAAGATGAAGTGGTGCTTCTTCTGCTGTCCCCTGCCCTTCAGAAGAAGTAGCAAGAGGCAGTAATTATAAGGCTGTGAATTCAGGTTTAGAAATGACTTAAAGCAGTAATATAACTACATTATTGACACCTTCACAATGCACTGTAATGCATCCATAAATATATTATAGACATGGGTATAAATATTGAAGAAAAAAAAGCATAACACATTATAGCCATGTTTATTATGGATTAATGGCCGATATAATGTATTATGAAGATATTTATTGTGTATATATAGATCAGAGCATTCATAATGCATTATCAACATAGCTATAATGTGTTATGCCTTTGTATAAGTATTTACAGCCGTGTTTTTAATACTTTTATAAATGATTTATAAGGCATTAATTGGGTATGTATAATGCAGTTATATGACTGCTTTAAGTAAAGTTAAGTAAAGTGTTTATTTTCTTTTTCTTAAAATACCCGTGTTAGAGCCCTGCATTGGGACTGGGATCCCGCGGGACCCAACGGAAAGAGATACTGTTTAAGTGTTAATGTAGATATAAGATACGATAGGATAAGATATGCTAAGTTAAAATATAAGATAGGCTAAGACGAAATATATTAATATAAGCTAAGTTGAAATATAATAAGATAAGATAGGTTAAGTTATATGATAAGATAGGCTAAGTTAAAATATAATAAGATAGGTTACGTTAAAATATAAAATGGGTTAAGTTAACATATAATAAGGTAGGCTATGTTAAGATAAGAGATTTGCAATAAAACATATTTACTTTTCAAACTGTGTCTTTGTCATCTTTTCAGTGTTGTGTCTGTCTTTGTTTGATAATTTTGAATCGTTAATCTATATCTGAGACTCTCCTAAATGTCAATAAGCAGAGACGGAGGAATGGGAGGAAGGTACAGTTAAGTATAAATGATAAAGTATCAAAATCACAGTGCTGCCTTATTTTGACGCAGAGAAAGTAATTTCAGTGTTACTACCACATATGAGTTAATGGCTGCAAATGTTGGTGTTAGAAGTGCCGGTAAATAACGCGGCGTGAGTTTAACTCCGGTGTGTTTCTGAAAAACGCGCAGCCTTCTGCCTGCTGTCATTCGTCGTACGTGTAGGAGGCTATTCTGGTAAGTAATAGGTAAAGTTGTCATTTAACGTAACGCTAATGTGCATTACCAGTTAGTAAGTGTTTTACTATATCACACACCTTACCTTTATAGTTGTAGTCCGGTGCACTCTGTATCCATGCTAACTAGCTAGCTAATGTTAACATGACACAGTACAGTCTTCCAGCTTGGGGATTCCCACCCCTGTCCGCGGCCAGTATTCCGCAGGGGGGTTTGCGGAGGTGTTGGTTGCAAATGCAAACGATCCCTTCATGTTCATGCGTTGTGTTCTAATGTGTAAATAAAAGATAACTATCAAATTCAATGTTTATGTCCTATTATACTAGATAAGACTGTAAAATAGTTTGCCCTGCATATGGATGCCATGCAGTCAGAGTATGATCAAGATAGGGTGTGAGTGTGGAAAAAAGACAAATGTAACAGTATTTGAGGGAAGAGTGTGAAGGAGGGAAATGTAGGGAGAAGGAGGTTCCTCGGAGCTCCGAGATGTGTTTGGCTGTAATAAATCTGGAATATAGCTATATGACATAGTTTTTGATAAAACCAGCATTTAATTTTTAGGTTTGTCGAGCTCCGTAAAAACAATTAGAACGAGTCCATTATGTAACTGGAACCCCTCTCACATGTAAACACAGTGACACGCTACAGCGTTGGTTTGTTGTCTGAGGCTATGATACTGACCACAAACACATTCTCAAATTTTACTGCACCAATCATAGCATATGCAGGCAGAAAAATGATAGCAAAAAACATTCAGCATTAGACTCTAAAACCGTCTGTAATGTCTGTGTTTATCCAGTGGACCATAAATTAAAATAAGCTTTCCTATTTCAGTTTCTTTCAGATGTTATAAAGTAATAAATAAACAATCATAATAATTAAACCATGTATTACTGACTATCAGACAACTTCAATAAGTTACCACATGGATGCAAAATCAAAGATATTCATTTGCGCCTGGCACTAACCATGTATTCCTTCACAGTACTAAGCCATAGAAAGGTCCCCAATGAAACCCCTGCATTCCTGCATCGCAGATACTCTAATCTCAGCATTTATAAGATTATATTTGTACTACCTGCCAATTTTTATATTAGATGAGACTAAAAATCTCCGGCGGCTACATCGCTCTACCTTTTTTTTTTTAATGATTTATTTAAAAAAAAATCTTTTCTCCTTACACTATAATGGCAGGTTTAGGACTAACACAGTACAGTCACAACCAGTGTCAGGGATTCTATGCATCGCTACACAGAGACAAGTCCAGATATTGAGCCCAAGGCTAAAATTGTGGTTTACTTACAAGTGCACTTTGCTGGGCAGTGGGGGTGTTTGTCCTTCTCTGCTCACATTTTCCCCTCTTATCCTGTCTTCTCCTCCGCAGCCCTTCCTCCTTCTCTCTGTTGCACCTATATTCCCTCCCCTCCAGTCATCTATGTTCTCCTTCCTCTGCAGTCTCTCCTCTTCTCCCATTCTTCAGTTATACTGTCTTCTCCGCTCTCCCTGTATCCCTCCTGTCTTCTGGTCCTGTCGTCTCTTCTCCAGTCATCCTCTGCTTCTCAGTCATCTCTGCATCTTTTCACTCTTTTGTTTGCATCTTATTCTTTGATTGTTTGTGTTATTCCTTAACCCACCACCCCATGCTGGATGAGTCTTGATGTTTTTTGTTCTTTTTAAAGTTAGGCTTCTTCCTTTGTTTTTGTGCCATATCTTCTGCCCTCTTCTGGTTGCGGCAGTGCATGACACGGGTGGAAAATAGGGTTTTTTACAACACACACATCAAAACCAATAGGATCAGGGTGGATCCAAAATAAACAGCAAATGTCCAGGAATGAACTAAATGATGGAATAAACACAACTAGAGAACTATATACATACATACAACATACAGCTATAATGAACCATCAATGAACAGAAGCAGAACAGGCACTTAAATACACAGCTAACAAGACACAGTGCAGGACAGTGAGAATCATAACCAATAACAAGGACTGAGGGCAACCCAGGAACAGGCGTTACAGTTAAACAGCACTGGTGAAATCAAAGTGGCCTTTCAGCCACATGGTCAGCTCTGCATCGCCCTCTGCTGTTTGCATTAGAAGCTGCTTGAAATTCCCACTCTCCTTACCAACACCTCGAAAAGCCAGGCCTTGCCGTGCCAAGTACTTAACTTCAGAAGATTTTTCCTCACTTGCTGCTGCTCTTTCCAGCTCATCTGAAGGTTGAATATTAACAGGATTGATCTTCTGAATCCATGTCATCAGTGCTAATCTGTGGCACTGCCTGTCTTTATGTGCACTGAATTTCCCCAGTGCCTTTTCCAGTTTCACATGCCAGTCTTCACAAGAGCTGAATGTGTCTTTCATGCCAGTTTAGACATTTGTGTTACAAATTATTTTGCACAGTAGAAACAAAGAACCCCCCTTAAGATGAGGGGGGGCTGTAAGGGAGCCCAGTGTGATCTTTAAACCATTTCTCCTGAAAGCAGGGTCTCCTGTTTGATAGACGTGACATTTACATTTGGCTGATTTGGTGAAGGTCCAAGCTCCTCCCCCCTCCTCCCTAATACACCTTCATCTTCACCTGCCTGTCTGCTCTCTCTCTCTCTCTCTCTCTCTCTCTCTCTCTCTCTGCCATTGACTCACACTCAGTCTCCCTGATTAAATGCTGTATCTGAAATACACACCACAGGCCAAACTAAGAAGCATATTAAACTAACATCAGGATCAGGCTGCTGTGACGTCATTATTCACTCGTAACCATCAATATTTGCTCCTATTCTCACTCCCCTCCATGTCGCCTACATTCTCTGCCGTCAGCAGCCTCTTGCTGTCTCTCCCTCTTCATCTTTGCTCTCAGCACAGCAGAATTTACATGAAAGCAGTTATCAGTAAACAAGTGGTGTTTCTTGCCATGATGCTCAGGAATGGATCTCTCAGGATTTGTTACCTGAATGGGAATGATTAATATATGAAGAACCCTTGACTCACATACTGTATACGTCTATCATCTGACTGGCACTAATTATCTCACTGTCTCTACTTTCCTGCTTTTCTGTGGTTGCCCAAAAACTCACGATTGTCACATTTCCTCTTCATGATGACAAGCTACTCACTGTGAATAGAAGCTGACTGTAATAAAACTACCTGCATTTAAATCATACATTAATGACACAAAATACCTTAAAGTATTACTTACTTACTTATTTTGCACAGTAGAAACAAAGAACCCCCTTTGGGGGGGGGGGGTGGCAAAGTGAAAGTGATGTGGAAAATCGCCTCTTACCACTGAAAGACATGGGGATGGGTGATGCTAATAATGGTACTGCAGCCAGCCAGTAGGGGGCGCTTGACATTTAGGGTTTTCACCTATTAGAGATGTTATGGTCTCCTTGTTTTTTGCAGTCAATGCTTTGATCACAGAATAAATATTAAAGAAGTGAGCACTTCTGTCATGCTTTAGTAAGATTAGTAACACACTGCTTCAGATTTCAGTGACCTGATCTCTGCTTGCAAAGAGCCTGAGATGGACCTCAAAGGTTTAAATATACATTTGCTGATAAATGAAATGCTATGTGGCCCAGTGGGTGGCGCTGTCTGGGGATTTGAACCCCCATTACTGCATGTTCGTACCTTGTTTGTGCTGGTTTGCCTGCTGTTTCTGCCGCAGGTGAAAAAGCATACAGGCAGCTGAACCGGTGTCTCTAAACAAGCCATTGTGGGTGCAGGTCATAAGGCGATTTCCTACTGCACGAACTTGGCCCAATTGAAGGTCTTAGGAGGTAGTTCCTGAACCATTTTTTAGTTCCAAAAAGAACATACTTTTTTCTCGACCAAGACTTACTGGGTGGGGCTTATAGTGATAAACTTTTCCTATTGGTTGACCACAAGCCCCAGCGCCAACTTGAAAGTTTCATGGAAATGCAGGAAAAGAGAAGTGGAGCAAAAATTGAGCAGATGTAATTTTTTGTAGCTCAGTTACACTAAAGGCATCAATGAGTAACTTTTTTGCTTCTGTCCCCATAGTTCTGCATCTGAAAATGCGATTGATAACGATTAGCGTAATGAAGAAGTGTATATTATGGACACTGGACTGGAGCATTATCAGATAACCTCTCAGTTATCCTTGTGTGAGAAATATACACAGTCACATATTGAGATTATATTAGATGATGTGGTCTTGAGAGTGGGGCGGCATGGTGGTGCAGTGTTGCCTCACACCTCTGGGACCCGGGTTCGAGTCTCCGCCTGGGTCACATGTGTGCAGAGTTTGCATGTTCTCCCCATGTCGTCGTGGGGTTTCCTCCGGGTACTCCGGTTTCCTCCCACAGTCCAAAAATATGCTGAGGCTAATTGGACTTGCTAAATTGCCTGTAGGTGTGCATGTGTGAATGCATGGTGTGTGAGTGTGCCCTGTGATGGGCTGGTCCCACATCCCGGGTTGTTCCCTGCCTCGTGCCCATTGCTTCCGGGATAGGCTCCGGACCCCCCACGACCCAGTAGGATAAGCGGTTTGGAAAATAGATGGATGGATGTACTACTACATTATTTGTGCCCCCTCAAGTAAAGTGTTGCTCCTAACTCATCTGGTCTTTTTATATGTTGTTAAAACATACTGAATTAATCCCTGCAAGAAATTCTTTGAGGGGGTTAGAGAGAAAATGCAGGAGACTGAATCCAGGACCTCAGCTATATCTTTTTTAAGTGTTTACGTGTAAACAGTCAAGACTTAACTATATGGGCTCATACTAAAATTTTAAATTCATGGCAAAGTGTTACTCCATTTTGAACAATATGAGCAGAGTATGCACAACCTTTTTATGTGAGACACAGCTATATGCACTATATATTTGTGCTTCCCCTAGACTTCCTGAGACCTTAAATAGTGTGACATTTGCAATAGCGAAAGCCTTCGTTTTAAAGATGACTTTTCATGTTTTCACTTGAAATCATGTGGAAAGATCACATCTCCACCCACAAAGCTCTTTCATATTTCTTGCGAGCCTGCTCCAGTGGGCTCTTGGGCAGGCAATATTGTATATAACAGACCAATAAAGGAGGATCACTGTTTGAGGGTACTATTATAGCACTTGATTTATATTACTTATTATCCTCAGTCTTGATAGAATGGTAGACTTCATTGATAAGGACCTACAGTGGTCTGTCAGTAAACCTACAGCTTGGACCAATACTTTAATTTCAGATCAGGTCAGGTCAGGTTGGGGAGATTGCACTGGAATAGGGTATTAGGGACCCTGCGAGCTGGATCAACCTCAGGGAATCATGCCACATGGTCATAGTGCTGTACCTGACACTTACAATGCAGGTAACCTGACTCATGCGGGACTCCCTGAGCAAACACTCATTTGACATGAAGTCAAACCAGTGGTACCCAAGGATTCTCCGAAGAGACACAGTACCAAAGGAGTCCAGTCTTCATTTCTGGTCACTGGATAACGTCCATGTCTAGCAGCCACACAGCAAAATAAGGAGCACCAGGAGACCTTCACAGTCTTACAAAAATATCAGGAGTGCCACAGACCCCATTCCAGCGACTACATGACCCCCATGCTCTCCCAATCCATCTACTGACATGATAGGAAGAGGCATGAGAGACATGAATGTCACTGCTCAAGGTTGACATTCTCTCTTTTTCTGAACTACATTTCACTGTAAACAGTACATCTACTGTAGATTCCCATTCATATTCCATTACTGCTTCTCCAGTACAGGGAACTGCTGTGCTGGGAGCTTACAACAGGACCCAAGGTACCCAGAGTAGTATACACACAGTCACAGTTCACACAGTCTGTTGATGGAAACTAGTGAACACAGAAAACTTGCAACATTATACTGATTTTTTGTCAGGGTCGGAACTGAACTCACAGTTCCGTAATATTGGGGCCATGGTGTTACTCACTGAGCAAAACAAGCTCATGTCTGGATGTCTGCAAAGGCCCCTATGAAGAGAAACAGAGAGGACCCTGTAACTTTGCCTGGATTAGGGTTAACAGGGTCCTGCCCTGGGGTCAGGCCTTGTGGTCGGCCTCTACCCATAGGGCCCCGACTGAGCACTAGAGTTACATGGGTCCGCCCTCCAGTGGGCAATTTACTCAGTTTCATTACAGCACCCATAAATACCCTCTGCAATGGACCTGTCAAAAACCGTTCAAGTTACCATCTTTACGGGATCAAGTGTAAAAGCCGCCCTCTTGTTTTACTATCACTGCTTCTTCAATTTGCTGTTTCAAAATTTTATCAGTTCCATTCCAGCCCCCTATAATGCCTCTGCAAAGACTGAAAAAGATCCATCAAACGGTTATTGAATTATGGTCTTAGCAGGGTCAAGCATTAAAACTGCTGCTTTTTTCATTATCACTATGTGGCGCTGCTTCCATTTAGGGACTGTTTCAAAATTAAATCAGTTCTAGTTCCTCACCAATACCTGTACAAAGTCTGAAAAGGATTCGTCGAACGGTTTTTGAGTTGTTGGCTTGCATGCGAAAGTATCTGCAGCGACAGGGGAACAGTGCTAAAACCAAAAGTATTCCCTGAAGGCCAGGGAATGCCATCCATCCATCCATTTTCTAAACCGCTTATCCTACTGGGTCGCGGGGGGTCCGGAGCCTATCCCAGAAGCAATGGGCACGAGGCTGGGAACAACCCAGGATGGGGGCCAGCCCATCACAGGGCACACTCACACACCATTCACGCACACATGCACTCCTACGGGCAATTTAGCAACTCCAATTAGCCTCAGCATGTTTTTGGACTGTGGGGGGAAACCAGAGTACCCGGAGGAAACCCCACGACGACATGGGGAGAACATGCAAACTCCACACACACGTAACCCAGGTGGAGACTCAAACCCGGGTCCCAGAGGTGTGAGGCAACAGTGCTGACCACTGCACCACCATGCCGCCCCCCTAGGTCAATCCATTCAACAGTTATTAGCCACAAGGCATGTTTACTTATTGCAACACCACCTAGTGGTGGAATGACACTATTTTTGTTCTTATTCCTCAGAATTGGGCCCCAAGTCCAGTCACCAAATCAATAATAACCAATCAAAGTTTTGTTGAGATATAGCCACACATCCTGTTCAGTGGCTTTGTCATCAAATTCATTGGATGATAGTGGCCATAGCATCTGACTTTTAGTAATTTTTGGTCACAATCCCTTCTAGATGATGCACCCCAAATTTGATGATGATTTGATCAACAGCCTAGGTTTCCAAAAAACATTTTTTTCAGAAAAATTCAAAATGACAATATGACAGACTTAATTAATGAGTGCAATCGAAGTTAGACAAGCCATGGCTTTAAACACACCAAAGATCATAATCCCAGGCTTAAGAATTCAGAATTTACATGCAGAAACATATCTTGAAATTTGACCTGATGGTGTTGCTACAGGAATGAATGGATTAAACCCAAATTTGGTGAGCCAGTATTTTGGATGGGCCTCTGACAGGGTGCCAAAGTACAAAGTAGAAGATTAGACAAAATTTTTGGCCTGTGCAAAATAAGTAGGTTTTCTGAAAAATTCAGAATGACAGAAAATCCAATAAGGAAATTGACGGCAATGGATGAATTTGAATCGGGATGACCAAAGGATTCAGAGGAATGAAAGATCACAAATCTAGGCCAAGGGGTGTTAACATACTTCATATATCAAGTATAATACCCGTAAGAAATGCGTTTATTATAAGAATGTCCGCTAAAGTCAGCTAAAACTGCTTAATTTAATTCTTTTTAGCTTTGCTCTGACTTTAGCTGAGTATTTTGTTCACCCTGGTGCTTGTTGGTAATACCCCAGTGAGTACAGTGCACGCCCCCTCCCCCAAACAGATTCTTCCCAAAAAAATGCGCCAACTTCCTTCACGAGGGAAAGATTTGGGATCCATTTAACCTTTATTTATTTGTAATAGAGTATAAACGACTCACATATTTTAATTAATTACTTACATTCAGTGCTGTGTGTGGTTGTGCATTGACTTTAATAGGAAGGAGTGTCTGCAGGTTTTCTGCCACACACAGGTACCAGCCCGTGTCCTTCCTCTCCAGTCGCCTCATTGTGACGCTGAGCACTTTATTAACTCTTTCATCACTGAGCTCCACAGGCCTCCCATCCAATCTTCCAGAATTCTCTACACAGGAGCCCCTGCCCATCCTACACCACATCATGTCAATGTAAATGTCAGTATAGTGACACTGAATACTGACAGTGTCTCCTTTCATAGGCGTCACCTCCTGTTTGTCCACAAGCTGTCCTGGAGATCCTGAAGACACAAATCAGAAACAAAGGAAGCACTAACGTTTGCATAACAATAAGATATTCTCACTATGATTATGAACCAGTAACAAGATGTTTATATCGTCTTTCCGTACATTTTATGCATATCTATAGCTAAGCTATGACATTTGTCATATTACTTATCATACTTAACACGGGGGCAGCATGGTGGCGCAGTGGTTTGCCCTGCTGCCTTACAGCAAGAAGGTCCTGTGTTCAATCCCAAGTCCTTTCTGCGTGGAGTTTGCACGCTCTGCCTCTGTTTGTCTGAGTTTTCACCAGGCGCTGTAGTTTCCTCCCACGGTCCAAAAGCATTCAAGAGGGGTTGAATGGTGAGTCTAAATTGGTCCTGTAGTTGTGTGTGCACCCTGTGGTGTGTTGGTGATTCCCCAGGGTTGGTTCCCACTTGTGCCCAGTGTTCTTGGGATAGGTTCCAGTCCCCAGGCAACCCCAGTTGGAATTAAGTGGCTTCAGAAAATGGATGGATGGATACTTAACCCCCTGTAGAAGCCCATGTAAACTGATATGGTTACTTTTTCCACGCTACATTTATCATATTGGGAAAAATTTAAATGCATAGCAGCGGCCCTTCTACCTCCGACGAGCTAAAAGGTGTGGCACAAGTCCCCTTATCCTCAGGACACTTTATAACTGTGTCATCAAGAGCATCCTAACTGGATGCGTCGCCGGCTGGTATGATAGCCACACCACCTACCCCAGCAAAGCTCTGCAAGAAGTAGCACGGTGTGGGGAATATCATTATGAGATGAGCTTCCTGTCAGGGTCAGCTCCTGTTGTCCCAGTCTTGCATCCATAGCTTCTGGCTTTGACCTTGAATAGGATAAGTGCTACAGCCAATGGATGGATATTCCATACTTACATGCACTCCACACATTAATGTCAAATGAGAGTATAATTTTCTTTACATGCACTATTAAGTATTAACATGGTCTATATGAGTAATTATGTAACTAATATTAAATAAATTTAAAGAATATATACCATGCAGTGTTGGCCTCCCATCTGCAGGGTAGGCCACACGAATCCCAGCCATAGTCTGTGCCTATGTGTATAGACTTTGCATGTCCTGAATATGTCACATTAGACATGGATTGATATCAGGCTTGGTACTTCATGATTAAAGCTAAATCAATAACGTAAAACATTCCCATTTAAATATTCAATTGCTTGGAAAAAGGCCTATTTACCAATTAAACCAGTAGCAATAGCACATAAATCCATTAAATACACAGATTAAGTTTAATTTGGTCTCAGATATTACAAAACCTCATGAATAATACACTGACATTAGGTCTATATATTTGTGTGTTTTTTTCCCATTAGCCTAGCCTACTTTTTGTCTCTGGGGAAAAGGATATGAATGAACTCGCATGTACGCTAAACATGACTTTATCCACAAACACGGAATGTAGTGTCCAGTGTTCAAACTCATTGATTTCAGGTCATTTTCACCTGTTGAAATGATTGAAGACAACAAAAAGATCATTTAAAGCATAAATGCATTTATTTTCTAATTAGATATCAGCAAAACATTAAACATTTGTATGTAGTAATTGCAAGAAAACAAAAAGAAAACAAAATGTACCATTTTCAGTTTCTGGTACTGTGACATAACACTGATATCAGCGCATTTAACAACGTTACACATGACAGGCTAAACTATTCCTTCTAAGCTAGATATCGTAAACTCAGTACGTCCAAACAAAAGCAAAAACAGAAATACTGTCACAGGTCCAGGGCGGATTGAGAGCGACAGCGTGTCATGGAGCAAGCAGAAACAGAGAGTGGACGACTCACTCAGGGATTCAAAGGAGGAAAGGGGATAAACACTAGAGACACTAATAAAAACAAAAGCAGACCACGAGGGGTCAAAAACAAGACAAGGAACAACAGTAATCAAATAAGAAATCGGTCGGTGGGTCACAAGCTTTTTTTTTTTTTTTCCCTCCACCACCCCCCCTCTGCGGAGGACCACTTTATTGTGCCCGAGATGTTATTTCAGGTGGAGTCTAGGACCCAACCTGACACGTGTGTATAGACAAACAGGCACACACATATACAAGCATACGTTCCCACCCTCATGCAGACATAAACAAATATTTACACATTCACCCAACATTTAGACACACAGAAATGAACGCTGTACACATACTCTCACTCCCCATGTATACTCTATGTGGACCCCTATTTTTCCTCTGGCGAGGAGACCAGAAGATCACCCCGGACCCGCAGTAGCCGAGAAGCCCACCAGCCCAGACCCCGACCAGACGGCCAGCTCTTCCTCTCAGCCCCCAGCCCCAAATGGCGAACAGGGAACGGGGGTGTGAAAAGACCCCATGCCCCCCTTTGCCCGCTCAGATGTGGTGTTGGTGTGTGTTGTTCTAAAGTGCTTTTAAAACAGGTGAAGGGCATGGCACTAACCACCCCCTGCCGACCAACAGCTGGTGTTAGCTCCGCCTCTCCCCAGAGCCCTCAATGTCTGTGTGTGATTAAAATTGAGATGTGGGCCCTGGCACCAGAGGTAAGGCTGAATGAACAGACCGCCCTCTGGATGCCATTCTGTGTGCCCATCCCCAACGCCCTAAATGTATGTGTCATGAGAGAGTAAGTAATGAGAGTGTCTACGTTGTAGTGTATGAATGAGGTACAGGTGGTCGCGAGGGGACAGAGGAGGAATACCTACCCTGCATCCCAGCAACGCACCTACACCTCAAAGCCCTACATGTGTGGTGGTGTGATGGAGCGGGAGGAGGGAAGCATTTAGGGATGGGGAGGAAAGGAATGGGGGGGGCAAAATACCTCCCCCCCCGGAGCCAGCTCCCCCGCTGACCCCCATAGGCACTCCCCGTTCCCCGAAATCCATCCAGGGAGGGGGGCCCAGGCCCATCCAGACTGGGGCCCAAGGCAGCAGCACCACCGGGCCCCATAGAGCCCAAGGCGCCCCACCGGACCCCACTACAAAGGAAAAGCTACCCCCGCCCCAGCATTCAGTCAACTCCCAGACTGCATAAGACAAAAGACATCCAAAGACATTGTACCTCTCTGAAAGGTAGAAACGTTTCACCGCTCGTCCAAGCAGCTTTGCATGTGTAAATGCACAACCCCTCACTCAACAGAGGTAGAGGCATTAGGCACAACCTGTCTCCAATTTAACCTGCGGCCCTCTCATCATTTGCCAAAACAAAAATAATTACCAGGAAAAAAACAGACCCAATTCACACCTCCACCAGGTGGACCACCCTTAACGACCCACTCTATTGGAGTAGGAGGGACTGGATACATATACCCGCAACTCCCCCCCCCCCCCCCCACTTTGTTTCACTCAACGAGCCCCCTTATACTACTTACCCAGGAGGATAAATATGTGGACACTTACTACCTCCCTCAGGCTGAAGAAGCTGCTTGGATGATCAGCGAAACGTTTCTAACTTTCAGAGACAAGTCCAGTTGCCACGAGTCAACCACCAGAGAGTATGGTCTAAGGTTGCCTGGTCCTTCTGTTCCTCTGTGGTGAAGGGTACCTTAAGGGTACCTTCACCACATTGCCATTTGATACTGACACCTTCACATTGCCTGCTTCTAAATCGCCAACGATCAGTTCTTCCAATAATAATTTGTCCACCTTAGTCTCAACAATATCCAAATTTATTGCATTCAGTTGGAATTCACTGTTTATAACTTCAACTGCCACATCCACAATTTCCAATTCAAATGCTTTTTCAAAAGCCTTTTCTCTAGTCTCCTCCACTTCAACTTCTCCAATTTGTACTTGCACAATTTCAAAATTAAATTTACTTTGATCTAAATATTCGAGATCAAACTGGCAGAGGTCTACCAGCACAGCTCCTATCTTCAGACTCTCTTGATGGTTGTCTACAGGCTTTATGGAGATTGTCCTGTTATTTATCACAAAAGCCTCCAACCCATATACATCTATCCCCTTATCCCTCCCAAGCTGGCTAGTGGGTGGAGTTACTTGGGAGCACTCCTCTTCATCACCCCAGCAGATGATCTCTTCCCACTTGTCCCAGGCTGCCCAATAAGCATCATCCGTCCAGCTAACTGCCTTGGCAATTCGCCTTCGGGAATGTGACTCAGTGGAACTGTCAGCCTGGTCAGAAGGTGATTCTGCTGGGGAGCACAGCTCTTTCTCATCTCCCCAGTCAATCACCTCTCCCCACTTGTCCCAAGTTGCCCAGTATCTGTCGTCGCTCCAGCAAACAGCTTTCTCAATTCGTCTGATTCTGAATGAGGAAAAACAACATACAGGCAATGCAATGGAGCTGTCAGTCACTCCTGACATGTGGACTACACTTCTGCACTGACCCACACCTTCCCAATCAACAACCGCATTACTGCACAGGCAGAGCTGCTATCTTTGGTCAGCTGGCTGGCGTGAGATTCTCAATTCCAGACAAGTCTGCACATTCATCTCCATATGTGTAACAGTCTTACTACCTTGTAAATAGTCTGGAGGGTTTGCAGACTACCCCAACACTTTTGATGCAGCTAATTTTAGGTTTATAATGGAACAAAACAGATTGACTACAAGACATCTTGAGTGAGGGTTGGCAACCCTGCATATGACACTAACTAACCTGCACATAAAATTTAAATATAATCCAAACAATATACTGAATTTTACACAAACATATTTCAATATACAGTCATACCTCGGCTCACGAACTTAGTTCCTGGCCTGAAAAGTGCGTGACCTCTATCAATTTCTCCCATTTCAAATAATGTAAATATGTATTATGTTCAATATGTTTAAACCTCAGAAACGCTGCATTTCCTTCAATTATTAATATTTTTCTGTGACCAAGAATCCATCCATCCATCCATCCATTTTCCAAACCGCTTATCCTATTGGGTCGCGGGGGGTCCGGAGCCTATCCCGGAATCAATGGGCACGAGGCAGGGAAAAATCGAGGATGGGGGGGCCAGCCCATTGCAGGACACACTCACACACCATTCACTCACACATGCACTCCTACGGGCAATTTAGCAAGTACCCGGAGGAAAGCCCACGACGACATGGGGAGAACGCGACCAAGAATATAGACTTAAATTAAAATAACCTTACTTGTAACAAATAATGCTGTTGGCACGTCGAACTGTCGGTGCAGCGGTAAGAAAATCGGGAGAAGACTAACAATAATAGAGGATTTATAAATGGAAAAATAAGTTCACACAACACGTTATTCACCATGAACTAGGACATATCGCCGTCTTTCTCTTTAGGTCACTCTATACATACATATATACACTTCGAGCACGCGCAGTACAACTCAACACCCCCTACCGTACAATCAAATTATGACAGACTGTGCACATATAACTGAGAGCATACATTTACATTTACATGCTAACAAATGCTAAATTAAATAAAACATTAAAACTGAGCATACGCTGGTCGCTCGAAAGACGCCAAAACACGGAAAAGAACCACAAAACATCCCACCAAAAAACTAAACAATCAACATTAAAAGACTGAGTAACAGTCAAATGCAGTATTTTCGAAAATATGATTTTTTTTAATTATTATTATACTGGACATTCCTTTGCGTTTCGGGTGGTTCTTTGGGGAGCTTTCATTGGACCCTTTTCGGGACGTTTGTGGGTTCGCGGCCCGAAACACGGTTCGACAACCGGTACAAAACATTTTGGAACATTTGGTTCGTAACCCGATTTATTCGTGATCAGGACAGTTCGTGGGTCGAGGTACCACTGTACATACAAAGACAGATACTAAATAATAAGATAAGTTATACGATAAAATGGGAGCAGAAATGCAACGTACCTTGCCATCTTGGTGCAGAAAAGCAAGTGAAGCCGCATCTTTCAAACCGGTAGCTTCCCACGTGCGGAGGCATCAAATGTAACCAAGCAACAACATAACTAAATAATAACATCATAATACGTATAGTTGTTATATAATAATGACAGCTTTATAAGTTTTTTATTTACTTTTAGAAGTAAATAAGAAAAAAAATTGTGTAAGAACTGCAAAGCAAGAATATAGTAGTAAGCATGAATCACACATTCAGCTCTGGATATCAGACAATGACTTAAAGACACGCGAAATGAACTGCACTCTTGGAGTCTGTCTCTCCCCAAAGCACTATGCACGGTAACTTGTTTAATATGGGAATTATAAAATGACACTTTGGTAACATTGCAAACTGTTGTATCGCGATACATAGCGATCAGTATGTCGAACTGTCACGCCCAGCTCGTACGATCCTCATGTGTGCCATGCCCCCCTGATTATCCACGTGTGCTTCCCCATTATACCCAGCTGTGTCCGATTATTTTCGCCCAGTCCTGTCTATTTCAGTCCATGTCTTGCTTTCGTTCCTGGTCCGTCATTGATGTTAGTTAGTCGATGTTCGTGCTTCGTCCCGTTTTAGTGCTAATAAATCCCAGTTTCCCCGTGTTCTGCCTGCCTGTTTCCTGTCCGTGCGATCGCGCTCGCAACCAGCCCGAAACCTGACATGAACAAGGTTATACATCACACAAGCTTCCCACAAGAACCTGTAATTAGACTAAGCGCGTACCACACTGGGCCCGGCTGCCTTATACGGCAACCGAGCACGATCGCATCCTGCCCCCCTCCCCAGTTCTGCCCCCCTGTTGCACTTACTGGTCCGGACGCGAGCACGTTTTGTCATCAACATGAAACTTCTTGTGTGAAAGAAACATAAGAAGCAAAGCTGTGTACCACAGTAGGGTAGAATTCATGGTTAATTTCGTGGCTTATTTGGGGCGGTTTTGAGTATGATGACACACACAGATTTGTCAAGTATACAAAGCAGAGGTTTTTATTTATTCGTGCTGCACGTATAGGAAGATCCACACTTTATCAAATATCTCAGACAGACTGATGCTGCGCGGGATACCGGTGCCAAAAAGGTATTGCGGTACCGCATTTTTGAAAGCTGTTCGGTATTACATTACATTACATTTCTTCAGTACTTGTACTAATTACACTATTTTCGCTTCCGCTAACTATGGGATCATGACGATGGACTCTATATAGCAAAACCACTGCCGAAACTAAGTTATACACTAAGTTAGATCTGCACCCATCATGCTATATAAAATACTAAAACGTCAGCTAGTTAAGTATGATGTCCATAGCTTCACGTCAGTGATTTATGTCAGGGATATACATTGACGTCATCAAAGTTTGATGTTTGAATAATAAATAGATAATAAAGCATAATGTGCTGCGTGGGAAGTGTTTTATATGTGATCAGGTCATCAGAGCTGTATTATGGGATGTCACTAAGACAGGTAATGCTAATACTTAAAAGTAAATAGCATAATCATACAATGATAAGAAAGAGAATAAGGTAAAAACATTTCTTGAAATTTGGCCTGAGGGTGGCGCTAGAGTGATGGATGGATTGAACCCAAATTTGGTATGAATAGTTTGAACTGACCTTTATCGATGTGCCAAATTCCAAAAAAGTTGCCAATCAGCTCTATGGGCTGCCATAGACTCCCATGGCAAAAAGCATAATAATAGTGAAAACTACTAAAAACTATAGGTATCCTAATAATAATAGACTGTCATCTCTAAATTGCCCACAGTGTGTGAGTGAGTGCATTCCCTGCAATGGACTGGCATCCCATCCAAAAGTATACCATTGTGTCCTATGCTACCTGGGGTAAGCTCCAGGCCCTCGTCTCCAGGATATGCGGTACGAGGATGAATGAATAATAATCATGTTTATTTCAATTTCAATTATTGGCAAATATAAACATGTACCAAGGATAATAGCAATAAATACAGTATGCCAAAATAAATGCTAGAGGAGAATCCTGCAATTTCTGCCCCAGTCCTGGGTCTGGGGAGTTTATTCTCACTGAGATTGCATAGGATTCCTCTGGCTGCTGTTTTTCTCCCGTACACGTGAAGTGCTACTTCTTCATTGCCCACTTGTGAGCCCTGATCCGGGCTACCATCCCGCCCAAGGCATTTCCTCTGTATGCTGTTTCCTGCAGCCCTGCAGTGGATAAAAGGAAAGGACAATGGTTTGTTGATTTATAGCACATCCATCCATTTTCCAAACCGCTTATCCTACTGGGTCGCGGGGGGTCCGGAGCCTATCCCGGAAGCAATGGGCACGAGGCAGGGAACAACCCAGGATGGGGGGCCAGCCCATCGCAGGGCTCACTCACACACCATTCACTCTCACTCACACACCTATGGGCAATTTAGTGACTCCAATTAGCCTCAGCATGTTTTTGGACTGTTGGGGGAAACCGGAGTACCCGGAGGAAACCCCACGACGATATGGGGAGAACATGCAAACTCCACACACATGTGACCCAGGCGGAGACTCGAACCCGGGTCCCAGAGGTGTGAGGCAACAGTGCTAACCACTGCACCACCATGCCGCCCCTTTTATAGCACATATATTATTATATTTTATATTGTTCAAATATACATTACTCAGTAATAACTCAGTAACTACTCAAGTACAAATGATGAACAAATACAGTAACTGTTATGATTAAGAATGAACAAACGTGGGATCAGTATATAACTAATACTTTCTGGTTAATTAATAAATTAAGTAAGAGTGTACTACTTCAGGGGCGGCATGGTGGTGCTGTCATGCACGGCTCGTACGATCCTCGTGTGTGCCACGCCCCCTGATTACCCACGTGTGCTTCCCTGGTCTTGCCCAGCTGTGTCCACTTATTTTCGCCCAGTCTCGTCTATTTCAGTCCATGTCTTGCCTTAGTTTCTGGTCCGTCATTGATGTTAGTTAGTCTTAGTGCTGTCTGCTCCGTCCCGATCCCGAATAAATCCCCGTTTTCCCCGTACTCCGCCTGCTTGCCTGCTTCCTGCCCGCTTGTCAGCCTGTGCGCACTACCCGCTTTAACCAGCGAACTCTGACAGATGCACTGGTTAGCACTGTTGCCTCGCACCTCTGGGACCCGGGTTCGAGTCTCTGCCTGGGTCACATGTGTGTGGAGTTTGCTTGTTCTCCCCATGTCGTCGTGGGGTTTCCCCCCACAGTCCAAAAAACATGCTGAGTGTGACGCCCGCTCCGTCCGCTCCTCGTGTGTGCCACGCCCTCTGATTACCCACGTGTGCTTACCTGATCGTCTCCAGCTTTGTCCACTTACTTTGCTTGGTCCTGTCTTATTTAAGTCCTGGTCTTACCTGTTTGCCTTGTCTGTCATTGGTGTTAGTCGGCGTGCCATGTTCCCTAGTCCGCGTCATCCCAATAAATCCCCGTTTGCCCTGATTCTGCCTGCTCGCCTGCTTCCTGCCCGCTCGCCCCGTCCGTGCGCCTCACCAGCTGACGCCGAGCGTGACAGAATGACAGACCACAAAAAGAAGCGGAGAGGGAGGAAGAGGCTCCCAGAAGAGCCGATCTATCTCGGCGCCTGCTCGCTCTCCAGGCTTTGGCTCCCGACGAAGGACGAGAGGGAAGTACCCGCCCTACCTCCAGCCCGGAAGCTGACCACTCGCGACCCCGATCCCGTGTGGAAGTACTGGCTCTCGAGTGAGGAAGAGGACGAGGAGCCCTTCCTCTACCCGTACCCGGAGCCGGAAGCCTTTCTTCCGCCGTCCGTTTTCACGGACATCGCGCCGCCTCCCGCCACCGCCAGGCGCCGGAGGAGGAGGAAGAGACCGGAGATCGCCGGTACGGAGGAGCTCCCTCCGTTACTGCCCGCGGACCCCGCTCCGGTGCAGCCGCCACCGCCCGCGGACTCAGCGCAGGTGCAGCCGCCACTGCCTGCGGTTCCCACGCCTGCGCAGCTCCCTCTTCCCGCTGCAGTTCCCGGGCAGGCGCCCCCACTGCAGCAGCCTTCTCTGCCGCCTGCTGCTGATAAGCAGGCACTTCTTCGGCCCGCGGACCCGGCTCCCGAGCAGGCGCAACGACCAACGCCTGCGCAGCCGCCTCCGCTGGTCCCTACGGCCCTTGAGGCCGGGCCGCCATCTGCGCTGCCGTCTGCAGAGGCGCTCCCCCAGACTTCCACTCCAGTCCCGGACCGTGTTCCTGTCCCGGCGCCCCCGCAGCCTGACCGTGTTCCTGTCCCGGCGCCCCCGCAGCCTGACCGTGTTCCTGTCCCGGCGCCCCCGCAGCCTGACCGTGTTCCTGTCCCGGCGCCCCCGCAGCCTGACCGTGTTCCTGTCCCGGCGCCCCCACTGCAGCCACCTGCAGCTCCCGGGCCGGCGCCCCCACTGCAGCCACCTGCAGCTCCCGGGCAGGCGCCCCCCCAGACTTCCACTCCTGTCCCTGACCGCGCTCCTGTCCCTGACCGCGCTCCTGTCCCTGACCGCCCTGCAGCAGCTCCAGAGGCGCCCCCTCCGCCTGCAGCAGCTCCTGTCCCTTTAACCCTAGTCCCCGAGGTGGTCCCGGACGACTCCATCTTGGCTCCTCCCTCTTCGGAGGTGGAGGAGCTGGAATGGGACCCCTCGGGGACAGAACTTGTGACGTTACCCTCGCCCCAGCGACCTCGACCCCGAGCGAGGGTCGTTATGTCTGTGTCCCGCAAGGGGAGGGGACACAGACGTAGGACTGGGGTCCCTCCCGCCCTGCCCCCTGGCTCGCCCTCCCTCGCCTGCGCTCTGGCTCGGTTGGCGCCTGCGGGTCCTGGCCCTCCGGGTCGGATGTCACCTGCGGGTCCCCCTCCGGTGCCTCGTCGCCCTGCCTCGCTCCCCCCTCCGGTGCCTGGTCTGTCGCCTGGGGGCTCCCCGACGGCGGCTTCTCGGTCGCCTGCGGGGCCCCCACCTTCGGCTCGTCGGAGGACGTTGCCGCCTGCGGCGGCTCCCCCCCTCGCCTTGCCTTCGCCCTGGCCCCTTCCTGCTCCCTCGTCCCCTTCCCTGGTCTCCCCTCCGGCTCCCTCCCTCGTCCCTGCGTCGGTCCCTCGCCCTGTCTCCTCTGCCCCTCCGAGATCCCCTCCAGCTCCGGCCTCCCGGCCGCCTGCGGCCCCTCCGGCTGCCTCCCGTCGCCCGCTGGGGATCCCTCGGGCTCCCCTTAGTTCCCCCTCCTTCTCTCCCTTCTTTCCTGCCCCGGTCCTGCCTGTGTTTGTTCCTCCTCCTGCCTCTGTCCCGCTGTCCTCTGTTCCTCGTTCCTTTGGTCTGCCCCGCTCCGCTCCTGGTTTCCCGTCGTTCCCTCCCGTCACTCCCGCTCCTTTTGTCCCGCCTGTTCCCTCTATGTCCCCGTTTCTGGTCTGTCTGTCGGCCTTTCCTGTCCTGTGTTGTGTCCTGTCCTGGCTCCTGCCACTTTGTCAGTTTTGCCTGTCTGTCTTGTTCCCTGTTCCCCGTTGATTTGGTTTTGTTTTTGTCTTTCAGGTTCTGGTTTCCTGGTCTCGTCCCGTCCTTCGCCTCCTCCCGGGCGCGCCTTTGGGGGGGGGTTCTGTGACGCCCGCTCCGTCCGCTCCTCGTGTGTGCCACGCCCCCTGATTACCCATGTGTGCTTACCTGATCGTCTCCAGCTTTGTCCACTTACTTTGCTTGGTCCTGTCTTATTTAAGTCCTGGTCTTACCTGTTTGCCTTGTCTGTCATTGGTGTTAGTCGGCGTGCCATGTTCCCTATTCCGCGTCATCCCAATAAATCCCCGTTTGCCCTGATTCTGCCTGCTCGCCTGCTTCCTGCCCGCTCGCCTCGTCCGTGCGCCTCACCCGCTGACGCCGAGCGTGACACTGAGGCTAACTTGAGTTGCTAAATTGCCCATAGGTGTGTGTGTGAGAGTGAATGGTGTGTGTGTGCCCTGCGACAGGCTGGCCCCTCATCCTGGGTTGTTCCCTGCTTTGTGCACATTGCTTCCGGGATAGGCTCCGGACCCCCCGCGACCCAGTAGGATTGGAAGCGGTTTGGAAAATAGATGGATGGATGTACTACTACATTATTTGTGCCCCCTCAAGTAAAGTGTTGCTCCTAACTCATCTGGTCTTTTTATATGTTGTTAAAACATACTGAATTAATCCCTGCAAGAAATTCTTTGAGTGGGTTAGAGAGAAAATGCAGGAGACTGAATCCAGGACCTCAGCTATATCTTTTTTAAGTGTTTACCTGTAAACAGTCAAGACTTAACTATATGGGCTCATACTAAAATTAAAAATTAATGGCAAAGTGTTACTCCATTTTGAACAATATGAGCAGAGTATGCACAACCTTTTTATGTGAGACACAGCTATATGCACTATATATTTGTGCTTCCCCTAGACTTCCTGAGACCTTAAATAGTGTGACATTTGCAATAGCGAAAGCCTTCGTTTTAAAGATGCCTTTTCATGTTTTCACTTGAAATCATGTGGAAAGATCACATCTCCACGCACAAAGCTCTTTCATATTTCCTGAGAGCCATATTTCATATTTGCTGGCGAGCTGTCTCAAAATTTTATCAGTTCCATTCCAGCCCCCTATAATGCCTCTGCAAAGACTGAAAAAGATCCATCAAACGGTTATTGAATTATGGTCTTAGCAGGGTCAAGCATCAAAACTGCTACTTTTTTCATTATCACTATGTGGCGCTGCTTCCATTTTGGGACTGTTTCAAAATTAAATCAGTTCTAGTTCCTCACCAATACCTGTAGAAAGTTTGAAAAGGATTCGTCGAACGGTTTATGAGTTATTGGCTTGCATGCCAAAGTATCTGCAGCGACAGGGGAACAGTGCTAAAACCATAAGTATTCCCTGAAGGCCAGGGAATACCATCCATCCATCCATTTTCTAAACCGCTTATCCTACTGGGTCGCGGGGGGTCCGGAGCCTATCCCGGAATCAATGGGCACGAGGCAGGGAACAACCCAGGATGGGGGGCCAGCCCATCACAGGGCACACTCACACACCATTCACGCACACATGCACTCCTACGGGCAATTTAGCAACTCCAATTAGCCTGAAGGCCAGGGAATACATCCATCCATCCATCCATTTTCCAAACCGCTTATCCTACTGGGTCGCGGGGGGGTCCGGAGCCTATCCCGGAAGCAATGGGCACGAGGCTGGGAACAACCCAGGATGGGGGGCCAGCCCATCGCAGAGCACACTCACACACCATTCACGCACACATGCACTCCTACGGGCAATTTAGCAACTCCAATTAGCCTGAAGGCCAGGGAATACAACAAAGGTAATTTATGCTTACAGATCTGAAATCAGCAGATCACATTTATGTACCATCATGTATGTTAAGTTCTTGTTGCTGTTAAGCAGAGAACTACTACACGGGAGAGAAGTATCCAGGCTGAAAAATATCTTCTGGAATTTTACTGAGGTCAGCATGTCATTGGCCCCAAAGTGGCATTCCCATATCAGTTGAAATATGCAATTGTCTGCATGCATAAACTTGCCTCTTACGCCATACTCCATGCTAGGAAATAGCTATGAAAAGATTGTCCTCGTACTCACCTCCATCTGGGAATACTATTCTTGTTAAATAGCTATGCATAAGATTACATTTGCCATGGCTGAGACTGAATCACTTTCAATCACTACATGATGGTTATTAGGCATTTAATTACTAGCGGCTGTCAGTGATTGTTAATTGCTGTATAGTAACTTGGGAGAATGACACTGTGGATGCTGGAGCAACCAATGCTGTGTGCAAACTCACCCCTTTAATACGATGACAGTGTAGTTCTGCTTTAGTGGGATGATTACTGTGCATCTGGTGACAAAGATTTACGATGGATAATTTAAAACCCAAGTACTGGAATACTTTGCCAAACAGAATATCCTGATGAGCAAATTAATTTCATTATGAAACTTTAAAATAAAAGTTATTTTTGGTGATGGTAACTTTCAATTCCCCACGATTCCCCAGTTCCAGTCCTGCAGGCCTAGTCTGCACCCAGATTTTAATACTCAAACACCTTATTCAGCTCACCAGCCAATTGCCAGGTTTAGTAGGCATATTTGACAGGTCCTTGCAAACTGGTTCTCCAGGACTGGAATTGGGGAACCCTGATATATAGCATTATATACTGTATATAAAAAAATGTAATCATAATTGTGGGGTGTATTTTTCTAAATCAGATTTTCAGGAACTGGACTGATGTTTTTGTTTGTGTCATTTTTTTTTAAAATATATGTATCATACTGGGGCGGCATGGTGGTGCAGTGGTTAGCACTGTTGCCTCACACCTCTGGGACCCGGGTTCGAGTCTCCGCCTGGGTCACATGTGTGTGGAGTTTGCATGTTCTCCCCATGTCGTCGTGGGGTTTCCTCCAGGTACTCCGGTTTCCCCCCACAGTCCAAATACATGCTGAGGCTAATTGGACTTACTAAATTGCCCATAGGTGTGCATGTGTGAGTGTGCCCTGCGATGGGCTGGCCCCCCATCCTGGGTTGTTCCCTGCCTCGTGCCCATTGCTTCCGGGATAGGCTCCGGTCCCCCGCGACCCAATAGGATAAGCGGTTTGGAAAATGGATGGATAGATGGATGGACTTTACTTAGGAATACCATTTCTATGCTGTTATACTCGTATGGGTCATTTGTCTTTGTTGTGTAGCTGTTAATTGTCTCCAAATATCATAAACTCTACTTCAGAGAAAATGAAGCTCTGATAACAGTGTGTGAATTGTATGTTTGTGGTGTTCTGCTTTCCATGTACAGTTGAAGTGCTTTTCATACTCTTCACTACCTCTGTTACAATTCAGTAAAACACAATTTTTCCCACCAAGTGACATTTGTTATTAATTCATTTTGGGTAACTTGGGAAATTCATGTTTAAAATCAGTTTTTTAAACAAGCCTGGCTCTGAGCACATAACATTTTGCATTTATACATTCATAGTGTCACTTGTTTGCATTTTTTCCCCTTATATAACATGTGGTAACATCATCAAAATCACACTTTAGCTAGTTGATTTTTTAAAGACTGAACTGCACTTCAGTGTGATTTTGATGATGAAACACTTTTGATGAAAGTGTGACCAAGTGCTGCTCTGTACTTCTGTACTACTGGTAGAATCTGGAGGCCATTAGCTGGGAAAGATGAAAAGAATTGAGGTATGAACATTATGTAGTGAAGGCTTTGCAAATAAATCTGCCGATCAGCTGGATGTCATGACTTTCACAGTCACAAATAATCCATGTTGTTGCACATTTAAAAACGATGTCTATGAATAGATATGAAGGTGATCAAAAGGCTACAAAAAACAATGACAAATCCTGACAAGCCCCAGTCATAGCAACTACTTTTGAAAGGCCAATACATCAAAATGTATTAGAAAAAATATTGTAGGTCAATGAAACGTGTCCCACCCCAGTGGTTAAATGACACAGAATTTGATGCACTCCCCAAAGGTGTGGCCCCAAGTAAAAATACCAAGTTTGGCCTCAAACGACCAAAGAATTGCTGAGATATGTTAACACACAGTGATTGGCGGCATCACCATCAAAATCATTTGAATGTGATGGACAAATCGCTTTGCAAGTCAAAAGTTCCTCAGGTTTCACTTATGAGGCTGGGTACTAAGACAATCCATCCATTCATTTTCTTAACCGCTTATCCCACTGGGTCGCGGGGGGTCCGGGGCCTATCCTGGAAGCAATGGGCACGAGGCAGGGAACAACCCAGGATGGGGGGCCAGCCCATAGCAGGGCACACTCACACACCATTCACACTCACACGCACACCTACGGGCAATTTAGCTAGTCCAATTAGGCTCAGCATGTATTTGGACTGTGGGAGGAAACCGGAGTACCTGGAGGAAACCCCACGACTGTAACATACGCCACAAAACGACTCAATACACCGTTGGGTGGTTGTGTAGAACACCGCTTTACTTGCTGCTCACACGCATGAGTTTTTTACATTGCAGTACGGAAGCCTAACTGGGACAACACACCAAACCACTACATACTGCAGTCACTAGATGGCAGTATATTACATCTCCCCTCTTACCAAAGAAATGTATCAAAATCAACAAACAGATGTGTCGTTTATGAACGAAAATAGAAAACAGCTTATGATTTAGCAATTTACACAAATTGAATGTCCCTTGAACAGTAGATTTTCAGGTCTGACAATGTAACAACACATATCAAAATCTAGTAATTTGGAAGGAGAGGTTTCCAGCACTTCACTTCCACAGGTGTCTTTACCACACCTGGCCCAACTGATTCGACACCTACAGATTGAGTCTGTTTGGGGGCTTTACAATTCTGCCATGCCTGGTGACGTACTGACCAACCAGCTGAGTGAGGCTGTCCGACGTATGGCACTGACAGTTGACGAATGTGACATTTGTTTTGATTTAGTTTTAGATTGTAGCTCACGGCTCGCTCGACTACTTTGCGAAGGATGGCATCATGCCTTTCTATTGTGGGTGCTGCTACAAGTATGTCATCCATTACGCTTACGGCTCCCTCAATCCCCTCAAGCATTTGATCCATTATGCGCTGGAAGATTTCTGGCGCTGACTTTATCCCAAATGGAAGTCTGAGCCACCTGAATCTGCCAAGTGGCGTATTGAAAGTGGTGAGGAAGGATGATGCTTCATCAAGTTCTATTTGTAGAAACCCTGACTTGGCATCTAAAACAGAAAAGATTTTGGCACCTGGGATTGCAGACACAACCTCTTCTATGGTGCGCATTGGATAATGTTCTCTTCTGATTACTTTGTTCAAGTCGCTTGGGTCTATACAGATTCTTACACTGCCATTACGTAAGACAGCCACCATTGAACTCACCCACTCTGTAGGTTGGTGATGTAACCATCCTTTTCCATCTCCTGCAGTTTCTCCACTATTTGTTGTCTTGGTGCTGCTGGTTGTCGGCGGACAGGGTGAATTACACCTTTTGCATCGGGGTCAATTTTGATCGAGTGTTTCCCAGGCAATGTACCTGTGGTTCTCTTTAGCTCCGGGAAGTCATTCAGAGATGCTGCTTTATAACGAGCTGCGGTAGTCATACAGCTAGTGTTTCCATCTTGCTCTTCCGCTGAGGCTCTCACTGAGTCCAGTCGCACTATGAGGCCTAGGGTTTCAGCTGTTGTGCCACTTAGTACATTTTCTTGTGCTATGTCCACCAACTCGAACTCACTGTTGGTGACATGGTGTTTGTACTTTAGCGGGAGCTTTACTCTGGCTACTGGCTTCAACGTGTGGTTAGAGTATGATCGAAGCACTCTATTGGAGCGCATCAACTCCCCCGTGTGGTGCAGAATCTGGTAATTTCCTAGTGTTAGGGTGTTGCACTTAGCACCTGTGTCTATTCTAAACTGTACATCCTGAGATAAAACTTGGACACAAACAGTCCATTTATCCTCTTCAGGAGCACCTGTTTGAGTCAGGTTGATGTTAAGAATTTCTCCATCGTCTTCGTCGTTTTTTTGTTCTACACTCACTGTGCTTACTGGACGCTTGCGACATGCTGCAGCCCAGTGATTTTGTTTATGGCAGTAAGAACATATGGAGCCTGCAGCTGGACATTTTCCTTGATTCCATACATGTTGGGCATCTTTTCCGCACCTCGGACAACTTTTATATTGGCTTGATGTAGTACGTTTTGCGATGTTTTTCTTTGATTTATCGAACGCATCTTTCTTGCGTGCAACATATTTGGTCCCAGCAAATACTGCCGATAATCCTACAGACTGGTCTTCCTCTCTAACAATTTTAATTTGTCTTTGTGACAGTTCAAATTGCTGAGGGATTTCAATAGCTTTTGCTAATGTGAGATCCTCACCTTTGTCCAGTAGTCTTTCTTGGACTCGCTTCTCTCTGACTCCTGCGATTATAGCATCGATTAGCATATCATCTGGGTCGGCGTACTCACAGTCCATTAATATGAGCTTCAAATCCTTTAAGAAATTATCAAAGCTCTCCGATGCGCTCTGTTTCCTCTGTTTGAAGCGATGTCTGGCTATCCGCTTGTTTTTTCTCGGTCTGATGTAGCCTGCAAACTTATCCAGAACTTTGGCGGGATCATCTTTCTCGCCGTCTGCCCAAACCAGCGTTTTGTAAATTTCCCTGCCTTGTTCTCCGATCCAGGTGCCCAACCAGCCTGCACGTTGCTTGGCTGATAATTCGGACAGCGGGCCATCAAACACGAACGTGACATGACTGCGAAACCGTTCGAATTCCTGATGCAAATCGGCCGCATCCCAGTCTATTTTCGGGTGATCAAAATGTGAAGATGCCATTATTCACGAGAAATGCGTGTAGTCGCTAGACTTCTGACACCATGTAACATACGCCACAAAACGACTCAATACACCGTTGGGTGGTTGTGTAGAACACCGCTTTACTTGCTGCTCACACGCATGAGTTTTTTACATTGCAGTACGGAAGCCTAACTGGGACAACACACCAAACCACTACATACTGCAGTCACTAGATGGCAGTATATTACAACGACGACATGGGGAGAACATGCAAACTCCACACACACGTAACCCAGGTGGAGACTCGAACCCGGGTCCCAGAGGTGTGAGGCAACAGTGCTGACCACTGCACCACCATGCCACCCCCCTAGGTCAATCCATTCAACAGTTATTAGCCACAAGGCATGTTTACTTATTGCAACACCACCTAGTGGTGGAATGACACTATTTTTGTTCTTATTCCTCAGAATTGGGCCCCAAGTCCAGTCACCAAATCAATTTTATCCAATCAAAGTTTTGTTGAGATATGGCCACACATCCTGTTCAGTGGCTTTGTCATCAAATTCATTGGATGATAGTCGCCATAGCATCTGACTTTTAGTAACTTTTGGTCACAATCCCTTCTAGATGATGCACCCCAAATTTGATGATGATTTGATCAACAGCCTAGGTTTCCAAAAAACTTTTTTTTCTGAAAAATTCAAAATGACAATATGACAGACTTAATTAATGAGTGCAATCGAAGTTAGACAAGCCATGACTTTAAACACACCAAAGATCATAATCCCAGGTTTAAGAATTCAGAATTTACATGCAGAAACATATCTTGAAATTTGACCTGATGGTGTTGCTACAATAATACAGAAATTTGGTGAGCCAGTATTTTGGATGGGCCTCTGTCAGGGTGCCAAATTACAAAGCAGAAGACTGGACAAAATTTTTGGCCTGTGCAAAATAAGCAGGTTTTCTGAAAAATTCTGAATGACAGAAAATCCAATAAGGAAATTAACGGCAATGGATGAATTTGAATCGGGATGAGCAAAGGATTCAGAGGAATGAAAGATCACAAATCTAGGCCAAGGGGTGTTAACATACTTCATATATCAAGTATAAGAAAGGAGTTTATTATAAGAATGTCCGCTAAAGTCAGCTAAAACTGCTTAATTTCATTCTTTTTAGCTTTGCTCTGACTTTAGCTGAGTATTTTGTTCACCCTGGTGCTTGTTGGTAATACCCCAGTGAGTACAGTGCACGCCCCCTCCCCCAAACAGATTCTTCCCAAAAAAATGCGCCAACTTCTTTCACGAGGGAAAGATTTGGGATCCATTTAGCCTTTATTTATTTGTAATAGAGTATAAATGACTCACATATTTTAATTAATTACTTACATTCAGTGCTGTGTGTGGTTGTGCATTGACTTTAATAGGAAGGAGTGTCTGCAGGTTTTCTGCCACACACAGGTACCAGCCCGTGTCCTTCCTCTCCAGTCGCCTCATTGTGACGCTGAGCACTTTATTAACTCTTTCATCACTGAGCTCCACAGGCCTCCCATCCAAACTCCCAGAATTCCCTACACAGGAGCCCCTGCCCATCCTACACCACGACATGTCAATGTAAATGTCAGTATAGTGACACTGAATACTGACAGTGTCTCCTTTCATAGGTGTCACCTCCTGTTTGTCCACAAGCTGCCCTGGAGATCCTGAAGACACAAATCAGAAACAAAGGAAGCACTAACGTTTGCATAACAATAAGATATTCTCACTATGATTATGAACCAGTAACAAGATGTTTATATCGTCTTTCCGTACATTTTATGCATATCTATAGCTGAGCTATGACATTTGTCATATTACTTATCATACTTAACACAGGGGCAGCATGGTGGCGCAGTGGTTTGCCCTGCTGCCTTACAGCAAGAAGGTCCTGTGTTCAATCCCAAGTCCTTTCTGCGTGGAGTTTGCACGCTCTCCCTCTGTTTGTCTGAGTTTTCACCAGGCGCTGTAGTTTCCTCCCACGGTCCAAAAGCATTCAAGAGGGGTTGAATGGTGAGTCTAAATTGGTCCTGTAGTTGTGTGTGCACCCTGTGGTGTGTTGGTGATTCCCCAGGGTTGGTTCCCACTTGTGCCCAGTGTTCTTGGGATAGGTTCCAGTCCCCAGGCAACCCCAGTTGGAATTAAATGGCTTCAGAAAATGGATGGATGGATACTTAACCCCCTGTAGAAGCCCATGTAAACTGATATGGTTACTTTTTCCACGCTACATTTATCATATTGGGAAAAATTTAAATGCATAGCAGCGGCCCTTCTACCTCCGACGAGCTAAAAGGTGTGGCACAAGTCCCCTTATCCTCAGGACACTTTATAACTGTGTCATCAAGAGCATCCTAACTGGATGCGTCGCCGGCTGGTATGATAGCCACACCACCTACCCCAGCAAAGCTCTGCAAGAAGTAGCACGGTGTGGGGAATATCATTATGAGATGAGCTTCCTGTCAGGGTCAGCTCCTGTTGTCCCAGTCTTGCATCCATAGCTTCTGGCTTTGACCTTGAATAGGATAAGTGCTACAGCCAATGGATGGATATTCCATACTTACATGCACTCCACACATTAATGTCAAATGAGAGTATAATTTTCTTTACATGCACTATTAAGTATTAACATGGTCTATATGAGTAATTATGTAACTAATATTAAATAAATTTAAAGAATATATACCATGCAGTGTTGGCCTCCCATCTGCAGGGTAGGCCACACGAATCCCAGCCATAGTCTGTGCCTATGTGTATAGACTTTGCATGTCCTGAATATGTCACATTAGACATGGATTGATATCAAGCTTGGTACTTCATGATTAAAGCTAAATCAATAGCGTAAAACATTCCCATTTAAATATTCAATTGCTTGGAAAAAGGCCTATTTACCAATTAAACCAGTAGCAATAGCACATAAATCCATTAAATACACAGATTAAGTTTAATTTGGTCTCAGATATTACAAAACCTCATAAACAATACACTGACATTAGGTCTATATATTTGTGTGTTTTTTCCCATTAGCCTAGCCTACTTTTTGTCTCTGGGGAAAAGGATACGAATGAACTCGCATGTACACTAAACATGACTACACAAACACGGAATGTAGTGTCCAGTGTTCAAACTCATTGATTTCAGGTCATTTTCACCTGTTGAAATGATTGAAGACAACAAAAAGATCATTTAAAGCATAAATGCATTTATTTTCTAATTAGATGTCAGCAAAACATTAAACATTTGTATGTAGTAATTGCAAGAAAACAAAAAGAAAACAAAATGTACCATTTTAAGTTTCTGGTATTGTGACATAACACTGATATCAGCGCATTTAACAACGTTACACATGACAGGCTAAACTATTCCTTCTAAGCTAGGTATCCTAAACTCAGTATGTCCAAACAAAAGCAAAAAACAGAAATACTGTCACAGGTCCAGGGCGGATTGAGAGCGACAGCGTGGCATGGAGCAAGCAGAAACAGAGAGTGGACGACTCACTCAGGGATTCAAAGGAGGAAAGGGGAAAAACACTAGAGACACTAATAAAAACAAAAGCAGACCACGAGGGGTCAAAAACAAGACAAGGAACAACAGTAATCAAATAAGAAATCGGTCGGTGGGTCACAAGCTTTTTTTTTTTTTTTTTTCCCTCCACCACCCCCCCTCTGCGGAGGACCACTTTATTGTGCCCGAGATGTTATTTCAGGTGGAGTCTAGGACCCAACCTGACACGTGTGTATAGACAAACAGGCACACACATATACAAGCATACGTTCCCACCCTCATGCAGACATAAACAAATATTTACACATTCACCCAACATTTACACACACAGAAATGAACGTTGTACACATACTCTCACTCCCCATATATACTCTATGTGGACCCTTATTTTTCCTCTGGCTAGGAGACCAGAATATCACCCCGGACCCCGCAGTAGCCGAGAAGCCCACCAGCCCAGACCCCGACCAGCTGTTCCTCTCAGCCCCAAATGGCGAACAGGGAACGGGGGTGTGAAAAGACCCCATGCCCCCCTTCGCCCGCTCAGATGTGGTGTTGGTGTGTGTTGTTCTAAAGTGCTTTTAAAACAGGTGAAGGGCATGGCACTAACCATCCACTGCCGACCAACAGCTGGTGTTAGCTCGGCCCCTCACCAGAACCCTCAATGTCTATGTGTGATTAAAATTGAGATGTGGGCCCTGGCACCAGAGGTAAGGCTGAATGAACAGACCGCCCTCTGGATGCCATTCTGTGTGCCCATCCCCAACGCCCTAAATGTATGTGTCATGAGAGAGTAAGTAATGAGAGTGTCTATGTTGTAGTGTATGAATGAGGTACAGGTGGTCGCGAGGGGACAGAGGAGGAATACCTACCCTGCATCCCAGCAACGCACCTACACCTCAAAGCCCTACATGTGTGGTGGTGTGATGGAGCGGGAGGAGGGAAGCATTTAGGGATGGGGAGGAAAGGAATGGGGGGGGGGGGGGAAATACCTCCCCCCCCGGAGCCAGCTCCCCCGCTGACCCCCATAGGCACTCCCCGTTCCCCGAAATCCATCCAGGGAGGGGGGCCCAGGCCCATCCAGACCGGGGCCCAAGGCAGCAGCACCACCGGGCCCCACAGAGCCCAAGGCGCCCCACCGGACCCCACTACAAAGGAAAAGCTACCCCCACCCCAGCATTCAGTCAACTCCCAGACTGCATAAGACAAAAGACATCCAAAGACATTGTACCTCTCTGAAAGGTAGAAACGTTTCACCGCTCGTCCAAGCAGCTTTGCATGTGCAAATGCACAACCCCTCACTCAACAGAGGTAGAGGCATTAGGCACAACCTGTCTCCAATTTAACCTGCGGCCCTCTCATCATTTGCCAAAACAAAAATAATTCCCAGGAAAAAAACAGACCCAATTCACACCTCCACCAGGTGGACCACCCTTAACGACCCACTCTATTGGAGTAGGAGGGACTGGTTACATCTACCCGCAACTCCCCCCCCCACTTTGTTTCACTCAATGAGCCCCCTTAGACTACTTACCCAGGAGGATAAATATGTGGACACTTACTACCTCCCTCAGTCTGAAGAAGCTGCTTGGATGAGCAGCGAAACGTTTCTAACTTTCAGAGTCCAGTTGCCACGAGTCAACCACCAGAGAGTATGGTCTAAGGTTGCCTGGTCCTTCTGTTCCTCTGTGGTGAAGGGTACCTTAAGGGTACCTTCACCACATTGCCATTTGATACTGACACCTTCACATTGCCTGCTTCTAAATCGCCAACGATCAGTTCTTCCAATAATAATTTGTCCACCTTAGTTTCAACAATATCCAAATTTATAGCATTCGGCTGGAATTCACTGTTTATAACTTCTACTGCCACATCCACAATTTCCAATTCAAATGCTTTTTCAAACGCCTTTTCTCTAGTCTCCTCCACTTCTACTTCTCCAATTTGTACTTGCACAATTTCAAAATTAAATTTACTTTGATCTAAATATTCGAGATCAAACTGGCAGAGGTCTACCAGCACAGCTCCTATCTTCAGACTCTCTTGATGGTTGTCTACAGGCTTTATGGAGATTGTCCTGTTATTTATCACAAAAGCCTCCAACCCATATACATCTATCCCTTTATCCCTCCCAAGCTGGCTAGTGGGTGGAGTTACTTGGGAGCACTCCTCTTCATCACCCCAGCAGATGATCTCTTCCCACTTGTCCCAGGCTGCCCAATAAGCATCATCCGTCCAGCTAACTGCCTTGGCAATTCGCCTTCGGGAATGTGACTCAGTGGAACTGTCAGCCTGGTCAGAAGGTGATTCTGCTGGGGAGCACAGCTCTTTCTCATCTCCCCAGTCAATCACCTCTCCCCACTTGTCCCAAGTTGCCCAGTATCTGTCGTCGCTCCAGCAAACAGCTTTCTCCATTCGTCTGATTCTGAATGAGGAAAAACAACATACAGGCAATGCAATGGAGCTGTCAGTCACTCCTGACATGTGGACTACACTTCTGCACTGACCCACACCTTCCCAATCAACAACCGCATTACTGCACAGGCAGAGCTGCTATCTTTGGTCAGCTGGCTGGCGTGAGATTCTCAATTCCAGACAAGTCTGCACATTCATCTCCATATATGCAACAGTCTTACTACCTTGTAAATAGTCTGGAGGGTTTGCAGACTACCCCAACACTTTTGATGGAGCTAATTTTAGGTTTATAATGGAACAAAACAGATTGACTACAAGACATCTTGAGTGAGGGTTGGCAACCCTGCATGTGACACTAACTAACCTGCACATAAAATTTAAATATAATCCAAACAATATACTGAATTTTACACAAACATATTTCAATATACAGTCATACCTCGGCTCACGAACTTAGTTCCTGACCTGAAAAGTGCGTGACCTCAATTTCTCCCATTTCAAATAATGTAAATATGTATTATGTTCAATATGTTTAAACCTCAGAAACGCTGCAGTTTCTTCAATTTTTAATATTTTACTGTGACCAAGAATTCATCCATTCATTTTCCAAACCGCTTATCCTACTGGGTTGCCTATCCCGGAAGCAATGGGCACGAGGCAGGGAAAAATCGAGGATGGGGGGGCCAGCCCATTGCAGGGCACACTCACGCACCATTCACTCACACATGCACTCCTACGGGCAATTTAGCAAGTACCCGGAGGAAACCCCACGACGACATGGGGAGAACGCGACCAAGAATATAGACTTAAATTAAAATAACCTTACTTGTAACAAATAATGCTGTTGGCACGTCGAACTGTCGGTGCAGCGGTAAGAAAATCGGGAGAAGACTAACAATAATAGAGGATTTATAAATGGAAAAAAAAGTTCACACAACACGTTATTCACCATGAACTAGGACATATCGCCGTCTTTCTCTTTAGGTCACTCTATACATACATATATACACTTCGAGCACGCGCAGTACAACTCAACACCCCCTACCGTACAATCAAATTATGACAGACTGTGCACATATAACTGAGAGCATACATTTACATTTACATGCTAACAAATGCAAAATTAAATAAAACATTAAAACTGAGCATACGCTGGTCGCTTGAAAGACGCCAAAACACGGAAAAGAACCACAAAACATCCCCCCAAAAAACTAAACAATCAACATTAAAAGACTGAGTAACAGTCAAATGCAGTAATTTCGAAAATATTATTGTTTTTTTATTATACTGGACATTTCTTCGCGTTTCGGGTGGTTCTTTGGGGAGCTTTCATCGGACCCTTTTGGGGACGTTTGTGTGTTCGCGGCCCGAAACACGGTTCGACAACCGGTACAAAACATTTTGGAACATCTGGTTCCTAACACGATTTATTCGTGAACAGGACTGTTCGTGGGTCGAGGTACCACTATACATACAAAGACAGATATTAATAATAAGATAAGTTATACGATAAAATGGGAGCAGAAATGCAACTTACCTTGCCATCTTGGTGCAGAAAAGCAAGTGAAGCCGCGTCTTTCAAACCGGTAGCTTCCCACGTGCGGAGGGATCAAATGTAACCAAGCAACAACATAACTAAATAATAACATCATAATACGTATAGTTGTTATATAATAATGACAGTTTAATAAGTTTTTTATTTACTTGTAGAAGTAAATAAGAAAAAAATTGTGCAAGAACTGCAAAGCAAGAATATAGTAGTAAGCATGAAGCACACATTCAGCTCTGGATAATATCAGACAATGACTTAGAGACACGTGAAATGAACTGCACTCTTGGAGTCTGTCTCTCCCCAAAGCACTATGCACGGTAACTTGTTTAATATGGGAATTATAAAATGACACTTTGGTAACATTTCAAACTGTTGTATCGCGATACATAGCGATCAGTATGTCGAACTGTCAAGCCCAGCTCGTACGATCCTCATGTGTGCCATGCCCCCCTGATTATCCACGTGTGCTTCCCCATTATACCCAGCTGTGTCCGATTATTTTCGCCCAGTCCTGTCTATTTCAGTCCATGTCTTGCTTTCGTTCCTGGTCCGTCATTGATGTTAGTTAGTCGATGTTCGTGCTTCGTCCCGTTTTAGTGCTAATAAATCCCAGTTTCCCCGTGTTCTGCCTGCCTGTTTCCTGCCCGTGTGATAGCGCTCGCAACCAGCCTGAAACCTGACACGAACAAGGTTATACATCACAAAAGCTTCCCACAAGAACCTGTAGTTAGACTAAGCGCGTACCACACTGGGCCCGGCTGCCTTATACCGCAACCGAGCACGATCGCATCCTGCCCCCCTCCCCAGTTCTGCCCCCCTGTTGCACTTACTGGTCCGGACGCGAGCACATTTTGTCATCAACCTGCAACTTTTTGTGTGAAAGAAACATAAGAAGCAAAGCTGTGTACCACAGTAGGGTAGAATTCATGGTTAATTTCGTGGCTTATTTGGGGCGGTTTTGAGTATGATGACACACACAGATTTGTCAAGTATACAAAGCCGAGGTTTTTATTTATTCGTGCTGCACGTATAGGAAGATTCACACTTTATCAAATATCTCAGGCAGACTGATGCTGCGCGGGATACCGGTGCCAAAAAGGTTATTGCGGTACCGCATTTTTGAAAGCTGTTCGGTATTACATTACATTTCGTTAGAACTTGTACTAATTACACTATTTTCGCTTCCGCTAACTATGGGATCATGACGATGGACTCTATGTATCAAAACCATTGCCGAAACCAAGTTATACACTAAGTTAGATCTGCACCCATCATGCTATATAAAATACTAAAACGTCAGCTAGTTAAGTATGATGTCCATAGCTTCACGTCAGTGATTTATGTCAGGGATATACATTGACGTCATCAAAGTTTGATGTTTGAATAATAAATAGATAATAAAGCATAATGTGCTGCGTGGGAAGTGTTTTATATATGCATACCTGTCAAGTTTTGGATTTGAAAATAAGGGAAATTTTCCGGCGCCCGCCGCGAGCAGTCCCACCACCCCAACCAAGCTGCAGTATCCCTTACATTTTAAAGCAGGTGACAAGAAAGCTAATCACCACTTGTCAACCGCTTATAAACTACAATTGGCTTTATGCACAGCTGCACTACTTCCTGAACTTCAGGCAGCTCCTTTGTTTCCTGTCTGCCATTATTGGACAAACTAATCCAGGTGATCAGTTTGTCCAATAATGGCAGACAGGAAACAAAGGAGCTGCCTGAAGTTCAGGAAGTAGTGCAGCTGTGCATTAAGCCAATGATAGGCCTACCTTTGCTGACACTGACATGCTGTGAACATTCATAGCCTAAATGAAAACACAAAAGGGTATATATGAGGAGCATTTATTTAAAGGCTTATTTGCATATTTTCTGTTCATTTAACATTGCTTGTCTTTACATTTACATTTCATTTTCATTCCACATTCTTTTCACATTCACACACATTCATATTGCTTTTTTGTAGTTTTTCTTTTCATTTCACATAACTTTTCTTTACTCTTTTAGTGACTTATTGTACTCATTTGTTGCAGACTTTGCATTCTTTAAGACTGTTTTGGAAGGAGTGTATTTGTGGGCTGAGCCAGAGTGGTTAATTTTATATGAGAGTAGAGCGCAAACAGTTCTGTTGTCTAACGACATCCTATTCTCTGTAACAATTTTTCGTACCATGCTAAACACCCTTTCTGAACTTGCATTGCTATGGGGAATGCATAGTAAAGCCTTCATAAGTTTTGGCAGCTCACTGAACCTCATGTCCTTTCCTACCAGGCCCCAAAATTTGTCGATTCTGTCTTCTTGGGGGAGTTGCTTGCTATCTGTCACCTGATAGTCTGTGAATTCCTCCCTCATCTTATCCTCTTTCAGCCTCAACTGGGGGAACAGGGCCCCTAGCCTTTCCACTGTAAAGTAAAACAAGTGTTTGACTGAACATTGCAAATCTAAACAAGTATCAAGTATACTGTGCCAATTATTTCTTTGGTTATCAATGGGGAACTGTCCCCAGAGGATGTTATGATGCGATGTAAAGCCCTTGAGACAAATTGTTTGTAAAAATGGGCTGTACAAAGAAAATTGCCTTGCCTTGCTTAACATCAATAGGCTTTATGCCCAGCTCCACTACTTCCTGAACTTAAGCCAGCTCCTTTATTTCCTGTCAATTTCTGCACTACAATGGTACTGTTACCACACTGCACATAGCTGTACATACTGTACATATCTGTTTATATGGTTCATACTAAATATCCATATTTATTCAGTTTTTCTGTAATATATTCTGTTAATACACTGCATATATATATTGTTCTTACTACTACTATAATGATACTGCCACTACATTGCACATACATGTACCTATTGTTCATACATTGTTCATATTACATAGCCATATTTATTCTGCTCTTATAAGGTTACTGCTAATACACTACACATCCAGGTGTGTCTGACCATTGCTAGGGTGGTTGCTAGGGTAAGTAGTGGAGCTGGGCATAAAGCCTATTGGAAACTCTTTCTATTATCTACCTGTCCCTGGAGTTATGTTAAGGCGAGCTGCAGGGTCCAGCACTTTCAGGTCCCTCAGGAGTGGATGGTCGAGGGGAAAGGTGGAGAACATCTTCTTAAGCACTGCCTCATAGAAGCTTCTCACAGTTCTACAACAGCATAAGAGTGAAAAAAATGCATTAGTGGTAATATTTTTAGGCACACTACAGCCCATACTCTCATACTGTCAAAAGATGATATCATAATATAACTACTGGGTAATACACTCACTGAAAGATTTTCTTCTCGGCTGACACAGGGAGCTCAGCGCTTCTCATGAATGCCTTTGTGTCTGCTCCGATAAAGAGATCTTCATCAGCCAACTGATGTCCATCTCCATACTCCACCTCCCTGAGAGGTACACCCACGATTGCCCTGGCTGGTATGAGGTAGCCCAGGATCCTCTTTATCAGCCTGCACATCTCCTCTTCAAGTCCGTGAATTTGTACTCCCTCTGACTGCAAATAATATCAATGGTCACAACAAAATAACAGTGAAATAAGAATGCTACAATAAACACAAACATTTAATTATATATTATTATTCACTAATTCATTCAATATCATTGACACCCACCTGGAAGGCAATGTTAAATTCAGATAAAGGCTGAATTTAGCACTCAGCACTCAGGAACAGGAAATAGGTCTTCATGATTGGATCACGCAGATGGCTTGCCAGATCACGCACTTTAACACTCCTCTCTACTTCCTCATGACTGTTAAAGTAGGCCTAAAGTACATAGAGATACAGCGTATAGTAAACTGCATAGTAAACTGTGTAGATACCTGCTGAGTGGAGTAACCATCCTACCTGTAGTGCATCCCACTGATTCAGCACCCTCTGGATGCAGGTTAACAGACTTAGCCATCTTGGGCTGCAGTACCTGAGGAGCTTCAGGTGGTCTGAATCAGTGAAGTCTACAAACTCTTTGTAGACTTCACATCTTTTTGCACTGAGAGATAGAAAATTACTCTGTTAGTGGTTGGAATTGTGAGTGAGTGAGTGTGTGTGTGTGTGTGTGTGTGTGTAAAGAATATGAACTGCAGGTCTACTAGGCTACCTTGTTCATGAGCTAGCCACATGCAATGTTGTTACATTGTAACACACACAACATTAGGCGAGATAAATATCAGGCCTATATGTATGCATTTACCTTTTATCAAAGTGGGTGTATATCCCCACCAGGATGTCTTCCACCGGTACCTGGGCTGCTCTGATGCCACAGCCAGTGGCCAGCTGTACCAGGTGGCAGATGCAGCCAAGGTCCTGGATGTGGGGCTGGCTGGTCTTCAGTCTGCTGATGACCGAGTTGTGTCGGCCTCTCATAACACTCGCATTATCAGAGTTAAAGGCAATCAGGTTATCCCATGGGATGCCTCTTTTTCTATTGGAAACAGGAAGCAATGCCACAAAACGTCTCAGACAAAATGTAAGGTTGTAATTAAATCCAAACTACTAAACATGTCAACAACACAGTGCAGTTCCCCTTACCTTAATGCCTCACTCAGCTTTCCATACAGATTTTCTGCATTTCCTACATTGCATGTAGGCATCTCCAGGAATCTTGTAGCGACCTGCAGAGTGGCCTCATGATAGAGTCTAGTCAGGATGACGAATTCTTTGTCTGTTGTTCTGTTGTTGGATTCGTCACACATCAGTGAAAAGGGCTGAGATCGGCATGTTTTGGCCAACTCATCCTGTAGTTCTGCTGCTATGGCACCTGTTGAGTGTCCAGTAATTATCTAGTAGCCTACAACATGCATGCCATGGGTTGATGCTCAAATGTTAGAATATTCAAACACATTTCAAACCCATTTTATACCGTTTTAGCAAACGTACAGTAGCCCAGCAGTAAGATAGGTAGCTAACGTTATATAGCTAACTTACCTTTGATGAGTTGAGTAGCCTTCGTTTTTCCCGTTGAGTTTTTTCGTGCAATAGCAGAGTCCGGGAACATGTCAGCTACACACTTGTTGAAGTCATCATGGAAGGAGAAAGGAATGTTGTTTTTGGCACACAGCATTGCCATTTTTACCTCTGCACTTGTGACCTGGTCTGCCTCAGTGGCATTTCTCGTCACAAATGCTGACATCGCCTGGGCATGTTTTTGTGCCATTAGCCCGCGCTTCTGCTTGGCGGATTTGTCATGCTGGCAACATCATTCCTTCCCCCGTGTGCGATGCTAAAGTCGCAGTTACACATTTTACAAAACGCGTGACTGTCCCCCACCCTGCTCTTCTTCAGAGAAATAAATTTGTTGTCCCATTGATCACGGTATTTACACGAGGGTTTTGGTTTTTTGGCAGGAGTGCCTTCCTTCTCTGTCCTGGCGTCCATCATCTGTCTGTTTTTTTCTTCTTTTTTTCCTGTGTTTTTTTCCCCCGTGTAGTAGGCTACTGCAGGTGGTAGTTATCGCGAGGCTAGTGACAGAGCTCAGATTTTGGGGGGGGTAACGCTTTTTTTTTTTAATAACGCAGGTTAAAATACGGGACATTTACGGGAAAATACTAATACGGGAGGACGGCGGGAAAGAAGGGTAAATTACGGGACTTTCCCGGCCAAAACGGAATACTTGACAGGTATGTATGAGTATTTATATAGTTATAATACAAAGTATTACTCATAGTTATTTGCACTATTTTTTTCTTTACCTTACCTTTATTCCTATTGTTGCACTGAGCATGTAAAGGACAAAAGAATTTCCCTCGGGATAAATAAAGTTTTTTCTTATCTTATCTTATCTACATAATCTTTCCCTGCGCAGACAAACAGGTCAACGCCCACTTTCTGATACGGTCAGTTGGGCACTGGGTGTGGCTTAAGTGGCTCAGCAGGTTGCTTGATTGATATCTCAGACATGTTCGGCAGTTCGACACCTCATGTGCTACATCCTGATTGATATCTCAGACATGTTCGGCAGTTCGACACCTCATGTGCTACATCCTGATTGATATCTCAGACATGTTCGGCAGTTCGACACCTCATGTGTTACATCTTGATTGATATCTCAGACATGTTCGGTAGTTCGACACCTCATGTGCTACATCCTGATTGATATCTCAGACATGTTCGGCAGTTCGACACCTCATGTGCTACATCCTGATTGATATCTCAGACATGTTCGGCAGTTCGACACCTCATGTATTACATCTTGATTGATATCTCAGACATGTTCGGCAGTTCGACACCTCATGTGCTACATCCTGATTGATATCTCAGACATGTTCGGTAGTTCGACACCTCATGTGCTACATCCTGATTTATATCTCAGACATGTTCGGCAGTTTGACACCTCATGTGTTACATCTTGATTGATCTGCGGCCAATATAACACCTCACATGCTCTTTTCCTACACTTTTCAATCCCGAGATTCCCTGCATGTATCTTCTTCAGCAGTTCTTTTCACATGCTTTTTGAGATGACTATCTTGCTACCTTTGTGGACAATGTCTCCCACCACTCACAGTTCTGCCCTGCAGTTCCAGTACTCTGTAATTTCAGGTGGACACTCCTGCTTAGTATTGGGCCATCCATCCACAGTAACTTTTTATTTATGAAGCATTTGGACATCATCATCATCATCATCATCGGAACCCTTTATTGCTGATGCAATATACCATGGCACCAGTCACAAGTACCGGTGAAGAGCAGGCCATCAACCGACCTTACATATACACAGACATCACAGTAGGGGGAAGACCGGCCGGGAGACAGGGGAAGTGAGAAGAATAGAAACAAGATAACATGGTGGGAGAGGAGGAGAATAAAAAAACACCCCCCAGAATGCACTCCAGTAGGGAGTACATTGTGGGAACCGAAAAAAACACCTCAGCAACATAAGCACATGGGCACTACACCTTACATAAAAATGACACGACTTGCAACGGGTAGCGGAAAGGGGTTGTGGAGGTGACCCAGCAGAGACAGACAGCCATCCGGTCCTGCTGCCATAGAAACGGCGCTGGTCAGACCCGCCTGTTCACGCTGGGGGTATGAAGCGGCGGAGGCGTGGGATGGGGGGAGGGTAAGTCCTTGGGATTGGGGGAGAGGAATGCAAGAGAGTCTCACTGCCTTGTTCTTCAGGGGGAGTTGTTAGTTCCAGCAGCAGCCTTGGCCAAGGCCAGTGCTGATATGGGGGAGCCAAATACTTGATAGAATAAGGTTGTTTGGGTTTCCATGCGGGGAGCTGAAATTTCCAGCTCCTCTAATGTCCACGCTGATCTCCGCCATCCAATAATTTTTGCAAAGCTGTTAGCTTCTCCACGATGTTATCCAGTTTGCGATCCATCTGCACAGTCTGAGTGCTAACAGCTCTGCCCACTCCATCAATCATTCCGGCCAGCCTAGTGGGGCTTTGAGAGGCTGTCACCGTCTTCTTCAATCTTTGATAAACCAGGGCAATGCCTAATCCAATCAGCATAATACCTGTAATCATGGTTCCGAATAAGTAAATGTCTTCAATGTCCTCCACGGAAAGAGCTGCCAGGCACACGACCCTCCACCGCTCCCATCCGTCCATCGTGTAGCCAGCTGCGTACGTTCCTGCAGGACAGTCAGGTTCCCCCGACCCTAGGCTTCTCGTCGAGAAGATGGTGTCAATTGCGTTGAGAGACCAGCTGATCAAATCCATAATTTTTCGTAGTTTGGAGAGCAGGGCTGAGAGAGTCTCTTCACAGACACAGTATAAGACAGTAGACTAGACGAGACGAGAGGAGCGAAGCAGGGAAGATAAGGGGAGGGAGAGGGTAAGAAGTGCGACCGCCTCCGTTGAGAGCCAAACGAGAATGAAAGAAAAGAAGGAAAATAAAAGGAACCGGTCTGAGGTCATGAGATACACAAGAAGACATTGTGACAAATTAACATACATTAATCGATCGTGTAATACCTCTCTGTTCAGTTATGTAAATGTCCACTTTCCCCACCTTGCCTCCTCTAGCTCTTTTTGGAATAAAGCATCTCCTCAAGGAGGTGTGGTTCTTTCACAATACCAATAAAGACCCCCAGAGTAGGGGTACCTTTTTGAAGCCAGTACTTTGTATCTGCCTTTATGCTCACTACCAGCAGGATCTTTAGGAGGTACTCCTCACCTTTACCTACTACCTCCGGGAGGCTCCCCGGGTACAGAGATGTGAATGTGACGTCAACATTAAACCCCAATACCTTTGCAATAATCACTACAACCTCCTTCCAAAAATTCTGAGTAAGAGGACACAGCCAGAACACTTGGGCGTGATCAACTAAAGTTTCTCCACATCCCCTCCAGCACCATCATTGTGTATCAGTTTGTTTGCCTTTTTGTTTTGGGGTAATAAAAAACTTATAATGTTTTTCCAGGAGAACCAGGGAGCTGGTGGTGGATGGCTGTGTTATCCAAGCGTTCATCCATGTGTCCTCTGATATTTCAGCGTCCAGGTCTTTCCCCAATGTTTCTTCACATAGGCAATAGTGTGCTTGTTTAATGAAAATATACCCTTGTACAGCCTGCCTACAAGCCCTTTACTCCTGCTGGACTTGTATGCATCGAAAAACAGCTGGATAACAATTGACAGATCTTTGTGGTCAGAGTCTTTAACCTCTTTACTAACATAATCATGGAGCTGTAAATATATGAATAAGTCCATAAGTCTGACACAGGTGATCAAAGCTGACCAGTCTCCAGTTTTTAACTATTTACATAAAGAAGTAACGTCAGCAAAAACCCACTGACTGTATCTAAAATCATACAGCGCCGGCTTGAAGTCAGGGTCACATGCCGGCCATTCGAACGATTTCATCTGTGTGTGAAGCTGAAAACGCTGAACAACCTCTAGCCACATTTTCAAAGATAAATTCACCCATTGACTGTCTGTCCATGGTTTTTCCTGTTTCCCACCAGTACGTCCTATGATTGACTGAATTGGTTTGTCTGTGAGAGAGGACTCTATTGTCTTCCATTTAGCTTCATAAGATAGATAGATAGATAGATAGATAGATAGATAGATAGATAGATAGATAGATAGATAGATAGATAGATAGATAGATAGATAGATAGATAGATAGATAGATAGATAGATAGATAGATAGATAGATAGAAAGAAAGAAAGAAAGAACTTTATTAATCCCTCGGGAAGGTTCCTCTGGGAAATTCTAGTTTCCAGCAGCAGTACACCAGCATATTACAAGTTATAAAAATACAATAAAAAATACAATATAAGAGAATTTAAAATACACGTACTAAAGTAAGAGCCAACATACAGATAAGGATACGAGTAGGGAGGGGGGTAAAGGAAAAACTATTCACAATAAAAGGGAAATAGAGGGATTTAGCAGCAGTTATGTAGAGAATAGATATTGCGGTATTGCACATGAGATTGCACAGTTATGTGGTCCATTGCACAGTCCGAATGTTCGATTGTCTGGTGCAATTTATTGTTCCTGTTTCTCCCCGTCCTACTCTGACCTCCTGTTTCCCCTCCTCCTCCTCCCCCTCAGTGAGGAGTTGAACAGTTTGATGGCGTGTCTTCAGTCAAATAAACTCCTAAATATTTCATTTTGTTTGAGTACCAATTGAAGTTGTTCCTGGAGATAAATTCCTGCGTCGGTGTGTAATTGAATGTCATGACCTGGGTATTGCTCACATTGAGAATGTACCCCGAGTATGTTCCAGAAAGTTCCAACATGCTCATTAAGACAGGGAGGCAAGATTCATTACTGTAACAAAAACATCATCTGCATACAGACTAACTTTATATTCATCTTCTCCAATAGTTATAACTGTAGGTTTTGTCTCCTCTCTTATTGCCTGAGCCAAAGGTTTAATAAATAGGTTAAAGAGGCTGGGGCTTGCAGGACAACCCTGCCTGCATCCCCGCTCTAAGGCAATAGCATCAGAGAGGCAGCCATTAACCTTTATTCTTGCTATTGGGGAAGAGTAGAGTACTTGAATGCATCTTATGAAGTTTAAAACCAAATCTTTCCATTGCTAAATAAAGAAATTCCCACCCAACAGAATCAAATGCTTTTTCAGCATCAAAACTTAGGACCATGGAGGTAAGTTTTTCTCTGTTTATATATTCTATAGTATGAAGAGCTCTCCTGATGTTGTCTTGTGTTTGTCTCTTACTGGTGAACCCAGTTTGGTCTACATCTATTAGCTGGGGCATTGCAATTTCCGATCTCTTTGTTAAGATGGCAGGGTATAATTTATAATCCGTATTTTACACACTAATGGGTCTATTTCCCGTACTTTCCCTCCTGTCCTTTCCCTCCTTGGGGATGACTGATATAAAGGCCTCTCTCCAAGATGGAGGAGGGGACCTCCATGTACATTTACATTCCAGTAAAGGTTACTGATAACATGCCTCTGAAGTTTGACTTTTTGCATCATTACAATACTTATAGTCAACTATTCATCATATCTTCCACTGCAGGAAATACATGTTAATGCTCAGCAGTGCACATATATGGTTTTTAATATTTTGCATTGTACTAAAATGCGTTCATTTTCAGTGGGCATATATGCGGCTGAAACAGGTAGCCTAATGCATCCCAAATTTTACAACATTTTAATATAACATCGTAGACATTAAAATGTTTTTTTGGGGAGGTGGGGTGGTGCACTATAGGCCCCTGTGGTGCGGCCTAAGCTCTCGTCCTTAATGCCATTTTTTCCCTTGTAGGATCACACATGCACATATCACAAAGCTTAAATTCCAGGTGGCCTGAGACAAGGCCTACCCTGGTACGAGAAGGCACACATCGACCTAGGCCCCAAAGGGGGGTTTGTGACCCCACACACATAGATAACCAGGGAGGCCAGCACTCCAACTTTTATTGCTCAAAGTTTTAACGACCTACAGACAGCAGAGTGGACCCCAAGGACAGGGGTCCCTCGACTTGGCACACAACCCCCTCCCCAGACATCCTGCCTTACATACCACTCACCGAACAGACCAACACCCCAAAGAAAGTTTCTTTTAAGTTTGGCTTTTGTATATCTGTATATGTATTTACTCTTGACTACTAGTCTTAATAGACAGATATGTACAGGTTATGTTCGAATGTGTCTTAACTTTTGGAGATTCTTTTTCTTTGTTTGACAAACCTTCTCCCCCCCTTTTCTTTGCCACATTCCTCGGCAACCCTTATCTGATCTTTGTATTCTACCATGCCTATCTAAGGGTAAGATGTGCTTATGACATGAGAATATGTCATATAATGTCTGTATGAAGGGTAATATCTGTTGAGGTACAACCTAAACCACCTGTACCATATACTGGTGTGAGTAAGGGAACATAACATAATGACATAATATAAGTAATCATTAATTAATCATACAGATGGTATTAGATGTGAACCGCTGGGCTGGTACGGCATGTTTGGTATCAAACCGAAGGAAAATCACTCCAGTTTCCAAATCTGGTCAGTGGTTACCACAAAAGTGGACATATCAAAAGTTATACCAGCCTAATGAAAATCACCATTACCAGAGAAGTCAGTCTGGTCATAAATCCCAAAAGGACTGATACAGACCCCCTTCCGAAAGCCCACCAAATGGATGGTCAGCGATTGGTCCAGGACTCGAATTCCTGGTCACTCCTAATCACGAACCTTACACTATAAAACCTGGCACCTCAGAACAAAGCCAGGGGGGAAAAGTAGAGAGAAAGGTGTAGAACATCAGCGGAGCAGAGGAGAGCGGAGGAGAGGAAACAAAGACCATCAGCCCAGGAGAAGAGAAGCCCACAAGAAGCCCTCCTGAAGCCTATCAGTGAAGACCCAACTGGACAAAGAACTGAAACTCAGCCCAAGCTTCACCAGGAGAGAGAATCAGAGGGCTCCACTCCAACAACCGCTGCAAACACCGCGCCTCCCTGAGAGCCATCACCCGTCAGCTCATCAGCCCCAGCAACCAACTGCCAAGACCCCCCCTCCCCCACTCTGCAACCAAGTAAACCAACTTCCTTTCATTTCTAATAACCTAAACTGTCCTATTCACCTGCTATATTCCTTTAGGTTCATATTTCCACAAACTGCTTGCTTTGCAGAACAGTTTTTCCCTTTTTAGGTTACTCCTTTTAAATCTGGTTATTGCATTTTCATGATTACATTGTTTGTGTCTATTCCGTTACTTCATGTTTATTGTTTGTTAGGTGTAATGTCTGTCTTATGTTAGTTGTAGGAATAAATGCATGTCTTTTACACAACTTCAGTCTCCGTCATTGAGTGCTCACAATAGTCCCTGCCTCTGTGCGATCTGGCTACTACGCTCTGAAACCTCAAACTCGCCTGAAATATCGCGAGACTCTTTCTCATCGGCCGTGAGGGGAGCTTCGCTACCGATCGTTTACATTACCTGGTGACGCAGCTCGCTGGACGAGCCTTCTATTCTAACCCAGGTTATTAAGCGATACTGGTTATTAATGAATCCCATTTAAGTCTCACATTAACAGACTCGCAATTGCGTTTGTGACCCAATTGAGTTTGGAGGAGCCGACCATTCGGCATAACAATTGGTTACTAATCAGCATTAAATTATAATTAATTAAAATTAATTAATTTCAAAACATATTGGTGGAGATATTAAAATTTACCTGAGCTAATAATTCCTACACCCTCTTACATTACTTTTATACTTTAAGTAGTTTTAAATCCAGTACTTTTACACTTTTACTTAAGTAAAAAGCTTGACTTGATACTTCTACAGAAGTCTTATTAAACCCTAGCATCTATACTTCTACCTGAATGTGTAATGAGTGTGAACACTATTGACAGCTCTGTCAAGGAGTAGCGCTGCAGCCGAATCATCATGCTTTGGATTCTCAGTGGGCAGTCAGTGAGTGGATTTTGAAACAATGCAGTCAGCGGCTTTCCATTATTTTTATTCTTAGTCACTAGTGAACTCATCCTGTCCAATTCCTCTTCCAGTGGCTTCTGAAGAGCAAATGTCACTTTCCGACATGGATTGGTGATTGGTGACACGTTTTTATCCACTTTGATTGTGTTCTCCAGGAAGACAACCAAGACCCTGAGAAATATCATTGTACTCCTTCATCAATTCATCATAATCAGTATCTTCATCGTTTTCCACTACCAGCACTCTCTTTACTATGTTCAGTCTCTAGCAAGCAGCCTAATATGGTCTGCACATTTACAGGCACCACCATGAATACTAGTGTATGCTCTCTATCCTTATGTGACACTTTTACCGTGCAGTTTCCTCTAACAGGTATCGCTGCTCCTGAGTATTCACTCACTTTCACTTTTGTTGCATGTAAGTTCGGTCTGGGTCTAATCCTGCTGAACGCCGCCTCTGAGATCACATGGGCCTGGGCTCCAGTGTCTAATTTCATTGCAACGTGTTTATCATTCACTTTCAGTGTCAGCATCCAGTCTTTTTTCTGTATTCCTCTCCATTATTACATCCACATAGAATTCCTAGGAGTCACTCTCATTCACTGTATGCACTTTGCTCCATTGTGCGTGATTCTTACACTGCCGTGTATAACGGAGATTTTTGTTGCGATTGTGACATACCTTGCCATGCGCAGGACATTTTCTGGGAGGATGCTGTGTGCCACATCGACCACATGTCTTCCCCAGTACATCTCTGTGTGCCGGTTTCCTTCCATCCTTCATATCTGTGGCAGTGCACTTTTTATCTGATCTGCGTTCATCTTTTCTTACTGCATCGACATTGCAGCTCTCTCTGAACATTTCTTTTGCTTGCATTCTCACCGTCTCTGCAGCTCTACATATACTAATCGCTTCTTCTAGGTTCAAGTCTTGTTCCCTTAGTAGCCTTTCTTGTAGAATATTATCTGGAATCTTGCAAACAAGTCTGTCTTTAATCAATGAGTCTGACAGTTCTCCAAATTCGCACATCTTACTTCTGTTCCTCAGCTCCGTCACATATTGATCGACAGTCTCTCCCGATTTCTGTACACATGTGAGAAACCTGCGTCTCAAAAGTCACGTTTCTGTTTAGGATACAGTAAGCCTCAAACTTCTCAAGTATTATATCCAACTTCATTTTGTCGTCTTCTGCTTGAACCTGAAAGCTCATAGACTTGTAACATTTCGTCACCCACAACATGCAAAAACACTTACGCCTTGGTGTTATCACTCTTCTCGTCTGCACCAATCGCCATTAAATACAATTGGAAGCTTAAATTTTCTCCAGATCTCAGCCACATTACCTGTCAGCCAGCGCTGGACTGGTAATCTGGCATACCGGGCAAATGCCCGGTGGGCCGACACACTTGGGGGCTGGTCGATTTAATATGAATTTTTTTTTTAATTGGCCAACGACCGGCCCATAAAGCAGGGACATCGGCCCATTGGTTCATTTTCTATACTGACACTGGGCTGGCCTAATCATCTCTTAACAGGCTCCACCCCTCCCCCTCTGTTTCTTGTGTCAGATGCAGTCAGTGGCTCAGAGCCAGAAATCAGTGGATTTAGGATGGAGAAGCAAAAGCGCAAGGGGGGTGCAGAGAAGTTGCGGGCCAAAAAAAAAATAAAAAATCTAGAGGTTGATGCCTCAACATGTGCAAAAATAACCGACATGTTTAGTGCTGTAGCTTCGGTTTCCAAGCCAACAGTAACGTTACCTGACGACACTAAACAGGTGAACATAGCACATGGAGGAGAGGTGACTAGTCATGGCGGCACCCAGGCAGAGGAGCAGGTGTCTGACAGTGAAGTCAAGGAGGGACAGAGACAGAGTGAGCAGGAGGAGTGTAGTTGAAACGGTAAGCATGGTAGCTACATGATTTAACAGGGAGGGAGTGTTAAACAGGGCGGATGCAGCAGGATAGCGTGTGTGGGCCTGGCTGGGCCTCGAGGAAGATGATGATTTACCTAAATTAATGAATATTATAATTAATGGTGGGCCGTTATCGGCGTTAACGTGCTGTGTTAATGCAAGACTCTTATTGCGCGATAAAAAAAATATTGCCGTTAATCTATTCACAAAGTTGGGAGCTGGGTCTTATACTATGCAAGCTATGATGAAAGAATGAAAAAGTATATCAAAGACATCGCATTCGGAAATTATCACAGAGGTTGTGAGAGAAAAACACAGACATAGCAGATTCGGAGGGGATTAAAATCACCAAGTACGTCTGTGAAACAAAACATTCTCTAACGACCCCCTGAAACACTAGTTACTTTTAATCATTATTTAGGTAGCACAGATATTCTGAATGTCTTTGGCAGAATTCAAATGATTAATTTCTAAATTAATCTAGATAAAAAAAAATAATCCATGCCCACCCCTAATTATAATAAAACAAACTAATCGTTGTCACTATTATAAAGTCTGTCATATTATCAGTCTGTTACTGCACTAGCGACTCAGTCAGCTAATGTCAAATTACACAGCATAAGCTATTTTGCATTGTTTTTGTAGCTAGGTTAGCAGAGTTAACTTATTCAATTGCAGCTTCTGCTGACTATTCTAATGGTGACCCTTTAAAACACATAACGGCCGTCGACAGCCCTTCTCTAGAAAAACTTAGATGATGCTATTTGATTATTTTAATTATTCAATCATTTCTCTCTGTCCTTATGTATAGTCAATTTTTGGGAATGGAACAGTAGATATGCATATCTACAGGGACCGCAACGGTGGTGTACTTGTTGGGTGTGTCCGACCGATTGTGGTGGGCCGGTCTAAGCGAAAATGCCAGGGCCCTTTTTTTGTCCCAGTCCAGCCCTGCTGTCAGCTGAAGGTTGGGTGGCGGTTGTAGCGTTTGCATATTCATTTTCTTGCGTTCATTATGCCCTTCTCTCTCTCCGGAAACTGACAGATCCTCTCTGCGAGTGACGCTAACGTGTTAGCTGACTGCTCACCACGACAGCATCTGAAGCTGCTCCTATTCCTCCGAAGCAGCTTTTAAAAACTCTCCCTCTCTTCAAGTCCAGCTTCTGACACCATGTTTAATTTGTTATGTGGTTCTTTGATAACCACAAGTTGGAATTAATTGAAGAAAGTGATATTTATCCGTCAGTTTCAATTACAGCAAGCTTACATGAAGAACACGGTATTTTCATCGAGCTTTTCGCCGATCCCACACGCATGCGCTATCTCACTCCCAGTCACATAGCTCCACACAGAACAGTCAAGTTATTATTTGTTCATATCATTACATTTGTAACCATGTCTGTGCAGTGTCTGATGTAGCCTGGGACCGCTGCAGTGTCTGATGTAGCCTGGGACCGCTGCAGTGTCTGATGTAGCCCGGGACCGCTGCAGTGTCTGATGTAGCCTGGGACCGCTGCAGTGTCTGATGTAGCCCAGGACCGCTGCAGTGTCTGATGTACCCCGGGACCGCTGCAGTGTCTGATGTAGCCCAGGACCGCTGCAGTGTCTGATGTAGCCTGGGACCGCTGCAGTGTCTGATGTAGCCCAGGACCGCTGCAGTGTCTGATGTAGCCTGGGACCGCTGCAGTGTCTGATGTAGCCCAGGACCACTGCATTGTCTGATGTAGCCTGGGACCGCTGCAGTGTCTGATGTAGCCCAGGACCACTGCATTGTCTGATGTAGCCTGGGACCGCTGCAGTGTCTGATGTAGCCCAGGACCGCTGCAGTGTCTGATGTACCCCGGGACCGCTGCAGTGTCTGATGTAGCCCAGGACCGCTGCATTGTCTGATGTAGCCTGGGACCGCTGCAGTGTCTGATGTAGCCCAGGACCGCTGCAGTGTCTGATGTAGCCCAGGACCGCTGCAGTGTCTGATGTACCCCGGGACCGCTGCAGTGTCTGATGTAGCCCAGGACCGCTGCAGTGTCTGATGTAACCCGGGACCGCTGCAGTGTCTGATGTAGCCCAGGACCGCTGCAGTGTCTGATGTAACCTGGGACCGCTGCATTGTCTGATGTAGCCTGGGACCGCTGCAGTGTCTGATGTACCCCGGGACCGCTGCAGTGTCTGATGTAGCCCAGGACCACTGCATTGTCTGATGTAGCCTGGGACCGCTGCAGTGTCTGATGTAGCCCAGGACCGCTGCAGTGTCTGATGTAGCCCAGGACTGCTGCAGTGTCTGATGTACCCCGGGCCCGCTGCAGTGTCTGATGTAGCCCAGGACCGCTGCATTGTCTGATGTAGCCTGGGACCGCTGCAGTGTCTGATGTAGCCCAGGACCGCTGCAGTGTCTGATGCACCCCGGGACCGCTGCAGTGTCTGATGTAACCCGGGACCGTTGCAGTGTCTGATGTAACCCGGGACCGCTGCAGTGTCTGATGTAGCCGAGGACCGTTGCAGTGTCTGATGTAGCCCGGGACTGCTGCAGTGTCTGATGTAACCCGGGACCGCTGCTGCATACTGCTCTAGGTCATGATGTTCAAAGACCTCTCAGTCTGTCACCTCAAAGCAGACCAGGCATCTGCTGACCATGTTTTAAGAGCTGTGGATGTGACTGTAGCACTTTTCCTGAGGGGGGTGTGAGCTGGTATTAGAAGCAAGGACAAATGTTCTGACTGGCTCAGGTGTGATAGCGGTTTAACCCAGAAGCCCAGTTTGATGTTTGAATAGACCTTATCCAGTGTGTTTACTCCCCTAGTGTCGCACGTCACATGCTGACAGAATTCAGGAAGCATTGTCTTTAGGTCAGTCTGGTTAAAATCCCCTGATACAACATGCACCACCGCAGGGTATCTGTTCTGTTGGCCGCTAATAATGTCATGCAAATGTCCAAGAGCCAAGTTAGCAATGGCGTCCGGTGGAATATACACAGCAGTCACCATGACAATCGTAAACCCCGAGGTAGGTAAAAGGCTCTGCATTTAACAGTCACAAGCTCCAGGTCCGTAGAGCAAAGGCTGCTTACTGTCACAGTGTTTTTGCACCAGCTGCTAATGACACAATCGCATAACCTCCCTCCTCTGCTCATACCCAAGTCTCTCGTTCTGTCATGATGATGTACTGTGTAGCCTGCTAGCTCAACAGCTGTATCCGGAATGGATGAACGGAGCCAGGTCTATGTGATGAGTAGAATGCAGCTGTCCTTCACCATGTTGTTGGTTGCAACCTGTAGCCTTAGTTCATCCATCTTATTAACAAGAGATCCTGCATCGGTAAGAAAAATGCTGGGAAGCGGCAGTTTATGTAGCTGCTCCAGCGCACCTGCCCTGCAGCCCCGCTTTTGCCTCCTCTGATATATTCATGAATCATGAATGTGATGTATTCAGAGGGGAAAGGAATAAAACCTGTAGTTTTTGTCTCTGTCATGTTAGAAAGCTGTAGATGCCCTCAGATCATTATAGGTGCCTACAGGAAGTGCACTGTATTGAAATAGTTTGTATTGCAAAAAAAACATACTTAACATAATTAAACATTTGCCTTTAAACAGATCCATTAAAGTCCACTGAACCTGACTTGACGGTGACATGTGGGGAAAATGCTCCCCCCACATTTAGCTTAAATGGGTGGGGGGAGGAGGGTACAGCAATGATAGATATGCATCATCTGGGCTCACAGAGCGTTTTAGTGCACGCTGGGAAACATCAGAAAGCCAGTGGGGGGCAGGTCGCAGGTGAGGACCTGACCCAGAGCCAGCAGCCTGAAAAGGCAGGGGAACCTTGGTGGGGGGGGGGGGGTGTCAGCAGGGACACAGCAGCCAAAAAACAGCCCTGCCAAAAAGCTCCCTAATATGTGGGGAGCGGGACCCCACTTCAGCCACCTTTCACTGACGGGGGGGCGTGAGATCCCTGTCTAGACGCGGGATGCGTGCAGAGCTGCCAGGACACTCGTTCCTGCTCATTAATGCTCATGTTTATTTATATTTACATTTTAACAATCCCCTCCTCCATTAATTCTGTGCCGCTGTCCTCCCCCATGGCCCTCAAATGTGTCACTTCCATCATAAAAAGCTGGTCTTCTTTGGACTGGGCCTGTATTGAAATTTTTGGGAGAATGGAAGGGTGCAGGAGAGCCCAGTAGGGCCATGATGCCAGGCTAAAATGTCCACTGGGATGGGGGGGCGGGGGGGTCCAGTGATCTGAGTGGCAAACAGCAGCAGCAGGGGTGTGTACAGTGGCGGGGCCAGAGGGACATCAGCCCCAGCTGATTGGCCTCTACAGCACCTCCTCTCCTGTCGCTCACCAATTCTAAACATATTACTGGCTAATGATAAAGTGGGGGGCTGCTGCATGAATTATAGCCCCCCTCGTGCCCCCCTTCTTAAAAACACCCTGGAATCACCCAGAACAGTGGGTAACATGTAAGCACTGGTACCGTGTGCCACAGTACCAGGCTGCCATGGAAACCGCAGCCAAGGAGCCCAGGAAATGGGCCTGACAGGAAGGTAAGAGCAGGAACGTGGTCCTTTCCTCCAACACCATTAATCACTCAGTGCTGAGAGCATCTGGCTTGGCAGTGGTCCTCTGCTCCATGCTTCTCGCTTAGGTAAAGCCCTGGATAATGTGCCTGACAGGAAGGTAAGAGCAGGAACGTGGTCCTTTCCTCCAACACCATTAATCACTCAGTGCTGAGAGCATCTGGCTTGGCAGTGGTCCTCTGCTCCATGCTTCTCGCTTAGGTAAAGTCCTGGATAATGTGCCTGACAGGAAGGTAAGAGCAGGAACATGGTCCTTTCCTCCAACACCATTAATCACTCAGTGCTGAGAGCATCTGGCTTGGCAGTGGTCCTCTCCTCCATGCTTCTCGCTTAGGTAAAGCCCTGCGAAAGAGAGATTGATTTTCCACATTTGGGCGGGAGTTAAGTTAGAGCGGAGCGGACACTGGACACTGGACACTGGACACTGGACACCGCGCACCTCTGTCAATGAGAGGCTTAATAGCCCAAGGACAAAAATAAATAAAACAGCTTCCTTTTTCATTGTCACACACTTCTCCAGATGCGACTGAGCTGCCAAGGCAGCGGTGAGGAAACGCGTCGGCACGATACGGACACCCCTGTGTCTCCGCCCTGGAGGCCGGCGGGGGCACTGCGGAGATTTGAGGGACCCGGTTGAAGTACCGCGATGCTGGATGCCATCAGCACCCGATATGTCAGCATCAGATTGTTATTTGTGTTGGTTAATTTGGTTAAAAACTACCCCTGAAATCATTACAATGTGTATTACCCCATGGCTGATCAGTATTATATTTCAAATGGAAAGCCTTCATCCATCCATCCAGGTCTGGTCAACCCTACAGACGACACATGCGGTCGTTGGGGTGTTATCCTTTGAAGAGGTGCAGACTTAGCAAACTGGCCCCTCCCTCCTCCCCCCCTTACCCAAGACCAAATGAAACTGGGCAGTAGAGTTTGCTAGGGTGCCACACCCTAGCACAACCAGCACTGGGCCCAGCCAGTGTCCATGTTATTTACCCAGTACAGGATCTCAGTGAACCATAGAGCCTAAGAGAATCCTGTCCGGGCCTGAAATTAAAGCTCAAGGCGACTCGTACCCGAGGCCTTGAGACCAAAGCTGATCTGGCCCCAGTAATACTAGCAAGTCTAAAACCCGAATCAGACCGGAACCTGAAATTTTGGAAATACTAGTCATATGCTTATATGGAGACAATTGTGAGCTTTTGCTGTATTTCTTCCATTGCTAGTGGGATACTAGCCATGTAGCTGGTGGGCGAGAGAGAAAGGGGGGGGAGCGGGGGGATGTGTGTTGGGGGGGGCATGGAAAGTGATAACGAGCAAAAGCCTCAGCAAGCACAAAAAGTGATTTGCACATTAAAATAATAATAATAACTAACCTGAACCCGAAGCCAAAGGTAAATGACTGACCCAGACCTGGTCCAAGACCCAATACTTTGTCTGGGCCTGTTGGGCTCGGATTGGGTTGGATTGCAGAACCGACCCCAGAAAAACCTACCCCAGAAGTCTACACACACAGTCACAAAATAAGGACAAATTGTGCTGTGGAAAGTGCTGTGGAATTGTAATAAAAATATATTCCACCAGGGCGGCATGGTGGTGCAGTGGTTAGCACTGTTGACTCACACCTCTGGGACCCGGGTTCGAGTCTCCACCTGAGTTACATGAGTGTGGAGTTTGCATGTTCTCCCCATGCTGAGTCCACATGTTGCCTCCTGTCCAACAAAAAACAGACTTGATAGACGTGTGATTCGTCTGAATATCTGCATGAAATACAGACGGATGGAAGCATAAATACCACCATGCCGTCCTGGTGGATCTACGTAGCACCATGGATGCAGATCATGGTGGAAAAGCTGCTGTTCTGACACAGCGAACAAGGTGAAGAAGGCATCCCCTGGGCATGTGAGTCCTGACTCAAAGATCTACATGGCGGATGTTGGGGGGGCAGGACTGTACCGTGAGGCTCTGTCGCTGAAATAGCCCCCGATGACCCTTCCGCAGTGTGTTTTTTGACAGCTTTGCGAGGTCGGCCTGTTTAGTCTCTCAGAGGTTTGTCCTGACTGCCAAGGAATGTTGTTGGTCACGGGCGAAGGGAAATCAAAAAGCCATTTGAGGCCTGATTAACTTCACTTCCTCTACTCGCAGGGACCGTTTCGCTTCTCCCTCCCTCCGCTGCTCGCCAGCGTCCGCTGTGAAGCTTTCGGCCGGGTCCGACGTGCACAGACTGCGGTTTCTTGGAATCCTGGACCGTGAGCTCAGGCGCCGCTGCGTCATGCCTCTCGGTGACTGAAGAGTCATGTGATAGAAAATTCATGATTATGCTAATCAGTAGCCTCGTGCCCATTGCTTCCGGGATAGGCTCCGGACCCCCCGCGACCCAGTAGGATAAGCGGTTTGGACAATGGATGGATGGATGCTAATCAGTAGCCTCGTGCCCATTGCTTCTGGGATAGGCTCCAGACCCCCCGCGACCCAGTAGGATAAGCAGTTTGGAAAATGGATGGATGAATGGATGCTAATCAGTAATCAATAATGGAATATAGATGATTATGCAAAATGCATACCTAATCAGTAATTAACAATTGAGTGTATAATGGTGCTGTTGATTTACACATAATAGTTGAAACAATATAATCCTACTTGAATGATTTGAATGTATCAAACAATAATGCAAATTTGCTTAAGTAAGGGATTTCTGTTTTCTATGAAGGAACTAACATGTTTGCCAAAATCCAGCTTGTTCAGCAAGGGGCCCGGGTCAAGGTGAAGGCATGACCTGAGAAGTAAGCTGTTGCAGAAGATATTATAAAATGCATGCATGGTATTGGATAAGGAGTAATGTAGAAAAAGAGAACAAGGGACACATATGGGAAGTGAGATAAAGTAAGTGGATATAATTAACTCGACTCAGAATGATATTGTAAAAGGAAAGTTCCCGAATAGATGGACTTGTTCTGAGATGACAGGTGGGCCTCAAACAAGCAGAAGTAACTGGTGTCTCCAGATATCCGACCTTTCCTTGAACTGTCTGATCTTTTCTTCAACTGTCTGATCTTTTCTTGATTTGTCAGATGACTGGTGCATTTTTGGCTATTAGAGGCACTTGTTGTTCGGGTAGCAGAACACGAGACGCATGATTGCTGAGTGTCTGTTCCTTTTTTTGCTCATCGGATAATAAAGATTGTCAAACACTTAAACATCCGACTTCAAGAAATTTATTAAACAGTCGATACCTATGAAGCTGTAATGTTTTAATCTCTGCGTTTGCCGCCTGGTCTAACAGGCCATCGCAGGAATAACGGCTTTGGGAAAAATCTTTGAGATTTGATTAATATCAACAGATTCTTTCCTAATGAAAAGCTGCATCACATATAACTGATCCTGACTGAGCGCAAATTTAGGTGTGTGACCTTTTCTGATAAATATGAATCATTAAAAACTCTTACCTTATTAATATTATAACAAAACTGATGTTTACATCCATCCATCCATCCATTTTCCAAACCGCTTATCCTACTGGGTCGCGGGGGGCTGATGTTTACATTTCACCCAAAACCAAATGATTTCTGAATTATTACGTTTTTTTATATAAAATCTAATTTTTCAGTTATTATTCTTCTTTATTGGAAAATTAATTTGGCCCATCTGCTCCTATTCGAAATTACTCTGTATTAATGATGCTTTTTGTTGGTTTTGTATGTGTGTCTGTCAACAGCAACATAACGTGATTATGATGTCATTTAGAATTGCAGAGAAACTGAACTCAATAACTAACGATTTCTATTGGAAATACAAAACACGCAGAATCAAACTAATGATTCCCCTGGGAATCAATGGGCCTTTTCTTTTGTTGGCCGCCGTTTGCTCCGCGGTTCTACACTCCATGTGAAACAGCAGACAGTCATGGGGAAACATAAAACATAATACTTGTGTGAGCAGCTTGTCACTGGCCCTTCGGGGGGGGGGGGGGGGTAGTGTGCAGATACTGCAGATGAAAGAAGAATCATGCAGTGGGAGATTAAGGGGTGACGGCCCTCCACATCCAGATCGGATCTCCCGCGGGGGGGGGGGGGCTCATTTGGATGCTGCGTGGGGCGGGGCTAAGATCCTACGGCGCGACATGGAATCCACGTCCATTTCCGCTTTGACAGCTTCCGCGTTTGATATGAAGCTGATATAACGACTTCCTGTCTGTAAATGAAAGTGAAAGCGATTTAAACCTGAAGTCGCCATTTTGTCAAGAAACACGAGTATGATTCGGGAAAAATAAAAAGATATTTTTATTGCCAGGTAAGATTATACTCAACAGATTAAACTAATAGTAAAATATACTATTTAATAGTTCTCAACGTAATTAGTTGTTAAATATACCTCCGTGCATTACATGGTAAGTATAAAGGTGTCACAGAATATTTTGAATTTTCTAATGTAAAGCGAATTTAATAACAATAATAATAATATTTAATTATTTACGCTCAATCCTGATTTCGCCTAATATACAGCGTCACTTAAACATGTACATGGGGTAGATTATAATACTTTGAAGTTACATTAAGCTTGTTTTAAGATGTTGGGGATAACTGCTAGCGTGCCGAAGAACCCGGGTTAAACTCAAGGCTTAATATTTTATGAAACAAGGCTAAACCACGGCATTGCTGTATTTCTTCTTCGCTTTTTTCTTAGTTCATAAACAGCTTGGTATTTTTACGTAAAGACAGGCTTAGCGCCGGACGGATTAGGTAGGACGATGCATCGTTTAGGATAAATAAATTATTTAAAATGGTATGAAATTAGATAGATAAATGTACTTACAGGGTTTCTATGCAGTACGGAAAAGTATGAAGTTTGATTTTGGTGTTTTCCAGGTGTGGATAAGTACAGTCGTGTGAAAAAATTTGGACAACCCATGAAATATTTTATTCTTTATTAAGAAATATCAAGATTAAATCTTCTTTCAAATCTGTAGATAAAGGTGATATAATTGCATCTCGTATGCAAAAACATAAAAAACATATTCATTTATTTAACAAAGGAAATTTACTAAGATGCCAATTCCTACCAAGGAAAAAGATAGCTAGTATTTCCTCCTTTGGCTGAAATAACCTCAGTGAGACGTTTCCTATAACCATCTATCAATCTCTGATTCGACTGGCAGAAAGTACCCCCCCCCCCTCTCCAGTGCAGAATTCCTTAAGCTGTCTGATGTTTGAAGGGTGTCCTGCATGCACTTCTGCTTCAAATCACCCCACAGCATCTCAGTAGGATTCAGATCCGGGCTTTGACTTGACCATTCCAGAACTCTCCATTTCTTTCTTGTAAGCCATTCCTTGGCATATGCACCTCCTGATATGATGAAGACTTCATAGTGGATTCTATGATGGTGAGCTGGCCAGGTTCTGCTGCAGCAAAGCAGCCCCAAACCATGACATTTCCACCCCAAAGCTTCACAGCTGGTATGAGGTTCTTTTGCTCAAAAGCTGCCTTTGGTTTATGCCAAACATGTCTTCTGTTACTGCGCCCAACTAATTCAAAGTCAGATCCATCTGTCCAAAGCACATTGTCCATTAAGTCCCAGTCTGTGTCTTGATGGTCTCTGGCAAACTTCAGTGCTGCTCAGATGTGTTTTTGACAGCAGGGTTTCCTCCTTGCACAGCTCCCATGTAAATCAAACTTGTGCATCTCTTTCTGATGCTAGATGCATGTACCTTGACATCGGCTGTGGCAGGAGCTTCCTGTATGACTCGTGATGACCTTTTATGGCTTTTGGAGATGTCATTCAGCATCTTGCCATCTGCTCTTGGGCTGAGCTTGCTAGGACAGCCTGCCCTGGCCATGCTGGCAGTTGTTTTAAATGTGAACTATTGTGAAAATTATTTTCCGGACAGTGGAATGGCTGATTCCAAACTCTCTCGAGATCTTTTTCTATCCTTCCCAGACTCACATGCATCTACAAGCTTCTTCCTGAAGGCCTCAGAGAGCTCTTTGGATCTCACATGGTGATATCACTCATTTCCACAATCAAGGGCAAACCAGACTAAATGTCTGTGGTTTAAATAAGACAGGCTCCACCAAAAAGCTCTGTAACGATGTTCTCACCATCTTCACCTGATATGGTGCCACCTGAATCTAACTCTAGGCATTTTAAATAGTGATGAATGTGAGGGGGTCCTCACTTTTTCCTCAGTGGAAAAATTAGCATCTTAGTCAATTTCTTTTCATAAATAAGTGAATTTGTTTTTTGTTTTTGCAAAGATGATGTCATTACATCACCTTTATCTATATATATAGCTTGAATGAAGTTTTCATACTGATATGTTGATATTAGTTAATAAAGAACTAAATATTTAATAGGGTGTCCTAATTTTTTCATGTGACCGTATATATATATATATATATATATATATATATATATATATATATATATATATATATATATATATATATATATTTATTAATTTATTTTTTCATTTCAACAAATTGGCCTGTAATATATTTTTAAAATGTCTGAATTTACTTATCAATGTTTTTGATGAAATAACTGATGTGAGTTAATAGCCACCTACCAGCCAATCAGAAAATAGCACCTGTTTTTTTCGGGGTAAATTCCATGATAAGTTACACATGATCGCTGCAAGAACATTATTACATAGATGCGCGCATGGAGTGCAGACAAGGTGGGAGTGGAAGAGCAGGATCCGATGTTCTGACGGCTTCTGCTCCCTTGTCGAAATGTGGTACTGTAACGCACACTGATGATTGCATTGTTTGACCGAACACCGGTAAAGATTTAATTTGGCAATACAATATCAGTGTGGAAAGTTATACTTTATTGTGCAGGACAGTTGGAATTATTCAAGTAGTCACATTTGCATTACATGAAATGATATTCCATAATAATGACTAATGAGAATCACAATGGTATTACGAAATACAATTTAAAAATTATACGTAAGATGTATCTATTAACTCTTCATGTTCACAGAGGCCCCAGCAGGAATCAACTGGCCCTGATTGGCACAGTAATGGAGAAGGAGAGAGGAAAACGAAGAGCTGCTTCTGAAAAGCGCCCCCCTGTGGGGTGTAAGAGAAAGAACCCTGAGAGGTAACAGTGGTACAGCCCACTAGCATGCATGTGTCTCTGGGTCTATAGTCAGGCCATAGCATAAAAGTAAACTGGGCTCCTAGCAAGGGCTGGTCAGTGGGCAGCACTTTAATATGTGTAGCTTAATAAAAATACCTCGCCATCTTCTGTCTTCACCGTCTTCTTCCACAATCAGCCAGTTCTTTTATAATAGAGGCAAGTAACAGACCATCCCTCCTGTACAAAATGGCCACATAACAAAGCCAAACTAACAAACAAAAACATATATAAACAGGTAAAAAGGAACATCAGCCAAGTCTAGTTGTGGAGGTTTTTAACAGTGATGCTAAAAGTTTCATATAATATCTAAATTTTAGATAAGACAATTTCCTTAAAAGCTGACTGTAAATATGTCTGTTTACATCGAGCTTCACACCATATCAAAGTACATGAAGGCAGAGCAGAAGGCTAAACAGCAGTGTGATGCCGTCCCCATTGTATGAATTATATTTATACCATGAGGGTTTGTTTCCTCTCGCTGCCCACAGTGTCCTGATGAAGAGAGCAGACTCCCCTGTACCCAGCTGTGTTTCCCTGAAGAGTGACTGGTCAATGGAGCCCCCAATCGCCTTCAGAGAGGGACCTTTTCCTACAGATCAAAGGTAAATGTACATTTAAACAAACACTGTAAATGACATTCAGACTCTCAGTCAAATGGCACAGAGACACATACTGTACAAGCTATGAGGAAATAACATATTTATAATGAATGCAGCAATATTTTCCTTTAACAAATTTCACCACCTTTGGCAATTCAAACAAAAGTTTTGTCTGTATTCTATATAAATAACATCTGAGGTAAATGGATGAGGATTACTGTAACACCTGACTTTCTGTGAGCTGGAATTGGAAGTTATTTAATCGCAAAGTGGATTTTAAATTTCAGTCCTCAGCACAGAGCTGGAAAAAACCTTTTGGTTTGCCTGTTTCCCCCTGCATGTCCATTAAAGAATGACAATAGATTGTCGCCTCGTGAGACGGATGCTTCTGTTTTGATAACAAATAATTTCACTCTCATGAATTCATTAGATCATACTCAGATGAAGGCTTCAGTTTAACATGTTTAATCAAACTGAGTAGCTTAAACAATAAACTACTATCATCAGACAAAAAAGAGAAAGACTATTGGTTTCTTTGCCAAAGGTGACGTTTAAATACTTGCTGATTCAGATCATAATTAATGTGACACTGTAGTGGTTCTCATCCCCTGAGTATAAAATAAGATGATTTGTTGATCCCAGGGTTAAATTCTCTTGCGTTCAGCAGCAAAGTGCACAGATACAAACATACAATGTAAAACAAAGACAACGTGCAAAGACAACAGATATAGTGCAAGTGAGTAAATATTTATAGAAGTAAACAAAATTTCTGTAGGATAACAAGTTTAAGAAGTACACAGTGCATAATGAAAAAATCCTGAAAATACAATATTGTTCAAGAAATAAATATAAATGTATATTATTTATATGATTATAAACAGAGAGCAGCTTTTACCACATTAAAATTGGACGTTACCGCTGGCTGTGGGGTCTGCACATCGACAGCAGGCATTGTGGTGTCTAACGGCAGCAGGCAGGAAAGATCCCCAGTAGCGCTTCTTAGCTCACGGTGGGGGAATGAGCCGGTGGCTGAAGGTGCCCCAAGATAGCGCCCCCTGGAGCCTCGGCTGGGTTATGGACCGGGCCAGTGGGGCCAGTGCCCTGGGGCCTCAGGACATTAGAAGCTGTGAGTGGCAGCATTTATAGTGCAAGCCATGAAATGCGCCCCCCTGTGGGGTGTAACAGAAAGAGCCCTGAGAGGTAACAGTGTTACAGCCCACTAGCATGCATGTCTCTCTGGGTCTATAGTCAGGCCATAACATAAAAGTAAACTGGGCTCCTAGCTGGGGCTGGTCAGTGGGCAGCACTTTAATATGTGTAGCTTAATAAAAAGACCTCGCCATCTTCTGTCTTCATCGTCTTCTTCCACAAACAGCCAGTTCTTTTATACTAGAGGCGAGCAACAGACCATCCCTCCTATACAAAATGGCCACATAACAAAACTAAACAAACAAATAAAAATATATATAAACAGGTAAAAAGGAACATCAGTCAAGTCTAGTTGTGGAGGTCTTTAACAGTGATGCTAATAGTTTTATATAATATCTAAATTTTAGATGAGACAATTTCCTTAAAAGCTGGCTGTAAATAAGTCAGTTTACATCAAGATCTTCACAGCATATCAAAGTACATGAAGGCAGAGCAGAAGGCTAAACAGCAGTGGGATGCCGTCCCCATTGTATGAATTATATTTATACCATGAGGGTTTGTTTCCTCTCGCTGCCTACAGTGTCCTGATGGAGAGAGCAGACTCCCCTGTACCCAGCTGTGTTTCCATGAAGAGTGACAGGTCAATGCATCAACCACTCGCCTTCAGAGAGGGACCTTTTCCTACAGATCAAAGGTAAATATACAGAGCCGATATACAGAGCCGAGAGGTAACCCTGTAGGTGCTGAAGGACAGATTCGGCCCATTAGTCCTGTAGGTGCTGAATTTAACCAACAAACTATTTAACCAGTTTCTTGACTGAGGATTGTGAATCAGATGCTGGTATTTAGCTCTGCTAAACAAGTGAATCACTGTAAATGTCAGTGGGTACAAAGGGCTGCATAGAAAACTGTCCTTCCTGCCTGCTGTGTCTCTGTGTGCTGGAGCCTGATGTCACTGGTTCTCTTCTGCTGTCATGAGAGAATCAGGAAGCCGCCCCAGTGAATAAAGCTTAACATGGCAGATACATCTTTCCAAACTACAACCCCAATTCCGAAAATGTTGGGACGTTCTGCAAATTGTAAATGAAAACAGAATGCAGTGATATGGAAATCTGATAACCCTATATTTTATTCATAATAGAACACAGAAAACATATCAAGTGTTTAAACTGAGAAAATGCATCATTGTAAGGAAAAAATAAGTTAATTTTTAATGTCGCAGCAAAAACACGTCTAACAAAAGTTGGGACAAGGCCATGTTTACCACTGTGTGGCATCTCCTCTTCTTTTAACAACAGTCTGTAAATGTCTGGGGACTGAGGAGATCAGTTGTTTGAGTTTTGGGAGAGGAATGTTGTCCCATTCTCGTCTGATACAGGATTCTAGTTGCTCAACTGTCCTAGATCTTCTGTGTCATATTTTTAATTTTATGATGCACCAAATATTCTCAAAGGCTGAAAGATCTGGACCACTGGCAGGCCAATTCGGTACCCAGACCCTTCTTCTACGAATCCATCATGCTGTAATTGATGCAGTGTGTGGTTTGGCATTGTCATGTGGGAAAATGCAAGGTCTTCACTGAAAGAGACGTCGTCTGGATGGGAGCATCTGTTGCTCTAGAACCTGGACATACCTTTCAGCATTGATGGTGCCTTTCCAGATATGCAGGCTGCCCCTGCCATATGTACTAATGCGCCCCCACACCATCAGAGATGCTGGCTTTTGAACTGGGTGCTGATAACACGCTGGGTGGTCCTTCTCCTCTTTAGTCCGGATAACATGGTGTCCCTGGTTTCCAAAAAGAATCTCAAATTTAGATTCGACTGACGACAGAACAGTTTTCCACTCAGCCGCAGTCCATTTTAAATGAGCTTTGGCCCAGAGACAGTGTATAAGTATTTGAAAATTGTTCCTTCAGCTGTTGGGTTTTTGTACCACTAACTTTTGCAGCCTCCTATTGCCCTCATCCCAACATTTTTGAGACGTGTTGCTATCATGAAATTCAATATCATCCAATATTTCTCATGAAATAGCGAAATTTCTCAGTTTAAACATTTGATATGTTTTCTATGCTTTGTTATGAATAAAATAATTAATGGGGAACTTTTCCGTCTTTCTGTTACATTTGTGTAGATGAACTGAGGTCTTTAAGTTTCTGCTTAATTCACAGAGACCAAATGGAAGAATGCAGTTCAAATCGACATGATAAATTGAGTTTATCATCCATATTGAAGGTTTGTATTTATTTCTGATATATGTTTTCTTGGCTGTTATGTGAATTAGCTTATATTTTATACAGCTGTATAATAAGAAATTCATCATCTTAAAGGAAATATGTTTTAAACTATGATTCATAAGTGAAACTCTGAAAAGGTTTGGTGTAAGTAGCAATAATTAACTCTGACTGTTTATTTTAGTCGCTAGAGGAAAAAACCATGAAGTTCCTAAAGGACGAGCTGAAGACGTTTGTGAGGCACCTAGATCAGAATTACCCAGAATGCTCTGAGCCTCAGCTGGAGGAGGACAATGACCTGGACTGTGATGGTCAGATGCAGAAGACCAGTGTTAGAGAGGTAGCTCTGAAGATCACACTGTACATCCTGAGGACCATGAAGCAAAATGATCTTGCTGACATGCTGGACAAGAGTAAGAGCTTTATAACATTATGTACATGTACAATATTGTGCAAAAGTCTTAGGCAGCCAGAGAAAAGGATGTTTAAATGGTCTTCATGTTGGTGTAGAACTACTATAATATGTATGTCAAAGTGTGTTTGCCATTTCAGAACCTCTCCCAAAATCACCCTAATATTTGCAGAAATCGTGCAGTATATCCACATATTTTTTATACTTTACCACAACACACCTCATGTGACTGATCAATATCTCATTGAGTTTTAAACTATTTTAATTAATTAATGAAGTGAGCTGGTGGTGAAATTTAACAAATACATGGACTGGCTGTGGTGCCGCTGAGGAGAGGTTTGGGAAATGAAAAGGGGTTTTGTAGTTTTTTTTGGTTCTGAGCAGATATACACTTACTACCCAGATAAATGGCTTTAAACATTTCCTTTGGCTGCCTAAGGCTTATTCATGGTCCTGTATGCGGTGTTCCAGTAAAATACACATGATAAAACTTTCAGTTTCACATTCACAGTCACAGGGAAACATCTGGATATGTATGTGTGAAAAAGTGTGTTTTTGGAAAATATTCTTCCTCTCATACTGGTCAGGATCACGGTGAGAATTAGTGCATTTTCCTCTCATTTCTTTTCAGGACAGCTCATGCTACAGGAATTCAAAGTTAAACTTAAGAAGCAATTTGAGTGTGTATTTGAAGGGAAAGCTAAGGAAGGACAGCCAACACTTCTCAGTGAGATTTACACAGAACTCTACATAACTGAAGGTGGGACTGGAGCAGTCAATGATGAACATGAAGTGAGACAGATTGAAACAGCATCCAAGAAAAGGCGAACAGAAGATACTACAGTCAAGTGCAATGATATATTTAAACCCTTATGTGGACGTGAGGCACCTATCAGAACTGTACTCACTAAAGGGGTGGCAGGTATCGGGAAAACAGTCTCTGTGCAGAAATTTATTCTTGACTGGGCAGAAGGAAAAGCAAACCAGGATGTTCACTTCATATTTGCTCTTCCTTTCCGGGACCTGAATTTCATTAAGGGTGAATACAGTCTGATTGAACTGCTTCACCACTTTGTCCCAGAACTGAAATCATTTGAATCCACTGAGCTGTTTAGGTACAAAGTCTTGTTCATCTTTGATGGTCTGGATGAGTGTCGCCTTACTCTCGATTTTCAGAACAATGAGAGCTGGTTTGATGTAACAAAGAAAACGTCACTGGATGTGCTGTTGACTAACCTCATTAAGGGGAATCTACTCCCATCCGCTCTCCTCTGGATAACCTCCAGGCCAGCAGCAGCCAATCAGATACCTCCTGAGTGTGTCCACCAGGTGACAGAGATACGAGGGTTCAGTGATGCTCAGAAGGAGGAGTATTTCAGGAAGAGATTTAATGATCAGAGCCTGGCCAGCAGGATTATCACACATGTGAAATCATCAAGGAGCCTCTTCATCATGTGCCACATTCCTGTGTTCTGCTGGATTTCAGCCACTGTGCTTAAGAGGCTTTTTAGTGAGAATGACAGGGGAGAAATTCCAAAGACTCTGACTGAAATGTACACACACTTCCTGATCTTTCAGACAAGTTTAAAAAATGACAAGTATATGAAAAACCATGAAACTGAGCTTAAGGAATACAGCAAGGAATTCCTTTTAAAACTCGGTAAACTGGCTTTTGACAACCTTGAGAAAGGCAATCTCATATTTTATGAACAAGACCTGACAGAGAATGGCATTGATGTCGCTGAAACTTCAGTTTACTCTGGAGTGTGCACAGAAGTCTTTAAAGAGGAGTATGGGTTGTACCAGGAGAAGGTGTACTGCTTTGTGCATCTGAGCATCCAGGAGTATCTCGCTGCTTTATATGTGTTTCTGTCAAACTCATCAGCTGACCTGCTGAAGACTGCAGTGGATCAGGCATTAAAGAGCAAGAATGGACACTTGGACCTCTACCTCCGCTTCCTCCTGGGCCTCTCAACAGACTCCAGTAAGACTCTGTTACAAAGGCTACTGGGGCCGACAAGAATCAGCTCACATACCATTAAGGAAACAACCCAATACATCCGTCCATCCATTTTCCAAACCACTTATCCTTCTGAGTTGTGGGAAGTCCTGAGCCTATCCCAGAAGCCATGGGCACGAGACAGGGAACAACCCAGGATGGGGGGCCAGCCCATCACAGCAGCCCAATACATCAAGGAGAAAATACAGGAGAATTTATCTCCAGAAAGGACCATCAACCTGTTCCACTGTCTGACTGAACTGGGTGACAATTCTCTAGTAGAAGAAGTACAAAGATACCTGAATTCAGGAAACATTTCAGCAGATGACCTCTCACCTGCACAGTACTCAGCTCTGGCCTTTGTGATGCTGATGTCAGATGAGGAGCTGGATGTGTTTGATCTGAAGAAATACACCAGATCAGATAAACAGCACTGCAGGCTGCTGCCTGTGGTCAAGAACTCCAGGACGGCTCTGTAAGTGACGTGTGGATGGGAAATCGTGTCTGGTCTGGCAGTAATACATGAATATTGTTTGAAATGTGTAATATATATTATATATTTCTCCTCATGGATTAATAAGTGGGTTTTATTTTGATAATCACAGCTAAAGCTGATGTATAGCAGTAGCTAATCCTGACCACAGCCTTTATAATGACTGAAGGTAGTGATGTCACTTTTTGTTTGTTACTACGTTTCCATTCCCGTCCAGTCTGCCTTCTGATCACAGCACAGCATCCTAACCTGCTATAGAAACATTGAGGGCTCTTTATCCACAGGGTGTATCAGTGGTATGTGAGTGTTATTGTCAGCAGGCGTGTTCATGTGATGGAGCCCAGAGCTGGGAGCTTCCGTATGACTGCTGTCTCTGGCTGCTCACTGGCGCCCTCTGCTGGCCTCAGCTGCACCTGGCTGAGGATGTAACGACACATCTAGTCTGGCAGAGATAGATAAACATTGTTTAAAATATGAAATGAATATGTATATATGTAATTTATTTCCCCTCTTTTATCAGCAATGTTCCTTTTTAATCTAGTTTATATTAACTGAAGGTATTGATGTAGTGAAAACAAAAAAGACAAGATTTCCACGACCATCCTTTGTGTAACAAATAACCAAAGATACAGCATCATACAGAATGGTCCAGTTTTCATTAATAATGGGAAAACCACTAATATTCGTTTCAGTTCTGGATGCTGCAGGGAGAATTTCTGTAAATACCGGGTGTGGTGCGTGACTTTTTGGGTTCGGACTCTGTGTCCATGAGCGGAAGGTCGCTGGTTCAGATCTCTTGGCCGGCAGAGTGATGTCATCGCTGAGTCCTTGAGCTGCAGGGGTGCTGGATGCTGGCCGATCCTGTGCTGTTACCCCCAAACTTCCTCTCACCTGTATATGTGTCGCATGTCTCTTGTAGAGCAAGATGGGAGGGGCGAAAAGACAATTTCCCCATGGGGGTGAATGAAGTATCATTATTCATAAATCATTCAAAGAAACATTTTTTTCTAAAAGCCTATTTCACAGGACTGTTAGCTCTCCGATTAGTGTATTGTTGATTAGGGCTGGGCGATAAGTAAGAAAAAAAATATGTGTGTCATTTAGTTTAAAAATATCGCAATAAATAATCTTTTTTGGTCTCCTACCCAATGCAATTTGGTACACAGTATGCAATTTAAGTTCAGTTCAGTTTTATTTGTATAGTGTGTTTTCATAACATTACATTATCTCAAAGCACTTTACAGCATCCCTGCCCAAAGCCCCCAGTGAGCAAGTCAGAGGGGACAGTGGCAAGGAAAAACTCCCTAGAAAGAAGAATCCTTGGGAGGAACCATAGTCAAAGGGGGAGCCCATCCTCCAGGGGGCAGCAGAGGAAGCCCTAACCCTAACCAGACTGAAAGGGGGAGCCCATCCTCTAGGGGGCAGCAGCGGAAGTCAAATGATCAAGATGGCAAAGTCCTAATTCACATTATCACATTATCATTACAAAGCGGGGGGCAGGGAGGTGATGACAGGCAAGTGCTGGAGCTGCTTCAGATGGCAGGGAGAACAGTAGTACGGCAGCAGGGTAAACAGGGAAGATGTCACAGGCAGAAGGGTGAGCAGGATATCTTGAAACTTTGGGGTCTCCAGGCAGCATAGCCCAGGGGGAGTAGGGGAAATAAAATGTGCAATTAGCCAAAGTATAGGGGAGACTATAGGCAGTGCTAACAGTTAGGTGAGTGCAGTATGTAAGCTCTGGCAGATATGGCTATGGCAGCATAAGTAGGAGGGAGAGGCAGGTGGGAATGTAGGCATGGGGAGTCCCTGAATGTCAGCACTCCAATTCCACAAGGGGGTGTGAAGCTAAAGTGACAGACTGACAGTTCAGTTTATCTAAAGCCAATGGCATCGAACGCCACCCAGCTCTACACCTCACACTATAGGTCTGACTGGTGGCAGCGGTGGGATCATTTCTTTCCTTTGTGGTTTTTCCGTTTAGAAACCTAGAATTAGCTTTAACATATCGGAGGCGGAGGATAGTGTACAATCTCCTAATTATGAGGGCGCTGATTGTCCTGTTATACGTGTAGAGAGTGTTTTCTCAATCTCCCGGTGGCCCCCCCTGCTCACCCAATATTTATACCGGAAACTTTTAATGAATGTCAGCACTCCAATTCCACAAGGGGGTGTGAAGCTAAAGTGACAGACTGACAGTTCAGTTTATCTAAAGCCAATGGCATCGAACGCCACCCAGCTCTACACCTCACACTATAGGTCTGACTGGTGGCAGCGGTGGGATCATTTCTTTCCTTTGTGGTTTTTCCGTTTAGAAACCTAGAATTAGCTTTAACATATCGGAGGCGGAGGATAGTGTACAATCTCCTAATTATGAGGGCGCTGATTGTCCTGTTATACGTGTAGAGAGTGTTTTCTCAATCTCCCGGTGGCCCCCCCTGCTCACCCAATATTTATACCGGAAACTTTTAATGAATGTCAGCACTCCAATTCCACAAGGGGGTGTGAAGCTAAAGTGACAGACTGACAGTTCAGTTTATCCAAAGCTAATGGCACCGATCCCCACCCAGCTCTACACCTCACACTATAGGCCTGACTGGGAGTGAGCAGTTAGCTAGAGCTAGAACTAGTGTCCCTATAAGCTAAACTAAACAGGAGCGTTTTTAGTCTAGACTTGAATATTGAGAGTCAGCCTGAATCCCGCACATCCGGTGGAAGACCATTCCACAGCTGAAGAGCTCTATAGGAGAAAACTCTGCAGCCTGCCGTAACTCTTTCTACCCTGGGTACTAACACATATCCTGCTCCTTGAGATGGAAGAAAGCGATACCTGGTTACATTATTTAATTTTCAAGATTCCTCTGGGAATTACCCTCTATGCAGGGGTAGCTAAACACTAAGACTGTCTAAGGACACACAAACATAACCTATCTGGATGTCGAGACTAGTAGTCATGAATAAATCAATATATAGGGAATACAAAGGCCGAACTTAAAAGAAACTTTCTTTAGGGTGTTGGGTGAATACGTGGTATGTAAGACAGGATGTATGGGGAGGGGGTTACGTGCCAAGTTGAGGGGCCCCTGTCCTTGAGGTCCACTCTGCTGTCTGTCGGTCCCTAAATCTTTGTGCCATATAAGATGGAATTCCTCCCTTGTTATCTGTGTGTATCTCTGTGTGTGTGAATGTTTGTGTATCTGTGTTGTGCCATAAGCAAATCATTCACTCCTTTGACTGAAGCTGTTTCTGTGCTGTGGTTTGGTCCAAAGCCAGACTGATATAATTCATCAGCATTATTTTTCTGTAGGAAAAAAGACAGCTGGTGAGCAACAGCTTTTCCAGGATCTTTGAAATGAGCGGAAGATTTGAGATTGATTTATAATTTCCTAAATCACCAGGTTCAAGATTTGGTTGCTTTAGAACAGGTCTAATAACAGCTAGTCAAAAGGTTTTGGATCATATCCAAGCCTAAGAGACGAGTCTAACACATTTAACAGGGTGGTACTAATCAGTGGTCGAATCTCCTTCAGGAATTTTGTAGGAATTGGGTCTATGAGACTAGTAGAGGATTTTCAGGAGGAAACTAAGCTCAAAAGTTCTGATTGTTTTATAAGATTCAAAGGTGTCATTATCAGTACGCATAGGACTAGCAGGAGGCTGGCAGCTGTATGTAGCTACAGACGTGCACTGGATGGTCTGTCTAATCTTTATTTTACCATTACAAATGTAATAACGTCATCACTCATGAAAGCTTGTGAGACTTGTGAGTTTAATGTTGAAGAATTCTGTGTTAACCTAGACAGAGATTCAAACAGGAATTTAGGATTATTTTTGTTCTCTTCCATGAGTCTGGAGAGGGACACAGACCTCGCAGTCTGTACTTAGAGAGGCTCCTTCCAGGTAGGTCTGAAAACTTCTAGTTCAGTTGAGCCCCATTTGCACTCTAGCTTGCGTGAAGCCTGTTTAAGTTACGCATATGATCAGAGCACCAGGGGGCAGGTTTCTTATCTCTATGCTTCATCTTCTTAAGTGGAGCTACAAGATCTAGGTGCTGCGAAGCGATTTCTCTAGACCAGGCAGTCTATACACAATAACAATGGTGATTGCAGGTTAGGGACCAGGCAGTCTATACATAATAACAATGTTGAATGGAGGTTAGGGACCAGACGGTCTATACATAATAACAATGTTGAATGGAGGTTAGGGACCAGACGGTCTATACATAATAACAATGGTGATTGGAGGTTAGGGACCAGGCAGTCTATACACAATAACAATGGTGATTGGATGTGAATAACTACAAAGAGATGATCCCGCAAGACTAAGAAGAAGAATTTCAAATGTGCTAAAGCTATAAGCACTTTGCTCAGACACTCCCAGGTCAGACTGAAATATTGCAGCAGCAGCAGCACCTTTGCCATCTGCTCGAGGGTTATGCTGTAATCAGCTGGAGTAGATTCATTTAGTACCATGAATTCATTCGGTCTAAGTCAGGTCTCTGTAAGGCATAAGGACCAAGACTAAAATCAGTAATCATTTCATTTATTAGTAGCGCCTTAGGAGCCAGTGATCTTACATTCAAAAGTCCAAGTTTTAGCCTTGCATTACACCTATTATCTAATAATGGATTAGGTTTAATTATTATTAAGTTTTTATGATATACACAAAGGTGGAATAGACCTCCATGATTAAAAGTGCGGGGAACAGACACAGTCCCAATAACATGAACCCTAGGTGACGACTCTAAGCAACTAGCAGGCGGTCGGTTATGCCGGTTTGCCTGCCGCCTGGACTTGGCTCTGGCTGGTCAGTGATTTTCCTGGAGACTATGAGCTATGCTTTTGGACAGGAGATCGGCACCAGCCCACGAGGGGTGAAAACCTCCCTCTTCAAAAGCCCAGATCTACCCCCAAACATTTGCGCATTGTCTGTATAACCCAAAGCATTTTTCGGGCATCATTCCGACAGCCAGCGATGCAGCGACGATAATGTGCTGTAAATTGAGAGGATCTGCAAAGAAAGGATTCGTAGCTGGGTTATCAAGGCTGTCTGCAATTATCTTAGTTAGTGCAGAAATTAACATTCGTAAGTCCTTCTCTTGTTTGTCCCTCCACATAAGTTATGGGGTCTGCTGTCATATGCTGGCTGTGGAAAAATAATACCTACTTTTGTTTCTAGTAGAATAGATTACTGTAATGCCCTCTTCTCTGGTCAGCCTAAGAAATCAATTTCACATCTACAACGGACCCAGAATGCCGCTGGCGGAGTGTTAACACGCACAAGTCACAGGGATCACATCTACAACGGACCCAGAATGCCGCTGGCGGAGTGTTAACACGCACCAGTCACAGGGATCACATCTACAACGGGCCCAGAATGCCGCTGGCAGAGTGTTAACACGCACCGGTCACAGGGATCACATCTACAACGGGCTCAGAATGCCGCTGCCGGAGTGTTAAGACGCACCAGTCACAGGGATCACATCTACAACGGGCCCAGAATGCCGCTGGCGGAGTGTTAACAGGCACCGGTCACAGGGATCACATCTACAACGGGCCCAGAATGCCGCTGACGGAGTGTTAACACGCACCTGTCACAGGGATCACATCTACAACGGGCCCAGAATGCCGCTGACGGAGTGTTAACACGCACCTGTCACAGGGATCACATCTACAACGGGCCCAGAATGCCGCTGGCGGAGTGTTAACACGCACCAGTCACAGGGATCACATCTACAACGGGCCCAGAATGCCGCTGGCGGAGTGTTAACAGGCACCTGTCATAGGGATCACATCTACAAAAGGCCCAGAATGCCGCTGGCGGAGTGTTAACACGCACCAGTCACAGGGATCACATCTACAACGGGCCCAGAATGCCGCTGGCGGAGTGTTAACACGCACCTGTCACAGGGATCACATCTACAACGGGCCCAGAATGCCGCTGGCGGAGTGTTAACACGCACCTGTCACAGGGATCACATCTACAACGGGCCCAGAATGCCGCCGGCGGAGTGTTAACAGGCACCAGTCACAGGGATCACATCTACAACGGGCCCAGAATGCCGCTGGCGGAGTGTTAACACTCAACAGTCACAGGGATCACATCTACAACGGGCCCAGAATGCCGCTGGCAGAGTGTTAACACGCACCAGTCACAGGGATCACATCTACAACGGGCCCAGAATGCCGCTGGCAGAGTGTTAACACGCACCAGTCACAGGGATCACATCTACAACGGGCCCAGAATGCCGCTGGCGGAGTGTTAACACTCAACAGTCACAGGGATCACATCTACAACGGGCCCAGAATGCCGCTGGCAGAGTGTTAACACGCACCAGTCACAGGGATCACATCTACAACGGGCCCAGAATGCCGCTGGCGGAGTGTTAGCACTCAACAGTCACAGGGATCACATCTACAACGGGCCCAGAATGCCGCTGGCGGAGTGTTAACACGCACCAGTCACAGGGATCACATCTACAACGGGCCCAGAATGCCGCTGGCGGAGTGTTAACACTCAACAGTCACAGGGATCACATCTACAACGGGCCCAGAATGCCGCTGGCGGAGTGTTAACACTCAACAGTCACAGGGATCACATCTACAACGGGCCCAGAATGCCGCTGGCGGAGTGTTAACAGGCACCAGTCACAGGGATCACATCTACAACCGGCCCAGAATGCCGCTGGCGGAGTGTTAACACTCAACAGTCACAGGGATCACATCTACAACGGGCCCAGAATGCCGCTGGCAGAGTGTTAACACGCACAAGTCACTGGGATCACATCTACAATGGGCCCAGAATGCTACTGGTGGAGTGTTAACACGCACAAGTCACTGAGATCACATCTACAATGGGCCCAGAATGCCGCTGGCAGAGTGTTAACACGCACAAGTCACTGGGATCACATCTACAATGGGCCCAGAATGCTACTGGTGGAGTGTTAACACGCACCAATCACAGGGATCACATCTACAACGGGCCCAGAATGCCGCTGGCGGAGTGTTAACACGCACCAGTCACAGGGATCACATCTACAACCGGCCCAGAATGCCGCTGGCGGAGTGTTAACACTCAACAGTCACAGGGATCACATCTACAACGGGCCCAGAATGCCGCTGGCAGAGTGTTAACACGCACAAGTCACTGGGATCACATCTACAATGGGCCCAGAATGCTACTGGTGGAGTGTTAACAGGCACCAGTCACAGGGATCACATCTACAACGGGCCCAGAATGCCGCTGGCAGAGTGTTAACAGGCACCAGTCACAGGGATCACATCTACAACGGGCCCAGAATGCCGCTGGCAGAGTGTTAACAGGCACCAGTCACAGGGATCACATCTACAACGGGCCCAGAATTCCGCTGGCGGAGTGTTAACACGCACCAGTCACAGGGATCACATCTACAACGGGCCCAGAATGCCGCTGGCGGAGTGTTAACACGCACCAGTCACAGGGATCACATCTAAAACGGGCCCAGAATGCCGCTGGCGGAGTGTTAACACTCAACAGTCACAGGGATCACATCTACAACGGGCCCAGAATGCCGCTGGCAGAGTGTTAACACGCACCGGTCACAGGGATCACATCTACAACGGGCTCAGAATGCCGCTGCCGGAGTGTTAAGACGCACCAGTCACAGGGATCACATCTACAACGGGCCCAGAATGCCGCTGGCGGAGTGTTAACAGGCACCGGTCACAGGGATCACATCTACAACGGGCCCAGAATGCCGCTGACGGAGTGTTAACACGCACCTGTCACAGGGATCACATCTACAACGGGCCCAGAATGCCGCTGACGGAGTGTTAACACGCACCTGTCACAGGGATCACATCTACAACGGGCCCAGAATGCCGCTGGCGGAGTGTTAACACGCACCAGTCACAGGGATCACATCTACAACGGGCCCAGAATGCCGCTGGCGGAGAGTTAACAGGCACCTGTCATAGGGATCACATCTACAAAAGGCCCAGAATGCCGCTGGCGGAGTGTTAACACGCACCAGTCACAGGGATCACATCTACAACGGGCCCAGAATGCCGCTGGCGGAGTGTTAACACGCACCTGTCACAGGGATCACATCTACAACGGGCCCAGAATGCCGCTGGCGGAGTGTTAACACGCACCTGTCACAGGGATCACATCTACAACGGGCCCAGAATGCCGCCGGCGGAGTGTTAACACGCACCAGTCACAGGGATCACATCTACAACGGGCCCAGAATGCCGCTGGCGGAGTGTTAACACTCAACAGTCACAGGGATCACATCTACAACGGGCCCAGAATGCCGCTGGCGGAGTGTTAACAGGCACCAGTCACAGGGATCACATCTACAACGGGCCCAGAATGCCGCTGGCGGAGTGTTAACACTCAACAGTCACAGGGATCACATCTACAACGGGCCCAGAATGCCGCTGGCAGAGTGTTAACACGCACCAGTCACAGGGATCACATCTACAACGGGCCCAGAATGCCGCTGGCGGAGTGTTAGCACTCAACAGTCACAGGGATCACATCTACAACGGGCCCAGAATGCCGCTGGCGGAGTGTTAACACGCACCAGTCACAGGGATCACATCTACAACGGGCCCAGAATGCCGCTGGCGGAGTGTTAACACTCAACAGTCACAGGGATCACATCTACAACGGGCCCAGAATGCCGCTGGCGGAGTGTTAACACTCAACAGTCACAGGGATCACATCTACAACGGGCCCAGAATGCCACTGGCGGAGTGTTAACAGGCACCAGTCACAGGGATCACATCTACAACCGGCCCAGAATGCCGCTGGCGGAGTGTTAACACTCAACAGTCACAGGGATCACATCTACAACGGGCCCAGAATGCCGCTGGCAGAGTGTTAACACGCACAAGTCACTGGGATCACATCTACAATGGGCCCAGAATGCTACTGGTGGAGTGTTAACACGCACAAGTCACTGAGATCACATCTACAATGGGCCCAGAATGCCGCTGGCAGAGTGTTAACACGCACAAGTCACTGGGATCACATCTACAATGGGCCCAGAATGCTACTGGTGGAGTGTTAACACGCACCAATCACAGGGATCACATCTACAACGGGCCCAGAATGCCGCTGGCGGAGTGTTAACACGCACCAGTCACAGGGATCACATCTACAACCGGCCCAGAATGCCGCTGGCGGAGTGTTAACACTCAACAGTCACAGGGATCACATCTACAACGGGCCCAGAATGCCGCTGGCAGAGTGTTAACACGCACAAGTCACTGGGATCACATCTACAATGGGCCCAGAATGCTACTGGTGGAGTGTTAACAGGCACCAGTCACAGGGATCACATCTACAACGGGCCCAGAATGCCGCTGGCAGAGTGTTAACAGGCACCAGTCACAGGGATCACATCTACAACGGGCCCAGAATGCCGCTGGCAGAGTGTTAACAGGCACCAGTCACAGGGATCACATCTACAACGGGCCCAGAATGCCGCTGGCGGAGTGTTAACACGCACCAGTCACAGGGATCACATCTACAACGGGCCCAGAATGCCGCTGGCGGAGTGTTAACACGCACCAGTCACAGGGATCACATCTAAAACGGGCCCAGAATGCCGCTGGCAGAGTGTTAACACGCACAAGTCACTGGGATCACATCTACAATGGGCCCAGAATGCTACTGGTGGAGTGTTAACACGCACAAGTCACTGGGATCACATCTACAACGGGCCCAGAATGCCGCTGGCAGAGTGTTAACACGCACAAGTCACTGGGATCACATCTACAATGGACCCAGAATGCCGCTGGCGGAGTGTTAACAGGCACCGGTCACAGGGATCACATCTACAACGGGCCCAGAATGCCGCTGACGGAGTGTTAACACGCACCTGTCACAGGGATCACATCTACAACGGGCCCAGAATGCCGCTGGCGGAGTGTTAACACGCACCAGTCACAGGGATCACATCTACAACGGGCCCAGAATGCCGCTGGCGGAGTGTTAACAGGCACCTGTCATAGGGATCACATCTACAAAAGGCCCAGAATGCCGCTGGCGGAGTGTTAACACGCCAGTCACAGGGATCACATCTACAACGGGCCCAGAATGCCGCTGGCGGAGTGTTAACACGCACCTGTCACAGGGATCACATCTACAACGGGCCCAGAATGCCGCTGGCGGAGTGTTAACACGCACCAGTCACAGGGATCACATCTACAACGGGCCCAGAATGCCGCCGGCGGAGTGTTAACACGCACCAGTCACAGGGATCACATCTACAACGGGCCCAGAATGCCGCTGGCGGAGTGTTAACACTCAACAGTCACAGGGATCACATCTACAACGGGCCCAGAATGCCGCTGGCGGAGTGTTAACAGGCACCAGTCACAGGGATCACATCTACAACGGGCCCAGAATGCCGCTGGCGGAGTGTTAACACTCAACAGTCACAGGGATCACATCTACAACGGGCCCAGAATGCCGCTGGCGGAGTGTTAACAGGCACCGGTCACAGGGATCACATCTACAACGGGCCCAGAATGCCGCTGACGGAGTGTTAACACGCACCTGTCACAGGGATCACATCTACAACGGGCCCAGAATGCCGCTGGCGGAGTGTTAACACGCACCAGTCACAGGGATCACATCTACAACGGGCCCAGAATGCCGCTGGCGGAGTGTTAACAGGCACCTGTCATAGGGATCACATCTACAAAAGGCCCAGAATGCCGCTGGCGGAGTGTTAACACGCACCAGTCACAGGGATCACATCTACAACGGGCCCAGAATGCCGCTGGCGGAGTGTTAACACGCACCTGTCACAGGGATCACATCTACAACGGGCCCAGAATGCCGCTGGCGGAGTGTTAACACGCACCTGTCACAGGGATCACATCTACAACGGGCCCAGAATGCCGCCGGCGGAGTGTTAACACGCACCAGTCACAGGGATCACATCTACAACGGGCCCAGAATGCCGCTGGCGGAGTGTTAACACTCAACAGTCACAGGGATCACATCTACAACGGGCCCAGAATGCCGCTGGCGGAGTGTTAACAGGCACCAGTCACAGGGATCACATCTACAACGGGCCCAGAATGCCGCTGGCGGAGTGTTAACACTCAACAGTCACAGGGATCACATCTACAACAGGCCCAGAATGCCGCTGGCAGAGTGTTAACACGCACCAGTCACAGGGATCACATCTACAACGGGCCCAGAATGCCGCTGGCGGAGTGTTAGCACTCAACAGTCACAGGGATCACATCTACAACGGGCCCAGAATGCCGCTGGCGGAGTGTTAACACGCACCAGTCACAGGGATCACATCTACAACGGGCCCAGAATGCCGCTGGCGGAGTGTTAACACTCAACAGTCACAGGGATCACATCTACAACGGGCCCAGAATGCCGCTGGCGGAGTGTTAACACTCAACAGTCACAGGGATCACATCTACAACGGGCCCAGAATGCCGCTGGCGGAGTGTTAACAGGCACCAGTCACAGGGATCACATCTACAACCGGCCCAGAATGCCGCTGGCGGAGTGTTAACACTCAACAGTCACAGGGATCACATCTACAACGGGCCCAGAATGCCGCTGGCAGAGTGTTAACACGCACAAGTCACTGGGATCACATCTACAATGGGCCCAGAATGCTACTGGTGGAGTGTTAACACGCACAAGTCACTGAGATCACATCTACAATGGGCCCAGAATGCCGCTGGCAGAGTGTTAACACGCACAAGTCACTGGGATCACATCTACAATGGGCCCAGAATGCTACTGGTGGAGTGTTAACACGCACCAATCACAGGGATCACATCTACAACGGGCCCAGAATGCCGCTGGCGGAGTGTTAACACGCACCAGTCACAGGGATCACATCTACAACGGGCCCAGAATGCCGCTGGCAGAGTGTTAACACGCACAAGTCACTGGGATCACATCTACAATGGGCCCAGAATGCTACTGGTGGAGTGTTAACACGCACAAGTCACTGAGATCACATCTACAATGGGCCCAGAATGCCGCTGGCAGAGTGTTAACACGCACCAGTCACAGGGATCACATCTACAACGGGCCCAGAATGCCGCTGGCGGAGTGTTAACAGGCACCAGTCACAGGGATCACATCTACAACGGGCCCAGAATGCCGCTGGCGGAGTGTTAACACTCACCAGTCACAGGGATCACATCTACAACGGGCCCAGAATGCCGCTGGCGGAGTGTTAACAGGCACCAGTCACAGGGATCACATCTACAACGGGCCCAGAATGCCGCTGGCGGAGTGTTAACACTCAACAGTCACAGGGATCACATCTACAACGGGCCCAGAATGCCGCTGGCAGAGTGTTAACACGCACAAGTCACTGGGATCACATCTACAATGGGCCCAGAATGCTACTGGTGGAGTGTTAACAGGCACCAGTCACAGGGATCACATCTACAACGGGCCCAGAATGCCGCTGGCAGAGTGTTAACAGGCACCAGTCACAGGGATCACATCTACAACGGGCCCAGAATGCCGCTGGCAGAGTGTTAACAGGCACCAGTCACAGGGATCACATCTACAACGGGCCCAGAATGCCGCTGGCAGAGTGTTAACACGCACCAGTCACAGGGATCACATCTACAACGGGCCCAGAATGCCGCTGGCGGAGTGTTAACACGCACCAGTCACAGGGATCACATCTAAAACGGGCCCAGAATGCCGCTGGCGGAGTGTTAACACTCAACAGTCACAGGGATCACATCTACAACGGGCCCAGAATGCCGCTGGCAGAGTGTTAACACGCACAAGTCACTGGGATCACATCTACAATGGGCCCAGAATGCTACTGGTGGAGTGTTAACACGCACAAGTCACTGGGATCACATCTACAACGGGCCCAGAATGCCGCTGGCAGAGTGTTAACACGCACAAGTCACTGGGATCACATCTACAATGGACCCAGAATGCCGCTGGCGGAGTGTTAACACTCAACAGTCACAGGGATCACATCTACAACGGGCCCAGAATGCCGCTGGCGGAGTGTTAACACTCAACAGTCACAGGGATCACATCTACAACGGGCCCAGAATGCCGCTGGCGGAGTGTTAACAGGCACCAGTCACAGGGATCACATCTACAACCGGCCCAGAATGCCGCTGGCGGAGTGTTAACACTCAACAGTCACAGGGATCACATCTACAACGGGCCCAGAATGCCGCTGGCAGAGTGTTAACACGCACAAGTCACTGGGATCACATCTACAATGGGCCCAGAATGCTACTGGTGGAGTGTTAACACGCACCAATCACAGGGATCACATCTACAACGGGCCCAGAATGCCGCTGGCGGAGTGTTAACACGCACCAGTCACAGGGATCACATCTACAACCGGCCCAGAATGCCGCTGGCGGAGTGTTAACACTCAACAGTCACAGGGATCACATCTACAACGGGCCCAGAATGCCGCTGGCAGAGTGTTAACACGCACAAGTCACTGGGATCACATCTACAATGGGCCCAGAATGCTACTGGTGGAGTGTTAACACGCACAAGTCACTGAGATCACATCTACAATGGGCCCAGAATGCCGCTGGCAGAGTGTTAACACGCACCAGTCACAGGGATCACATCTACAACGGGCCCAGAATGCCGCTGGCGGAGTGTTAACAGGCACCAGTCACAGGGATCACATCTACAACGGGCCCAGAATGCCGCTGGCGGAGTGTTAACACTCACCAGTCACAGGGATCACATCTACAACGGGCCCAGAATGCCGCTGGCGGAGTGTTAACAGGCACCAGTCACAGGGATCACATCTACAACGGGCCCAGAATGCCGCTGGCGGAGTGTTAACACTCAACAGTCACAGGGATCACATCTACAACGGGCCCAGAATGCCGCTGGCAGAGTGTTAACACGCACAAGTCACTGGGATCACATCTACAATGGGCCCAGAATGCTACTGGTGGAGTGTTAACAGGCACCAGTCACAGGGATCACATCTACAACGGGCCCAGAATGCCGCTGGCAGAGTGTTAACAGGCACCAGTCACAGGGATCACATCTACAACGGGCCCAGAATGTCGCTGGCAGAGTGTTAACAGGCACCAGTCACAGGGATCACATCTACAACGGGCCCAGAATGCCGCTGGCGGAGTGTTAACACACACCAGTCACAGGGATCACATCTACAACGGGCCCAGAATGCCGCTGGCGGAGTGTTAACACGCACCAGTCACAGGGATCACATCTAAAACGGGCCCAGAATGCCGCTGGCGGAGTGTTAACACTCAACAGTCACAGGGATCACATCTACAACGGGCCCAGAATGCCGCTGGCAGAGTGTTAACACGCACAAGTCACTGGGATCACATCTACAATGGGCCCAGAATGCTACTGGTGGAGTGTTAACACGCACAAGTCACTGGGATCACATCTACAACGGGCCCAGAATGCCGCTGGCGGAGTGTTAACACGCACCAGTCACAGGGATCACATCTACAACCGGCCCAGAATGCCGCTGGCGGAGTGTTAACACTCAACAGTCACAGGGATCACATCTACAACGGGCCCAGAATGCCGCTGGCGGAGTGTTAACAGGCACCAGTCACAGGGATCACATCTACAACGGGCCCAGAATGGCGCTGGCGGAGTGTTAACACTCACCAGTCACAGGGATCACATCTACAACGGGCCCAGAATGCTACTGGTGGAGTGTTAACACGCACAAGTCACTGAGATCACATCTACAATGGGCCCAGAATGCCGCTGGCAGAGTGTTAACACGCACCAGTCACAGGGATCACATCTACAACGGGCCCAGAATGCCGCTGGCGGAGTGTTAACAGGCACCAGTCACAGGGATCACATCTACAACGGGCCCAGAATGCCGCTGGCGGAGTGTTAACACTCACCAGTCACAGGGATCACATCTACAACGGGCCCAGAATGCCGCTGGCGGAGTGTTAACAGGCACCAGTCACAGGGATCACATCTACAACGGGCCCAGAATGCCGCTGGCGGAGTGTTAACACTCAACAGTCACAGGGATCACATCTACAACGGGCCCAGAATGCCGCTGGCAGAGTGTTAACACGCACAAGTCACTGGGATCACATCTACAATGGGCCCAGAATGCTACTGGTGGAGTGTTAACAGGCACCAGTCACAGGGATCACATCTACAACGGGCCCAGAATGCCGCTGGCAGAGTGTTAACAGGCACCAGTCACAGGGATCACATCTACAACGGGCCCAGAATGTCGCTGGCAGAGTGTTAACAGGCACCAGTCACAGGGATCACATCTACAACGGGCCCAGAATGCCGCTGGCGGAGTGTTAACACGCACCAGTCACAGGGATCACATCTACAACGGGCCCAGAATGCCGCTGGCGGAGTGTTAACACGCACCAGTCACAGGGATCACATCTAAAACGGGCCCAGAATGCCGCTGGCGGAGTGTTAACACTCAACAGTCACAGGGATCACATCTACAACGGGCCCAGAATGCCGCTGGCAGAGTGTTAACACGCACAAGTCACTGGGATCACATCTACAACGGCCCAGAATGCTACTGGTGGAGTGTTAACACGCACAAGTCACTGGGATCACATCTACAACGGGCCCAGAATGCCGCTGGCAGAGTGTTAACACGCACAAGTCACTGGGATCACATCTACAATGGACCCAGAATGCCGCTGGTGGAGTGTTAACACGCACCAGTCACAGGGATCACATCTACAACGGGCCCAGAATGCCGCTGGCGGAGTGTTAACACGCACCAGTCACAGGGATCACATCTACAACGGGCCCAGAATGCCGCTGGCGGAGTGTTAACACGCACCAGTCACAGGGATCACATCTACAACGGGCCCAGAATGCCGCTGGGGGAGTGTTAACACGCACAAGTCACTGGGATCACATCTACAATGGGCCCAGAATGCTACTGGTGGAGTGTTAACAAGCACCAGTCACAGGGATCACATCTACAACGGACCCAGAATGCCGCTGGCAGAGTGTTAACACGCACAAGTCACAGGGATCACATCTACAACGGGCCCAGAATGCCGCTGGCGGAGTGTTAACACGCACCAGTCACAGGGATCACATCTACAACGGACCCAGAATGCCGCTGGCAGAGTGTTAACACGCACAAGTCACAGGGATCACATCTACAACGGGCCCAGAATACCGCTTGGCGGAGTGTTAACACGCACCAGTCACAGGGATCACATCTACAACGGGCCCAGAATGCCGCTGGCGGAGTGTTAACACGCACCAGTCACAGGGATCACATCTACAACGGGCCCAGAATGCCGCTGGCGGAGTGTTAACACGCACCTGTCTCAGGGATCACATCTACAACGGGCCCAGAATGCCGCTGGCAGAGTGTTAACACGCACAAGTCACAGGGATCACATCTACAATGGGCCCAGAATGCTACTGGTGGAGTGTTAACACGCACCAGGCACAGGGATCACATCACACCTGCTCTCACACCCCTGCACTGGCTTCCTCTGGCTTCTAGGATTGATTTTAAAGTTCATTTGCTAATTTGTAAATATTTACGTGGTTTAGCTCTGTCCTGCCTCAGTAAGATGACTGTAAGGTATGTCCCAGGCATATCAGTCAGATCAATTTACTGATTATTCCTAAAACCCGGCTGGGGAGGGGGGGGGCAGCTTTTAGTCACTATGGGCCCAAACTCTGGAACTCTCTCCCAGAAAACCTGAGAGCTACTGAATGTCTCAGTACTTTCAAAACTACGCTGAAAACGCATCTTTTCACCACCGCATATTATAATCTACGATAATCAGTTTTATTATTTTATGCATTTATTATTATCAGTAATTGTGGGGGGGTCGCTCCGCCCAGAGTTGGGAAGCTCAAAATTCCCACCAGAAAGCTGCACTTGAATGACTGACATTCTGGCTGCTGACTCAGACATAGAAGTTGGTGATGTGACAATACTGAACTTATAAGAATGGCGAACGCATGGTTACTGCAAGGGACAATTCTTGTGAAAATCTACGCAATGTTTCTTTTTAACTGCTTCAGAATCTTTGGCTAGAAAGCTGAACTGAAAGCAAATCATGAATCCTTCTGTTATCTTGCATTGCACGTTTCCCCAGCAAAGACGATAATCGCCGATTAGTCACTGTCAGATATCGACACCGGGATACTTGTCTGATTACACTCATTACCTATAATATCGTCATATCACCCAGACGTAATTGGTGATTGGACATGTTCCCAGGTATAACAATACAGGGAGAAAAAGGATTTTAGTCATGGGATCAGGAATCCAAGTGCCAGTTGCTGCTGCATTAGCTGCTGGGAATGTTCACATCTCCTCCTTTCAGTGATACGTGTCGAGTGTAGGGACACCTGGCAGAAAGATGGCTAAGGACTGCACTGGAAGCACTGGTCTGACTGTTTTGGGAGGTTCACGTCCATCTTGTTGTTGATGTGTTCCTATATATTCCTGTATATTCTGTGATTTTTGGCTGTAGCTTCTACTTAATGTTTTTACCTCTAGTTTTGAGCAAAGGTGCACTGACTCACAATTAGTGATCATGTGACTACAGCAGATTGTCAGGACGCACAGAACACTCTGCAGACTATAATTCATTTGAAGTGTAAGCTGTGCTGCTAAGTATACTGAAAACAAATGCTTATTGTAATGCTTTGTATTTTACTAATGTGTAGGATGTGTATATGTCTGTGTCTTAAAGTGTTTTCTGTTTCAGGCTGAACAGCTGTGATCTCATAGATAAACACTGTGAAGTGCTGACTTCAACTCTAAGATCAAACTCTTCCCCCCTGAGAGAGCTGGACCTGAGTGATAATAACCTGAAGGATTTAGGAGTGAAGCTGCTCTCTGCTGCACTGGGGGACTTACACTGTAAACTGCAGATATTAAGGTCAGTATTACTGGGTATTCCACACTGTAAACTGGGGATACTGAGGTCATTATTACGAGGTATTCCACAATGTAAAATGAGGGTACTGAGGTCGGTATTACTGGATATTCTACACTGTAAACTGGGGATACTGAGGCCAGTATTGTGGGGTATTCCACACCGCTAACTGGAGATACTGAGGCCAGTATTACTGTGTATTCCACACTATAAAGAGGAGACAGTGAGCAATTAGCTAAGGGAAAGAGAGGAGGGGTCCTGCCTTGTCATAGACACTAAACTGTAATTCTTGAATTATTTATTAGAGCATCACATTTATTTAATAATAATAATGGTTTGGTGATATTATTTATTGGGGAGTTTCTGTCTTTCTCTGCAGGCTGTCAGGCTGTAGAGTCACAGAAGAAGGCTGTTCTTCCCTGGCTTCAGCTCTGAAGTTAAACCCCTCACACCTGAGAGAGCTGGATCTGAGCTACAATCACCCAGGAGACTCAGGAGTGAAGCTCCTCTCTGCTCTACTGGAGGATCCCAGCTGTAAACTGGAGAAGCTGCAGTGAGTACAGAATATGCATTTTGCACAAAAGTAACTGGACACCAAGAAAACCCACAATGCCTTTCAGCAGTTGCATAATAAACAAACACAAGCAGCTTCTGTTTTCTTCTCCTACTTCCTTATATCCCACAATCTTATCAGCCCTCAATCCATACTAGAAATAATTAAGCAGTGAAGCAGGAATAATCCATTCAACGATATAATCCATGCAAAGCATTTGTGTTGGTTAGCAAAGTTAATGACACTGTTACAGTTAAACATGCTGAGTTTAACGTGTTATGGACAAAAAAATAATGGACACCAAACAGAATCAAAATCCATCCATCCATTTTCCAAACCGCTTATCCTACTGGGTCGCGGGGGGTCCGGAGCCTATCCCGGAAACAATGGGCACGAGGCAGGGAACAACCCAGGATGGGGGGCCAGCCCATCGCAGGGCACACTCACACACCATTCACTCACGCATGTACTCCTATGGGAAATTTAGCAATTCCAATTAGCCTCCAATTTTTGGACTGTGGGGGGAAACCGGAGTACCCGGAAGAAACCCCACGACGACATGGGGAGAACATGCAAACTCCACACACGTGTGACCCAGGCGGAGACTCGAACCCGGGTCCCAGAGGAGTGAGGCAACAGTGCTAACCACTGCACCACCATGCTGCCCCCCAGAATCAGAATGATTGTTAAAATGATTTTTAGTAATTTAATTGTTTTCTGAAAATCCAATATGTCATGGTCCTTATTCTCTTCAATTGAATACAGTGCTGCAGTGTAAAAAGTGGATTTAAAATTGTTTAATTTTTTTAAGGGTATACCAATGTGAACTCACAGAGAAATGCTGTGAGGCACTGGCTTCAGCTCTCAGATCAAACTCCTCTCCCCTGAGAGAGCTGGACCTGAGTGACAATGACCTGCAGGACTCAGGAGTGAAGCTGCTCTCTGCTGGACTGGGGGACTTACACTGTAAACTGAAGATACTGAGGTCAGTCTTACTGGGTGTTCCACACTGTAAACTGGCGGTAGTGAGGTGAGTATTACTCAGTATTTCATACTGTACGCTGGGGATAATAAGGCAGAAAATAAGTAATGATTTCAAAATAAAGCAGGAGTATCTAAGTCTACTGGTTGATTGAAAAAATAACAGACTCGCTAAGTGGAATGTCGATTGGAAGATTGCATTGCAAGCTAAGAATGACATTGAAAGTTTCTTCCAATATTTTATTTCCAAAAGAGCTCTCAAAGCTGAAATCACTCTTCTGTAGGATTGTATGTGTCAGGATCTGTGGTTACGCGAACAAGATCAGGGAAGCACACGTGGATAATCGGGGGCGTGGCACACACGAGGATCGGACGAGCCGGGCGTGACAGAACCCCCCCCCCAAAGGCGCGCTCTCCGTGCGATGGACGAGACGAGACTGGGGAACCAGGACCTGGAAAACAAGAACAAAACCATTAACGAGGCACAGGGAACAGGACGGACAGACAAAACTGACACAGGGGCATAAGCCACGACAAGACTTGACAAAGGACAGGGAAGGCAGACAGACAGATAAGGAGAGGGGACATGGAGGGAACAGGTGAGACGAAAGGGCCAGGAGTGAACGGAGGGGACACTGGGGGACGAGGAGCAAAGACGGGAGGAACAAAGGGACAAGGAGCAAACACAGGAGGGACAAAGACGGGAGACCAGGGAGAGAAGGATGGGGAATAAAGGGGAGCCTGAGGGAGCCCCAGCAGGTGACGGGCAGTGGCCGAAGGGGCCACAGGCGGCCGGAGCAGGAGGGGACCTCGGAGGGGCTGAGGAGGCAGGGAGAGGGACAGACCGAGGGGCTGAGGAGGGAGTTGGAGGAAGCACCAGGGAAGGGGACGAGGGAGCTGAAGGGGGCAAGGAAGGAGGTGGAGCCGCAGCAAGCAGTGACATCCCCCGATGCGCTGGAGTGGGGGGACCCGCAGGCGACCGAGGAGCCGCCGCAGAGGAGCCCGCAGGCGACAGACAAGGAGCCGGAGGAGGGAGCGAGACAGGGCGACGAGGCCTCGGAGGGGGACCCGTAGGCGACCGCCGACCCGGAGGCCCAGGACCCGAAGGCGCTCTCCGAGGCCCAGCGCAGGCGAGGGAGGGCGAGCCAGGGGGCAGGGTGGGAGGGACCCCAGTCCTGCGTCTATGTCCTCTCCACTTCCTGGACACAGACATAGGGACTTGAGGCCGGAGTCGGCCTCGCTCGGACGAGCGAAGGGACTTCACCAAGAAGGCCCCCGAGGGGTCCCATTCCAGCTCCTCCACCTCTAAGGAGGGAGGAGCGGTGATTGGATTTTCCGGGACCTCCTCGGGGACAGGAGCTGGAGGGGTTGGAGTAGGGTCATAGTCACTGGTGCAGGCGGAGGGAGCGCCCCGGGCGTGGGTGTGGGAGCTGCAGGCAGAGGGAGCGCCCCGGGCGTGGGTGCGGGAGCTGCAGGCAGAGGGAGCGCCCCGGGCGTGGGTGCGGGAGCTGCAGGCAGAGGGAGCGCCCCGGGCGTGGGTGCGGGAGCTGCAGGCAGAGGGAGTGCCCTGGGCGTGGGCGCAGGAGCCGCAGGCAGAGGCGGCTGCTCGGGCGCAGGAGCCGGGACCTCCAGCTCGGGCGGTGTAGCAGGGGCCGGGGCTCTCCGGAGCTGGATCAGCCTCCTGAGGCTCTCTGCTAATCTCTCCAGGTCGCCCTGCGGAGAGGCGGAAGAGAATGCGGCGAAGTCACACCGCAGCTGTGCGGCGAGCTGGTCCTCCTCCGGGGAGCCCTGCACGGCCGGTTCATCCATCACCCTCCAATAAAGTCCCTGGAGGGTGAAGTACTGATTAATGGTGGCCTTGGGCATAGCCGGGACCTCCAGCAGGGACTCAGCGGTTGTGGCAGGCAGAGGCGAAGGGAGCACCTCGGGCCGGGCGGCTGCAGGCGGTGGGACGGGCAGGTCCCGCGCAGGCGAGACGGGCGTGGCCCCTTTAAGGATCCAGGGCACCTGCTGGATGGAGTCTCTCACTGCGCTGACCCCTTTGTTAGTCAGTCGCTCTGGCCGGTAAAAATACCGCTCGAGGGGCAGCTGTAGCTCCACAGTGAACCTCACCGGTTCCCGGAGCAGGAGGGGTTCCTCCTCAATCTCCGTTGGGAGTGAAGCCGCGGCGAGGTAGCAGGCTCCTAGGCTCCTCCTCCTCTGCTCTTTTCTCTTTCTTTGGTCCATCATTCTGTCAGAATCTGTGGTTACGCAGGTGATTATAAGGGCCTTATAATTGAAAATGAAAATTGATATAGTAAATGAGTCTAATGATTATTTTACATGGGTGTTCACAGTAGAGGACATGTGTCACGAGACATGCCGAACGGGTGATCGTTCAGGCAGGCGAGCGGGTAAGAAGCAGGCTAGGCAAGCTGAACACGGGAAAAACAGGGGTTTTAATCTGGATCGGGCAGGGCAGTACAGGACAGAAGCACGAACACGCACTAACATCAATGACAGACAAGGGAAACTGGGGAGACCAGGACTTAAAACAGGACAAGACTAATCAAAGTAATCAGACACAGGTGGCAACGATCGGGAAAGAACACGTGGGTATTCAGGGGGCGTGGCACACACGAGGAGCGGACGGGCCGGGTATCACAACATGATTAACTTACCACCATTTAGTAGAAATACAGTGTCATATATAAACAATATACAGTCCCTCCACAATTATTGGCCCACTTGTAAAGATTTGTAAAAAGGGTTAGAAAAAAATCCACCTTTTGACGAAGCAGCTTCATCTCACACTGAAAAAATTTGAAAAATCTAACCTTTCATTGAAATAAATTTATTCAAAGCAAAATAAATCCATCACAAAATAATTATTTTCAAGAAAAACACATGAGCCACGATTATTGGCAGCCCTGCTTTTAATACTCTGTACAGCCTCCCTTTGCCAGTATAACAGCACTGAGTCTCCTATAACATTTTATAAGGTTGGAGAATACAGAGCAGGACATCTGAGACCATTCCTCTTTACAGAATCTCCCCAGATCACCCAGGGTCCTCGGCCCTCTCTTGTGCACTCTCCTCTTCAGCTCAGCCCACAGGTTTTCAGTGGAGTTCAGGTCAGGGGACTGAGGTGGCCATGACAGAAGCTTGATTCTGCGGTCAGCTGAACATTTTAATGTTGATTTGGACATGTGCTTAGGATCACCGTCCTGCTGGAAGATCCAATGAAGGCCCAGTTTTTGTTTCCTGGCAGCAGCAGCCAAATTTTGATATAAAATGTCCTGGTATTTCATGGACCCCATAGTGCCATGTACCCTAACGAGGTTTCCAGGGTTTTTGGAGGAAAAACAGCCTCATAACATCACAGAACCTCCACCATATTTTACAGTTGGGATAAGGTTCATTTCATTATAGCCATCCTTCTTTTTACGCTAAACCCACCTTGAATGTTTATTGCCAAAAAGCTCCATTTTTGTTTCATGAGACCATTGAATTTGATTCCAGTTAAAGTTGTATAATGTTTTCAAACTCCTGGCACTAACATTTTAACTGACAAAAAAAGATTCTTTCTGTCATACCTGTCAAAAAATCTCTTAGCGTGAAGGGGGCGTCTGATGGTTTTTGGAGACGTGGTAACCCCAAGATTTTACTTTGTCTGGTAATTGACTAACAGTCATCCTTGGGGATTTTTTGCCTCTCTTACGATCCTCCTCACTGTATGTGGGGGCAAAATAAACTTGGGCTTTCTGTGGGGGCAGGTTTCTAACAGCTCCAGTTAATGTCCATTTTTTAATTATTGCCCTAACAGTAGAAATGGACATTTTAAGGCGAGTAGCTATTTTTTTAATCCCCATTCCCTGACTTATGAAGGTCAGCACACTTCTCCCTCATTTGGTCTGTGTGTCTCTTTTCTTTCCCATGTTGATGGATGACTAAGGGAATTTGGCCTCTGTGTCTCCTCATGTTTGTACCCCAGTTACTCAGGAAGTCATGGATTACAGCTTGAAGGTTCCTATTTACTCCAGTCAACTGAAAGATATATAATTTATATGGAAAACTTCAGTTACATTGTGTTCACTATAATTTGCAGGGCTGCCAATAATCGTGGCTCATGTGTTTTTGTTAAAAATAATTATTTCTTGATGAAGGATTTGTTTTTCTTTGAATAAATTTATTTCAATTAAAGGTTGGATTTTTCAAATTTTTTCCATGTGAGATGAAGCAACTTCACCAGAAGGTGGATTTTTTCTTACCCCTTGTACAAAGGGGTGCCAATAATTGCGGAGGGAATGTATGTATAACTGAGGCTGATGTGGTACAAAGCCTAGCTAAGCTCAAAATAAATAAATCACAGGGTCCTGGTGGCATCTTACCTATAGTTTTAAAAGAGATGAGGGATATTATTAGTCAACCTTTAGCTTTACTGTTTCCGAAATTCTTATCTGCACATGTGGTACCTTATGATTGGAAGTATGCTAATATAACACGCATATTCAAAAAAGGGGATAGATGTAATCCAGCAAACTATAGGCCAATTACTTTAACTTGCATAACTGGAAAAGTTATGGATACAAATAACCTGGATAAAAATAATATTCTGAGGGGTAGCCAACCTGGATTTAGGAGAAGTAGATCCTATTTAATTTATTTGAGTTCTTTGAGGAAGCAAAAAGAGAAACTGGTCACAAAATGTACTTAGATTTGCAGAAGGCCTTTGATGTTGTCCCCCTCAAACAGCTCTTGCTTAAGCTCAAAGCTGCAGGGATTTTAGGAACTGTAGCAGCTTGGATTGAAAACTGGTTAACAGACAGGAAGCAGCGGGTAGTTATTAGAGGCACAATGTCACAGTGGGCCTGCGTTCATAGTGGGGTACTGCAGGGTTCGATTTTAGGACCACTATTGTTCCTAATTTACATTAATGATATTGACACCAATACATACAGTAAACTAGTTAAATTTGCAGATGACACCAAGGTGGATGATGTAGCAAATACTGATCTAGCAGCGGAGAGGCTACAATGGGATCTTGATTTAATTAGCGACTGGGCTGATACCTGGCAGATTAAATTTAATTTAATTCATGCAGGGAGCAGAAATATAAAGTACAGATTTTTTATGGGTTCCACTGAAATTAAGGTAACTAATTATGAGAAAGACCTCAGTGTGTATGTTGACACTCTCACCAGTGTGGGGAAGCAATTAAAAAGGCCAATAGGATGTTGGGTTACATCTCTAGGTGTGTGGAGTTTAAGTTAAATGAGGTGATGCTAAGATTATACAATTCCTTGGTAAGACCCCACCTAGAATATTGTTTTAATGTGAGAGGGGGATATAGGGCTGTCGAAGGAACAATCAGGTTCGCTTTGGTCCGTTCAAAAATATTTCTTAAAATATACACAAAATTATGATATATTTCATAAGCATTGACAGGTAATCGGGGGCGGCATGGTGGTGCAGTGGTTAGCACTCTGCCTCACACCCGGGTTCGAGGCTCCGCCTGGGTCACATGTGTGTGGAGTTTGCATGTTCTCCCCATGTCGTCGTGAGGTTTCCTCCGGGTACTCCGGTTTGCCCCCACAGTCCAAAAACATGCTGAGGCTAATTGGACTTGCTAAATTGCCCATAGGAATGCGTGTGTGAGTGCATGGTGTGTGAGTGTGCCCTGCGATGGGCTGGCCCCCCACCCTGGGTTGTTCCCTGCCTTGTGCCCATTGCTTCCAGGATAGGCTCCGGACCCCCCGTGACCCAGTAGGATAAGTGGTTTGGAAAATGGATGGATGGATGGATGATAGGTAATCCCACTAATTAATAAAATGAAAAAGTAGCCACAAGCCATCTACACTCAGACATGCTATAATCACCCACCTTCACACATGGACCAGGGAGCCCCTTTCAGTCCTGGTAGGAGACCAACACGTGATTCCTGAGAAGTGCCGGGCGATGCGCGTTCCGTCCCACGGCTGATCTCCGGTCAGTGCTGAGCTCTCCCCCTTCCTTTATACTAAATCTGGAGCGGTACGCATGTGGGCAGGGGGCGAGCTGGCCAGGGTCACCCCTCCCCTCAGGGAATGTACTGTTTAGTCTCCAATTCCTGTCCAGGTGAGGCTGTTTGCGATTGCGGTTACGAAGCATTTTGGGCAAGGCTTTCCCTTTCCCCCTGGGAGAGAAAAGATAGGTGTCCCTTTTCCCCTGGGAGAGAGAAGATAAGCCTCCCTTTCTGCTGGGAAAGGCAAGATAGGTGTTCTAGCTCTTTCTGTGAGAAACAAGTTATATAAGTGATCAGTGAAAAAACATGTTTGCGCAGTTCACCTGTGGCACAAAAATAATGTGGGTGAATCACGGTGGACGATGTAATTGAATCCCGGGGTGTTTAGTCCAAACACAATCAGAATCAGTCCATACCTCAATCCCCTCATAGGTATGTCTGCTAGGTGGAGTTGGAGGTGCAGTATAATCCCATTATAATGGAATATCGTCTATAACAGACGAGGTCTGCCAGTTGTGCACCTTTAAGAATATGCATAAAAAGCATTGGATATAGCGGACTCGCATATAATGGAGTGTGTGTGAGAGTGTGTGTCTGCGGCAGGGTACGTGTGTGTGAAAGCGTCTGCGGCAGGGTACGTGTGTGCGAGAGTGTCTGTGACAGGGTACGTGTGTGTGAGAGTGTCTGTGACAGGGTACGTGTGTGGAAGAGTGTCTGCGGCAGGGTACGTGTGTGCGAGAGTGTCTGCGGCAGGGTACGTGTGTGCGAGAGTGTCTGCGGCAGGGTGCACTTGTGTGAGAGTGCCTGCGGCAGGGTACGCGTGTGTGAGAGTGTCTGCGGCAGGGTACGTGTGTGTGAGAGTGTCTGTGACAGGGTGCGCTTGTGTGAGAGTGTCTGCGGCAGGGTACGCGTGTGTGAGAGAGTCTGTGGCAGGGTACGCGTGTGTGAGAGTGTCTGTGACAGGATACGCGTGTGTGAGAGTGTCTGTGACAGGATACGCGTGTGTGAGAGTGTCTGCGACAGGGTACGCGTGTGTGAGAGTGTCTGCGGCAGGGTACGCGTGTGTGAGAGTGTCTGCGGCAGGGTACGTGTGTGTGAGAGTGTCTGCGGCAGGGTACGCGTGTGTGAGAGTGTCTGCGGCAGGGTACGCGTGTGTGAGAGTGTCTGCGGCAGGGTACGCGTGTGTGAGAGTGTCTGCGGCAGGGTACGTGTGTGTGAGAGTGTCTGCGCCAGGGTGCGCTTGTGTGAGAGTGCCTGCGGCAGGGTACGCGTGTGTGAGAGTGTCTGTGACAGGATACGCGTGTGTGAGAGTGCCTGTGACAGGATACTCGTGTGTGAGAGTGTCTGCAGCAGGGCACGCGTGTGTGAGAGTGTCTGCGGCAGGGTACGCGTGTGTGAGAGTGTCTGCGGCAGGGTACGCGTGTGTGAGAGTGTCTGTGGCAGGGTACGTGTGTGTGAGAGAGTCTGTGGCAGGATACGCGTGTGTGAGAGTGTCTGTGACAGGATACGCGTGTGTGAGAGTGTCTGCGGCAGGGTGCGCTTGTGTGAGAGTGCCTGCGGCAGGGTACGCGTGTGTGAGAGTGTCTGTGACAGGATACGCGTGTGTGAGAGTGTCTGTGGCAGGATACGCGTGTGTGAGAGTGTCTGCGGCAGGGTACGTGTGTGCGAGAGTGTCTGCGGCAGGGTACGTGTGTGCGAGAGTGTCTGCGGCAGGGTGCACTTGTGTGAGAGTGCCTGCGGCAGGGTACGCGTGTGTGAGAGTGTCTGCGGCAGGGTACGTGTGTGTGAGAGTGTCTGTGACAGGGTGCGCTTGTGTGAGAGTGTCTGCGGCAGGGTACGCGTGTGTGAGAGAGTCTGTGGCAGGGTACGCGTGTGTGAGAGTGTCTGTGACAGGATACGCGTGTGTGAGAGTGTCTGCGACAGGATACGCGTGTGTGAGAGTGTCTGCGACAGGGTACGCGTGTGTGAGAGTGTCTGCGGCAGGGTACGTGTGTGTGAGAGTGTCTGCGGCAGGGTACGCGTGTGTGAGAGTGTCTGCGGCAGGGTACGCGTGTGTGAGAGTGTCTGCGGCAGGGTACGTGTGTGTGAGAGTGTCTGCGGCAGGGTACGTGTGTGTGAGAGTGTCTGCGGCAGGGTGCGCTTGTGTGAGAGTGCCTGCGGCAGGGTACGCATGTGTGAGAGTGTCTGTGACAGGATACGCGTGTGTGAGAGTGCCTGTGACAGGATACTCGTGTGTGAGAGTGTCTGCAGCAGGGCACGCGTGTGTGAGAGTGTCTGCGGCAGGGTACGCGTGTGTGAGAGTGTCTGCGGCAGGGTACGCGTGTGTGAGAGTGTCTGTGGCAGGGTACGTGTGTGTGAGAGAGTCTGTGGCAGGATACGCGTGTGTGAGAGTGTCTGTGACAGGATACGCGTGTGTGAGAGTGTCTGCGGCAGGGTGCGCTTGTGTGAGAGTGCCTGCGGCAGGGTACGCGTGTGTGAGAGTGTCTGTGACAGGATACGCGTGTGTGAGAGTGTCTGTGGCAGGATACGCGTGTGTGAGAGTGTCTGCGGCAGGGTACGCGTGTGTGAGAGTGTCTGTGACAGGATACGCGTGTGTGAGAGTGCCTGTGACAGGATACTCGTGTGTGAGAGTGTCTGCAGCAGGGCACGCGTGTGTGAGAGTGTCTGCGGCAGGGTACGCGTGTGTGAGAGTGTCTGCGGCAGGGTACGCGTGTGTGAGAGTGTCTGCGGCAGGGTACGCGTGTGTGAGAGTGTCTGCGGCAGGGTACGCGTGTGTCAGAGTGTCTGTGGAAGGGTACGTGTGTGTGAGAGAGTCTGTGGCAGGATACGCGTGTGTGAGAGTGTCTGTGACAGGATACGTGTGTGTGAGAGTGTCTGTGACAGGGTATGTGTGTATGAGAGTGTCTGTGACACCCCACCCCCAGTGCATTAGGTGACCTGCCCCACCCAAAGGCACAGGGGAAAAGAACCAAACTAGGGGCTAGTGTAAGTGGCAGGACTGGGGGGGCGAGTGAAGTCAATATTTAATGTGAGGAGTTGTAGAGGGGTGAGGAAAAGAAAAGGAGAAAAATGCAAAGATGGAAATAAAACAGAGACAGGATTGTATTTATATATGATGGTTGTGGATGATAGGAGCCGTAATTGTCAAAAAGAAATTAGCAAATGAAAAAATTATTACACATATATTTTGATATGGGGCGGCAGGTGGTGCAGTGGTTAGCACTGTTGCCTCACACCTCTGGGATTCGGGTTCGAGTCTCCGCCTGGGTCACATGTGTGTGGAGTTTGCATGTTCTCCCCATGTCGTCGTGGGGTTTCCTCCAGGTACTCCGGTTTCCCCCCACAGTCCAAAAATATGCTGAGGCTCATTGGAGTTGCTAAATTGCCCATAGGTGTGCATGTGTGAGTGAATGGTGTGTGAGTGTGCCCTGCGATGGGCTGGCCCCCCATCCTGGGTTGTTCCCTGCCTCATGCCCATTGCTCCCGGGATAGGCTCCGGACCCTCCACGAACCAGTAGGATAAGCGGTTTGGAAAATGGATGGATGGATGGATATTCTGATACATACATACACTCACCGGTCACTTTTTTAAGCACACCTGTCCAACTGCTGGTTGACGCAAATTACTGATTAGCCAATCACATGGTGGCAACTCAATGCATTTAGGCATGTTGACATGGTCAAGACGAACCGCTGCAGTTCAAACCGAGCTTCAAAATGGGGAAGAAAGGTGATTTAACTGACTTTGCACGTGGCATGCTTGTTGGTGCCTGACGGGCTGGTCTGAGTATTGCAGAAACTGCTTATCTTCTGGGATTGTCACGCACAACCATCTCTAGGGTTTACAGGGAATGGTCCGAAAAAGGGAAAACATCCAGCAAGCGGCAGTTCTCTGGGTGAAAATGCCTTGTTGATGTCAGAGGAGAATGGCCAGAGTGGTTCGAGCTGATAGAAAGGCAACAGTAACTCAAATAACCACTCGTTACAACCAAGGTATGCAGAAGAGCATCTCCGAATGCACAACACGTCGAACCTTGAGGCAGGTGGGCTACAGCAGCAGAAGACCACACCGAGTGCCACTCCTGTCAGCAAGAACAGGAAACTGAGGCTACAATTCGCATAGGCTCACCGAAATTGGACAATAGAAGATTGGAAAAATTGGATTGGATTTCTGCTGCGTCATTCGGATGGTAGGGTCAGAATTTGGCGTCAACAACATGAAAGCATGGATTCATCCTGCCTTGTATCAACGGTTCAGGCTGGTGGTGTAATGGTGTGGGGGACATTTTCTTGGCACATTTTGGGCCCCTTAGTACTAATTGATCATCATTGCAACGCCACAGCCAAGCTGAGTATTGTTGCTGACCATGTCCATCCCTTTATGACCACAGTGTACCCATCTTCTGATGGCTACTTCCAGCAGGATAATGCACCATGTCATAAAGCTCGAATCATATCAGACTGGTTTCTTGAACATGACAATGAGTTCACTGTACTCAAATGGCCTCCACAGTCACCAGATCTCAATCCAATAGAGCACCTTTGGGATGTGGTGGAATGGGAGATTCGTATCATGGATGTGCAGCCAACAAATATGCAGCAATTGCGTGATGCTATCATGTCAATATGGACCAAAATCTCTGAGGAATGTTTCCAGTATCTTGTTCAATCTATGCCACGAAGAATTATGGCAGTTCTGAAGGCAAAAGGGGGTCCAACCCGGTACTAGCAAGGTGTACCTAATAAAGTGGCCGGTGAGTGTACATACATACACAGACACACTTTCTCACATATCAGTAATGGGTGAAACATACAATACATGAATCAAACAGTAATAATAATAATTAATAAAAATAACAGCAAAAACGTAAGAAGGGGGGGACGTTGAGGCAGCTTTTATCCACAAAATAGTTTGCTGCAAACATCAGCAAACATACAAACAACACGAATTCCAGAAAAGTTCTTTAAATTTGAATGAAATGACAACTAAAAGACTTTCAAATCACATGAGCCTATATTTTATTCCTAACAGAACATAGATAACACAACAAATGTTCAAACTGGGAAATTGTACACCTTTATCCAGTAAATGAGCTCATTTTAAAATCAATGCCTGCTACATGTCCCAAAAAAGTCGGTACAGGGGCAACAAATGGCTGAAAAAGCAAGAAAGTTTAAAAAGATTCAGTTGGGAGAACATCTAGCAACTAATTAAGTTAAATGATATCAGGTCTGTAACCTGATTAGCATTAAAAGGGATGTCAGAGAGGCAGAGTCTCTCAGAAGTAAAGATGGGCAGAGGCTCTCCAATCTGTGTAAGAGTGAATAAAAAGATTGTGGGATACTTTAAAAACAATGTTCTTCAATGTGAAATTGCAAAGGATTGGCTAATCTCGTCATCTACAGTAAATAACATCATTAAAAGACACAGTCCGCCGTGCCATCTGCAGATGCCAGCTAAAGCTCTATCATGCAAAAAGGAAGCCATATCTGAACATGGTCCAGAAGCGCCGTCGTGTCCTGTGGGCCAAGACTCATTTGAAATGGACTGTTTCAAAGTGGGAAAGTGGTCTATGGTCATATGAGTCCAAATGTGACATTCTTGTTGGTAATGAAGGGCGCCGTGTCCTCCGGGCTAAAGAGGAGGGAGACCTTCCAGCGTGTTATCAGCGTTCAGTTCAAAGTCCAGCATCTCTGATGGTATGGGGGTGCATAAGTGCATACGGTATGGGCAGCTTGCGTGTTTTGGAAGGAACTATGAATGCTGAAAGGTATATAAAGGTTTTAGAGCAACATATTCTCCCCTCCAGAGGACGTCTGTTTCAGGGAAGGCCTTGTGTATTTCAGCAGGACAATACAAAACCACATACTGCAGATATTACAACAGCAGGGCTTCGTGGGAGAAGAGTCCGGGTGCTGAATTTGCCTGTCTGCAGTCCAGATCTTTCACCTATAGAGAACATACAGTAATTACCTGTGACACCCATGGTGCACTGTGAGCAGGTATACAGGCCAACAGAGCATGCAGATAATTATCTGTGACACCCATTGTACACTGTGAGCAGGTATACAGGCCAACAGAGCATGCAGATAATTATCTGTGACACCCATTGTACACTGTGAGCAGGTATACAGGCCAACAGACCATGCAGATAATTATCTGACACCCATGGTGCAATGTGAGCAGGTATACAGGCCAACAGAGCATGCAGATAATTACCTGTGACACCCGTTGTACACTGTGAGCAGGTATTCAGGAAAACAGAGCATGCAGATAATTATCTGTGACACCCATTGTACACTGTGAGCAGGTATACAGGCCAACAGAGCATGCAGATACTTACCTGTGACACCCATGGTGCACTGTGAGCAGGTATACAGGCCCACAGAGCATGCAGATAATTATCTGTGACACCCGTGGTGCACTGTGAGCAGGTATACAGGCCCACAGAGCATGCAGATAATTATCTGTGACACCCATGGTGCACTGTGAGCAGGTATACAGGCCAAGAGAGCATGCAGATAATTACCTGTGACACCCATGGTGCACTGTGAGCAGGTATACAGGCCCACAGAGCATGCAGATAATTATCTGTGACACCCATGGTGCACTGTGAGCAGGTATACAGGCCCACAGAGCATGCAGATAATTATCTGTGACACCCATTGTACACTGTGAGCAGGTATACAGGCCAACAGAGCATGCAGATAATTACCTGTGACACCCGTTGTACACTGTGAGCAGGTATTCAGGAAAACAGAGCATGCAGATAATTATCTGTGACACTCATTGTACACTGTGAACAGGTATACAGGCCCATATAGCATGCAGATAATCATCTGTGACACCCATGGTGCACTGTGAGCAGGTATACAGGCCCACAGAGCATGCAGATAATTATCTGTGACACCCACGGTGCACTGTGAGCAGGTATACAGGCCAACAGAGCATGTAGACGATTATCTGTGACACTCATTGTACACTGTGAACAGGTATACAGGCCCATATAGCATGCAGATAATTATCTGTGACACCCCTTGTACACTGTGAGCAGGTATCAGTACTGACTACTTTTTATATTGAGTATTTTATGTGAATTACTTTGTACTGAACTGAAGGCCAGTATTTTTCACTGTGAATATGTTGTTGCAGACGTCCATCCATAAATCAGAGCTGGGGAAAAAGATAAGGTCCTTATTCCAATCAAATTTTGGTACAAATATCAAAGTATCTGTCACAGATGGAGGATTATATATTCTAGAGGTTAGTTTATTTTTATTTTTAAGTTGCAGAATGTTGTCTCATCTGAGGAGGATTCAGTGTATTATGTGTGAGGTTCATTTTGGTTTTGATGCTGGATTCAGTTAGTAAATATTAGAAAAATTGCATATTCTCAACTCGTATTTATGGATTAAGTCTTTGAATGTCATGAAATGACTGTTACTGAAAAGGAGGTGGAGATGTGTAATCCCTTTCTGTTCCCGTGAGTGATAGTGAATAGTGATATTGTGAAGTAGGAAGTCCAGATTATTCCAGATTGGCGTGTATTTACAGGGTATGAGAGTACAGTTAGTGATTTTAATGGCTTTCCACTGGGCTGTCAGTGCTGTGGAAATGGCAGCACTGTGTTGTTAAAGCAGTTTTGTTTCTTTAATGACATTTTGAGTAAGTCTGCATGTCTGAGATTTTTACAGTACAGCTGCTCCTGCTGTAACCATGAGCTTCTGTTACTACTGTAGTGTGACCATTTAGTTATGTCTTGCAGTTGATTTGCTAAGTAATAATGAAGAAAAATGAGCTTGTAATCCACCTAGAGATTTACTTTTCTGTAATGTGGAATGTTTGATTTTGCGTTTTTGTTTTTCCAGTAAAAATGTGACATTAATGAGTTAAGAGTTTGAAAGAATTTTTCTGAAATTATTCTGGAGGAGTAATTTTATTTTCATTGCTGAAATAGGTCCTATTCATGAGAGTGGGAGACTCATCTAATGTTTTGAGTAAGGGGGTGTAGTTCAGGGTAACCAAGTCTGGCAGCCTGTGGGAGATGTAGATACCCAAGTACCGGATATTTCCGGTGTGAAATAGTCATAATCAGCTGAATCCCAGGCATCTTCAGACAGTGAGAATATTATGTTTTTTTTCCAGTTTAATGTGTAGGTTGATAGATATGAAAAGGTATTAATAAAATTAAAATTTCATATATTGAGGGTTGAGGGTTTTGTAAAAACAGCAAGATATCATCTGCATAGATACTAATTTTGTGTTGAGTTATTAGTATGAATTCCATTTATTTCACTGTTCTGTCGTATTGCTGCCGCAAGTGTTTCTATGAAGATGGCAAACAGTGAAGGAGAGAGTGGGCATGCAGGCCGTCTTCCCCGTCGGAGTGTGAATGCAGGTGATGTGATCCCATCTGTGACACTGTAGCTTTGGCTGAGGTGTACAGTATTTTAACCCAGTGGGTGAACGACTCTCCGAAGCCAAATCTATGCAGTGTATTAAAGAGGAATGTCCAACTGACTGTCATATGCCGTTTCTGCATCTAATGATGTAATCATGGTTTTAGTATGGGTATGCTGAGCAGCATTAACTAAATTAAATAATCTATGGATGTTGTCTGAGGCATGTCTTGTCTTGAAGTCTGTCTGATCAGGATGGATTGATGGATAGTAGGAATGACTGTCTGTAACTGAGTGGCGAGAGCTTTTGTAATGATTTTCAAGTCTGTATTCATTAGTGAGAGTGGCGGGTAACTGGAAGGTTGGCTGTGTTGGGTCTTTATCAGCTGTAAATAACACTGTAATGGCCAATAACTAGAGGGTTGTGTTTGGTCTTTATCAGGTTTCAATTGCACTGTAATGGCGGGTAACTGGAGGGTTGTGTTGGCTCTTTATCAGGTGTCAATAACACTGTAATGACGGGTAACTGGAGGCTTGTGTTGGGTCTTTATCAGGTGTCAATAAAACTGTAGTGGCTGGTAACTGGAGGCTTGTGTTGGGTCTTCATCAGGTCTCAATAATACTGTAATGGCCGGAAACTGGAGGGTTGTGTTGGGTCTTCATCAGGTCTCAATAACACTGTAATGGCCGGAAACTGGAGGGTTGTGTTGGATCTTCATCAGGTCTCAATAACACTGTAATGGCGGGTAACTGGAGGGTTGTGTTGGGTCCTTATCAGGTCTCAGTAACACTGTAATGGCCGGTAACTGGAGGGTTGTGTTGGGTCTTTATCAGGTGTCAGTAACACTGTAATGGCGGGTAACTGGAGGGTTGTGTTGGGTCATTAGCAGGTGTCAATAACACTGTAATGGCCCATAACTGGAAGGTTGTCCATCCATCCATCCATCATCTTCCACTTAATCCGGGGTCGGGTCGCGGGGGCAGCAGTCTCAGCAGGGAGGCCCAGACTTCCCTCTCCCCCCCAACTTCATCCAGCTCCTCTGGGGGGATCCCGAGGCGTTCCCAGGCCAGCCGAGAGACATAGTCTCTCCAGCGTGTCCTGGGTCTTCCCCGGGGTCTCCTCCCAGTGGGACATGCCTGGAACACCTCCCCAGGGAGGCGTCCCGGAGGCATCCTAATCAGATGCCCGAGCCACCTCATCTGGCTCCCCTCGATGCGGAGGGTCCTTAGAGTAGGTCTTGTATTTTCAGAGGGATTCCTGTTGAACTGCATCTTAATATTTACATACAAACAAAAATAGTGATGTTATTCTAGCAGAAACCAGGGAAACAGTAAACCTGTGCACTTTAGACAGGAAATTCTCCAGTGAAACAGGCACACAAAGGGGCAAGACTGCTAACCATTTACAGTTACTCTGAGTCCCTCCCGAATGACTGAGCTCCTCACCCTATCTCTAAAGGAGAGCCCAGCCACCCTGCGGAGGAAACTCATTTCAGCTGCTTGCACTCGCGATCTCGTTCTTTCGGTCACTACCCATAGCTCATGACCATAGGTGAGGGTAGGAACGTAGATCCACTGGTAAATCGAGAGCTTCGCCTTTTGGCTCAGCTCTCTGTTCACCATGACAGACCGATGCAGCGCCCGCATGACTGCTGACGCCACACCGATCCGCCTGTCGACCTCCCGCTCCATTGTTCCCCCACTCGTGAACAAGACCCCGAGATACTTAAACTCCTCCACTTGGGGAAGGACCCCATCCCCAACCCGTAGAGAGTATTCTACCCTTTTCCGGCTGAGAACCATGGTCTCGGATTTGGAGGTGCTGATCCTCATCCTAGCCGCTTCACACTCGGCTGCGAACTGTCCCAGTGAGAGCCAAAGGTCACGGTCCGATAAAGCCAACAGAACCACATCATCTGCAAAAAGCAGAGACTTATCCTGAGGTCACCAAACCAGACACCCTCAACGCCCTGGCTGCGCCTAGAAATTCTGTCCATAAAAGCTATGAACAGAATCGGTGACAAAGGGCAGCCCTGGTGGAGTCCAACCCTCACCAGAAACGAGTCCGACTTATTGCCGCCCGTACGGACCAGGCTCTGGCACCGGTCATACAGGGACCGAACCACCCTTAAAAGGAAGCCCGGTAACCCATACTTCCGGAGCACCCCCCACAGGACTCCCCGAGGGACACAGTCGAATGCCTTCTCCAAATCCACAAAACACATGTAGACAGGTCGGGAAAACTCCCATGAACCCTCCAGAACCCTGCTGAGAGTATAGAGCTGGTCCACTGTTCCACGGCCAGGGCGAAAACCACACTGCTCCTCCTGGATCTGAGGTTCGACAATTCAGCGGACCCTCCTCTCGCGGACCCCGGAATAGACCTTACCAGGGAGGCTGAGGAGTGTGATCCCCCTATAGTTGGAGCACACCCTCCGGTCCCCTTTCTTAAAGAGGGGGACCACCATCCCGGTCTGCCAATCCAGAGGCACTGCCCCCGATGTCCACGCGATGCCGCAGATGCGTGTCAACCAGGACAGCCCTGCAACATCCAGAGCCTTGAGGAACTCTGGGCAAATCTCATCCACCCCCGGGGCCCGGCCCCCGAGGAGCTTTTTAATCACCTCAGCGACCTCCACCCCAGAGATAGGTGAGTCCACCCCCAAGTCCCCACACTCTGCTTCCATATCGGAAGGCGTGTCGGTGGGACTGAGAAGGTCTTCGAAGTATTCCTCCACGTCCCGAGTTGAGGTCAGCAGCGCACCATCCCCACAATAAACACTGTTGATGTTGCACCGCTTTCCCGCCCTGAACCGCCGGATGGTGGACCAGAACCTCCTCGAAGCCATCCGGAAGTCATTTTCCATGGCCTCACCAAACTCCTCCCATATCCGAGTTTTTGCCTCAGCAACCACCAAAGCCGCATCCCGCTTGGCCTGCCGTTAGCCGTCAGCTGCGTCTGGAGTCCCACAGGCCAAAAAGGCCCTATAGGACTCCTTCTTCAGCTTAACGGCATCCTTCACCACCAGTGTCCACCAGCGGGTTCGGGGATTGCCGCCGCGACAGGCACCAACCACCTTACGGCCGCAGCTCCGGTCAGCCACCTCCACAATGGAGGCACGGAACATGGCCCATTCGGACTCAATGTCCCCCGCCACCCACCCGGGATATGGGAGAAGTTCTGCCGGAGGTAGGAGTTGAAACTTCTCCTGACAGGGGATTCCGCCAGACATTCCCAGCAGACCCTCACTATAAGCTTGGGCCTGCCAGGCCTGGCCGGCTTCCCCCCCCACCAGCGGAGCCAACCCACCACCAGGAAGTGATCAGCTGACAGCTCTGCCCCTCTCTTCACCCGAGTGTTCAAGACATGTGGCCGCAAGTCCGACGACACGACTGCAAAGTCGATCATCGAACTGCGGCCTAGGGTGTCCTGGTGCCAAGTGCACATATGGACACCCTTATGTTTGAACATGGTGTTCATTATGGACAATCCATGACGAGCACAGAAGTCCAATAACAAAGCACCACTCGGGTTCAGATCGGGGGAGCCGTTCCTCCCGATCACGCCCCTCCAGGTCTCACTGTCGTTGCCCACGTGAGCATTGAAGTCCCCCAGCAGAACAAGAGAGTCCCCAGGAGGAGCGCTCTCCAACACCCCTTCCAAGGACTCCAAGAAGGGTGGGTATTCTGAACTGCTGTTTGGCGCATAAGCAAAAACAACAGTCAGGACCCGTCCCCCCACCCGAAGGCGGAGGGAGGCTACCCTCTCGTCCACTGCGGTAAACCCCAACGTACAGGCACCCAGCCAGGGGGCAATAAGTATGCCCACCCCCGCTCGGCGCCTCCCCCCGTGGGCAACTCCAGAGTAGAAAAGGGTCAAACCCCCCTCGAGGAGACTGGTTCCAGAGCCCAAGCTGTGTGTCGAGGTGAGCCCGACTATATCTAGCCGGAACTTCACAACCTCGCGCACCAGCTCAGGCTCCTTCCCCATCAGAGAGGTGATATTCCATGTCCCTAGAGCCAGCTTCTGCAGCCGAGGATCGGACCGCCAAGGTCCCTGCCTTTGGCCGCCGCCCAGCTTGCATTGCACCCGACCCCTATGGCCCCTCCCATGGGTGGTGAGCCCATTGGAGGGGGGACCCACGTGCTTTGTTCGGGCTGCGCCCGACCAGGCCCCATGAGTGTAGGCCTGGCCACCAGGCGCTCGCCCTCGAGCTCCACCCCCAGGCCTGGCTCCAGGGGGGGGGCCCCGGTGACCCGTGTCCGGGCAAGGGAAATTGTGGGTCCAAAATCATCTTCTTCATAGGCGTCTACTGAGCTGCACTTCGTCTGGTTCCTCACCCCTCACTGGTTCAACACACCCTCACTGGAGGGTTATGTTTGGTCTTTATCAAGTTTCAATAACAATGTAATGGTCGCTGCAGTCATATATGATGGGATTTGTGATGCATGTTTTATTTCTCTTATCAGTCTATTGTAGACTGGAGATAATATGTCCCAAAAATGTGTATAGATTTCTGCAGGGTAACCATCCGGTCTGGCAATTGGTTGTTAGGCATTTGGTTGAGGACCTTATGGAGTTTTTCTGATGTTAATGGTGCATCAAGCAGAGGTGGAGATTTTAAGTCCAGAGAGTACAAATCCAGACCAAGATTTTGTTTCAACAAACCAGTTGAGTACTCTGTGACTGTGACTCTATATATTCAACTGGTTTGTTGAAACAAAATCTTGGTCTGTGTCTCAAAATTGGAGGAGAGAGGGATATAGGGCTCTCGAAGGAACAAACAGGCACGCTTAGGTTCACTCAAAAACACTTTAATACAAGTGATACAAGATAACCTCGCATTAAAATCAATATCAATTAAAAACAATGCAAGACAACATTATACCACCAGAGATATAGAATAGTATGAATCATACGTATATATATATATATATATATATATAGGAAGCAACAATAAAAATAAGTAAGGCGAACTATTATCACAAGCGGTGATAATTAATCCCCTTAATCAATCGAACGCAAAAGCAGCTGCTAAACTATTTACACTCGGGCATGCCATCATCACCCACCTTCACACATGGACTGGGGAGCCCTTTTCAGTCCTGGCAGGAGACCAACACGTGAGTCCCGAGAAATGCCGGGCGATGCGCGCTCTATCCCACGGCTGAGCTCCGGTCAGTACTGAGTTTTCCCCGTCCTTTATACTAAATTGGGTGCTGCCTGTGGGCAGGGGGTGATCTGGCCAGACTCACCCCTTCCCCCCAGGGCAAAGTGTTATCCAATTCCCCCTTTTGTCCGAGTGTTGCTGCTTGTGATAATAAAATACAATAGGCGTCCTGGTGCCGGGTGTTTGCGCAACGCCTCCCCATCCCCCCTACCGACAACATAGGGTGCTAGATAACGACCCCCCTCTGTCTCCCAAAACCAAGATAAGCATTCTGCATGCCGATCTAATGGCTCAGATAAGCATCCTGGTTTCTTTTATGAGCCGAAGTTCTTTATGGCAGGACAGGGTTTGCGGGGGATCGGCAAAGAATAACATGGTCAATGACATTCTGGGTGAATCATGGACGATTGATCTTCAGGACGATCAGTCTCCACACGATCAGAATTACTCCACAATTACGACCTCCCAGAATATTACAGTAAAAGGATTAATTCCATATACGTGGGTGACGTAATCGTCCGTGAATTCATTCTAATACAGTCTGGATTTGTACTCTCTGGACCTGAAATCTCCACCTCTGGAGTCAAGGGTATCTGCTGTTTCATTGGTTAATATGGGTAAGTCTAGATTATTTTTAAATGATTCTATATCAACTGGATTTGGTTCTTCTTCTGAGAAGTATAGGTTCATATCAAATGTTCAAAAGATGTTAATTTTGTGTGATTATTGAAATATTTATTAGAGGAGTCACTGTTGCTTAAAAGTAATGCTTGTAATGGTCAGGTGATCTTATTTATTGTGGATTTTTTTCCCATGTTTCTGCAGACTGTCAGGCTGTAGAGTCACAGAAGAAGGCTGTTCTTCCCTGGCTTCAGCTCTGAGGTCAAACCCCTCACACCTGAGAGAGCTGGACCTGAGCTACAATCACCCAGGAGACTCAGGAGTGAAGCTGCTCTCTGCTGTACTGGAGGATCCCAGCTGTAAACTGGAGAAGCTGAAGTGAGTACAGAGTGTGTGTCTGACACGCTACAGATACTTATGCATGTATGTGAAGAAGAGAAACCAATTAATAAATGAATACAGCAGTAGTACTATGTCATTCTGCTTCTCCTATAGTGTGGATCACGGTGGAGAGTGCAGGACCAGACCAGGCTTACAGAAATGTAAGTGTCTTTGCATGTTTTTATTAATAATACCATTAATACTATGTTATGGTTGTATTCACACAATTGTTGTGATGAGTGTGGCTGTTTGCACTGTGTGTAGATGGATTTCCATGTTTGTGTTTCGGTGAGTTTCATGTCATTTTAGACAAACATCCAAACGAGAAACAAAATATCAGAATCATCACCAAAAACACTATCAATTCATTTAATCGTGATTGGTCACTGAATCCCTTAAACCAGGGGAGCCCAAATCCAGTCCTGGAGGGCCAGAGTCCTGCACATTTTTGGGTTTCCCCTCATTTAACACACCTGATTCAACTCCTTGTGGTAATTAGCACTGTTAGTGCTGTTCTAATATTCCGCGATCATCTTTCTGAGAGAATAAAGTAATTGACGCGAGACTTCGTTTAACTCTTTAGTATATAAACGTAACAGTACAACTGAAAGTTCTTCCTGTATTAACATAATATCCTTTAGCCACGGTCAAAGACTGTCGCGCCCTCAGTCGCATACAGCACTACTGACATTTTACGACAGTTACCTCGTGACGTCAGACAGTTCTTCATATCCGGCAAACAATATTAAAGTGAAATTCCACATTACAAATAAACAGTCACTCCCTTAAACTTCCTATAATATCATACATTACAAATAAACAACATCATATTCTATTACCTTTACTATGGCTCTAACAAGCACACAGCTCTTGAGCTGAATCATTTATGGTGTGACAGTGAAAGAACTAAGCTACACAGGACTCTGCCCCCCCCCCAGGACTGGATTTGGACACCCCTGCCTTAGGCAGAAGAAACTGCCAGAACATGTCGATGTTAACTGGCCAATCAGGTAGTGCCCATCTTATAAATATTAATCAGACAGCTTCGTTTATGAATATTAAAAAGTTCTCCTGATCCATGGTGCTAAAAGAAATTTGCACCGTGGATACATTGGATGTGTGGCGGAAAATATCAAATTTAATTTCGGCGGCCATGTTAACAGATTAGAGCGGCCGCGTGCGTGCGCGAGATGCGGGGCTCACGCCTCGCGGCAGCGGCACCGCATCTAGAGTCACGCGCGCGGTAAGCGGTTCTCTATGGAAGCGAATTGCATTCACCTGAAAAAAATCAGTTCTGTTTTTCCGAATTAATGAGATAATAATCCTGTTTTTCTGAGCAATATTTTTCTGAATTAATGAGAACCTTTCTGTTTTTCATGATGCACGATCTGTGTAGTTTAATCCGCTTTTATTGATGGTTTGTAGACGGTATTATCATTAGTTTGCCGGCTTTGCTCGCCACCTATTCCGCCCCGCTTGACACTGCAGTGTTTCTCCCGGATCAGTAGATACAGTATGACATGCTTCACGGAAATAAGCCGATGCATGTGAAATGCATTCAGACCGGCTTTGCTGTAACTAAAGACCATGTCAGACAATCGCTACAAATACTGGATCCTCATGGATCGCAACTCCGACGCCGGAATCATCGTTTGTATCAGAATCCAGGTCCAAACGTTTATTGAATATCGCTTTAAATATGTAATAATATTACTTAAATATTCTGTTATTGATGGCCATTTTCAAGCCGCACGCGACAGCTTTAACGGTTAGAAGGAAAGACACTGACTTTAGTATTGATCTCTGGTGCCGTTTTGTGGTTAATATGTCTGATGAATGTCGCTGCTTTGTAATTTATTTCCCAGTAATTAAGCTGTTAGTTTAGCTCGCACCGCATTTTGGCAGCTCTTCCCTCTGACATTTCCTGAGCTGTTTCATAAGCTTCAGTTCCCGCTTCGTTAGGGGAAGCTGTGCTGTTTTTATATCGTACAGAAACATAAAGTACAGGCGGCCTGATGGGATTAATAATTCTTCCTCCTGCCTACAGACTCCTGCCAGCTGACGCTGGACCCCAACACAGCAAACAGATTCCTGTCTCTCTCAGGGGGGAACAGGAAGGTGACAGGGGGGGCAGAGCAGCCATATCCTGATCATCCAGAGAGATTTGACAGCTGCTGCCCCCAAGTTCTGTGCAGAGAGAGTCTGACTGGCCGCTGTTACTGGGAGGCTGAGTGGGATGGAGATGGAGTCCGGATAGGAGTGACTTATAAAGGAATCGGGAGGAAAGAAGGGAGGGACTGTTGGCTTGGATACAATGACAAGTCATGGAGTCTGAGTGGCGAAACTCACAGGTACTCTGTCTGGCACAATAATAAACAGACTCTCATACCCATATGGCCCTCAGGCTCCCGCAGAGTAGGAGTGTATCTGGACTGGGGGGCTGGTGCTCTATCCTTCTACAGAGTCTCCTTTGATGGACTGACCCTCCTGCACAGATTCACCTCCTCATTCACTGAGTCCCTCTATCCAGGGTTTCGGGTTTATAGAAACTCCTCAGTGTCACTGTGACGTGTTGCTGGTTCTCCTGGCAAAAGGGTAAAATCCCTACTTTTTAACCTTCATAATCCTTTTTGCTCTGAAATGTACAGTACTGGGGGCGGCATGGTGGTATAGAGCTGAATAAACATGAAAAATATAGTTTTATGCTTTTTCTCTCTGACTAAAATGTAACTAAATGTAATCCTGATTGGGGGGGGGGGGGGATTTCCCTCTATTTATGTCTGTTTACTATATTCCCTCCCTGTACAGTGACAATAAAGGCTTTCTGTTCTGTCCTATTAATGTCCTGCTTCAGCGTCACCCAAAGCATAACTGAGTAACATGATGAAACCACAGTCTGCTGGATTAAGTTAAATTAACTGTATTACTGCAGCTGAACATAACAAACACAATGACACTCAATCAATGTGTATAATAATCATTTAACTGGAGACATAAAAGACACAGAAAACACTGGAAAATATAATTATGTCCTGTTACTGTCCTGGTTCAGTGGAATAAAGTAAATAAAATTATTAATGTTTTTGATTAAATAATATTTTTTTTTTTTTTGTAAAATTTACCCCATTGTAAAAGGTCTGATTATTCCCCTGTTGGACAGAAGGGGCAGGTTCCCAGGTACCCTTGCCACCCCCACCCCACTGTAAAAGGTCTGGTTATGCCCCAGTCAGACAGAACGGACAGGTGCCCAGGCAGCCTTGCCACCCCCCCCCCCCCCACTGTAAAAGGTCTGGTTATGCCCCCCTCAGACAGATCGGGCAGGTGCCCAGTCAGCCTTGCCACCCCCACCCCACTGTAAAAGGTCTGGTTATGCCCCCATAGGACAGAACGGGCAGGTACCCAGGCAGCCTTCCACCCCCACCCCACTGTGAAAGGTCTGGTTATGCCCCCCTCAGACAGAACGGGCAGGTGCCCAGTCAGCCTTGCCACCCCCACCCCACTGTAAAAGGTCTGGTTATGCCCCCGTCAGACAGAACGGGCAGGTGCCCAGGCACCCTTGCCACCCCCACCCCACTGTAAAAGGTCTGGTTATGCCCCCCTCAGACAAGACGGGCAGGTGCCCAGGCACTCTTGCCACCCCCACCCCACTAAAAAATGTCTTGTTATACACCCGTCAGACAGAAAAGGCATGTGCCCAAACACTCTTGCCACCCCCTCCCCACTGTAAAAGGTCTGGTTATGCACCCCTCAGACAGATCGGGCAGGTGCCCAGGCAACCTTCCCACCCCCAACCCACTGTAAAAGGTCTGGTTACTCCCCTCTCAGACAGGACGGGCAGGTGCCCAGGCAGCCTTGCCACCCCCACCCCACTGTAAAAGGTCTGGTTGCTCCCCCATCGGACAGAACGGGCAGGTGCCCAGGCAGCCTTGCCACCCCCACCCCACTGAAAATGGTCTGGTTACTCCCCTCTCAGACAGGACGGGCAGGTGCCCAGGCAGCCTTGCCACCCCCACCCCACTGTAAAAGGTCTGGTTGCTCCCCTGTCGGACAGAATAGGCAGGTGCCCAGGCACCCTTGCCACCCCCCACCCCACTGTAAAAGGTCTGGTTATGCCCCCGTCAGACAGGACGGACAGGTGCCCAAGCAGCCTTACCCCCCCACTCCACTATAAAAGGTCTGGCTACTCCCCCGTAGGACAGAACGGTCAGGTGCCCAGGCAGCCTTCCCACCCCCACCCCACTGAAAAAGGTCTGGTTACTCCCCCGTCAGACAGAACGGACAGGTGCCCAGGCACCCTTGCCACCCCCACCCAACTGTAAATGGTCTGGTTATGCCCCCCGCAGACAGGACGGGCAGGTGCCCAGGCACCCTTGCCACCCCCACCCCACTGTAAAAGGTCTGGTTATGCCCCCGTCAGACAGGACGGACAGGTGCCCAAGCTGCCTTGCCATCCCCACCCCACTGTAAAAGCTCTGTTTATGCCCCCGTAGGACAGAAGGACAGGTGCCCAGGCACTCTTGCCACCCCCACCCCACTGAAAAATGTCTTGTTATACACCCGTCAGTCAGAAAAGGCATGTGCCCAAACACTCTTGCCACCCCCTCCCCACTGTAAAAGGTCTGGTTATGCACCCCTCAGACAGGACAGGCAGGTGCCCAGGCACCCTTGCCACCCCCACCCACTGTAAAAGGTCTGCTTATGCCCCCCTCAGACAGGACGGGCAGGTGCCCAGACAGACTTGCCACCCTCACCCACTGTAAAAGGTCTGGTTATGCCCCCGTCAGACAGAACGGGCAGGTTCCCAGGCAGCCTTGCCACCCCCACCCTACTGTAATAGGTCTGGTTATACCCCCATCAGACAGAACAGGCAGGTGCCCAGGCACCCTTTCCACCCCCACCCCACTGAAAAAGGCCTGGTTACTCCCCAGTCGGACAGAAGGGGCAGATGCCTAGGCAGCCTTGCCACCCCCACCACACTGTAAAAGGTCTGGTTATGCCCCCATCAGACAGAACGGGCAGGTGCCCAGGCAGCCTTGCCATCCCCACCCCACTGTAATAGGTCTGGTTATGCCCCCGTCAGACAGAACAGGCAGGTGCCCAGGCACCCTTGCCACCCCCAGCCCACTGTATGTCTGGATGCTCCTCCTTCAGACAGAGGGGGCACGTGCCCATGCACCTTTACTCCTCTGCCCCCACTTATCTGTCTGACTCAGATAAATTGATATATAGATAAATACTGAACCCCTCCCACGCCCCGCTGGCAAAAGCCACTACATTTTTCTGCAAGCATTATCATTAATAATAGACGTGTAAAAATATACACAGACATCCACCATTGGATTCATTTGCTTTTGCAGATTAACATTCTATAAAATGACTGTAGTCAGTTATAATGTCTCTCTATCAAACTGCTGTCATATTTCTTACATCCACTGGTCACGTCAATTCACAGAAAAGCGATCATTCCGGAAACAATGTGTACTTTTCATGGACGCCACTAGGGGGAGACAAAACACAGATTACTAAATAAAACAGGATCGGAATTAAATTATAAGAAAGCGGATCTATGCGCGATATGAAATACCATGATTACTCAATTTTAACCGGACATTTCTTTTTATGCAAGTTTGTAACTAGCAGTCATTTGCATTCTTTCATAATAATAAAAAAATATATATATATTATGAGCCATAAATCATCCATATCTTTTGCAGGAACAGACATCGCGCCGCTGAAGTTCAGCACTTTCCCGTTTTAGATGAACGTGATGTTGCCGTTTCCTGCCGGCGACCTTTAAAAATCCATGACAGCAGCGGTTAGATGCAGCGTGTGCAGCGGTCATATTTACGGACAAAATCAAGCTGCTGACTATGACTTAGTTTGTGGTTAATTAATACAAAAGTAACAGCATAATACTACATTATTTGTGCTTATAAAGTGTTACCGATGAGAGAACATCAGTCAATAACATTTTCTCTTGCCTTGACTGTAAATCAGACCTAGACGTGTGTGAGTAGATTACCAGGTTTCCTCTGGTTATTGCACTTACCGCACACAATATGGAGAAAATGTAAGTGAACTGAAATCTCCATGCAATGAATTAGCATCCTGTGAGTATCAAGTGCTGCACGCCATACATTAGCAATGGGCATCAGATCACTGTATTCAACAGGGTGAGGGGTTATTCAGGAAGGACGAGTGTATTATTATAAAACAGACTGATAAAGCAGCTTGTTTAAGCAGTTATTACTGTATGTCTTGTTCAATCATCTAACATACTTTCCCAGCTGGCAGCTTTCAAAGAAGATTGACCTCATTGTTACTGCAAAACTCGACATTTATGAAGGCCTCTCTACCTTAACAAGCTTACGATTAAATGCAGCTCAGCCCCTAATGTCCTGTCTGGATGTCTGGAGGTGATTTTCTGTACTGAGTTAGATGAAATGCATGAATCCATTTCCAAAAGCTGTTTATCTGGGTCCCCGCGATGGGGCCCCTTGGATACGGTACCAGTATCTCACAGGCCTTGGACACCGAATCACTCAGGCATTTCTGAGTCGCATCTTTATTTAGCCTGATCTTTATTTTTTGTCTGGCAAATTTAACACAAACCAGTGTGTGGCCTGAATGACACACTAATGAAAGCTAATTCAGTGGCAGGAAAAGGTTTCCCGCTTATTTACATATATTTCAGAGGTTCACAGGGCTGCCAGCTTTGGTCTCCTGGCTGCTGTGACATTTTCAATCGAGACAAATCTGCACACGCATTTACATGTATGTAAGAGTTTTATTACCTTGTAAATAGTCTGTAGGGTTTGCAAGCTACTCAAATGCCTCTGATGTAACTAATTATAAATTTATAATAGAATAATATAGATTTGCCTATCCCAGGAACAACAGGCGCAGGCGGGAACCAACCCTGGGTGGGAACCAACCCTGTGCGGGAACCAACCCCGGGGGGAACCAACCCTCGGCAGGAACCAACCCTGGCCGGGAACCAACCCTGGCTGGGAACCAACACACCACAGGGAGCACACACTCACACAGCCACACTCACACAAGTACAGGGCCAATTCAGAGACACCGATCAGCCAACCCTGCACGCCTTTGGACTGTGGGAGGAGACCGGAGCAGCACTGAAACACCTTGCTCCAAACGGGCTTCAGTGCAGGTAATATATTAAGGCAGTGTTATGGCGGGGCGTCTGTGATGGGGGGGTGAGAGGTGGTGTTCAGGCTTAATCCAAAGTAGATTAGTGGGTCTCATTAGGAACAGCGACGACCTGCCCTATAGAGAGAAGGTGAAGAGACTGGTGGGATGGTGCAGTGACAACAGCCTGATCCTGAATGTGGAGAAGACCAAGGAGATGATCATGGACTTCAGGAGGAAACAGCCCAGTCATTCAGCACTCGTCACTGACAACAGTGCTGTGGAGGTGGTCAGCAGCATCAGATTCCTGGGGGTGCAGATAACTGACAATCTGGACTGGCCACCAAACACAACATCACCGGTTAAACGGGCTCAGCAGCGCTTGCACTTCCTGCACCGGATGAAGAGAGCTTTCCTCTCCCATCCTCAGCACCTTCTACCGAGGCACCATAGAGAGCGTGCTGACCAGCTGTATCTCCATCTGGTTTGGCAGCTTGAAAGCCTCAGACAGGAAATGGCTGCAGAGAGTGGTGAGGCCTGCAGAGAGGATCATCGAGACTTCTCTTCCATCCATCCAGGACATTGCTCACAAACACTGTCTCAGCAGAGCCCGTGACATCATCAGAGACTCCACCCACCCCCACCATGGACTGTTTGCCCTTCTGCCCTCTGGGAAGAGGCTTTGCAGCATCAGGACCAGGACAGTCAGATTCTGTAATAGTTTCATTCCTCAAGCCATTAGACTCCTGATCTCTCAATACCTCATGGCAGCCCCCCCCCCCCCCCGCCTCTCTCCATCCATCCACACGTCACTTTCAAGAATTGCTTTTTTTTAATTGTCTACTGCAATATGTCTGAAACGCCGATGTACACTGGTGTTTGCTGCTATAGTGCTGTTAATATATTTTTATGCATATTCTATGTTAATTCCGCTTTATATTTTTTTTATACACTCTACTGGGCCGATGATGAGCCAATGCAATGTAATTCTGCCCTGACGTGCACTAACCAGTGTATGTTCTGAATGACAATGAAGTAGCTATTCTATTCTATTCTATTCTATTCTATGTCTGGATAAGTATGGGCTGGAATACAGAGAGAAGCTGGTGGCCAAAGCAGTGAAGGTCATGAGTGGCAGATGCTCTAGGGTCCAAACAGGAGTTAGAGAGGTTGCCAGATATGCATTTTATGTTCACTGCAGCCCACAGTGTTTGCATTTGTCATTGTTAACTATGTGAAAAATGTCCCTGTAGCTGCATGTTTTCTCCTCTTTGCTGGAAAGACTGTATGTGTTCATGTCAGGCTCATATGTTCACAAGAAATGGCTGGATGTATAGAAAGAAATGTTCAGTGGGGCCCAGGGGAACTGCAAAGGCTCAGTGAGACTAGGTGGGCCTGCTGCCGTGCTGCGTGTAGAAACCTTACGGAGAGGCTGAGTGCTGGACTAAGGCTGCCAGGTGAGATTTTAGATGATGCCGAATCCCCAGAGAGCTGCAGAAGCCAGAGGACTGCAGTCTCAGATTGACTTGAGTTTTGTAGGGCTCCTTGTAGTGTTCAGAAAGGTGCTCGGTCAAGCAAAGTTTCTGCCAGACGTGCTCCAGTCACCTAAGGCTGATCTTAGCAAAGCAGCCGACCTCGCTGACACCCTCAGACAGACCTTTGGAGAACATTGCAAAGAGGACAGCTTTACTGTGCTGTGGGTACAGTGACTGAAACATGCAGTGATCGCCGTATTTCTGCCACTGTCAAACCACAAAGAACCAAACACACCTCAAGCAGACCACATGATAGTCTTGTCACATCTACACCTGGACAGCAAAGACATGTTAACAGCAAAGACGCCTTCAGAAAAGGAGCGTTTATTCCCAGCATGGAGTCCATGATGAGGGAGATGGACAGGTGCTTCTCAAACTCCAGCTGTAACATAATGAGCGGCATACAAGCACTAAGCCATCAGACAACGACTCTTAAAGGAGGAGCTGCTTTTGTTAGTGGCTGAGGCAGGTGGCTCTGATTTGCAAGGCTTGGAAAGTGAGATACAGCAGATATAAAGACTGGAGAGAAACAGAGCAGATAGTAAAGTGAAGCCATGCAGTCTGACAGAGTCAGTGAGGATCCTGGCTCCTTTAGGGACGTCTTCTTTGGACTTTATCCTCTGTGTCAGATTGCTGTTGTTTTGCCAGTGAGGACTGCAGGCTGTGAGCGCAGCTTTTCAGCATTGAAACTTGTAAAAAATCACCAGCGATCAGCCGTGGCAGATGAGCGTCAGTGGAATCTAGCTGATCTCAGCACTGAGAACCAGCCTGCAAAAGCACTTAATGTAGATGTTTGTGAAACGTTCTGCTGCTCAGCACAACAACCGTCGCCTTAAGGCGTCTTAAGAAAAATGTGGTCACTGTAAAAGTTAGTGCACCACCTTTTACACGGTGGAGACTGAATACATCATTACTAGAGTTATTTTTAGAAGTTATTAAAAAAGATTGGACAACAGTTATTGAAACAAATGACCTGCCTGGTATCTCTGCTTACAGACTCTGGGAGACGTCAAAGGCTGTAACTCGAGGTAGAATAATTAGCACACAAAAAGAAAAAGGAAAAAGCTCTCAAGACAGAACTAGAACAGAAAATTAAAACTTTGGAATCAGCACATGTTTCCTCCCAAGAAAAACACCTTCTCAGTGAGCTGAGAAAATGTAAAATAGAATTAAGTAAAAAAAGAATTAAGAGACAAAAACCTCTTTCTGTCACAGGTATGTGCTCCATGACATGATCGATATAGACTCCACACTCCCTTTCCAGTGTGTCACTCTCCCTTTCCAGTGTGTCACTCTCCCTTGTGTTTTCGGATCCAAGTGGAGCTTGTGGTTACACACCAGCTGCCACCAGTTGTTATCCTGCAACATGAATGATTCTGTATTTGAATCTCTTCGTCCTCAATCTGAGTCTGAGTTCTTCGAGGAAAGTCATCAAGTGGTCAAGAACCTATGAAGGAGATCAGGAGCTTGTGGTCTGTATGCACCGTGACGTCCAATCCCAAGAGACATATGATCATTCACTTACAGGCCCGTGTCACACCAAGGGCATCTTTTTTGATCAGTGTGTATCGGGTTTCACTGGGAGTCAGACTCCTACACAGACATGTACATCACTGGTCTGTATTCTCCATCTGGCTGGGGGCAGGCAGGGAGAAAACCTGCCAATGTAGTTCACCATCCCCACGATGCGTCTCACTCCTTCAGTACTCTGAGGTTTGGGCATGTTGATAATGGCTTTAATGTTGTCGGGATTCACCTCAGTCCCTGTTACGCTTATTTTATGTCCCAGGAACTTCACTCATTCACTCTGACCTCACAGTGTTCATTTAGAGAGAGGTCTGCATTCTCAAACTTCTGGGGAACTTTGCATAGCCTATCGTCATGCTCCCTCTGGTCTTTGCCAATTACCAAAATGTCATCAGTATAGCACATTGTTCTAGGTGTGCTTGAAACAATCTGAGAGATTCTCAGCTGAAAGTGCTCGAGTGCCGAGGTGATCCCAAAAGGCAGTCTGTTAAAACGGTACCTGCTGAAGGAGAGTAATGAAGGTCATCAAGGGCTCGGAGTCTTTATATGAGGGTATCTGCCAGAATCCCGATCAGGCATCCCGTTTGGAGAACGCTACTGCCCCGTCCAGTTTGGCAAGTGTGTCATCCACAGCTGGGAGTATGTGCCTCGTTCAGCAGACACTTCCATTGAGTCTTGTTAGGTCCACACAGATCCTAATATGTGGCAGAGCGGGCTAAGCCTCGGAAGGTCGGAAGGTTGCTCGATCAAGCCTGGCTTTGGCAGAACAGCCACATGTCTCTGGGCCCTTGAGCAGAGCCCTTAACTCCCAGCTCCATAGGTGCCACTGCAGGTGGCTGCCCTTTGCTGCCAAGCTGACTCTCACCTCCATGTGTACAGAGCTCCATGTCCAGGGGCTGACAGTGCATATGGTGTTGCCACCTCAGCTAACTCTGTCTTATAATACAACTTCCTGCTGATTCACCTGCCTGTTGATTTTGGCTGTTAAAATTTGCTCTCTCATATATTATAATGTGTTTAATAATAAAATACTCAGCCAGGGCTTTTGGTTTTGGATACGTCCATTTCTTTCCACTCAGGCTACCCAGATACTCGTCCAGTCCCTCGTCATCTCACGCCTGGACTACTGCAACTCGCTTCTAGCGGGTTTACCACTGCGTGCCATCTGTCCCCTCCAACTGCTTCAGAATGCAGCTGCTCGACTTGTTTTCAACCTTCCCAAGTTCTCCCACACCACTCCTTTGCTACGCTCTCTCCACTGGCTTCCTGTAGCTGCCCGCATCAAATTCAAAACACTGATACTCGTATACAAAGCCAAAAATGGTCTGGCACCATCCTACCTAAAAGACCTCATCACACCCCGTACTGCACCCCCATCTCTCCGATCCTCCAGCACTGCTATACTGGTCCCACCACCCCTCAAGGCACAAGGACGACACACATCTCGGCTCTTCTCTGTCCTGGCGCATTCAAACTTCTCTGTCCTGTCTCTTCATCCCCCTTGATGTCCGAACAGCAGAAACCTTGGCTGTCTTCAAGCGACAACTCAAAGCTTTCCTTTTTCAGAAATACCTGAAGTAGTACTCTGTATTCTTACTCAGCTCTTTTCCGTGTGTGTGTATGTCTACAAAAAAAAAAAAATAATTGTTGCACTTTCTCAACAGTGTTCAGATAGATGGTATTCATAGCCTGGGTCCTTATTGAGCTAGTATCAGAAAAATTCATCGCAACGTCTTAAAGCACTTATGTAAGTCGCTCTGGCTAAGGGCGTCTGCCAAATACTATAAATGTAAATGTCTCTGCAAACTATTTCTGTTCGTCAGACAAAACCAGCATGTGATTGCTTTTCTCCCCAGTCATGTACATCAGCGAGTTGAATGGTCTTCCTCAGTCTTTTCAGATATTCCTGAAGCTCCTCGAAATCACTCAAAGCATCGTAGACACTGAGTCCAGCTGCTTGGCCTGTCAAAATTGAAGCTTCCTGGAGGTTCTACTGAAAATATCTGCTCCACCTCTCATGTTATTTTCTTTGCTCCCCTCTTGGAAACGCATCTGTAAGCTGGCCAGCTCCCTCACTTACTGTAGCAGGCCCTAGTATTGCCAGATCCTCTGTATTTCCTCTGACCTTCAAACTAATGTTGGTTTTCTACTCACAGGCTCCTGCTGCCGATCTTCTGACCCCATGTATAATATTCTGCTGTGAATCTTAGAATTTCCAACAGACCACGACCACAGATGCATTCAGACTCAGCCTTTTACTTCTGTATCCTCTCCTTTTCCTGTATCTCCCCTTACCCAATGCTTTAGTGCCCCCTAGTGTCCTGACATGGTTCTGTTATAACACTTGGTGGTGGTTATAATCCCCGCCCAGGCCGGCAACAAAATAATTCAGCCCTGTCATTTTTATGTCTTTTGTAAATATAAAACTTACCAAAGAATAGTGTCAGAATGACAGGATGCACCTCAAGTGTCTATTTCCTACTGTCTCACTGAGCTGAAAGAATCACCCACATAATATGAGGACATAATTTATTGGAAACCAGCTGAAAACTGTCAACACCAACCTCTATGGCAGGTACCTTTACAGAAATGCAACATGAAAAATCCAAAAATACCCATATAACATATTGCTGATCCCAAAACTCTCAACCTCCCACAGTGTCTCGACCTCCACAGACTAAAAATGATGTCACGTTATTCTACTAATAAGTGCTGGCAAGTTTCAGGACTGGAACCACTAATATTAGACAGACGTACAG